>NC_088173.1:10999703-11628037 GCF_028769735.1 Zonotrichia leucophrys gambelii | reverse complement strand
TTCACAACACAGAAATTTTGTTGTCAATAAAAGCAGCTACTGCTGAACATTTGCAGTGAGTCTAAGTAACCTGGGCATCCATTTTTGAGTTATGTGAATAATTATTTTGGGGAGCTTTCTGGTTGACTCCATAAAATAAAACAAACTACTTTGAAACACTTGTAAAAATTAAAATGAAGATACTGGACTATATTATCCATTGTGCTATAAAAAATAAATGCATATGATTTTAAATTAAGCTGAATTCTGAAACAAAAGTAGATATGTCTCATTTTGACAAAATTGAACTGAAATACGTAGATTTTATCAATTCTTTTATTGAGCAAAAAAAACCCCAACAATTCAAGGGTCAATCTGCACAGTTTTAATAAAATTTGTTTCCTGAAAAACTTCACTTGGTGAAGTTATTCACATAACTTCTATTATAAATTAGAGAAGTTCATTTCTTTTACCACCTCTAAAAATGTCATCTGAAATTGCTATAGGTGTGAAAAAGATAATAAATATCACCAAAGCAATCTTGAGTACTAAGGAAATTCAGACTACCAAGATCTAAAGAACAAATTAATCTTGGCTACCACTCAGCTGCTTCCCAGCAAGCTGGCTCCAGGAATTCTTTGCTCCTTTGAGATCACAGTGTTCTATTTATTTCTTTTCAGCAAGAAAAGTTCCCATTTAGTGATGTTTTTAAAAGTATATCCAAGAAAACTTATGCATTATTAATAGTTAAGCTTCACACAATCAAATGATAAATCTAAAGGTCATTCAAACTTCTAGGATTAGGACAAGTCAGCTGCTAATATTTTGAGACTAGTTTTCTGCAGCAAGATTGTTGGATTTCTACCAAAAAGAGAAAAATTTTATTTTTTAATACTTCAAGAAAGACTTGTATGCCCTGTATACTGGTCATGCATAAGAGCTTAGAAGCAGCACTGCAGAAGAAGGGAACTGGAATGGTAACTGAAAATTCAGAAACCTGATAGCCATGCTAACAAGAAAACATGAACAGATCTAACTTGATTTTTTCTATTAACATTAAAAATAAAAACATAACACAGGTGACACAAATATGGATGAGGTTGAAGAGCAGTTGAAAGGATGAACCTGAATTATAACACTCCAGAAAGAAAGGTACTGTTGTAAAACAGCCGTTTATTTCTTTCCCAAAGGAAATCCTAAATGGAAGTAGCAAAGATCATTTGGATTAGTACAGAATATTCTAAGGTGGACTTCTGTAGTCAAATAACTGTAAAGTCAGATAATCTTGCCCCAAAGACTTTCACAATAAAAAACCTGAAGACTCAGAAATAAGCTAGTCGTGGCACCATATTTGTGATGAAATACAGCACACAGTGTGAAGCTTAAGGATACAATTTTAATTTTCCAGCAAACCTGTGAATTGAAAAAGGGAAGTTTAAGAGGAATGGGGATATGAACAAAGCTTTTTGAAATTTATCAAATAGAGGTACCACTTGACCCTTTCTACCTACCACAAAAAGCTGATAAGGTTAGGAATATAGATGTATCCATATGAAAGTCACATAAGGCCAGGGAGAGCCCTGGGATTTTTTTCAACTTTAGACATGAAAAAGAAGCCACAGCATATGACTAAAAGTGAAAGGTACTCCCCAGCTGTTTTTTAAAAGCTTCCAGAAATAAACCTCAGATTCAGCCAGTGTTAATAGGGTCAGAATTTCCATGCCAAGTAGTGATACCAAAGGGACTGAAGAAAAGAGATGTAGTTCTAATGTACTAATAATGACTTGTCTCCTTGGATTTTTATAAAATGTCATGCATTCAGTTCTTCAGCCTTTCTGCCGCAATACGCACAGGAGTCCTCTACTGTGAGCAGGTATACCAGAAGCATGGGTAACACTAGCACAAATGATCTCTAGGAGAATATATTATTTGCCAGCCACCTAGCCTTTCTTCATATATATTTTCAGCTGCACAGTAGCTGACACTGTGGAACTGACAGCCTTGTGCTACAAGGCTTTGGAAAAAAAACCCATGCATACAAAGTTTTGGGAAAAAATGACATATACTTCAAGTTTTATTGTAAGGAAGTTATTTTCATTGTTTCATAAATCTGGTGCATGGCCCAGTCATTCTGTAAAGTCTGACAGACAGCATAGCTTCATACTTCATGCCTCCTTTTTTCTTTGCATATTCTGGTGTAGAGAGACATGAAGTCTGTCAGCAGTTTTCTGAATATGTCATGGTAATTTTAAGCTGCTTTTGTTCAAATAAAGGAACTAAGATGAAAGACATATACAGAAATCATTTATCTTCAAGCTGGAAATGCTGTTCAAATAATTCCTTAACTATTCTTGCACTTCATTCATCCTGCAAAGCAATTTTCTTCAGTTTGTTACAGAGTCTACGATACAGGAATAGGCTTTCCATTTATGCTTCTAATGGTCTCCAAGGAGATCTAACCTGCCATTCTTGCAGTTCAAGGTCATACAGTTTTGGTCTGAAAGTCCTTTCATTCATTAATTAGTTATTATGTTGAAGTCAAATCCATTATTGGATCTAGACAGAGATGATTCTGATTCTGTTGTGCCTTTCAGCTTTCTCTTGTTTTGTACTTGAGAGGAGAAACCACTTTTGAACCATCTCTCTGAGCCAGTGACAATCTCAGGCAGTCAAAATAAAATTTGGGCTTTTTCAAATGCAGCTACCCCTATGTTTATCGAGTGCTGCCAAATCTTTACAATAATTATAATAGAAAACAAAAACCTTACAATTCAAACAGGTTGATTACGTCCCTCTCTGCAGCAGAGGTGACCTTAACCTTGTACACATGTGTCCTGAAGGGAGTCAGAGAGGGCTTGCTGGTAAATCTGAGCCTCTTCCTACACATGGGATACAGCTCACCCAACTGCAGTCATCATCACTTCATGCATGGACTAAAAATCACCTTCTCCTTTTCTTTCTCAAACAGAATAGCATGCCACTAACAAGAATCAAAGTCAGTAGGTCCCCAAAGGTTATGATGGAAAGGTAACATTCTTCTGGTCATCAAGATTTACCTTAATAAGATTTTTATCACTGTCTCTTGCTTCACCTGTACTGGTTCCAGCCCTGCACACAGATTCTGATGCAGAGGAAAATTAAGTAACAGAAGGTCACTCTGCCCCATTTCCATTCCATTTGAATGAACCCTTGGAGGTCCTGAAATGGTAGGAAGTGTGTGTGTTTTTGAGAATCCTGAAAATGTTAAACCTCTCCCCAGACACTGCAACTGAACTCTTAATTTCCAAAAGCCGCTCTGTGTCTTAATATAATTAGAGCAATCTTGGTATCCTTGCTTCCTACAGCTGTTCCTTACGACTGCAAGGTACCTGTCAGAAAATTCAGCTCCCTGGTAGGAAGAGAAGACTGACAGATGGTGAATAAATTCAAGGCTAGTTTATTTTTATAACTGGAAAATAAATTTCAGACATCCTGGTGGTCTACAGATTGTTTCCAGGTCCTTTCTATTTTTATGAAAGATAAAATATGTCTTGGATTCACAATCAGGCAATTTAATTTTAGCCAAATTGCAGAGAAAAGTAAATGCCAGCTCTTATTCTAAACTTTAACCTTCTGAACCACTGAGACATTTATCTTATATAAAAATTATTGCAATGATAATAATATTTTTTGGTTTACAACTAATTTACCAGGAAATTAATATTTGGTTTTATGAACACATGAAGCAGATGGTACTTATTGTTGAAATTATCCCATAAAAGTACATGTATTTAGACTTGGTTACAATGCAAGGCATTAGACTCTTTCAAAGTCTAAAAGGGGATTTTTCTTTTAATTTTTTTAAAACAAGACATTTTAAATCTATATCATTAAACTTTGGGGTTAACTGTGGTGACTCCATAGATCCATTAATTTCAAAACTATTGTCACGATCATTTTCCCTCAGGAGGAAAGAAAAGAGCAGTATTAACGTAAATAACTTGCACAGTTAGAATTCTGATCTCTCATTAGTTTCATCACAATCACCGATAAACTAAATAACTGTTATAAAAGTTAAAGAATGGAACAGCCACTCCTGACCCCACTGAAGTTACCATTAAACTTGCCTTTAGTTTTTGCAAAGCTTTAATATCCTTCAAATAGCACTCTTGAAGCAATCCTGTTATCTGTAAAAAGCTTGCAGAGAACTGCTGCCATTCTTCTACAATTTAAACATTCCATTCCACAAGAATTCCCTCTGAAATTCACTGCAAACTGCCCTTGACTAACAGGAATGATATAATAACTGCACATGTACTTCTGCCTGGTTTTAAAACAGACTTTTTCATACTCTATCATTAATTCAGACTCAATATCATTCAGTCACTGAAACCATGCAGTTAGAAAAGAAAAGCTTTCGAAGTTTTAAATAAATTCTATATTTCCTAAAACTTTACATATTATTTAAGGGCATTGCAGGATCATGTTACACAGAATTATATATGCAGCCTGCAGTCCCAACAACAGTCCTGTTGTTGATTTTGTTCCATCTCCAAATAAAAAGATACTGAAACTGGACTAGTTACTTGTGTGGTAACTGGCAACTCGATCACTTTGCAGGTGAACAAAGACTAGAGAGAAAAATTCATGTATTAGAAATATCTACAAACTATCTCTGTATTTCCCTCACATCAAGTCAAGCAAAAGATGGAAATATTTTTAAGAACTTCACAGTTCATTTAAAAAAATCTTATCACTGAAAGAAATGATTACAGAAATTATTGCTCAACTCAACATAAGAGAATACACATCTGAACGAAATCTGATCCTCCTTACACACACTAACTCCAACTTTATCAGAAATTTTCCAAGTTCCATGACTATAGCTAAGGCTCTAAAACCTTTTTAAAAAGAGGTCAGTGGCCTGACATTCAAAAGTGGTAATTCTGCCATTTATTCTTTATAGCTTGGTTGCAGAAATATTAAAGCAAATAGATGAACATATTTGTTCTATTGACAGAAAAGAAGAACAACCTATGAATCACTGGGCGCTCAGCAGAGTGGAAAATCAAACTAAAAAAGCAGGTATCTAAATTTAAGTGGAAGAACATGATTTTTGGCACAGATCTGTGCCTCATAACTTCTGGCAAACTCATTCCATTCTCCTCTGTTATGAGGAAAGGGATCCACATACAGAATGCTCCTAAATTAGGTATCTCAATTAAATTACCAAAGTTAAGTTGGATATATTCCAGCTAAATTTAGAAGATCTTGGACACATTCTTAAAACTAGAAAAATAAATTCACTTAAGGGTGTTGTACTTAAACAAATGTAAAAAGATTCACAGCAGACATCTCAAAGCCAACCTTAACTATAATTAGTCGCAATTTTTAACTTTTTTTCAAAAAATTATTCATAAAGCAAAAAGTGCCAATTAAGTCGGATATTAAATTTATGGCAACTTATTACGACACAAAGTGGTGGCTGAACCACTGAGAACAACTGACCTGGAAACCAGGAATCCTGTGCTCCAAAGTGGTTGCAGGCAGCCAGCTGAGGAGGTTGGGTGGGAGAAATGGCAGGAGCCCTGGCAGGTTTCTGATTAAAAAGATCAGCTGGAATAGCATCAAAAATTGGGCAACTGACACACCAACAACTGCTGGGAAGTTCTTTGGAGCATTCTAAATTTATATTTACATGACCCAATATTGCTTCTGGCTTACTGAAAATGGCATGCCACTTCAATTAGACAAGCTGCATGACAAACCACAAACAGTAATCCAGCAGAGGAGTTTTTAAATCTACCTGGCCTGTCCTCAGGATATTTGCAGACACACTCTGTTGCAAACAGTATTTTATCTGGGTGCATACAGGCTGATTTCACTGGGTGCAGTGGTATCTCCAAGTTTCTTACTAGTTACTGACAAACATGGTAGATTGGTGGGCACCTATACCAGTCTGGGTATTGGCAGGTTCCTTTGTTCTGTAACTCACCAGAGAAAGTTAAAAAAGAATAGATGTTTAGATATTAACATCTTGGGAAAGTGAGAATTGCAAACTGCACAGCACTTGACAGTAAGAAGAGTATTCTAGAGCTTCACAGAAAACCATACTGTTCCTGGGAAGAAAATTTACTCGAAATCAAGACTCTAGGCACTTCACAGGATGAAAGACTTCCATTATATTATGAAATCTTGGCTGTACACACACTGCTTTCCTATTTGGCCCTGAAGAAAAGCAGCTATTGTTTATCTCCTAAAATGAGAAATACCTTTGAAGACACAGAACATTTGTCACCCTACACTATGGAAGAGGCCTGGATCTTCTTCAATGCATCAGGGAAAGCTTTGTCAGTGGTTTCAGCTGTTCAGTAATTTTCCATCTGATCCCTTTTTTCTTCCCTTTATACACAGTAGCAAATTGCACAAACCACTGAGTGAATGAAACCCACTAAAATCAGCTCTGAAACTACCAATGATTACACTGTGGTCTCGTTTTAAGTTTTTAAACAACAAGTTGAAGCAAAGATCTCTCCTAGCCTCAAGTGAGCTAAGCCTAGACTAGAAAAAGAAATACACCATAAAGTTGCATTCTCTATCAACTCCTGGAGGTTAGGCCCTAGAGCAAGGGTAATTTAGCACTGAAATTACATTGTCTTTTCTTGGAAATATCTGTGATCTTCACCATCTGCTTCATGCAATAAAATAAAGTTGCTGATTTGATGCTGTACCTTCATACCAGAATAAAGGCCAGTTCCTATTTGCATCAAGCAGGGGGGGGGGGAAAAGGTATTATAAATTATAATTAAAACAAGCACATGATTTTCCATATTTTAATGAAGCAAAGGTAGCTGCACTTGTTTACAACTCCAATCAAATTCAGATCACATTAATTGGAATTTTCAGTTTCAGACGAGTAAGACTCTAGCAAGCAGGTAGAGAAGGAGCTCTAATGAGTTTCCTCACCACAGAAAAATTATCTGGCAAACAGTACAAAGATCACTCAAAAGAAAACAAATACTCAATAAAGCAGATAATTGACTGCAATCTTAGTTAATAAGATGGCCCCAAACTGCCCTGCAAAAATGTCAAAGCAACTAAATATAAATGTTTATCTTTGTTAGCAAAGGAAGAACTTCTGTGCTTTTCTGGGGAACTTCTATACAGTTTTGTTGGAGTCTAAAGTACCCTAAAATTAATAAAGCATTTTATGTCGTTGATTCACGTTTGAAGTTTTATTTCAGTATTGAATCTGATGGTGTATGACCCAGAGTCCTTCCCATCCTTTGAACCTGTCAGCATCAGCATTTGTTTACAGTGCCAAAAGAGGATGCTAAAATTGAAGACTAATCACTAACACTTTTTAAAGGCCTATTAATTTTAACTGAGGATATTCTCAACTCATGTGTTTACATGCTTGTACACACATACACATATGTATATGTGTGCACATGTATATATCTGTATGTGCATACCACAATATAATGACAACACAGCTGATTTAAACCATTTTTTTCATTATAATACCAATCCTTCAAATACTGAAACTAATGATCAGGGAAAAAAGCCTTCCAACAAGATTCCCAGAACATCTGTGTTGTCTGAGAATTCCTTCTTTTTTTTTTCAATAAATAAATAGAATAATCAAAGGTCCTTTCTACAATAAGGAGTCACATCTCCTTATTGTGGAAAGGACTTCTTATTGTAAAAAGGACCTCCTAAGATCTGCCTTAATGTGAATTACCATGAAAAAGTCTAGAATAGCATGCAGAAATTCTCTGGTCAGCAAGGTACTGCATATGTGGTGAGAATCCAGCCAATCCAGTATTACTGCCTGCATACCATTATGTGCTGTCTGCATTCCACTAAACAGCTTCAGCGTTTTTCTTAACCAAGACAGAAACAGCTGACTATTCCTGCTGCCTTGGAGAGCATGGCAGAGGAAGTATCCAATGTCCTTTTCCAAGCAGGTTGTGGGAATTGGTTACAAGGGACAGACATACACTTGGTATGTCTCCATCATTATGTCCATCTTATGTCTCACCTTTCTGTTCATCCACCACTCTATATGATGAGTTAATGACAACAACAATTTTTTTGAGTAATACCTATACTCAAACTATGCCAGCTCCATCAAAAAAACACACATAGTTTATAGTTTTCTAAACTACATAAAGTAAGATGTCATTGTAAAGAAGAAATAAATGCCCATTATATCCTTAGTAACATTTGATCGCATAAGGATCTCACTTCTTTGAATTTCTGATTCCACATCCTCTCTGCTATTTCAGGGAGAATGCTATTATACCGAGCTATTTTTAAATTGCTTTAAATTTAAAATTTAAATTAAAATCCTTCTAATGTCAGATTTTTGTGAATGGGTTACTAATAATGTAGCTGTTTCTCCTAGAAGTCTCAAAGTTGGAAGTGAAATACTCTCTTCCCTGACTCCCCAACACAGCCAATTACCCCAAACACTTTCCCACAACTTCTTCCCAGAATCAATTTTCTTTCTCATGAATGCTCACAGGGTTTAGTACTGCCATCTTTTTTAACAAACCTTCTATCCATATCAAAGAAAGCTCCTCAAAATAAACAAAGGAGTTGGAGGCAGATGACCTGCTAGTGAACTCAGCAAATTCAAAGAACTGAGACAGTGAGAAAGTATATAAATTTTAATCTTTATCTAGACTTTGTGCTTCCTTCTCCCCCTCCCCGCCCCCCGCCATCAACAAACTTTCAGTCCTCCTTTCTTCATAGTTCAAATCCCTGTTACCTTTTCATACATTGACCTGTCTAATTTCCTCATGGATCTGCCACCCTAAAGAGAGAAGGCGGACAGTGAAGCTGCTATGGGGCAGACAGACATTCTCACTTTAGCAACCTTTCCACTCTCTAGAAAAGTGTTCTGGTTCTTCAATTTCATCTCCCCTTCACCTGATTCTGACAGGACAACATAAACCCTCTGCTACACTTGCTTAGCCTCTCACTCTAGGTTTTAAAACTAAACTTCTAACACTTTGAGTAGTAAATGATCCTTAAAATTGAAAAAGCGAAGGCATGCCAGGCCCTAGAACAGATGAAAAGCAGGAGGGACACAAAAACAAACCACCAAGCCTCCTCAACCTCCTCTGCAGCCTCCCCTCTGCTACAGGAAAGGATTTTACTATTTCAAATCACAAATCAAGCCAATTTCTTTCACAAATCAAAAATCCACAGATGATGATGGTGAAGAATAATACTTGTTTTGTTATGTATGGCATACATATGGTACAACTGGTACTGTTACACATCTAGGAAAAAAAATCGCCTCTTTCTGAAATAACCTTTTCACATATGTGAGCAGGAGGTAATCTATCAGTGTAATAGCAATGAGAAATGCAGGAGTGTAACTTCCTCATTGATGGCAATTTGAACTGAAGCAACTCACAAACATGACCCTCATGCAGTTCCTGCTCTTTGCTGAGGGTGTGACAAGGGGGATTAAGATATGACTGACAGATTCCCAAATGGACACTCATATCAGAAAACTGCAATTTCTCCATTCATACACAGTATATTTAAAAAGAATCTTCTTGTATTGGATAGAGGTGCACATTCCAGTTCCTTTCTTTAGTCTCCCACAAAGGTGCTAAGCCAACGATTACCTCTAAGCATTAAAAAATTACAAGATTTCACTTTCATACTATGGCAGATTTCCCCTGATAGGAATCCCAGTAACATAGAGATAGACCTCTGTGTTAGATGGTATCTGCATTTACTTGTTATAATTGTTTTATCTTGAAGAAACCAGTTAAATGCTCTGCCTCAATTCCCCCTTCTTCAAAATGGAGATACTAATCTCCTTAATTCCAGATAAGGTCTCTCACAAGCTCTTTCAATAAAAGTATTGTGTAATTAGATAATATTACTGCCAGTCTTACTAATTATTTTATGTTATGCGTATTTTTATAATTTTAGATGGATTTTAGTAAATGCACTTAAAATTTAAAAGGCCTATTTCCTTGTCCTAGATTAGCCTTAGACTATCTGGTTTATGTCTCACATACCTACCTACCTTTGGAGTTTGAATTCAATGTAAAATATCCCTGATACAATTACACTTCCTTCATTAATAAAGGCTACAAGCAAATATATTAAAAAAAATGTTTATTCTAGAGATAAGGCTGCTAAGCTTCTAGCAAGCTTTTATGTGATGAGAAGTAAAGAATCTGCAATAAGTTGACAAATACTAACAACTGTGATGTTCCCAAATCTTAACACTAAGCTGAGGCACAGAGGCAGCAAACTCTGAAGCAAAGGATCCTTGTGGTTTGTCCAGCTGGAACAAGAAGCCAGCAGACTATGAAAGGCAATCTGCCCAAGTTTCCTTAGGTATTTCTGCTAATATGTAGTTTTCATCTGCGTCATTTGTAGTATTTCAACCAGGGCACAGATGGGATCTACTGGCATCCACAAAAGTGCATGTATTGACAAGAGCATTAAAATAACAAGAGATCTAGAAGCCATTCGGCATGCTGTTGGTCCATCTTGCCATACTGTAAGGAAAGAAAACTGAAAAAAATTTCTTTGTAAAGCACTTAAAGGAACATGATACAGAGGTATATTTTTAAAAAAGCAAAAGCACACGATATTCCAAAGGAAATAACATGACATTATACCCACAGCTGTGATAATATTAGTATAGTGACCCATGATTACACACCAAGCAAACTGGAATTACTATATTATATAGAAAAAGGTGCTGAACCAGAAAAAAAAAAAAAAAAAAGATGAAGAGAAGGGGGGATAAAGCACTTAAAAGCAAATATAAACACAATATCTATCAACACACCTGCTATTTGTTTCTGTCAGACCTGTCAGTCAGTGATTTTAAAATGAGAGATTGGAAGCAATAGCATATGTGTCTGCTACTAGAAGCTGCAAAATTATTATTACAGAAAGCAGTACCTTGTAGACAGTAGAGAATCAAGGCAAATGGTGCTGAGAGAGAAAAATATAAATAAATGGGATGAGTTTCTGTTACTCTGTATGCAATCTTCCATTGCAAGAACATTTGAGGCTGTTGTATGCCTAAAAGACAACATATTAAAAGGGGCAAGGACTGGCCCAAAGTTGGTCCAAATCTCACGTCTTTTGGAAACCACAATTATCTCACGTCTTTTGGAAACCACAATTTACATACATCTCTCTCATGTCTGTGGAGGCACGTACAGGATGGGGTTCAGTAGAATGGTAATTTAATTTCAAATATGTGCACCCTATATACCATCTACTCTGTTCCCAGTGTAAATTCCAGCAGTTTCAAGAAATTATCTAATTTTTGCTTTCTGTAATTTCCTATCAAGCAGAACATTTCCATGCCATAACATATTTGAATAGGGATCACTAATATCAGAGCCTGGAAACTAGACAAGTGTTTAATCCTTTTGGCATGTTTCTGAGTGCCATTTGACATAGGCAAATGTCACAGGATCCTGAGAGACCTCACCAGTAAACCAATTAAAGGAGTACTATTAAAGCTTCTGAATTCAGCAACTGAGAAGAACACTAACCATCTTCTCACATCACCATATTAAAAAATATAACAGCAATATCTGACCCATATTTCTTTATACAGAGATGCATTTCCACGAATCAGAGTCAAGACACTGTACTTCATAGGTATTTGGGTACCAGCTTTCTTTGTCTAAATAACAGAAAAATCTGTCCATAGCAGAAAGCTGGCCTGATTGAACTCAAAACCCTTCTATGATATAAATATTAAATTAAAAAGTATTGGAGGAATAGCTTTATGCTTCCTTCCCCTTGTTTTTCCCCTAGTCCCAGGATTAAAAAAAATTATTCCGTACTGTTCCCTTCTTCTCATGGAGAGAAATCCTGGTTCTTTAAAATCTTTGTCAGAACTGTTCAATTCAGCAGACCTAACTTTTACAGCAGGAACGTGTCTATTCCAGTCCCACTGAGAGGTTTTGTGAAAGTCTGAAGTCACAGGTACTGTGATCTTGAAAATAAAGTCAGATGTTCAATTTACATATATTTGTTTTGTCAGATGCTAACCAAATATTGACATTAAGCAAGGCAAAAGAAACCTGATCCTTGTGCATACTATGTCCATCCTTTAAGCACATTGTGTCCTGAGCAGGAAAGATTTTCTGCTCTGAGAGAAGTCCTGGTAAAAGCAGCATTAACAATTACAAGCTGAATTATTATGCAACAAGTCATTATTTTATATCCTTAAATCTTCATGAGGGCAAGATTTCCTCACAGGAAAGGGGAGTGCAGATCAATTACTGTTAAGGAGGAAAGGAAACCACACATGACTCCAAGGCATGAGAGCAGAGGCAGAGGGGAGAGATAAGGAGGACACCAGAGTCAGCAGCCAAGTGAGGAGAACCAGGTAAGGGAGATCCTGCAGAAAAAAAGGACAAAGGATTTTTGTCAGGAACTCACATCACTGAAGAAAAATATTCATGGAAGCATCCACAGGAGCCACATTAAACAGCTCAGTCGTGCACAAAGAGGGTTCTATATTACATACAAAGAAATGGTCTATGGTGCCTTGAAAGACTTAGAGAGCCTGGTGGGCCTTTCTAGTGTTTCTATCCAAAAGATAGGAACTAATGTCCATGGACCATTCAGCGACTTATTGAGAAAGTCTGACTTCACATGTAGATGATCACTGATTTCAGTGAGTTCATAATAACATCTTTGATACCACAAATCCATCAGTTACACAGAGTTTAGAGAATCAGACAGGAAGGAGATCTGCACTCCTGTACTATACAATCATAGGGCTGACCTGAATTCCTGTCTAAAGCCAAACACCATATTTAGAAGGAAAAGAAACTCCTTCAGTCTAAGCTACTATATTCCCTCGAGAGACAACATCATTAGCCCCATATGTGTGACACTACTGCTGCTGTAAAAAATGTTTCAGTGTGAGTAAAACATACACAATTAATCCAAGGAAAAAAAAAAGCTTTTTAGCTTCACTATTATAAACTTCATTGTTGCTTAATTCCTGGGTCAAGTTTATTTATTTTTAATAAATGCACAGAAGATGGAAGTCATTTTGATGCATTTACAATTACTCATATTCTTAAGAAGTGCTGGAGGGAACTTTCAGAGGTAATTAACATTACAGGAATCAAGTGACAATGCTTAAGGGTGTAATAGAAACCATTGTAAAAGAACTGTCACGACGTACAGCAAAAACAAAGCTTCTTTATGGAATATGGTTTATTTGAAATCATCAAGAGAACAGTTTTTTATCTGCAGTCCACACTAGGAAATTATTGTATTAAAAAAAAAAAACAAAAACAGGCAACTCCACTACCTGAAAAAATACCTTTCCAATAAGCCTGTGCCCACAACCCATTAAAAAATATTTTTATTATTTTACAGTTATTTCTACCCAACTGCTTCAGGAATTAAAATGCCTTTTTAATAACACTGAAGATGGTCTCTGGCCACTTGTCTGTCTGCAGAAAATTGAAGTTTGGAGCCTCTGTAGTTGTTTAGCTGCCAACTGCATAAAGTAAATCAAATGAATTGACATTATTAGCATATAAAGTATGTCTAACTAAAAACAAAGAAACTATTTTCCTGAAGGAGTAATTTTGACCTCCTTTTGGTATTGTACTACTTTTAGTCAAGTTTTTTATCAGTTCAAATTAAGAGAAACTGTAGAAAAATGACCAATGATCATATTACTAATAAATGTATAATCCTTTCCCCAGGTTATAGTTCTTCATGTACCCTTGCAATTAACTTTTTTGCCTGAGGGTCACATCATCCAGGCAAACAGGAACAGAATCAGAAATGCTGGAGAACATATGGTATTCACACAACACTTTGCATTAAAATATCTGAAGTGAAATGCAAAATATTACTTTCAGTGGAAATAATTATGTCTTATTTCATGACTTTTGGAGAAGCTGCTGGTTTTTTGTAGCCACCACTCATAAGCAAGTCCTTCTTTCAAAGCTGAAGACCAAAGAAGGATAGACATATTCTCATAAGTTCTGTGGAAAAACAATCAAGGAAACAGAAGAACAATGATCTAATCTTGTTCATAAAAGACAAGGACCAATAACCAATGGAGACTCATTTGCATGTCTTTTCTCATGGCCCAAGACATGCACCTTTACCTTCAGAGAGAGCATCTTCTGCTTCCAAATTTGCTGTCACAGACTTCAAACAGTCAATCTGCTCCAGTGCTATTAAAACCAAGAAAGCAAAGCAAAGTGACACTGACAAAGGAAGAGCATTACTCAGAATGATCTGCAAAAAAAAAAAAAAACACTGTCTGTCAATAAGGAATGGGGAAATGACTGAGAAAATCCAGACTTCCCTTTCTAGCTGTGTAAGAGATTTCCAGAGAAACCACGAAGAGCTATGAAACACTCCAGGCTTTCTTCAGTAAAGGCGAATAATGGAACTACTTTGTGTTCTTTGTAGAGGAAAATGGGTATTAGCATGTTTGCTATGCAGATGGCAGACAGGCTAGATCTTAGCTGGGGAGGTCAATGTACTCCAGTAATATAAAAATCAAATGCAAAAGATGTGTGAAGTTCCAGATTAACAGAGGATAACTGAAATAACTCAGCAGCTCTAAGGCAGACCAGTTTCCTTTATTAATTTTATTTTCTGCATAACAGTCTAAGTTGTCTGATACCGTTCAACCATTTTTCAAGTGTAATTGAGATGCTGCACAATATATAGCAACTCCCATACATATAGCTATATAAATAGCAATATTCATGTTCTGTGAGTTCCTGCTATCCACATGAAGACAGTAACTCAGTTATTTCTGCAAATTCAGTAATCAGACCAAATGCATATGCAAAAGGCAAGGTCTGTTGGATTGCTGCTCTGCCCGAATTAGTTTTCTGATACACTGATTAGGTAGCTGAGTGCATAGTCAATCACACAGTGATGAGTTTACTGTAAAATTGATGAAGAACAGACTTCAATATTTATTGCCTTTGTCATGGATACTGGGGGGGAAAGGGGGATTTTACATAAAGCTATTAGGTAAAACTAGACCCCCTGAATATTATATGCATATAAAATGAGTTCATTTTCCTACTCTCATGTAGAATTTAGTGGCTACTTGCCAGGACAACCAGCTAAAGAATCGCTTATTTCCAAAAGCATAAGAAAACTGCAGACTGTTAGGAGTACTTGTGTAGAGCTCACAGCTAAGCAGTAGAAGTAATGATTATAATGGCCTATAGACCTTTTTTTTTAGCAAAACATGTGCTTTTTCAGTGAAAAGTGTTATCAGGTAACTCTGTGCCTCAGGATTCTTCCTGAGAAGTAAAGTAACCAGAGAGTAAGGGTTCTACCAATCTGGACACCTTTTAATCTACATGGAGCTCATATTAGTCTGTGGCAGCTGGTTTTAAGTAGATGAAATAACAGTAAGTGTGAGATTGCTGGTTCACATTAGAAACCAAACAAGCAAGTTCTGCTACCAGCAAACTTTTCAAAGAATGGAGGGGATGGTTAACTTGGAGTTTTTATCATGGTTTCTAATTAATACCCTAAAACACATGATAGCAGATCCTGATACATTAGATTTTGTTTGCTTAACACAAGCTATTTTATGGGGACACATTGGTGCAACATGAAAAAGTCCACAGGCCTGTGAAAGGAAGGGAGCCAGGTGTTTTTTTCTTGTAGCCATCTCCCATAGGTAAGGAATAAGACTGGCTGACAGGGGACCTTTAGAACAACCTTTTAAGTTTTAGAGACTGAATTAATCCCTCCTGATTTTCTTTTGCTGTTTGAAATTATGCAGTGGCAAGCAGATTCCAAATTTTAAAATGCCCAGGATGTTAGTAAGCATTATACTCATGCTACATTGTATTCTGGGATTGAAAAAAGGTGTCTCAATATAAATTTAAGACAACCCTAATCTGTTTTCCAGGAACTGTGTAGTAAATTGGATCTGCGTCACAAAATCTTTATTGTTTCCTCCTCTTCTGTTGTAAGATTACTTCTTAAATGTAACAGCTGAGATTTTAATGCAATTATTTTTTCCTTATGATAACCTTAATTCACTAGAGTAACAATGATGGAGATATTTCTTTTTATTGTGCAGTTATTTTAACTACTTGTTCATCATATGCAGTCCTAGCTTTTCTCACTGAATCACATCAATACAAAGAAATAGGTTAACTTTGCTTATAAAGTTCCAGAATCTTTTAATTAAAACCCACTATTCTGGAGTCTGCTAGATATACAGGGTGTGTTTCAACCTTAAAATATACAAGGGAGCAAAAAAGATCTCCCCACTGCTTGATAAATAAATGACTGGGATAAACTGCCTTCACAAATAGGGGTCTTTTTTTGTCTTTCTGCTTTAGCAGATAGGAGAAAAGGAGAAAAGCAAATATTTCAACATGCCTTTGAGTTTCTGAAGTCTCATCATAAGCTTTCTTGCTCTCTTAGTCCTTTTACTTCTGCGTTTTCACAACAGCAGCAAAGATGGTAGGAACAGGCTCCATAGGTTGATCAGTCATTAGGGTGGTATGAACCACACCATGAACTTCTCTGTAAGCTCAGGAGGCCTGGAAGCTGCCTGGGAGCTTTCTGAGACCTCCAAGATTTCCCCATTCTCATTTTGCACAAAAATTAGGTGATTTGCATTTTCACCAGAGAACATCGTAGATGCAAATTAGAAATTCCAGACATCCACCCAGAATACATCAAATGGGGCTCATCACTGAGCCACCAGAATAGACAAGGTGAGGACTCAAAATTCTTCTCACATTCTCTGCAAGCATCCTGCCCATTTGAAAACAATTTTTTATTCTTGGATTATGACAAGCATGGCAAAACTCTTCCACTTCTACCAATGTGTATTTAGAACAACAGTAATTAGCACCAGTAAATATTTTTGAAAAGAAAAATTGAAATTCTTAAATAAATACACAGCAGAAAGGATAATAGCTCTCTTCCTCTTTAAATTAAAAGAAGAAAAACACTTCAACCTATAAAGACCTGAGATTACAACCTACCTTTTAATAGAAACACAATAATTTAAGAAGTAGTATTAGATACCATCAGAAAGCAATTAAGCAAAATTCACTGATAAAAACATGCTTATCTGTCCTTTATACTTGCAGGTAAAAAAACAAACTTGTATCTGCATTCATATCTAGAGATTAGCAATCACGGATGTCTGTCTTTCAAGTGTTAACTGTTTTAAATCTTACCTCTACCATTCTCCCTCTTCAACTAAGGAAAAAAACTCAGTTTCACTATGAGTGAAGATTTTAGAGTATGACATTTATATTTTAATCACTAATACTTTGCTGTCTGGAAGTTTTTATTCATGCATACAAAATTAATAACCTCTGTGGAATTACAAAAGACTCATATTTAAATTACACAAAATTTAAGCACAATAGCCTTGCTGGTTTAAACCCTTGATTTAAACTAAATAAAATAATAGGTCAACTACTGAGCACTGTGGGACATTGTTAGTTTAAAACACGTTCTATAGTGAAAAAAGTCTTGTTATATTGCTCAAAATCTGCATATGACTGTTCCAAATCTTGATTATTCAGTAGGTGTAAGGACAGCAGCATCTGACACAGGACTGCAGTGTTTACTGCATATAGTATGTATCACTTTTTAGCATTCTTAAAACTTGGAATTTTTTTTCCACAGATTTAGGGAGAAATAAGGCATAGAAAGATCTGAGACAGTGAAGCAATATCAGATCTGGAAATATCCATTCTGTAGACACGTTTCTTAACCAAAGGCCCACCACTGCCAGTAAATTATAAACCATGACACAGAAAAAAACGTGAACATAATTATCTTTATACGGGCACTACAAGATTTTTTAAAACTGGAAGAAAATACTTAATATTTGTTTATATTTATATAAAGAAAATACTTTAATCTATGTTTCTGTGGATTAAACATAAACAGAAGTCTGTCAAGTCTACCAAGTTTTAGCTATTCTAAATCTCATCTCTTTCCATCATTCTCCCTCTTCAACTAAATACCTCAACTGTTTCAGTGAGAATTTTACAGAATGTAGCAATTGGATTTTAGACAGTTGGATTTTCCTAACTACATTTAGCACTCTATGCCATGACTGCCATTGGAGAGCAAAAATTACTCATCATTCTTAGTTTATCCTTCTGTTGTTGTGATATCCTACATATAAACCATATGCTTCTGGTGTGTGATAGGGAGACACCATTCACCCAGTGCTGTGCATTATCTTACCACCCAAGGCAGAGTTTTGGAGAATCACCTTTTTATGACACTCCATACAACCCAGCCTTTAGTTTTATTCTTTAGTATTTACGGATGGGATTGATGCTTACAAACAGAGGACAATCCTCAAAGAACATTTAAATTTTAAACATACCGAGCCTACAAATAAGAACATTTAGCAGCATCTCATATTATTTAATCAAGAATGGACTTCCAATAAGGAAGATACTGCTCTGCTCCTGTATCTGTATCAGTTTTCTAAGTGAAGATGATGACCATTGCCTGCACCTACTGAAAGGATAATGGGATATTTTATAAAATAAGCCCTTGATAAAAAAATGGCATCACTAGCTTCTGGAGAATCACTTAAATACATAAAACTTTGAAAACTGTTGGTAATGGGATAAATTTTGTTCATTACAACTAACATAAGACTAAGTCAGCTGAGCTGCATGTCCTTGTGCGCACACACTGTATCAGAATGAATTTCTAATGTCCATAGAGTATCTGTTTATTATATAGAAAAATACTGTGCTTGTAGTATTCTGACAAAACATTTCCAAACTAGTTTTGATTAATTTTATTTTAATTTAACTAAATTAAGATAATCCACAGAAGCTATAAATCTGGTATCTATAAATCAGAAGTAATTATACTCCAGTCAGGGAGCTGGTAAAAACCAGAATAAGGTACATGAGAATCAGGACCCATAGATGGTTGTTATCATTGAGAGGTTTATGATGCACAGTCCAACCCAGTCTAAACTAATGCCAACTCCTAGAATTAGGCACTGTTGTAACTTTCTCATATTTATATATCTATTCAGACCTGGGTATAATTTATTCTTTTTTCCCAGACCAGTACTCAAATGAGGAACCATATTTTAGTGAGAGAAAGCAAATAAAAAACTGTAATGTTAGCCACCTGGTAATTGAGAAATTATAAAATTACAACACTTAAAAATTAATTCCCTTACAGATGGTAACTTTTAAAAAATGAGTGGGAAAGTTGAGATCTTGAGGGTTTATGTTGGAAAGCAAAATTAAATACATGCCCTTCATCTCCTCCTGTACTATGATAGAAAATACACAGGTATGTATTTGGGAAGGCAACTTTGCATTGTTAGAAATGTATTTTCCCCAACTGGGCAGACACTTTTAATGCTATATTGTAAGGACATATTTTATTTCAGGAGATTTTCTTTTCAGCTTTCTAAATCAACATTTCAGACCATTTAATGAATCAGGCTGCACATACAATGTCATTTCATCCAGAAGTCATTCTCATTATTTCTGTGCCCCAACTTTTCAATGAATTTATATTTTCATGCATAAGGGAAAGAAGCCAACAATTGTCAGGGAAATTAGATAAAGATGTCTGAATAAGATATTTCCAAATTAAATCAATGCAGTAAACTTCTGGTGGCTGGAATTCTTAATGTAGAAGCAGAATGCAAACATCTTCCAACTGCATGAGTTCTAGAAGACTGGTACTATCTATTTACTTGTAAAAATGTGAATGTTTAACCTGCTGTTCCTAAAACTGAGATTCATGCAGAGCACAGTTTGTCAAGTGACTGCTGATGACATTAAACACTTTTTTTCAAATGAACGTTGCTGATATATGTAGATAAAAGAAGCAGCAAGCCTGCAATAGCATCAACCAGCATCTCTCAGCAACCTCAAATTTCAGTTACAACATCACTGAAGCCCTTAATTTCTGTTACTGCTCTTTACACACGGCTTCAGGAACTACACTGTCTTTCTCCTGCTTATGTGCCTCAGTGAATCACCAAAAACAAACAGACCAAAAGTTATAGAACAGTAAAGTGCAACAATCTTGCTTTCATTTCAGTCAATGAGAATAGATAAACTACTGGTACCCAGTAATATAAACCCTCAATCTCAGCTTCATTATTTTAATTTTTCACAGTTAAAGATGAAAAGAAAAACCTAATGAAAATTAAATTTTCATGCTTAACAAGAGAACTGATGAGCATTTTGTTATGTTTGGATGGGCTATTCCTGTATCTAATTGAGTTCCAGGTTCCTGGTTTCCACCAGTGTGGATTCTATGTTGTCCAGTGAGGGCTCAGTTGCAGCCTTTCCCCAGCTCAGACAGCTGGTACTTCTTCTACCCAGGGTGGCATTTTCACAAACTTGTAGGGACTTAGAATGTTTGAAATACCTCCATTACTGTCAGATTAGACTTAAGCAGAGAAATGGGATCATAATTTTTAGGTCAGGAAGAAAGTTAAACAGTATGACCAATACTATCATAATAAAGTTTTGTACTGAGTATTTCTTAGCCTACTTCTTCACACTGCAAACACTAACTTCATCTCAGCAAAATAAATACTCCTCAATATCCACATAAACTCAGTTCCTTTATTAACAGATTTCACTGCTTACATGCCTTAAAGAGCACTCCTATCTGGCATCATCCTTAGATTTCTCTATTAAATAGAAATACATACAGCCACAATAAATGTTGCCAGCACCTGTCGTAAAATACACTAATAAAAGAGAATTTGAAACTATTATAATTATCTGGTAATTCTAAGTAAAATTTCATAATCTGAAAATCAAATGGCTACTTTTTAAATCTGCCTTTTTTAGAAATTATTTTGGTCTTGAGGCTTTACTTCTTCAGTCAAAAAATTGCTCAATCAAGCCAACACTGAATGCAAGTTTTGTATCAGGAATGTGCATTTCATGTGCATCTGCCTCTCTCTCCATGTATCATACCCCTATTTGTACAACAGAATGGTCTCAGAGAGCACCTGGATCCCTTCCACTTGAACTACATTAGGAGACAGAAGTTTGGGAGAACACCCAGTGCACTCTCACATATGGAACAGGCCTAAGTTAATCTAAAACTTTTGAAATGTGTGTAGCATAAATGCCAGATCCTCAAGATCAATTATTCTGCTCTACAGACCTGCTCCTATTGCATTGCTCTACTTGTTGTGGTAGGACATGGAGTAATACTCTGGACAGAACTATGGGCACTATGAGTGTGCATTTGTTACAGAAAACCTTCTGTTCAGCCAAAAAGAAAAAAAAAATGTTTACAGGGATCCATTGTCATAGGCACCTCTGCCAGGAACAGGAACACACTGAGTGTCTCTTCAGTCTCTGCAGAAGGCTGGGAGGGCTCTTTCATCAAATACAATGGATCAAGGGTTTAAAAGCTAAGAGATCACAAGAACACACTTGTGCGGACAAAGTTCTCTGCAGACCTAAAAATTCAATCATACAATCACGCTGATGATGATGATGATGACAGGTTTGATGGTTCCAATATAGACTATTTTTTATTAATGGGACTAGACATTAAACCCACAGATAAGAGGATTGATTACAATTAGACAGGGGTGAATTATTAACATTTCATTTTCTGAAAACAGTCTTCATAAGTGCTGTTTTAGCTCTCAGTACAGTATTTTCCACAAATATGAGATATTGGAATTCTAATTTCTGATAAATTATGTGAAATGCAGCAATGCTCTGCAACATGCAAGCCTTAGTCAGTCCATTCACTTAGACTGACCACTTCCATGCATTTCCCACCCATCCAGCTGATCCCACAGAAAAGGTAGAGGAATTCTGCCAAATGCTCAGAACAACAACACAGTTTGATCAGTCAGCATTACACTGTGCATGACAACAGAACACAATGGCCCCCTTGGGCATTACAGTACAGTATGAACACAACATGGAAGCAAAAACTTTTATGGGAGGTCCTCAAGCCCCAAATCATGTTCACAAGAATAATTTAGGTTGGAAAAGAATCTTGAGATCACTGAGTTTAACCACAAAGCTAACACTGCAAAGTTCACCATTAAACCATGCTTTTAAATACTTTCGGGGACGGTGACTCAACCCCTTACCTGGGAAAGCTGCTCCACTTTCATCAAATTAAAACATGACATAAAATATATGAAAGTGGATGTAAGCAAATCTATCTGCAAATAGATTTGCAATAGGTGCAATTTGCAATAGGTGCAAATAAAGTTAGACCTTGGCCTTTGAGACTTTATTTTCTTTGAAATAATTGATCTTACATCTGTATACTTACTTCTACTTAGCAACAGGATGAATTTTTAATTCTACAATTAAACCACGCAAAAATCATCTTCCTTGGTCCAGGAATACTGGAGGAATCTCTAAAACCTTGGTTCTAATGTTAAAACAAGACTGATGCTGTTTACCTCCTTGCAAAACAGCTGTATCAGCTAAATATGCAGAAATGCTCACATATGGAAAATGCAAAAAATTTTTAAAGCAATTTCTAGCCATCACCAATTTCTTCTGCAGTCCCTAGTAATACAGAATATGAAGCCTTTTCTTGATGTTACTGCAGATATTCTCTCCCATAAACTTTTATCATCTGTCTCTGGTGAAAAATGCACAATCAGGGAAAGATAATGCAAATACTAAACCACTGTCAGTTAAAATGTTTGAGAGTGTGTGCTTTGGGATGATGAAAAAGCTCCTTTTGTATTGAAGCTTAAGTGGTAATGTTCTAACTGAAACAAGAACACTATTTTTAATCCGTGCTTGAAAGATCAAATTAAATCTGCTAGAGTCAACCTTGGTAGGGGTGTATCTATCAGAGACAACTTCTTTCTTTATGAGAAAGCAGCAAGTCTAAGGCTACTGGATACTCATTTGTCTGGTTTTCTGTAGACACTCAGGGAGCTACGGCAATCATTTCTAGCAAAAAAGCAATCCCCAAATACTGGGAGATCAAGAGGAAAAATATCTCTTTATATACATTCCATTATTTTTTTTGATTCAGCAACAGAATTTCAAACACAACCTTGTCACTAGTTCACTGCACTTTTAGGATAATGTATCAGTGCATTATCTTACATCTTTCATTTAGTCACAGTTCTATCAGCAACATCACTGCAGTATTTCTGGCACTATGGTTGTTTCCACTACAAATTCTCTATTATACAGATGTTAAAAGTATTTGGGAATCAGTAAGTTTGAAATTTATTCTGCAAGCTGTCAACATAAATGCAATATACATTTTTAAATTGGTTTTACCTTTTTTCCTTATAGGATCTACAGAAAGGCATGAAAGGAACATTTGGCAGTTACTAAGAAAATATGTGTTCTCAGAGAACCCAAAGAAATCATAGCACTTAATTCATTGTCTGCCAGGTTTTTACTACAATTTGCTTTTAAATAGACTGGCCAAACATTGAAATATGGATTATTTTTGCTTTTATATATCAATTATTGAACATTTATATTAAAAATCATTCAAATTTCATGAAGCAGTAAAAAGAGAAACTTGAATTCTATCATTTTATGCATCTTAAATATATGTAAATTGCCTGCTGAATACATAACACAAAATGAGATGTGCACAGCAGCTTGGCATTCAAACCCCTCTGAATTTTTAACTCCCAACTCCCTTAAAATTCTCACCTAACAATGTTGGGAAGTTCACATGAAAAGAAAAGGGCCAAAAAGAATGACAGAATGGCAAAAAAGAATGAACCACATAAGAACAATCAGAAATAAGGACCTGTTTCAAAAAGGGCTAGCTAGCCCAACCAGGATGCAGCAAAGGCTGCAGAGGTCAGGGCCATCAATCTCTCAGCAACTGTGGAAGTTCCTCTCTATTCTTATTAATCCTGACATTATAAGATCAATATTTTCCTCATCAGTTCCAAGCAGCAAAGATTATTCATGTTGTTTATTTAAAAAAGCTGGGGAAAATGTAAGAAATGGCTGATCCACTGACCACTAAATTCAATAGGAAAACTTTCATTTGAGGTCTAAAAATACTTTCTTTTTTGGATGTGTAAGATTATTTTCATATCTCAACAGATACTTGGTTTTTTAAATTACAGTTATCATGTTTTCATATTAAATTACTATCTGCAACTATGAAAACCTGGACAGCATCATAATAAAAATACCTCTGCCTTACCCCTTTTTTTAAGTTCTTGTTGCCCAAATAGAGAAATCCAGAAGTTCTTAGCATGCTGAGTATTTCATGAAAGGGATTTTAAATCAACAAAGAAAATTTCTAAAGGTAACTTACCCCTTGATAGAGCCAAGTTATTCTCACTTCATTGAAAAGAAATGCTATAACGTAGGCATTGTTTCCATAATGGAAACCCATTAGTCATCCACTCATTCTGCTTTTTTCCTATCAAAATCTCTTTAACACAGACGTTATTCCTCAGTTCTCTTAGGGGATAATAAAATAATTAAAATTCTCTTTCAAAATTCCAATCTTATTACATTACATTCATGCATAATATTTGTCTCTTTGGACCATTTCTAAATCCAACATCATTAACGCTGCAAACTGATCATTAGAATGTCTAAAAGCATATGGGGAGTTATTTTTGAACCTTGAGGAAAAGGGATACATTTCAGAAAAACATTGCAGCATTTCACTGAAATACTGTTTGTCCTCATCAAAACAGGAAAGTTCAGAGAGGGCACTATGTATAAAGACCAGAGTAAAAAATGTGTTGGAATGAAAAATTAATGAAAGCGATACAGATATTCTTATTTCTAATGAGGAACTGTAGTTTACTAGAACAGGAAGGTATCACTGAAGACTCACTCCAGGGAATTCTACTACATTGTTTTTCTTGAAATATTTCTGTGATCAAGGACACGATATCCTGGAAATTAATAGAACAAGAAAAGAGGGAAGAAAAGGGGAGGTTTCAGTAGCCCTTCACACAAAAGCCTGACTTTAGAAAAATAAAACCAACAGGCCTGCTCGGGTTATTAAATCATTGTTTGGTGAAAATGCAGTATTATAAACACTATAAAGCATGGGGAGCATATTCAGTCAGTTCAGATTTAACTAATTTTCTTCATATTCTGTGTGAAACAATGTTTGATATGGACTGTTACTGTGTTTTATCAAAGATTTTGCACTTGGACCTCAGCTAAGGACAAAAAAGGAATTCTAACTACTTCAGCCAAGAACTATAGATAAAGCAATTTTTCAAAAGGAAAAATTTAGCAGGTAGCTAAAATGTGAAAGTATTCATCAACATATGCAGTACTATCCCTGTGTACAGAAAAAAATAAATCAGATCACTCTGTATGCCACAAGGAGGCTTCCTGTGACATTTTTTACAAGCAGCCCCGTACAGTACATCCATAGTTGTCTCTTATTTCATACCCAGAGGATCTGAAAAGACAACAAAACATACTAAAAAACCCCCATAGGTCTCTGAAACTCTTAATTGTCACCTCTGGATCCTGATGAAGTAGAAGAACCTGCACACAGAGATACAGCAGCTATCAGCTGGCATCTTCAGTACAGAAAAAAAAAACTGTTTGCACTTATCTGGCTCTTTCAAGGATATCAGTGCATGAGTTTACAAAAGACAAGTGAGCTACAGACCAATGTTAAGATAGAGGTACATAGAAAATCAATAGCAGAGTAGGAAATCTAACTTGAGAAATATCTCATTTCCTTTCCTGTGACCATTGATTTATATCAGTGTTGGTAGTTGCAGAACAGTTTCTGACTACACAAAAATACTTTTTGGAAGGGATAACTGGTAAGCTCACAGAATCTAGATACATGAATCAAAAAAAATCTTCTTGTCTTCCTACTTTTGCCCCTAACCATGGAATGTCCCTAACATTACATTGTCCCCTACATAATTTTTGTTTCTCCATGTGCAAACTGCTGCCTTTCTCCCCCTCCATCTGCAACACTGCTCAGTTTACAGCTGTAAAGTGCTTTGAGACCCTAGCATAAAAGTACAGGGAAACATAAAATTCTCTTGTTTCTAAGCTTATCATTACTCTGAAACACAATAGCTATTTTGAAGTCATACTGGGAATATATTCTTTTAATTTGGATTGCCTTGACATTGTGTCGTGTTTCCATTTTAGAGTTTTTATGGGATTTATCGTATTCATTTTTCACAAGGTTTTGTTTTCAGATTTCTTACTATTATTGTGAACGAAAATTATTAAATCTGGATGTTCATTGTATATCTCAGCAACAATGGAGAAAGAGGAAAAAAAGGAACTTGAAAGGGTCTTCTATCCATTCTGTGGAGAGATGCCTCTTACGGAAAAGTAGAGTTTCTGGGTGCTCATCTCTACCAAATTGAAGCCATATCCTTGCAGCTCCATTCTAATTCCTAAGAAGGGCAAAATAAGAGAGAGGCTAGCAAATTAAAAAATTAAACTTAGTAAATAATTCCTTTGGTTTTGAGAGCAAGAAGTTTCTAAAGTTTATTTCCCTTTCTTTCACATAAGATAATTTAGAGCTCAGACACACCGACTGGAATGGAAGAGTAATCAGTAAGAAAAAATGAATAAATTTTTTGTCTGCCTCTTTTAGTGGGGAAAATAATTGAAAGCATGACTGCCTATGTGGTTCCTCTACAACTTCAAAAGTGTACAAAATCACAGAAAAGGGAATGCCATCTGTTTGCTGTTAGGGTCATGTTTTTTATTTTCCTGCTTATACTCCCACTGAAAGCAATGAGAAGTTTTCAATCCTCCATAATGAAAATGACATAACTTTATTCTCTCTCCTATATTCGCTTTAAAGTAGGCTTTATTATACTTTTTCCTCTTCTCCTGAGTATGTTTAAGTCTTGTTAACTAGCACCTTTGAACATTATCTATAAAACAGAACAAAAGTAGCAAAAAATGGTCACCACCTTGTAAGAGACGGATAAGGAGAAATAGTGGACCTCCCCCAGGTCTGAATGTTTTCATCAAGAAGATTATTAAAAGCAAAGCCACTGCAATAACACAGAATGCGCCTTGGCATAATGAAAACAAGATGTAAAAATGTGTTGGTGAGAAGGGCAGCTTTGAAGCAGCTGCAGCCCAAGCTCTATAATATCTGAAGGAGGATATGCTGGTAATGGAAGTGTGCCTCGTCTAACTTCAACTATTCATCTCAAGGGGCGATTTACAAGGTGATAAAAGGTTCCAAGCTGCAAAAGGTACTTTAGACCGTTAAAAAGCAGCTTTTTATGATCATTTCTTCTGTACAGTACACGTTGTTTCATTAATCAAATGCTTATTCTATTAAAACACCCACTCTTTTAGCTGGTGGGACAACAAGTTTTACAACCATGAAATGGCATTAAAAGCCACAGACTTCCCAGCTAAGCCTTTGTAATGATTGTAACACAGCCCAAGTGTGGCTGTCTCCGGAGGGATAGCTGAATGGCAAGTCTGCCCTGCTTCACTCCTTGGCAAGTGTCTTGGCATGCTTCAGTTCTCAAGGTCATGTCACACTTTCCATGCAGGAAAGCAGGCAAAGCACACGTGAATTCCCTAAACCAGAGCAAAGCCAGCAGCTCACATCAAATCTGACTGTCAGCATTGAATTCCTTATTAAATGAGATTTAAAAGCCAAGCGTGGCTGTGGAAAAGGGAAAGCTTCTGCTCACAAAGACAACAATTGCAATGCTTTAAAAATATCAGCCTTTTGATCTCCTAGAGGCAAAAAATCCAATGCTCACAAGGAAAGTTAGAGATCTGAGGACCTGGTGTATGAACCAAAATATTTAAAGAAAGTCTTCTCAACTCCTGTTTTAGCCTTTGAAAGAGACTCCCCAAATGAAGCGTGTCACACATCACCAGCTAGGACTTCTTTGCTTTTCTACTCCTTAAATCATCAGACCACTAAAAAAAGGAAAGTGATTCATTATTTTGCAAGCCTAGACCCAAAATGAAAGCATTAAAATTCCTACACTTTATTCCACCAGGGAAACCAAAGCACAGCTCAAACAGGCAAATCTGCAGTACAGTCATTCAATCATACATGTAACTTCTTAGTCCACACAGATATGAAAAATAACCTATATGTAAAGCAGGAAAGTAAAACAAAACAGCAAATATTTGGAGCCCACGTAGTTGGAGTTAGAGAAAAGGAGAGGGATAGGGAAAAGACCCAGTTGATTTTTTGGAGGGCAATCACAGAGACCACTAAGGAATTTAAACTCGCATTTTAATGAAGTTTATGTTCATTAAAATTTAACAAATGTTAAAATAGTAACTACATTAATGAGGAAAAAAAAACCATGACAATATAGTGGCTGACAGGGGCTTAGAAGTCCAAATTCACATGAAATTAACTTGAAATCCGTGCAGATGTATTATAAAATGCACACTAGTAAAGTCATTTATCAATTGTATGTTTGTATGAAACTGTATGTTTGTTTCAGTGTTAAAGTTCAGGCTGTATTCTCCTAAAATGCATAACTAAAATCCTATAAATGCTTGTGCAGGTTAAAAATAAGAGAAAATAAATGTTTCAGAGAGCGTATCATAGTAGCATTAAAAAATGCAAAGGAATGATCCTATATTTAAATATTTTAATATGTTAAATACAAAATCATCATCCTAACACATGACAAACAGATTTTTTATTTATCTAAACAAAAACATTTTCTTGTTATTCTGTGAGGTATATTTCAGTATTAGTAAGGAACAATGACATCACAAATTAAAATCCAACCATAGCAAGTGGATTATCAACATTTCAATGAAAATTATTCAGGAAAGCTACACTCAATATTATTTTACTGAGCTTGGTAGAATCCTTTTGCAGTTTGTAGGCTACTATTTTGTACCGTTGTCTGTCTGACAATGTAGCAGGAGTCTTGCACTAAAACATGCATTCCTCACTCTGTGTAACCTGTTTAATTTGTGTGTGAAACCAATCTGTGTCACAGCAGGAGGCAAGGTGTCATAACTGCTGCTCAGGATTCAAAGGGATTAACATACCACAGAGAAGAGGTTAGGAGGGAATTCTTTCAGAAGCACAACTAAAGGCTGAAAAAGGGTTATGTTGTGTTAATACTCACACAGCTCTAAAGACAATTGGACAGATTAGGGTGCAAAGCCTGACCTAGAGAGAGCTAAGTGGCTACTGCATTATGGTAGCCATCAAAATGACCAGCCAAAAGGTCAGTCATCCTGCCCACACCATTCACCCAATATCCTTTTTTAGTCAAGATGCAACAGTCAAGCCATCAAGAAAGGAAGATCTGCCCTAAGCCCAGTCATCACATGAGTTACCTTTAGGCTGGAGTCTTTTACTCCAGATTTCTCCATAGCATACTGCAATGGAAATTCTCATCAGCTCTCCCCATAGCCATGTACAGAGCCTTAGACAACTGAGACACAACACAGTCTTTTCTTGAAATTCTCCTTGAAACCCAAAAAATGACAGCTGCAATCAGAAGCACAAGGAAGAAGCTGTTCACTTCTGGAAACATTTCAAACCACAGGCCACTCTCTGTGCTCTGGAAAGCAGAATAGAAAATGCCAGTAGTTCACCTTCACCTCCTTAAACACTAACAATTTTTTTAAGCAGGCTTTTTCTCTTACTACTCACATGTTTTCAAGGAATTCCAGAAGATTACCAAACTCTGCACACCATGAGTATTGAGTTAGCTGTCAAATGTGCTAGCTAGATTTCTCCTAGACAAGGCTGATTACATGTTAAGAAACATGGACAGAGTTTGAAGTCTGTCCTCACCTCTTAGATCACTAGCAACAGGGGTCTCCACTTTCCAAATCACTTTTGCAGACATACAACTGAAGTGATAAGCATAGTCAGCAGGACCTCCTGCAGAAGTCATCTTAAACAAAGTCCTGGGACCACAGCAAAGCTATCTCATCTCTAATGGCTTTAGGGAATCATTGATTAGCTTAAATAAACAGCATCCTTGGGAAAAAATGGAAGAACGTCCAATTAAATACTAGCAGTATCTACTCTGCAAGGGCAAGAGAGGCAATTTAAGTTCAAATACCTGAACACATTAGACATGTATAGTCATATAGCTTTCAAAAATTTTGAACACTGTACCTGTTCCTTGAACCTCATGTTTCAAAAAGTAGATGCCTGTTTTGGAAATGTCACCCAAACTATTGCCTTTACCCCACATTTTATTCTTGGCAACAGTCTTGTTGGGTTGGTATCTGAAAGCACCTGTTCTACGCTACTTTTAAAAATAAAAAATTTTAAAAAAACCCTTTTCAGTATTTTCTTCTTGTGCTGTACAGATAAGTACTTCATAACAACAATTTGGAAGCAGAATTTTTCACACATGTCTTCTTGATCGATTATTAGGAAAGAAGACAGTCAAAAATCAATACTTAACCCAGTTGCTGCTAGCCCTTGTCATATATGCTTTGCCTATAGACAGTAAGGGTTGCAGTGATCTGGAAGAACCTGATTGCTTATATGCATGCTTAAAATCAATTTTAGCATGAAATACAGGAGATCAGCTAAAGAAAATGTTTAGCAGGATTAAAACAATCATTCACATTTACATTTTGCCAATGTGTTGACAGCTGTAGTAACTAAATGTTAAAAAGTTTCTTATTTCTGCAGAGTCAACAGCTCTCTGCTTTCTCAGAAATGCATTAGAACCACAAATTGTGCCTTGTTTTTGCCCAGGTACACAAGGCAAAAGGCTACTGCATAGCAAGTTACAGACTCGTTGCTTTCAGCTTCTCTTCTCTTCTATAGCCAGTAATTCCAGCATTAAAGTTGAATCTAGACCATCTTACAGTCTCAAATATGATTATGAGTTCTAAGTGTTACTTAAATTAATCCAACTGAATTACTCTCTGACTTAAACATAATATAAAAGGAAATTATAAGACTGTTTTACTATGGTTCCTGATTGGCTTCTGTAAAGTGGATAAACAGCAATGTCCCCTATTTGTAACAAATTTTAAAAATACCACAGAGGTAACTACTGAAGAGATCCTTCATATCCATTTCAGCAGAAGCTAAGGAGACTATTAGAGACACAATTCAGAATTCACTCACAGTTTCATCTATTCTTGACCTTCTGCTCAAAATGGGAAGCTCAGTAAGCCACAAGTTAAGCTGTACAGCTGACAATTCAGCAGGACCAGTTTTTGTTTTTTCATTAATCATCAGGCTGGAAACCTTCTGACTTACCTCAACAACCCTGTAATTTTTTTTTATTTGTAAAAGGATAATTCTTAAAATATTTGCCAATGGGTGTAACTATCTCCCCTTTCTACATGTAATTAAACCAAGGAACAGAAGATCTAAGTGACTGCCAGAGGTCATACAGGAAGCCAAGAAGAAAATGTGTTGTCTTTCATCTAAAGGAGCTGCTTATAAGTTACAAAATATACAAATTAAGAGAGAAAGAAAAGAAAAACTCCAGGAGAAAAAAAAAAAAAAAAAAAAAAAAAAACACCAAAACAACAGCACCCAACAAAACCAGTGAGCAGAGTCATGAAATATGATTTGGCAGTAGTCAATCAATGACAGAAGCCTCGTCACTTTTACTCTCATGGTACTTGGACTAAAATACAAAATAATTCAGTACTAGTCTCCTTGATAAATCAAGCACTAGAAAAGCCCTGAATGCATTATCTAAGAGATGAAGAATTTGCTATGAAAAATAAAGCATCATGAAAAATCAGAAGTCCTATGAGGAAAGAAGTTCAACTTTTATTCACACTTCCTATACCTAAACTTCTAAGATTTTTAATCAGAATTTCTTATTGGGACATTAGTATGCAATTAAGCTCTGCTTTTCATTATATGAGATTCTCATATAAGAGTACAACAACATTCTTCTCTGGGAGCTAAAAGTCAGTTGTTTAATCTTGTGATAAGCTTGCATTTCTTCTGAAAAAGTCAAGAATAAACTGAGCATGACTTTGGATTTAGGAAACAATTGATACCAGGTCCTAACTTTTATCTTATTCCAGAAAACACCAGAAAAAACAGAAACAACAGCATTGTGACTAGATGTATTGCTCCTGCTAAATTATTAACCTCACAAAATTCAATAAAAGGACAAAGCAATGAGTATAGACATTCACTATCTCCACCTTAAGGTATCTCAGGACAGTATCACAAGCAATTAATAAAAAGTAAAGTACTCTCCATATAAATATTGCCCACAAAAGAAGGAAACAGCAGTTGGGAAAACAGTGTCACTAGGCTGAGATAAAAATGCACTGATGTAGAGCAACCTGCATGCAATATGACTGCTTTTAATCTTTAAGTTGTGGGGCCAGTACATGCTGTAGCTCACCCCAGGTCTCTGGCCTCCTCCCCGATCATAGCTGCTAATCTTTCATCACCACTCCTTTTCAGCTGAGACATCTGTGTTCACTCTCTATAGGTCCCAGGGGAGTGAAGGAGGGAAGAGGGGGCAGAGAAAATCCTCTGTCTCCTTTGCTTTGACCCTCATACACCAAGCACCCACCACCTTTCTAGTAAAGTAACTGGAAATGCCAAAAAGGCACTTCCCTCCCCACAGAAGACTGCTGCAGAGGGGCAGTTCTGCTGCTCTTCAGGGCCTGCCTTCCCCATTGCTCTGCCAACTCCTCAGCTTCCCAACACTTCAGGACATGCATCTCCAAACAGTCCTGTGACCTATTCCAAGCCACTGACAGCAGTCTCATTTTTAACAGAGAATTTCAAAAGCCGAAGGTTTAACCTTGTATTAGAATGAAAAAAGGAGTTGAAGCAGAAAAGGTTTTTACAAAACAGAATGCACTTTCTCTCCTTACTGCACTTGAGATGCAAGAAAGGCTCTCTCCAGAGAGCGAACAAGAAAGGATCACTCCTATGCTCTACAGATGCATGCAGCAGAGGAGACTCAGACTGGCACTGACCTTTTCAGCTGTTCCAAAAGTAAGGAACAAGAATGAGATGGAGATTCAGCGATTAAAAGACCACCAGGTAACAAGAATTTTGGGAACTGGAGTCCAAGCTTTACATCCCTTCCAAGGGGAAATATTATGGCTTAACAACCCTAACAAGTAAACAGTACAAGCATATTTCTAGCAAAGCAATGTTGCAACCAAGTGGAACAGAATGTGTCTACCTCCCTCACTGTGACTTACTCAAATCAAAGAAGCATGGTAATTATAATAAATAACTGAATAAAACTAATGATGTTTTTTATTCATACCTCAATAGGAATCAACTGAATTTTCTGTGAATTTAGGGAAGTTAAAACACCAAGGAGAAAAATCATCACTGCATTTGTGGCAATCATATGGTATGGCATAATTTCCACTGATAAATATATTCTTATGCTTATCATGCACATCCTGGTTACAAAGTAATCTCCCGATAATGAACACTTTCATTCTCCCCACACAGGTATTGACAAAATTTGTGAAGAAAAGAAAGCTCAATAACCAAATACATCTCCTCCTGCTCCCAGTGAGATATATTCTCGGGTTTCATAATGAACATGTTCCTTAATGATTAGACTGTCACTTCTCCCAAAAGATCTGAGGTGTTTTTATTGAATTTAGTTCTCTAAGTTTGAAAGGGCAGTGCAAAATGACTTTCCAGCTGATCAAGTTGTTTTGATAATGGCCAAGGTATTGACTTGACTTAAAGAAAATAGCTTGTGTCTACCAATGATGGAGAGAATGGTAGAAGGCAGGAGAGCTCTAGAAATGTAGCTATTGTCAGAATGGATATAATTCTAGCCTCAGGTCCCATCTTTGGCAGTTCCTAGCCTTGGATGTGTCCTTCATTTTCCTCTAAATCTCCATCAGAGACAGACACAAAGTGAGCTGTCAAACATAGAAATCTCATACTACTGAATGAAATTGACTTAAAACTTTGGACAAACACTGTTTTTCTAAGACTTACCTATCACTTTTTGTATTACCCATAAATATTCACCCTCCTCCAAATTTATGATAACATTTTATGTTTAGGAGTTGGGGTTTTTTTTCATGGAAGCAATAATTTTCTCCCAGTGACAGAACTTCATCACTTCCTTTCCCAAGAAAATTGAAACATTTAACCTAAAGCATTTTTTAATTTCTTTTTTGCATGAACTTTCATTATTTCATTTTGTGAACTGACACAAATGGGAAACTATCAAAAGTTCATTTACACATTTGTTATATTATTCCACCTTTGTTTAGGCTATATAGCTTTTGTCTTCTGGTTTCTACTACTGGTTTCTGCCTTTTAACGCGTCCACAACTGTAGCAGGCTTTCTTGACTGTCAAAGGAAATTGCATCAAGACAATGTGTGTGTGATTCAGGACTTAGTCTGTGTGAAAACAAATTATGAATGCATCTCTCAACTGCAGCATATGGTGTTATGTGAAAAGAAAAATCAACACAAATCAACAATTACAGCAACACTTCAGAAAGCCTGTGAAAAGAGTGAGCACCTATACAGGGAAACCAAACAACGCACAGTCTGATGAGGTTCAAGTTACTTCCCAGAGTCAAACTGAAGGGTAATCACATAGCACTGGCTCATTTCACAGCCAGAATGAGCAACAGACTGTTTCCCTCCTGCATGATGGGAGTGTAGCATAGTACTTGCAGAAAGCTTTAAGATTCAATTTCAGGGGTGGATCAGTTGATAGTGAACCATGCTCTCATGAAGGAAACCTGAAACAGGAGCTGTCAAACATCAGAGCACTCACAGCCTGTTGCAAGTGTTCAGTCAAGTCTGATTTAGCAGAAAGGTGTCTGTGTGTCATGCAAGAAGAACTCAAGCTAACCATAAGAGTTGGGGTTTTTTTCCTAATTCTACCTAGTAAACTCTCTCTCATACCATCTTCCTATATGGCTTATTTCCCTAATAGAATGCAAGGTGAGGGAAAAAGGGCTACATTGTGTTTCAAAAACTGCAAGATGGAAGCAGCAAGAACAATTCCCTATAAGACCAATGTCCAGTTAAAGACAGAGAGTAATAAGCAGGAAAAAAAGCAAACCCGAAGTGGGGTTTGTGCTATATAGTAAAATATCAAAGCAGAAATCTAGGCACACTCCTGGCACGTTAACAATGACCACTTACAAATGCTACCGCCAGCTAATGTTCATATTTCACTGCATTTTGTTATTTCTGAGTTTTGCTTGGAGGGCTACAAAATACTGAAGAGTTAATTGATAATCTTCTCTTACAAAATTCTAAGATTTATTATTTTTCTATGTTTCTTACATGTCTGCTGACATGTTCTGCCAGCAAAAGTGCATTCTCAAATCTCAATCTGATTTGAGAAATTATGACCATAATATGGTCTTCTTATGAATGTGAGCCTGAAAAATAAAGCAATTAAGATTCAAAGAAAGAAAATTATGAAATAGGCCACTGCTGCAAAATCAGTAACATTTTATAGGACACTAATATGTTCAGCAAATCCACAGACTTACTAAACATATTTTTCTGACATATTTATGAAAGTAAGAATTAGCCCCTCATCATTATTGGTATTTTACACTTCAGGAATTCATCCAAAAGAAGCGAAGGCCCATATCTACAAAACTGCCTTTAGCTACCTCAGTGTTACACAATGCCTAATGCTACTTGCAGAAGTACCAAAAGGATTCAAAGCTGGAGCAAACTTCTCCAATTTTCCCGCCAGAGCTTAGGCAGATACAGCAGGCTGAATACCAGCATTTATGCACTTACTGATTTGAAAGTTAGCACAATGCTTGGGAATTAGAATTGTGAACCATCCTTGAGGCCTGTACACCAGCTCCAGATGAGTCAAAGTAAATATCTGAACATTGCTTCAAATTAATGACCTGCCAGCTTGCCATCATCCTCACTGACATCAGTTGTTTAACAGCAATTTCTCTATGAGTGCATCAATGAAACAGCCATTTCAAAAGAGAACACAGAGAACTCGTGATCACACTAAATTGTCTCTTACAGAGTCAGAGAATGTTCCTTTATCAGTCTATTTCCCATTTCCAGCAATTGTATTACATAGCAGGTATTTAGGAGAGACATCTGAATCCTTTTCTATGCTTGTGTTACAATAAACTTCTAGAGAAAGATATTGTTTCTGAACAATTACATACCCAAACTTGAAATTCTGTTTAAGCCCTTTTTCTCTGTTCAAAAAGACTAAGAGACAGTAAAAATGTCACTTTATATATATTGTAAATTAACAAAGCTGTATAAACCACAGAATTTTTACACATAGAAAACTCAGCTTTTCTGTAAAACAAATAAATACCACTAGCACTCAGATAGTGGCATTCCAACCAGAATGAAAGAAAGGAATTCCATCCATCCATTCCAGAAAGGAATTCCATCCAGAAAAGATAAGAAAGCAGTTAATTTCTCATCTCTTCTCTTTCAACAGTTTTTTTGTCCCATCATCAGAGGGGTGTGTGGGTCAACATCACTTGAATTATCTGAATTACTCAAGTAGCATTTGAGTTACTCTGATTATAGTGTGTTCCATACTATAAGATGCAGGTTCCTGTTGAGAAAATATGGTTTACAATGGAGTGTCAGTGAAGTAAACCACTGTGATATTTCTAACTTTAAACTGGAAATACTAAAATGTCCAGTGTTAACAAAGCTTTGCATTTCCTCACCAGTACATATCATCCCACAAATGACACAGGCAGCAAATCCCTAGACTCAGTATAGAATGGCTTTTTGAATCTATATAATCTTTCCACCCTACTGTTCATGGTCCCAATAAAGCTCACATGTGATCAATGCATAAACCTTGGAAAGAAATCATCAAATTTCAATGATACAAGAGCATTTCAGGATTACTCCTAATCCAAACTCTCTTGTAAGAATGAAGTTAAGTGTATAAAACCGTATTTCAAGCTACTTCCTTGAAAGCAAAATTGCACTGTATTGCAAATCACTCAATGTCTAATCCAGCAAAATTAAACTGACATCTTCTTTTGCCATCTGGGTTTTTAAGTCATCAAGAATTAGCATGAAACTGGAAACTGATTAGGCCTTAGAAAGTTATGCAAACAAAGAAACCTACTTTGCCTTGTCTCACTCTTATTGCAACAACTGCAGATGTTGATACTACGGGTGTATCAATGGCTGAAAAGCTTAAAGAATGGTATCTGTAAAATACCAGAAGTTTTCAATATTTTTGGTTGGTTTTAGAATTTGAATTTCAACATAACAAGTAAAACTGTTTGGTCTCTTCAGTCTCCTGCAGATTTGCAACAAAGTATACACCATTATACCCAAGAGTACAGATAGCTGGAAGGTTTGGGACTTTGTCTAAAATAACTTCATCAAAACAAATTAATGACTTTTAGTTCTTCTAACCAAGAAAGTCATAATAAATTAATATATCTAATTAGAACCAACCTCAGTGAGATTACATTAAAATCTCATTTTGTTCTGTTAAAAAATTCAATAAAACTATGCCAATTAAATTAGGCAATCAATAAGAACAAAGAACAAAGTGATTTTGTTCATGTTTCATCTACTATGCTCAGCCATTAGAAGTCATTTTTAACAGCTTGTTGACAATGTTCCTCCCTTGACAATGCTGCAGGTAGTATCAGATGTCACGTCCCAAATCTGCTTTGACAAATCTTCCTTGCATTGCCATTTAGCCCATCTGCCTCTGCAGGCAGTTGAGTTCTCCTAGCAAGCCCAGTACTACTGCAGTGTAGGGCATAACAGTTTATAGGGTGGAAAAGTGAAAACAAAGGGAATACTGAATTTTAAGTTAAAGTGATACAGGGTGTAAGACTATAAAAATGTGATTAGCAAGACACAAGCTGTTGCAGAGGTCGCAGTTTCAGCTGTAGATGAAGGAGCTCAGGAGAACTAATAGTTTGTATAAGTGTGCACTATTTCATTGTCTTCAAGACTGAAGGGTGGTTCACTTTTGCTTTCTTTTACACTTTAATGCCTGCTGGTATTGCTTTCCCATATTGATCTTCAGCAAAAACAGATTGGCCATGCTGGGAAAGAAAAATCTCCCAGCCAGTTTCCAGCAGTTCTTACTCAGCACAAGGTGTTATTCAGTATGGACTGTGAGGAACTACTGCAAAATGTTCACTTTCTGTATTACTTACATTGAAATTGCAAATTGTTGTTGCAGACATCCCTCTATTCTACATGTCTAGCTCCTGTACATCTCAGCTTGTTACCTAAGCCATCAGAAACATCTTTTCTTCAAGGCTGGTCTCAAAAACAGAATCAAAATTTTAATTAGCAGACTGATACAAAATGACAGAACTGATCAAGCTGCCACATTAACAGAAAACTGTCACTCTGATAAAAAAACATGAGCTCTAATACCAGAAGAAAGAAAAGTAGAATTTTAACTTCTACATACAGAAAAAGCATTGCTTTTGTCTCAAAACAAGCAGCGTTTTGATACATTCCTTCACATTTTCTGTGAAAGAACAATTATTCTTTAAATTATTTAATCTTTCTGCAAGGAAACATAACAACTGACTACTGGGATGCATTCCCCTCCACTGTTCAACTCCAGCAAGACTCACCCTCAGAGACTGAAATGTTATAGTTTACAGATTTAAACATTTTTATGAAGGATTTTGCCTATTCTAGCAAAACTGTATAACAAAAGCTACATGGAAGACCACCACACCCTGAGTGGGCCTCTGGATTGAAGCCCTGGTCTGCAAGATGATGGAGACAAGAGAAAGGGACTCAGGTCTGGGCTGGGGGAGAAGAATACATTCACATCTTCGGAGTGGAGACCACTGCCCCAGGCTGGCTGCTGTCAGACCCTCACACCAAACAGGGAGCAGGAGAGGTTTTAGGTGTGTGGTGAAAAAGCCTCTGGTGGGCAGTGAATGCCCATCCTCCACCGTGCAGACCAGCCCAGCAGCGGGTGCTCCCCACCCCAGGACAGCCACATCCATGGCACATCCACAGGAATGACAGCAGAGGGGGTTCATGGCCCATCAAAGGCCCTCCCCACGCCCAAAGGGGTCCCCAGACCCTGCACCCACGCACTGCATGTAATGCAAAATGATGCAACAGATGCAGTGTCTTGCAAGGACACTGTCAAACCTAGCCCTCTGCAGGGGAGGCACCTGGGCATTCCCACCTACCCAACGTGTATACTAATCCAGTGGATTCTATACTTTTTGGCATGAGGGACCTTCACCACCAAGAAGACCAGATAGAGGGGAACAAGGAGACATTGTTGGGACCCTCATAAAGGTGATATGTTTCTACCTAACCCCTGTAACTGTCCCTGTCCCCCTCACAGACACTTATTTTTTCTATTTCTTTCTTTCTTTCTTTTCTCTTATCTTTCTTTTTTTCCTCTTTTATTAGTAAATAAAATATTTACATTTTTTTAGCATCATCATCTAACTTTGTCTGGGTTTAATCAAGTTTTGCAGAATATTTTGCACCTTTACGGGTTTGATCAGTTTTATTCACAGAGTTTTCTTTGCTCTTCTGTACGCAAGTTCACTCAACTGTGCTGGAGAGTTTTTAGAATGGAGCTCTACAGCCTCTTTAAGCTGAGGGGCTTTTTTATGCTTTCACATTTCCTTCTACGGTGCCAAAAGCCTTCTGCTCTCTGCACTTTCAGGTTCCCAGCTACATGATAGCTTGACTGAGAGAAGGTCCTCATGTCTCAAAATACCCAGCTTCTCCAAAATACACTATGACAACTTACAGATTTCAGTAACTGACTAATATGCAACTTTTGTTCAAACACGATTCCATCCTGGTGAACTATTTCTGCCACACATAAATGTTTCAATGAAGCAGCACCTGAGAATCTCTATTCAAATTAAGTCTCAGAGACTGATGACTGATTTAGGAATGACCTTCAATATATTGAATAGTTGGGTAGTTATTCTTTCATACTTCCCTGATAAAGACACTTTTCAGGTTGCCTCGTTCCCCAGGTGATCTGTGTTTATTCTCCTTACTGCATAATGAGGTGTAAGTGGCATTTAATATTGAATAAAGGCTGTTGTAACACTGTCAAAACATCCCACTTTGACATTTTAGAAATAAACATTAAGGCAGCCGGCATGACTTTACTAAGAGTGGCAAATTGTGCCAAATCAATCTGCTTTCTATGGTGAAGTGATGATAATGGTTGACAAGAAAAGACTAACAGATGTCATCTACTTAGACTTCTGTAGCACTTTCAGTATGAATCCACATGACATTCTTATCTTCAAACTGGAGACATACGGATTTGATGGATGGACTACTCAGTGACTAAGGAATTGGCTGGATGGATGCAGCCACAGAGTTGTAGCCAATGACTCTATGTCCAGTTGGAGGCCAGTGACAAGTGATGTCCCTTCAGGATTCTATCTTAGGACTGATGTTCTTCAATATCTTCATTCATGATCTAGGGGGACCAAGTGCACTCTCAGCAAGTTTGCAGATGACACAAAGCTAAGCAACAGGATGGGATGTCATCCAGAGGGACCTGGACAACCACGAGACATAAGCCCATGAGAATCTTATGGAGTTCAGGAAGTGCAATGTGCTGCACCCGGGTCAGGACAATCCCAGACATGAGTCCAGACAGGAAGGGTAAGTCATTGAGAGCAGCTCTGCAGAGAAGGAGTGGGGAATTCTTGAAGATGGCAAGCTGGACGTGAGCCAACAGAGTGCACTTGCAGCCCAGGAGGTCTGTATCCTGGGCTGTATTAAAGAGGAGTGTAAAGCATGTCAAGGGAGGTGATTCTGCAACTCTAATGACCCCACCTGGAGTACCATGATCAGCTCTGGGGTCCTCAACACAAGAAAGACATGTACATGCTAAGATGGGTCCAGAGAAGGCCATGAAAATGATCAGAGGGATGGAGCACCTCTCTACAAAGACAGATTGAGAGAGCTGGGGTTGTTCATCCTGGAGAAGACAAGCCTCCAGAAAGATCGGCATTTCAGTACCTGAATGGGACTTATGAAAAGGAGGGAGAGGGATGGGCAGATAGTGATAGGACAATGGGCAGGGGTTTAAAATTGAAAGATTTTTCAGGTAGCTTTAGATGAGATATTAGGAAGAAATTCTTTACTCAGAGTGTGATGAAGCACTGGAACAAGTTGCACAAGTTGTGGACACCCCATCCCTGGAAGTACTCAAGGCCAGGCTGGATGAAGCCCTGAGGAACCTAATGTAGCAAAATGTGTCTCTGCCCATGAAGCAGGGGGTTGGAACTGGATGATCTTTGAGATCCATTCCAGGCCCTGCCCTTCTACAATTCTATTATATTACAGTTGCCCCATTTTGTAGTGCATTTCCATTTGAAGTGACTTTGTAGGACATATACAATTACTGTTTTGAAGAGGTGAAATGAAAATTGTCAACATGAAATTATTTGTTCTGTACTCATATCACTATTCACAATTTTGCTGTTTTTTAATCTTACATGCAATGAGAAGGAATGTGAAAAAATTGAAGTCCTTCACCAAACTGTTTCTCTCCAGCTACAGGAGTTTTTCTGTGAGCTGAATATGGAGTGGAAAGGAGATAGTTCCTGTGTTGTCTGTATAATCTTCACTTTTAAATGCAAAATAGCCTTTGGGACAAGGCAGCTATCACTTTCAGCTACAGAAAAATACAGACTGACTCACTACAATGCCTATCTCCCATTCAGACTCCTGGGTGGTTTGCACTTGTTTAGTTCTTCGTGGTTTGGGGTTTTTTTTTCCTTTACCTTAATCTGAAATTCAGTCATTTGTACCAAGAACTGCAGGGTATAAGAAAGTTTAATGTTTCTGAATTCTATTTTAAAATTTAATGGTGCTTTAGTGCTTTGCTTCAAAGTATGAGGTACACTACAGAGTTCCTAAATCCAAAAGCTCAGAAGCTACCCCCTTCCTTATCTGCCCAAGAGATTAGCAACCTGCAGGAAAGCAAGAGAAACAGGACCTGTCTCACAAACATGTATTGGTACAACTTTTACAATGCAGTATTTAACAGAGACATAAGCCATTCCTCTTCCATATATCATTCTTGTGCACATGCTACATATTATTAATTCAGGACCTCTGGGACAGTCACATAAATCTGTATGGAGCTGGGGGTCTGGGGTGGGGAGGGGTGTTTGGGTTTTGTGGGATTTGGGAGGGGAGTTAGAAGCACTCTGTGATCCAACATACCATTGTCAGTCCTTTGGATCCTAACACACAATATAATTTAAACATATTTTAACAATCTGCATGATAGTGCCACTGCTGCAGCATTTTTCATTTAGAACATTAATATGGCAGCTGGTTTAAATTTTAAAAAAAATTAATAGGAAGGCTTTTTCTACACTAAGGACGAGAGGGGAGAAAAAAACCTTTTTTTCCAATAAAAAGATTGGAAGAAACAAGGAAAGAAACTTGAAACAAGCAGAGATGATCTCTGGAATTCTAAAAATATGTATCAAAGAAGCCTCTTATTTTGGGGTCATCTCTGAGAAAACACAGTAAAATCGATCCTATTTGTAAATATAAAATAAGCAGATCTTGGGAGCATTTTAAGTTTGTCTCTAAATAAAGCCGTTGAAAGGTATGATTCACTTTCAGGGCTTCAACCCTCTGGCTTTCACATAGGACTTTAAAAGTCCAACTTTGGATAACTCTTTAACACCTTCAGTAAAAACTACTTGTGAATTATTACTGAGAATACTTCCAGGAGTAAATCAGCGTATGGGGTGCATGGCTTCCTTGTAATCTCACCTTCCTAGAGTTCTACTTACTCTTTTCGTCCTTGTTCAATTATACATAGCCATAAACCTGAAAAAAGAGCCTGATGGCTAATTTACAGAACCATCATTAAAGTGGGTCCCATATGGACTGGGCATGATTAGAAAGCTGAATTTCAAGTCTGTTCATGAAACAGATTCAGAAACAGAAACAAATTCAGAAACAGAAAAATGAGTACTGAAGAAGTGCTGCTGTTTGCAGTTCCTAAATTAGGTATATTTGTTACCAAACCAGCAGAAGTAATATGCCACATCTCGAGTAGATTTATGCTTAATTGTAGCTTGATGTTTTAACTGATTTATACTAAGCATGCAAAATTAAATAATCCTCCTCTAAACATCAAGCTTTCAATACTTTCTCTCACAGAATTGTTCTGGACAACATGTCCAGCACACAGCTGGATAAACACAACATGCAATGGGTGAGCTACTGGCTGATGGGTTGGGCAAAAAGGTTTATAATGAATGGGGTGACATCAGACTGGGGACCTGTCACTAGTGGGTGCCACAGGTCTCCATCCTCAGCCCTGTGCTCTTCAACATCTTCGTTAATGACTTGGACACAGGACTGGAAGGGACACTCAGCAAGTTCACAGATGATACAGAGCTGGCAGGAGCTGTTGACTCCCTCCAAGGAAGGAAGGCCCTGCAGAGAGACTAAACTGCTAAACTGAATGCCACTCAAGTAGCCCAGGTTTTACACATATAAAAAGGATGGATATTCTTCTCCTTTTCAAAATTATTAGTAAATTCCCATTGAAAATTATTAAAGCAACTTTGAACTAGCTGATGTATTAAAATTACTCATTAATGGTATAGAAAAGGTTACTTCATTTTTTTCAAGTCTGCAGTTGATGAGACACAAACTCATCTGAGGTTAGTTCAGCTAGTTAGAGCAGAGTACTAACAAAACTAAGGTTGTGGCTTCATCCCCTGTATGGGCCATTCACTTAAGAGTTAGACTTGATCCTTGTGGGTCCCTTCCAAATCAGACTATTCTGTGATGTAGCTAAATACACATATAAGGAAAACAATTATATTGCACTGTGAATCCGTTACATCGATTTTTTCAACTGGATCAGCTTTTGGTACTGAATGATAATCAAGCTGTAATTGATGCCAGACCAAACAAAAGAAAAAAGTATCTTGATGATATTTTGAAGATTTGGAATATTGCCTAGAAATACTATGATAAGTAGCTATGGGACAAGTGAAAAGATTAAGGAGACTAGAATTAAAAAAAAAAAAACATAATTTAGCAATTTAGAACTACTTTCTGACCTGACTAAAGAAAAAGAAGAAGCTAAGCAAGATGGAGATGAAAAAAGCCTGTGATTTTCAGATTTAAGACTCTGGAAACAATTGCACAAATCCAAAGCTCTCTGAATAAAGCACTATTGACAGTAAACTTGAACTTGTACTGTCTCATACACAGAAAGGCAGAAAAAATCTATAAATGCACTTCAGGATTCTTAGGTAACAGGATTTTCAGTATAGGTAGACAGATTGCTCAGACAGTAGCACATTTAATTTGAAAAGTTTTTACGTCCTCTATTCTTCCACCTGACCACACTCAAAAGATAATTTCAGTAGATTATCATGCATTTCTGATTTCCTGTTTGCCTATTATTTTCTTTCTTCCTAGGAAATATCCGCTCTGATGAAGATATGCCAGCATAAAAACCTGAGACAGATTTAAGAATCAACTGCAAATCACACATCTAAGGCAAGAAGAAACCTGTGCAATGATTCATTTTATCCTGCATAAAGCAAGAAGCAAGCTGCCCTAAATTACTGTCCATTTAAAGTCCAGCAACTGTGTTTGAATTCAATATCAGAAAAAAAATACAATTACTAAAGAAACCCTTTGATTTTGGATTTTTTTATTGGCAGAGAATGCGTAGTAGCTCATGGCAAGGAATTCTAATGAAACTGCATTTAGTTTACTCCCAATTTTTCTGATTTCAAATTCTAGCCATATGATTTTGTATAACTTTCATTGCTAAACTGAAGAGTCTTCCACTACATCAGATCTAATATGAAAACTGGAAAACGCTGCATTTTTGATTTCTTTACATCATAGACAACTAAAAAATTGCTTCCAATTCTTTAATCCATATCCTAACTCTTCTTTGCACCACAACTATTTTTATTATGAGGTATAAACATCATATTGTAATATAATAAGCTAAGAGATGTTACATCAAACACAAACATCGTACTTCAACTCAGGACTGCTCTTTTCATTATTTTAGAAACAATTATTTCTTATTAGTACCTCATTTCATTTAGGTTTTCTCACATCTAAAATGATGTCTTGTGTTCTGTATTTACTGATTTCAAATATTTCACCTAAAGAATGTGTGTTTTGATAGAAGATGTGTGTACAATTAGGTATGAAACCTAAGATGCATGTGGCTCTCGTCTTTTAATCAAAAGAAGAATACATTTTCTGTGTCAAATACAAGATTTTTTTGTGGACTTGCGAAATTCAGAAGCTATTCTCCAACTCTTCAGATGCCAAAGCCTCTCTCAACAACCTATTTTATCCCTCTGGTCTCTCATTTGTCTTCTCCTTTTCTTCTAGCACTTTTTAAAAGAGCTTGTCAAATCTGCTTTATAGCTTAGATGGGGGAACAAAGGGCAAGAAACATCATTAAGTATCAATCTTCTAGTTTTAACAGCCTGGGTGCAGGGATATTAGAATCCAGGACTCAAAACCATGATCTAACCTAACAGTTATGACTTCCCCTTTTAATTTTTTTAATGGGGTCTAAAATACATACATGTTTGAATGGGGGTGGGGGGTGGGGTGAAAGTTAATCCTGGTTGCCATGTCACTCTACAAATCAAAAGCAAGCAATCCATTACAGATAGTTTTGAAGGCAACAGTACTACAGTGGTATTCCTGATGGATTTAGAAATTATGGTCTGTGCAACTTCACAGGCATTAAGCATGAAAATAAAACCATTAGATCTTCTCAACAAATGGAGTCACTATTGAAGGATATATTTTTTTTCTGCTCACAGTTGGGTTTTTATTTTTCCAAATTGGAAACACACCACATAGAGGAAGTAATAACATTGCAGTAAAGTATTCAAAGCCAAATTTTTATTCACATTGATTATCTTTTACATTTTGAAGTATTGCCTTTGTACATCCATCTGTAAATGTTTATCAGATAGGAATTCAAACCCTTTCCTTCGTTAAACCATTCTATGGGAACACTACCATACTTTTGTTATATTTTTAAGCAAAGGGGAAAAGAAATATGACATGGATGGTTTTTCATCCACCTTCCAATTCACAATCTGTATTCCTTTTTCTAATCCCCACAACTCAGAAAAATACATATATTTTTAGTTTCAATTTTATCACTATAATGTTAAGTGCACATGAAAAATGCTTCTTCCAATCAGAATATGAATGGCTTCAGGAGTATCTGAGTCTTTCTCCTTTTTTATCATATTAAAATTATTTGCAAATCCTCAGACAAAAAAGGAAACCACCAACTTTAGATGGCTAGTAGATGACAGACTGCAAATAAAAAAAGGTGGGATCTTTCCAATCTCAAAGTTAATTTGTTTATGCTTCAAATTAGTGTCCATTAACACACCTCATGCAAAACAAATTTTGATGAAGGAGCAAGTAGGAAGAGATACCTGATTGAGTCTTTCTTAAAGAAGTCTTCTCTTCAGGCATTCATTCCAGATCTAAAGTGAACATCTTTATTATTTGACCAGTAATAGTTTTTTACAGTATTTGGAGTATGATCCAGGCAAAAATTTGTTCACAGTAAAGTTGCCTAAAGGAACCCTTGTATCGTCACTACAAAGATATTTTTTCATGCACGTCGGTTTCTATTGCTTGTGCTCTACTTTAACAGGTAAGTGAAGCAAAGCTGCTTACAGACTTGGGCACACAAGAAAGGATACCTATCTTCTTTCATCACATGGTGTAAATCCCATTAAGAAAAGACTTCCTAAAGATAGGGGAAGCTGTACCCTTTTCGACCCTTTGTCAAGTAATTTATTAAATTTGCAATTTCAGAAACCCTTATGCAGACATTTCTGAAAAGGATCATTAAGTCAAATGTACAGTGAAGATAAGGTGCATTTTTAATTCAACAGCTGACAAGCTACATGTAATACTTTAAGCTGACAGTCTATTTCTCATACATTTGCTGCAGAAGTTCATGTGCTCCTTCCTTTTTTTGCAGGATACTAAACAGCCTCATGCAGAAATTGGTCACTACATTTTCAACTGTTCCCTGCTATACTTTAGGCTTCATTTTTCAGGGTGTAAAATGCTTGCAGCTGCCATGAATTTCATAGTTATTGCAAACATGACTATTACGCACAACAGATTTTATCTAGCTCGTGGAGATACCCACAGAGATTCTGCAACAAATGCCAGCTGTATTTCTTCAAAAATATGTATCACAACAAGCTACTGCAAAGTAGTAATGGGAAAATGAGGGAGAGTAAGAGTCTGCATAAAACACAATTAAGCAGTAGAACATAAATAAGAAATTATTAATGGTCACTGTAGTCTCTTAGGAATAAATCCATTTAAATTAGCTCACATAAGTGGCTCAACACATTGACTATCTTATGAGCATTGGCTGCAGATATTATATTCCTTGGATTTATTTCAATCACCAAGTTGTTACATAGTGAATCATATCTAAGCAAGAAAGAACCTAAATTTACTTCTCAATTTTTTTATCTCTTTCACAGAAAAATGCCATACCATCACAACTATTTTTTTAGGAAATTCCTATCAGGCTATAGAAGCAATTCATAATACAATAGTAATTGTTGATAATGTTGCTCTAAAACAGAAAAGAAAGATAAGGTGACAAAGTGAAGAAAAAGGAGATTCCTTAAATAAAATTTACTTAATAGTTCAATCATTGCAATTTAAATGCAAGATCATCTCCACAAAGAGCTCTACTTTGGAAAAAAAATGGACCAACAATTAGCATAGCTACTGCTGCACTTGCAGAAACAGGTAATAAATAAAATCATACATGGAAAATTGCTAAAGGCTTGAAAGAAATTATATACGGACAGTATCATATATAACGAAACTCCTGCTGCCATGCTGATACATGAACCATTTATCTCAAAAAATGCTATTTTACTTCAATTTCTACAAGATTTTCTGACATAGTTTAAGATATAACATTTATTTCCTAATAATGTTTAAAGAAATTATTAGGAAAGCATTTTTATACATACACACATATATAACTATGAAACTGGATTTCCCGTTATGAATTAGATTATACACAACTGTAAGTGTAGCTATAAGAAATTACCACTTTTACAAATCAGTTTAATTTCCCTGCATTGCAGTCACCTAAAGCCTCCAATCACTGCACACAGGCATGTAACACATGAAAGTGAAGTTGTATAGGCAACATGCTGGATTTCAAAAAAAACCTATTCACTGAGTACTTGCTCTGAGTTTTGCTAATGTGTAGCAGCACTGTAGAGCTGTCAAAACAGTGATCACTGAACAAAAATATTAAATAACAAGCATTTTGTTTGTATTTTTTGCTTTGTATTTTTTTAGCACCATTTTCTTTTTCATGTTTCTTTTTGCCCATTTTTTACTATCTACCACATATACATGATAAAATTATTACTTTCTGTCATCATTAGAAAAAGTTCATAATTTATTATTATTATTATTATTATTATTATTATTATTTGTCTATGCAATTCTGTTAACCAAATAGTTCTGCTGAAGTATTTAAATAAGGGGATAAGATCCTGTTGTCTGAACAGCATGTACCACATGAAATTTGATAATTTAAGTTACACCAAGATAGTTTTACTCAAGTAAGAGACATGATTCCACCTTAGAACAGGACTGCCCATTAACGCTATTCATATAAAAATAAAAGTAAATGCTTACCACATCTTTTTTAAGAATCACATATTATCTCATGGTGTAATGTGGCAGAGTGGTGAATTTACAATGAGGAAAGCACAAAGGACAGGCTATAGGCACAGGATAAATTGTGATTATCTTGCAAAGGTAACTACACTGAACGTATACAGCTACAACTTCTGCAGGCAGATCCAAAGGAGGGAGCTTAGGCAGCTCTGCTAAAAGCAGCCAGCAGTAATCATGGTCAGATGCCAAAGAACACCAATTCTTTTCTGGGGTTTTTAACATATTCCAAGGACTACTGAGGCCATATCTACACTAAAACTACTACCATCCAGGGTAACCTATTTAGCTCAGACCTGCTTATGATTTCAAGCTAGGTATTACTTGTAGACATATCCATATTACTTAGAACATAGGAAACACTCTCAGCACATGATAAAGTAACACTTACCCCACTCTTTAATATTTGAATAGCTGCCATGGTTGTAGGCCCACAACACACACATGGTTTCTGCACAGGAACTTTTCTAACAATTGGATGCCTGTAACAGAAATTTCTAGCTATAAAACTCTGTCTTCCTGGTTCAGCTGCTATAACTTTAGATAGATGTAATGAAAATTATGTGAGGGGAAAATGTAGGAGAAAGGAGTAATTAGAATGTTTCCCATATTTATTGATGAATTATTTGATGAAACAAAACCTAATCATTTTTTCCTAAAAGTGCTGATTTAATGCCAAAACTTTAATAATGCACAACTCACCCCATTTTATCTATGCCCATTTAAAAACAAACAAACAAACAAAAAACTAGGAAATTTTCAAGAAATTCCATTTCTTGATGGAAAGTACATTTTTTATCAAATGTTTCCTGCCATATGTATATATAGGTATATATACATGTGGGTCTTACCTTAAAGACAGCTGTTAATCATCCTGGGAATAATATACCCAGTCATTAAACCCCAGTATAATATTGTAGGAGTGGGCACAGGAGCATCAAGAACAATGCAGTAGAAAAGTGCTGAGGTACAAGCATGGCAATGAAGCTAAGAGGCAAAATTCTTTCTACAGCAGGAACTGGTACAGACCCCCAGATGTCCAGGAAACCAATGTAAAATTAAATTTTAAGTATATATATATGTAGCTACCAAGTTGATATTCTTGAAAAATAATAGGCTTGTTACTTCTGCATTTTTGTGGCTCTATGAGGGGTGCACAAGTAACTGAGAACAAAAACAGAACAAAAGGGGGAAAATCTATTTCAGTTACACATGTATAATTGCATTTAGTGAACTGAATTCTGCCAAGTCAATGGAACAGCATGTGACATAAACCAGTTTAAAATTAGGCCACAAGAATCTATCCAAGCTACAAAATTTCCAAAATTTGAATACCTATTAAGAGTCTCTATTGCACATAACATCATATTAGCTCCATAATGCTTTGGTCCTGCTTCATGAATGAAAAATGCTTTAAAACTCAACCAAGTTGCAACACTAAATAGGAATAGCAACTCAAGAGACAGCCAACTGAACAGATTAAATATAATTTTTAATAACTGTAAAGCTGCACAGTGAAACAGAAATCCTACAAATAAAAGAACTGCGAAAGTGCGCACTTTATGTGCCCGATGGCTTTTCAAAGGCTTATATTGTGGTGGAGAGCAGAAATTTAATAACTCTGGTGATACTATCATGTAGCACTAATAAGATACAGAACATTTGGAGAAGTCTAACAGCAGACAGCTATAACCAGAGTTGTTTGGGAATGCTATCTATAGATTAAATTAGCTCTATGAACAAGAACACATGGACTGAACTTCATTTTGTTATTGTTTTCCTTTCTTGTCTTAATACATTTAGTTACTTTAAACTACTAATAATGAGGTATTGGCTGGCTGCATTTACAGTAGCTTGATCTCTCTCCACATCTGGCTGGACCTATGTGCATATCCTCATTACTAGGAGAGAAGATGATTGCTAGTATGCACTCAAGGCTGAAGGTGTATTATGAAAGGAACTGGAGCAGCACAAGGCATCCTCAAACAGAAAGGCAGGATCAGACCTGTACATGATAGCAGTACTTCCCACACCTGGAAGCAAAACACACACACTGAATACAAGCTTCAACACTAACAGCTTCTAGAACTTCTAAATGTGCACAGAGGGTCTCTGAGCCACTGGATTAGTGCATAAACTACAACAGCTTTTTCTGAAACTATATGAAGCTTGAATTTTTACTTTTGAAAGTACCCAATACTTGCAAGATGACATCTGTCAGTATATGTCTGGTCCAAACATCCTGGAATGTAGAATTGAGCTACCCCAGTTTGCTTGAAATGGGGTAGCTTTGGCAAGGGAAGCAACTAGTCAAAGCAATACATATTTAATGAAGTTATATTAAACAGCTGGACAAGGGAATATCCAGCATGAGTTATTATTATAAAATATGATACAAAACTAGAACAGAAGAAAGGGTGAGAAAAAAACACATTGAGAGAGAATGAAAATGTATGCAACAGATTTATGCAGATCAAGGCATTCCTTCTTTACTACATCAGTGGCCTGGCATGTGATGTGAGCAGCATAATAATAATTTTATATATATGGTAAATATCTACCATCTGTATTCTAAGGCCCAAACCATAAAATGCAGCATAAAACAATTAAATCAACAGAGACAAAGTTCAGGGTACAGAAAGCTTTTTGATCCACAAAAATGGCAGATGTTATATTTGAGTGACTGAAGACCAAAAATATGAGTGAGAGCAAGTACAACTCAGTTTTTAAAAGTACATCTCAATCCATGTGCCAAAGGGTTATTTGGCATGATTGCCATACTCCTAGTGAGGCAGAGAAAGAAAAAGAAAAAAATATTTTAAGACTTTAATTAGGTCACAAGCTAACAAAATTCAGTAACTCTTTCTAATGGATTTCAATAGGTCTTTCCAAGTTCAAGTTAAGAAATTCATAAAAATTTACACTGTATTGATATTAAAGCACAGAGTTTTTCCAGAGTTTTATGCTGGTGGAGAGAAGCATTCATATCTCACTTTTTTAGCAAAGTATCCCTGAAGTACACCTGTTCTGTAAAGTCTCAGGCTTTTCCTCCTTTGGACACACAAGTAGTACACTTGTAAGTAAGGACAAAACAGTAAACCATTTATATGTTGTCTTTTTTGTTGTTGTTTAATAGTTTAATGTAGCCTTCCTCCTAAACGCTTTCCAGCTGCAGACCTCTTCAGTGAATCCTGAGTCTTACAGCTTCTTTCAACTACAGCTACTGCTGATCTCATTCTGCCATCAATATCTTCCTGTTGTTGCTTCTGCTGTTGCTACTGCCTATTCATTTTTCACTTTCTGAACTCCCTCATTGCTACTCCAGCTCTACTCCACATTCCACCTCCAACAAAGCAGATAGAACAGCTTCTCCTTCATTTTGGGCCTGTTCCTTAGAATCCTCTTTACCAGATTTTAAGATGGAGAGAGCAGTTCAGATACTAAAAACCACAACCTGCCACAAGCAGTGAAACTAAACGTGTTGTGGCGCTTGAATGCACAGCATGCATGGCATCTCCTATCATTAAGGACATTATCATCAAAACCCTTACTATCCAGATGGGAACTGAAGCACTGAGAGATTAAAGCGTTTCTTCAGGGCTATGCCATTTAGTTGTGAATAACCAGGAATCAGAAATGTTCTTGTCAACAGTTCACATGCTTATCATGCTGCATTGGCTGCCTTCCTTAAATCATGCAACTTCTTTATGCAGAAAACTAAGTCAACCACAAATACTCTGTGCTGAGTTCTGCTGTGATTTTCTTCCCAGTGGCTGGTATGAGGCTGTGTTTTGGATTTGTGCTGAACACAAGGTTGACAAGGTGGAGATAGATATTTTTGCTGAGCAGAGCTTTCACAGAGCCAAGGAATTTTCTGCTTTCTGTACTGCCACACTGGGAAGGAAGTTGGGGGTGCATGAGAGGCTGGGAGGAGACACAGCCAGGACAGGTGACCCCAATTGACCAAAGGGATATTCCAGAGCATATGGGATCATGCTTAGTGTATAAAGTGGGGAGGGGGTAGGAAGAAGGAGGAAGAGGGGGATGTTTGGAGTGATGGTTTTTGTATTCTTAAGTGACCATTACAAGTGATGGGGCCCTGCTCTACTGGGGATGGCTGAACGCCTGCCTGCCCATGGGAAACAGTGAATTGATTCCTTGTTTTGCTTTGCTTGCATGGCTTTTGCTTTCCCTATTAAACTCAACCCATGAGCTTTGTAGCTTCCACCCTCCCAATTCCCACCCCGGCCCTGCTGGTGGGGGAGTGAGCGAGTGGCTGCGTGGGGCTTGGCTGCTGCCTGGGGTGAAACCATGACAACTTTATACTCTAAAGAAAATAACTGTACTTATGAATTATCTCTTCATACAAACACTGAGATTTATACATCTCAAACATCAAAAAATGAAACCTCAACAGCTATCAAAGCAAGGAGGTTTAATCAGAGTGCTTAAAAATCATGTTTGCTTTTCTTACAACTCACAATTGTCACCTGGTTGACAAATTTTGAGAAAAAATAATATTATTATGAAAAACCATAACCCTATTTTATGAAGATTCAGAAGCTTTCACATGAATAGCATTCCTGCCATATTGGTACCTAATATTGCCAAATTTTCCATAAAATCAGCAAACAAACTCAAGCCATGTCTTTTATCAAGGGAAAAGGAGAAGGCAAAAGCCAACAAGGTTTAAAGAACAAAGATTGTCACAAAATAATAAGACTATGATACTTAAAGAAATACTGATTCTTTACAAAAGTATAAAGATAATACTTCCCAAGGACACTGAAGTGGAGAACTGTGCTTAGGACAAAACATTTTAATGAAAGCAAGAAGGACACAGACAGTTCAATCTGCACATACCCTAAGAGAGCCTAAAGCCTGCCAGAATACCCAAACCTAAAGATATCCTGTCTAAGGAAGATCCATTATCTTCACTCGGGGAAAAGTTTAAATCTTCAAGGACCAATGAAAATGTATTTGTCTTCATTCAGTGGTTTGTTATTTCCAGAAGGCAAGGGAGCTGGGGAGGAAACTGGTTGTTTTAACTTGGTCTGAAAGAATTCAGCAAGACTTATCTTTGAAATTTATGCTTCCTTTTGGTTTCAGCTATGATGGAAATGATGTTAAGAAATCCTTGGTGGATAGCCTAGTGTTTGTGGTTTGAGTCTCATCTGGAGGCAGGATCTGAAAGAAACACAAAACTGAAATATAACAGACAACCTTTTTTTCCAAAGATGCAGGAACAGCAAGCCAAGTCCATCCAGCATCCTGTCTCTCACAGTGGTCAGTAGCACATGAAGATGGGAATGAAAGAACAGAAGCAGCATACAAAAGTAGTTTTCTAGAATATTTTTTGTTTGATTCACATGATTTGTGGCTTCCAGACTTTCTGAGCCACAGCCAACATCCTTCATCTATTTTATTTTCATAAACATATCTAATGAATTTTTGAACCCTTGAATATTCCCAAAAATCCTGGGACAATAATCTTTTAGAGCTTTACATTTTACTGTATGAAGTATCACTTTCTGCTTGCTGTGAACCTGTCACTTGCAGTTACTATTTCACCCCCTCCAGGTCCTGTTCTCTGATCAAATATCTATGACACTTGTGCTTTTCTAAACTACAATCTTCAGATTCTTGAAAGATCAGAGTTTTGTATTGTATATGGTAAAAACAAACAGGCAAACTAGAAGAAGGAAGGCAGAAGAACACAACTGCTGATTTTATCTGAATGTTTCATCCACAGATCTACATTAGCTTGCAGTTATTCATCCTGAAGAAGAAGCTGCATTCATTTCTCATATCACACACTGTTAATCTTCTGTAACTCTCTACAAACTCTAAACTACATTTGCATAATCAAATTTTCTACTACAGCTGGCTTTCTTGCACTTTCCTGTGGCAGCAACTCTTTGAGAGGAGGGAAAACAAACAGAATCAGAAAAAAAAAGGGGGAGGAGGGAGATTATAGGAATAAAGGTATTCTTTTTGCAGGTGATCAAATGAAAAAATCCTGCTACAGGGTTAATCACATCATCATTCTTTGCCAGAAGAGCAGTCTGCTATCTCTACCTAAAAGGATGGTTGCAAGCATACATCTCGTAAGAAAGTATTATATATCTAAGTTAACTGGGACTCAGGTGCAGTTATCTCTAGTCAGATTTTTATAGTAGTTTTTAAACTGTTGTTTTGTTAATCAGTTGGTGTACTTTCTTTATATAGATATGCGTATTAGAGAAGATTATACTCAGATTAGGCCTTTTTTCCTGTTAGCTCCTTGTTCAGTCCCCTGTACCTGCAGAGGTACTACCTCTGTACTACAACAGAGACAATGGCAGAAAAATAAAAAACATTGACCATGGAAAATGGGAATTTGAGACTTCTTTCAGCAGTGGTGCCAACTTTTTGCTGGCTGTGAGAAATCATTGAACTACATCTGCTGACTGGTGATGGACTGAGATACCTGACCAACACTTCTTTTCAATCTAGACTGCAAAATTCTTGGAGTAGAGGTTTTTTTGTTCATTAATACAAATAACGAGAGGACACAATGGAATCCAAACAACTTCATTTTGCTGGGTATGACCAACAAATATTGGAATACATAAACTAGGTGATACATTTCAGTCTTGTTATTTTCTGAACATGCAGCTCCAGGAAGACCACTAGAGGGCCCACAATTATTTAGATTTATTCTCCATTTTACACTGCACATAAACAGTGAACGAGAACTTTCAATGGATATGCCACAGGTTAATGAAGATAGAAATAAATTATTTTCACAAAAGTCAGTTTTCAGGAAATGTAGTGCTTAAATGCTAAAATCCAGATTAGCTTAAAACCTGATCAGAAGATGCTACTTCATTGAGCACAAACCATTTTGTGGAAATGTTGCAGGCAAATGGTTTCTGAGAATCATTCTGAGTCATCTTCCAAAGGACTCAAAATGAAGTCACAACAGCCCACCAGAGATGGACTAAATGTTAGTGTTTCACAACTTAAAAACCAAGTACAATAGCCCAGCTAAACTGCCACGTGACCAAGGAAAATGGAATCTTGGTGTCCATGGTTCCATGTGCTCAGAGCCACCTTTCTGGGTTTCTGTTGCAAAATTTGAGAAGTGATGGCATAATCTGGCTCTTAATGGTCCAACTTGGTAGCTCCAGGGTCTAGCACAAGTTTCCTCCTTATTTATTATTCAGAGGAAATTTGGATATAGATGCACATATATGCGTATATATGCATATCCACCCTAAATTTGGACAAAATAAAAATATTGAGAAAAAAGAAACTATTTGGAAGGCAGAAATACTGATTCTCAAAACCTGTACTAGTAGTGTTATTATCATGGTATAAAATAAATTTGAAGAAGCCAAAAACAGTTAAAATTCCCCCTCTTTTTCCATCTCCTTCTTCTCTCCCTTTTCTCTGTCCAAGTTTGTGCACTCAAGCAGATAGGCTCTTAGGTTTAGGTATTTCCACAGTTATGCAAAAAAACCCAAGTGTCAAAACCCCACTATTAACAAGGCAAGAGAAGTAACAAGAAATAGATTTTCCATAATATACCATCTGAACATGAGGAAAATGTTTTTCCAAAGTTGTCACCATGTTGTATACAGAAGCATAGTTGTCTCTTTTCAAAGCTTAGTGATTTTTCTCCATCACCATTATTATTCCTAAAGTTAGTGAGAATCACAAAAGCTAGTAAGAAGAAGAAGAAGCAATCCATCCCTTCCTCTTCTTCCCTGTGAGAATTGCACAGTTTCTGTAAGATACCTCAAAGATGCTGTTGTGGGAGGAAAATTACAATTGATATGGATTTTTTTTTTTAAAGAGAATTAGAATTGTATAATATTAACCTCTCCCTATGGGTTTCAGTCAGAGTGAAATATGAGATTCTCTCATCATCCTTGATTCTAACTTTCCTTTCATGAGAAAGCACAAATTATCTCAGTCACAGCAGCAAAACCAATGCTGGCATGTATAGTAAATTGTTGTGAGGAAGTAAGGTGCACTGCTGTGGCCATGCACCTGGAATGAACAATATGAACATGAAGTATTTCTCTAGGGAAATCACAAAGGTTTGTATGAATCCGTTTCAGGAAAATGAAAGTGAATCCCTGGTTACAGACAGATTCTCCTGCAGCTGAAACAGCCAGCTACTTACAATAGCAGCCTTAGAAAGCAATTTAACAACAGCCAGGCTGGCTCTAATGCTGCCTTTTCAAAGTGCAACACAAATCAGTTTCAGCTGGCTGAGCATCTTTCCCACCAGGACTACAGTACCTCAGTTCACACTCCTGTACAACATCATCCAGTAATTAAAATAACATCAGTAAGCTCTGGCTTTTCAAAGGTCTGAAAGGCATGCAATGTATACAAGTGTTTCTCTTTATGCCAGAATCCAGTTTTGAATTCCCCGAAGTCAGAAGCAACAACAATCCCTAGCAAGTCCTCTGACAAAGTCAGTAGATATTGCTGTCATTCATTTCAACACCATCAGAATTCTGTATTTTGTGTTTACCATTTAAAGACCACCACCTTGCATTGGTTGGCCAGAATGAAAGACTGTCAGGCCCGACTTGAAAATTGCTCTTTATATATTGCCTAGCTATAACAGAAGGAAGAGGGAGGCTTCTGCTAGCAGGAAGACCAAGAGTGTTTGTCTCACAAACTGAAGCCATGAATTCATATTCTTAGTGATTAGCCAAAATCAAAGTTTGAACTTTGTCATTATCACATCTGGGTTTAGCTCCATATTGCTCATCACCGAAGCAAAGTTGTCTTCAAGTCAGCGTTTCAGAAAAAGTTCTGTGTGTACTTATTCAAAGATGCATACTATGCCCTAGGCAGCAAATGCTGAGAGTACAAGGGGAAGGGAAGGGAAGGGAAGGGAAGGGAAGGGAAGGGAAGGGAAGGGAAGGGAAGGGAAGGGAAGGGAAGGGAAGGGAAGGGAAGGGAAGGAAGGAAGGGAAGGGAAGGGAAGGGAAGGAAGGGAAGGGAAGGGAAGGAAGGGAGGGAAGGGAAGGGAAGGGAAGGAGGAAGGGAAGGGAAGGGAAGGGAAGGGAAGGGAAGGGAAGGGAAGGGAAGGGAAGGGAAGGAAGGGAAGGAAGGGAAGGGAAGGGAAGGGAAGGGAAGGGAAGGGAAGGGAAGGGAAGGGAAGGGAAGGGAAATTCAGAGACTATAATCAAATGGATGAACACTAGAGTCAAGTGAGGAAAAGGACTTGGTAGGAATAAAGAGATGCAAGAGATAAAGTAGTTACGGGTACAAGAAAATTTGAGGGTTAGAAGGGAATAGAGAGGGACAAAAATGGGGGAGAAGTAGAATAAAAAGAGGTAGAAATGCGGCATTTCATTTTAATAAATAAACTAAGGACTTCTCATTGGAGCACACAGGACATGAATGTCTGATTGCAGTAATATTCCTATTGATATGTATTTCTGGTTTTTCAAAGGTAGAGAGCACCCTTCTACTTCTTCCCTGTCTTCTGCAAATAATCAGTCTAAATAAATTATTTTTGTAAATGGAGAAAGCAAAATTTTAATAAAATATGTGAATATCATCATGGAATAAAGCAGCGACTTTTACACTTACAGCATAAAAAGAGTAAAACTATTTATCATGAGCAAGTCAACTATAAATACAATTTGGATAAGTTTTTTAAAGGCCCTGCATTTAAAAATTGATTAAAAGTAAAAATCAATGTAGGCGTAGGTAGGCAATCATTATTAATTATGGAAAATTACTGCTCTGATGTATGGCATGATTTGGAGAACAAGAAAGAAGATTAGGGAATTTTTTTGCAGCCAGAATATTCAGGATTTTGGAAAAACAACAAATAAAGAATTCCTGTAAGCTAAACCACAATATGTCAGGGGTGAAAAGTGCCTCTTTCCATAATAGAAAGAAATACCTACAATCTAGCAAGATGTCAATGATAAAAGGCAGTTCCTTATATATACAAGAAACAATCTTCCACCAAACGTAACCATTAAAGACCTGTTTGAAGTAGAACTGGAGGTCATCGAAGGTTAGAAAAATAGGACTAGTACTTCTCAACAAATTTAAGAAAACAGTCAACTTGCAACTTCACTTTTGTGTTCAGAGACATCTGATTTTGAAACATTAATGATTTAATGCCTGACAGACAAAAAAAAAATTATAAGACCCAGAGAGGTCATGTTTCAAAGACACTCGTAATTGTAGCACCAGCATAAAAATGAAAGATAACAACATCATCATGAAAAATTATCCTTGTGGCATAATAATTGGCAAATTTGCACAGCCAAGGAAAATAGTACAACTCACCCTATCACAGGAAGATTCCTGGAGAAGTGAAAAATACATGTGAGTGTTGCTCTCCAAGAGAACCTGAACATATATGTAAGACAGTGGCCTATGTGACCGCTGACTGGCTGCATCATTTGGGGTCATGAAAGGTTTCACATGACTACAGTGAAAAATTCTCAATTTATCCAAAAAGTTCAGGAGGAAAGCTGCACAAACAGTTCTGCCCAGCAGGCTGAGATGGAAAATCACTTCAAAATAACAGCCTGGTGAAAGTGAAGTGAGAGCATAATCGTGCTCTATATCCCCTGCCCTGGGTCAGGGCAGTTTGCTTTGTACCCAGCTGGAGGGTCTATCTGCACAGCAGCATGTACTGTGCAATGGCTGTTCCCCAAAGCTGCGGCACATGCCACAGGTGGAGCATGTACTGGAGGATTAGATACCGTAAAGCACTCGGCAGCCTGCAGAAAAGGTATCAAAACCCCAAATCAGGTGCTTATCAATAAATAAGCATTGTGGAATATGACCCAAAATTTCCATCTAGTGCTGTTAGACTACAGTTCAAAACACTAACAAATAAGGCGGAGGTGGGGGGAGCCCAAAACCCCACATTTACATGAAACTTAGTTAGCAGTCTTCACTAATTTTGTACACTGAGACCTGAATTCTAGACGCCGTGATATGTAGATGTATTTTAGCAAAAAGTCTCATGAGTATTCCACTGTCCTTTAGTTTTGCTCTTTTTGTCCTCTATATGAAAAGGTCACTTCCATCCCATTTAGCTTTCAGCTGAAGTGAAACAGTTGCCTGTTCTAGATGCTTGGCTGATTTACAGAAGTGTGTATAACCTGATGCTCTCCAAATATACAAAATGTCTGCTTTATGAATCAATACCAGAATGTTAGCAGATAAAAACTTTTAGCAGTTCTGTAGAAACTACTCTTTCAGCCTCTTTCAGATCTTTGAACAATTCCAGCCCTATTTTTATTCCCCTTTTGAGGAGACAGCCACTACTTTTTGTAGATTAATGGTGTCCAGCATTATTCCTGGTACACCATTATACCTGATAGACAACATGTGACAAGGAGGTGAACTCACCCAAGGCAAGCGACAACCCTCATGACAGACTGTTGTCACAGATAAAATGGCTGAGCACAGATTGATAGGAGAAGCCAACCAAACCAAGTTTTATGAGTCACAGCTTGTCACTGACCTAACCAGTGCAAAACAGAGTTCATTTGTCAGCATCCCTGCAAAAGCAGATTCTCCAGTAAGCAATTTCATAGCAGTAACCCAGCTTTAGCAAAACTCCAGGCAAGTTAAGAGGAGAAACTGTGAAAGAAATGTGACATCTCATTGAGTTATTAAGTTGTTTGATGTCATTTAACCACTCATTCTGTATGCACCAAAATGGAAACATTTGTTTTAAGTACTATTTTCTACCCTCTTTTTAAATCACATCAACAGCCATTTTTGTTCATCTCCAGGGACAGCAATCTGCTGCTACTTTTCTGTTAAAAAGTTCACAATATGGAGAAGCATCAGGAACAATTAGCAAAAAATGCTGATGGCAACTGAGCAGAAAGTCCACATAGACTCTCCAAGGAGATATTTGGAAGCACAAGAAAAAAAATCAGCCAAAACCCCTCTGTCATTTTATGTACTTCTGGAAGTATGCAACAATTCATGAAAAAACTGCGCCTATTGAAAAGTCTGTCAAGAGAGCTTCAAATAAGTGGATTTTTTTCCGCTCAGTACTTCCATTATTTGCATAAGATTTTGCCACCTTGCAGCAAAATCTCATGTGATGGGCTACAGCTGTTGCTGCATGCTGCCTTCCTCCTTCCTCTTCCCCTTGCCTACTCAGAATCACAAGCCAATATTCACTACTCTACCCCCAGCCTTCTGCTCACCTGACAGCTCTCAGCAGAATGGTCCCATGAAAACCAGGCAAGAACGCCAGGCAGCAGGCAGAGTATAACATGCACCCTTTGCTAAAGCAACTGGGCTTACAATAAAACAGTCTATTCAGAAGAATGTATTTCTAGGGAGAAGGCATGCTTTTTACCACTTTGTAGCAAAGCTGGTTCCTGCAGGTCTTCCTGTTCTGTAACTCTCATTCGACACTGAAAGGGATGAGATATATTTATATTTAAACAGCCAAATAATATCACAGTTGGCAAAATATGTTTAATAAATATGCATGTTTAAATTAGGACAGGTCACAAAGTAGCTAAAAATAGTTAATGAAACAGCTGAATTTCTTAGAACTTTAATACATTTTCTGCTAGAGTTCATAACTTTCACTAATCTCAAGAGCTTGCTTCCTCTACCTCCAAATACCACAATTTTTGTGTAAGGTAATACTCATTGGGAAATAAAAGAATTAGAATTTTTATAATTAGAATTAGAAGGCCAGTAGAATATGGCCATTTGTATTAGAAATATTAGAATATGGCCCCAAAAGCAACATTAGAGCATCAAATTTTCCGGTTTATGTGTGTAGGAATCCTATACACTCAGATCAGGTTTTTTTTATGATTAGTGGAAATTTTTGAAGACTTTTGAAGACTCAGGATAACAGACCTGCTAAGTAAATTGCTAAGCAGTACAAATACAGCAATTAAGATCTAACTGGCTCTGACAAAGGCCTAAAAGGAACAGCCTGGATCTCTTGGATTACCTCTTCCCCTTCAGAAGGCCTACTATCTATTCCTTTTTGAAAAAATCACAGATGCCTTAAAATTGAATGGCCCACAACAAACATGAATCATCCAAACTGTGTATATCTGTATTTTAACCAGAGAGGACTTCTGAAGGCAATCAGAAGGAAACTCTGAGATGTCACCAGGTAAAATTGTGAAGTATTATTTTGCTATGGTATGTGACGGTGTTCACAGGGGTTTTCGGATGAGGGAAGAGATGGAGATCTGAATCCATGTTTCAGAAGGCTTGATTTCTTATTTTATGATATAGATTACATTAAAACTATACTAAAAGAATAGATGAAAAGGTTCTCATCAGAAGGCTAGGCTAAGAATAGAATCAGAAGAATGACAACAAAAGCAGCTGTCCCAGATTCTCTGTCTGAGCCAGCTGGGCTGTGATTGGCTGTTAATTACAAACATCCAAGATGGGCCAATCACAGATCCACCTGTTACATTCCACAGCAGCAGATAATCATTGTTTACATTTTGTTCCTGAGGCCTCTCAGCTTCTCAGGAGGAAAAATCCTAAGGAAAGGATTTTTCATGAAAAGATGTCTGTGACAACGGTATTGAATAATTTCTATAAATACAACCAGTTCACATTTGGTCTTATGGTAAACCTGCCAGTTATATGGATGTACAGCTGCAAGATTCAAAAATCACAGACTATGGTGTAGTTGCTGCACAACTCCAGTGCAATCTACCAGCTCCTTCATGAAGCACATCTGTTATCAAAGTGTAAAGCTTAACCAAGACATATTAGCAAGAAAATCAGACTATTTCCAATAACCTAATTCCAAAGAATGGAATTAGCACAAAATTTGTGTGAAAAATCATTCTAATGGCTTGTTAAAAGAAAGAGATTAGTCTTCTGTGCAGTTGCCAGGTAATCAGTAAAGTACAGCTAGAGGCCATGTCAACTGCAGATCAGATTTTAAATTTCAGATACAGTGCCCATTAAAACATTCATATTCAGAGTGCTAAGATCCAAAAGCATAGAAACACAAAGTCATGCACAAATACTTTATTTACATTACTAACTATTCACTGCTGTGCCCTCTGCTTTTTTGTTAGGTGCAAAACTATGCATCGGTTATAGAGGAACCTCTAGCCAGATTTATCAGGAAAGGATAGTAGGCCTAAAATGGATGTAATTTCCTCTACTTTCCTCTCATAGGGCAATACTGCAGCCTCAAAGTCCTCTTGTCCAGCTATATCTCAGCTACACTCAGCCCTAAGCTGCTAGAATCATGACCAAGAGAAACAAAACTTTCAGTTCAGATGGTAGAAAGTTATTCCTTCAAACACAAAGATGTCCAGTCTTGCTGCAGATGCTTAGCTCACAGGCAAAATGATCCTCAGATATTTTGGATTCACAATCCACATTTTATGAAGCAGTTCCTCCTCCCCCAAAACCACACACAAAGGCACAGGGTTTATATTCTATTATTATTGTTGTTGTAATTGCTGTTATAATTGTTATTGCTGTTGTTATTGTTTGAGAGAGGGGTTGGTTAGGCTTTTCTTTTCAGGTCATTCTCCTGTGATTGAAACTGCAGAAGAGAAGTTATGGCTCCCAGTCAAAATTTTTGCCTCATTCTTATGACTTCTCTAAACACTCAAAGGATGTGTGACAATACTGCTGCCAAAGTAGAGCAAGATCGTATAACAAGATATTACAGTAATAAGACTGTGCTGAACTGGTATTTTCATTCTCTCTTTTTTTACATCTGTCAGAAGTACTGCCCTATATTTTAAATGTTCAATATTAGAAAACACTACCCGAGCTACAAAGCATATGGCTGTGAAGATACTAGCATTTCAGTATCTATCCAGGATACAAAAGTAATTTCAAAATTATAATTAAGCCTTTGAAGAGTATCCAATTAGTGTAGAAAAAGCACTTTGAACAAATGTGGAGCTCTTTGTCTAAATTGAATTAATACAACACCATTGAAAGTCTCAAATTTTGAAGCTTTGCTACCTATGTGAACACAACAATTTTTCTAAATATTTTATGTTGTCAGCATCATCTTCACCAATTACTGGCTTGTGGCTACCTCAGACTACCTGAGGAGTAGGAGGAAATACACCTAATTATTTGACTGACAGTGGCATATATTCAGCAGATGACATTTGCCACATGGGAGATAGGAAGAAGTCTTAATACTGTCCAAGTAAGGGGGATTCTTTAAAATGGACATTAGATGGCTTGTTCCACTATCCTTAGGATATTCCCACATGCAACCATACTCTCATTGCAGTCAAAGAGCAGACTCCAAAGGTTGTTAAAGCTGGGAAGGTAAAATAAAGACTATGAAGAGCGGGTTATATTCTTTAAGGCAATACAAGAAAGAGCTAAGATTAGTGTTTTACAAATGGCAGGTTCAGGCCCTGACCAAGACTTTTCAAAAGTGACAAGTTTGTGACTGTCTTAGTTCTGCTGGTGAACCATTACTTAAAAGTGTAATATTAATGTAGACAGTGGGACAATTCATAGATTTGCTATTATCAATTACATAGATTTACTGTAAATCGTAGTGATTTACATCACTATGAACTAAATGCGCTTTAGTGAGCTAAGAATATCAACAAAGTAGCAATATCCTGCTCTAGAAACATAATTATATCAGCTATGAAAACTGTTATCAAAGCAGTTTCTGCAGTATGCATTATTTCTTCTCTCCTATAATCCACACCATTCCAAAAGCACAGTAAATTTGCCTTTCAAAGGTCCAACTTTCAAGATTGCATTTTGACACTCAATAGATACTGAGTTATCCAGAAGTTACTTTGCTACTCTTTGGCAACTCAGGATACTAAAAGGTATTTTACACAAGAAAGGTTTTTTCTATTCTTCATTCAGTCAGAATTGGATAGAAATTCACAATAATCCAGAATTCCATTCTCCCTGCTTCATAAGAAGTACTGGACATGGATAAAACCACAAGAAGTCCCTTTTTAAGTGATCATCTGTGAACAGACACAAAAGTGACGCATATCAAAACTGGAATGACCCATAATTTTGCCTCTAGACTATATTGACTTTATTTGCCTCTAGACCTAATTAGTTTGTACGTGCTGCTAATAACGGCACTGTCAGGTGCATGTTAAAAACAGCATGCCTAATTTAACCATTATGATAAAAAAATAATATATTTAAGAAATCAGCAAAAAGTCATTACTACACATCATTTCTAGTTAGTGTCAATGCAGTCTGAGACAAAGTTTCAAACACTTCAAATAATTTCAGGCTTCTCTTTAATAAACTATGTGGTATCTGTGTTTATTCCTCACTTTATTCCTTTACACATATATGCAGTGGCCCACCTTCAAGCACACCTAATCACAGGGTTGCAACACTGCTCCTCAGAATGTTTTCTGAAGCTGTAGCTCCACACCGCCTACTTATTAATAGTGCATACTGTTTGTATAACTTTTACAACTACATTCATTCTGGACATGGATGTCTCCAAATGAGAACATTTGTTTCAAGGTAAGGTGCTGGCATTGAGTTCTGTGACTGAATTTCTTCCCATTTGTCCAGCTTCTCACATAATTAAACCTGCCAGTTCTGCGTTTGAAAATTAACAGGAGTTCTTTCCAGTTGCGCTTAATTCAACTGGAGAAAAGAAAATACTGATGACACAAATTCCATGGCTTTCCAAGAAGGTATCCTGTGACCAGGATGAGCAAAAGTGGATTGGAAATGGTTTTAGATAATTCTGGGGAGCAAACCAGCCCTAACTGATCCATGGTCAGGATAGCTTAACTGTAACTTGAAAGCCACTTTCCACCTCTCCAAATCTGTTCCCATCTGCACTGAATCATACTTAGCTAGTCAAGCTGAGCTGAACAGAATAAAGCCTATGATTTTAATTTCCATGTCAGGCAATGCTTCACAAGACCAAAGGTAACCTTCTCAATCATTATAAAACATAAATTTATGTTCAGAACTAGATTTACACAATGAGGATTTCAGCAAAGAAATCATTAGACTACTGCACAACACTGGAGAAAAGAAAGAATAGATCTGAGTATTAGTTCCACTGACTTAAATAAAACTGAGATACAATAGCAATATCTCATAAAAGCAGAGTTGTAGACATTGCATTCTTATCCTCACACTGCTGTTGCCAGTAGCGCCACTGCTTTGCACTGTGATCAAGTTACTTTTTTTTACAGTACCTTCTACATGGCTATGTTTTGAATTTGTTCTGAAAACAGACTGGATAACACCAGGTTGTTTTTGTTATTGCTGAGTAGGTCTTACACCAGGCAAAGGCCTCTTCAGCTCCTCACCCCACCCCTCCAGCGAGGAGGCTCCGGGTGCACAAGTAGCTGTGAGGGGACACAGCTGGGATCCCGGGTGACCAAAGGGGTGTCCCAGACCATATGGCATCGTGCTAAGCATATAAAACTGGGGGAAGTACGAGAAAGCTGGGGCGTTTGGAGTGACGGTGTTTGGCTTCCAAGGGAAGTGTTATATGGGATAGAGCCCTGCTCTCCTGGAGGTGGCTGAACACCTGCCTGCCCATGGAAAGCAGTGAACAAATTCCTTGTTGTGCATGTGGCTTTTGTTTTCCCTATTAAACTGTCTTTATCTCTACCACTACTTTTCTCACTTTTATCATTTGAGTTCTCTCCCCCATCCCACTGGGAGGGAGAGAGTGGCTGTGTGGTGCTTAGTTGCTGGCTGGGGTTAAACCACACTACCTACATAAAGAAAACAGCATCTATTTATAGAGAAACTATAGTAACAAACTGCCTTTAACAAGGATATTGATCACAGACATGGGGGGCCGTTCTCTCCTGTTGGGATCTTCTGGAAGTTTAATGTCTCAAACCAGCAAAATGAGTCACGACAATGAGGACATATTCATGTTGTTTGTATCCATAAGGAGCAGAACTCAATCTTCTCTATAGGAAATGTGCATGTAGCCACCATTTGTGTCCTTGAAAAATTCTGTTTTTCATGTTGATAGAAGCCAGAGAATTTGAAATTCATAATAACCAGAAATAAGCACAACATGCATGATGGGGAATAAAAAAGGACAAGAGATTACATTAGGAGGAATATGCTTTTTTTAGAGGTGATGCCTTGTCCAGTGAGTATAACATCATATATCTTATTGGGATTTTTTTTTAATGGGGCGTCACTTCCCTTTGGGTTTTAATTGCCAAGAGCAAGAAGATAGACCTGGATCATATATTACTTGTAATAATATTGGCAAATAAGTTGTAATAAGAATGAGAGCAAGCATAAAAGATAATGTGCAAGAATATGGAGAAGTGTGAAAAAGCATTGGGAAATATATGCTGCAGCCAAACAGACAAATTAATTAGAAACACACTGTTAAAATTACTATTTAAAAAAACACAACACTGGATGCCCTTGAGTACAGGATACATCCTTCAGCAAGAAATTCCCACCTTCAACAGTAAAAAGGACAAAGCAGTGATACACCTTCCTGATCATAAACACCTCAGATTTTCTGCATCCAGTGCAATTTACAGGCTTAAATACTATTCCCACTGAAGTTAACAGGAATCTGTAACATTTATCACCTTGTTAATGCCTAGCACTGCCAATCACAATTAGCCCTTAAAGAAAACAATTTCTTTAATATAATGTGTTTAGCCACTGTAAGTACTCCAGTTATTCTCTCAAGAGAATAAGTGGCTGCTATTCCCCAATAGCTTTTCTCACAAAACTCCAATCCCAGAATACCCAATGCCTAAAAGACCAAAAAAAAAAAAAAAACAAAAAAAAAGAAAAAAGAAAAGGAGAGTAAAAACTGAAGTTCAGCTAACAAAAAACCCCTATAAAATATTCAGCAGAATTTCTGAGGCAGGAAATACAGCACATCACAGTTAAGCCAGTGTGGAGCAGATGAAAGATATTCAGGGCTTAGACGCACACAGTAACTCATATGATAGAAGAGCAGCATTTCCAAGGCTCCGGTGCGTCACATACATCATCTAACAATATTCCCCTTCACACTTGTTCAAACATTATTCAGAGCCTGACAGCCTTTCAGGCCACTCTCTGCTGATTTCACTCATTCCTCACATGTCACGCTGCTGCTGCTTTTCACACAGCAAGCCGACAATCCCACTGCAAGGCAATGATCCAGTGTTTCCTCTCATGTTAAGGTTAATACACAGGCAATATAGTTTAAAACATTCATGTAAGCCCATGGCACTCTCATAACAACTCATTTGGATCCTTTGCAGTAAAACATTTCACACTGTGATTTGAATAGTGATGAAACCGAACACATTTGTAAAATACTTCGTAAGTACTTCTGTTAAGTTAGATGCTGTAAACATTGTACAAGATACAGTGGTATGAATGTCTTTTTTTGCTGATAGTTGAAAAAATTATTTGCCTATTTATATAGAAATGTGAATATGAAAATAAGAGAGCCTTATAAATATTGTCAAATAATACAAGAATGAAAATGAAACACACATCTTTTAGTAGTCCACAGTTACATACACACCAGTTATACTCATATCTTGTCTGTAAAATGATGAATGATAAATAACCTAAAAACAATTACACCATAAACACAATTGTCTAAAAAATTATCACTGTCCAGCAATCAGTAAACTGGATCCAAACATTCAGAAGGAGTTGGCTCACCCGAATATCATTTGTTCCCAGAGCTTATTAAATTGTCACATAATATTTTATTTTCCACACATTATTTTTCATACCAATATTCTAGGTGGTGAGATACAGGTGAGGTTTCAAATTAAAAACCTAAGGTGGAGGTACCTCAGCAGAAGTGTTTATGAAATAAATAGGTACCTTCAGAAAGGCAAACAAGAAACCCATTATACTATGCTTCCATCTGGTTCCTATCTAGAAAACTGTCTAAACTATCATTTAACCCACATAACACATGTCTAGTTAAAAGAGAGGATGCTAACAAATTAGCACAGTGCTAATCTACATTGTTTTATCCTCAGCATAAAGTAGCTGAAAAGTCCATCCCTAGAAGTTCAGTTGTCACAAAGGGATAATTCCTGTAAGTGTTGTGGCGGAGATGATTTCTCTTTGGGGGGTTCCACAGTACCTTGAACTCTTCCCTTACTTCTAAGTTGTGCTCATAAATCCTGTCTGAAGAGACAGCACAGTACTTTAGAAGGGGCCAGCCCTGTTCTCCACCTATCTAGGAATCCATCAGCTTTGGAGAGGTTGGTTGCATATTTAACATAAAGTGGCTAATTAATCACTGGCATGGCTGTATCAGTGAAACATTTTCAGTTTGTTTTTTGTTTACAAAGTTTTCCATTTCTTTGTGTCATCCCCCAAAAAGGGAATTGATATCATTCACTCTTCCAAAAATATAAGAGAAAACAGAAAACTTCACTTGGAGAAAAACACTAAAGACAAAAACAAACAGTGAACAGTTAATAGGAAACCAAGAATGAGAGTGCCAAAATCCTGTCAGGCTGTTAACATCCCAAACAACTGAGCCTAATACTCTACTCACAACTTTACAACTCTCTGATACAAAACAAAAAATATTTTTCATGGAAATGGTATGTAGAAGAAGAGATGTATAATGTATGAGACAAAAGCAAATTATCTCCCTTCCCTAAGGGAATAGCTTTTGTCTCAGATGTAGGTCATGCCAGCATTCATATTTTCAGTACTCTTTATATGCCCATTCAAGCATTATAGATTATTATGTCAAAATGGTACACTGGGATTTTTTTATTGCAATTAATATCCCTTGTAAGGACCTTTGTGGAATGAAATCAAATATCACCAAAAGCAATTAAAGTCTACTGGAGACATAAAATGAAATGTTGGGCTGGCTAAAGGGAAAAGTGGTGCAACATACTTTTCTAGGATATGAGAAACAGAACAGAAAATTAGTAGAAAGTATAGTAGCAAGGCATGAACTTCAGAGACCATGAAAACAACAGACAGGATAATAAAAATTGTTCACTGGTGAGAACAAATATATATGAAGCAACCAGAGGCAAATCTCAAGCTTCTATTTTATCTTATTTTAGGATTATTTTTAAAAATTTAACATGAATAAAGTGAAATTAAAGGGCAGGAAAACAAATCAGGTTTTCAATTAAGTAGAAATGAATCTTTATTCCCGTTTGAGACTTTATTCCACTTTGATACCTATGATGCACAAGTCTATAACTTTTTTTAATGCTTGAAATGGTTTTAGTGCTTGAAATACCACTGGTTATTATTCTGCATTCTGTTTTAGTCTAAATAACATCACCTGTTATGGAAAAGACATAATAAGCAAAGATGTGATTACTTTAGTCTCACAGGTTCATGTTGCTTACCTTACATTTCAAACCCAGAAAAAAAGACTTTACCTGAAATATAAACTATTACAACTACGCACTCAGCATAGACTTTAAAACTCAAACTTCAAAATAGATATGAATGATAGATGGTGTTCTAGGGACTGTTTAAATTGTAGTTACTGTCAGAAATCAGCCACCTGGTAATTTGTCAAAAAATGGTGATTTCCCAGCCTTTCCATATTCGATTGTCCAACAATATAATGTGTTTTTCATTACAGTTACTTTCTACAAGTACCACATTTCAGTGACAAGTGTGGGTCCCAACTTCCTAAAGTTTCAGATACCCAAATCCCTTTTTTCTGCAGCAGGAATGAAGTCCCTAAACCTCAATGTAGATTGAGAATTTCAGAGAGCTGTATCTAGCACTGTATATTTATATACAATGCACATTCTAGTTAATAAGCAAGCAGCAAGACCTAAGGAAGAGAGTATGCACACAAATGCACCTGCAGCCTTCACTGTGACATTTTGTAACTCTTCAAATGTGGACTTCACTTAGTAATACAATTAATTCAATGCAGTTGTTCACTAATACAAAAAATTATCCTTGATATTTTTAACAATATAAATTTTTGCTCTATAGTAGGCATGAGACTGAACCTCTGATTAAAAGTGCAGAATTTATCTAACCCTAGATTACCAAGTGCCATACAAAGAATCCACAAAGATAATAAAACACCAGTTCTTTATTGTATCAGTTCATTAGGATACTCTTGAACAGTAACATTTGCTAAATGCCACTCGTGGGCCACTCTCTAGTGAAGACAGGCTTCATAACACCACTTGGTTATCATCAGTGCCCTTTCACCCTAAGTCTCATTTTTAAAAGTACTTTGATACCTCTTGCTCATTTTTGTATTTCAGCAGACTACAATCTATTTCTACCTATAAGATTACCAGTAAGTGAGATATTTTGCAGAGAAAATTAGATTTTTCCATGAAGAAAAGCCATGATCAGCTACTCTTGATATGGTACTAAAAGTATTTTGTACCACATTTAGTAGATTGATGAATTAGCTGTAAATCTCTTACAGCCCTCTGCTCTAATGTCAGTATTTGATGACACTGTTTATTTTAAACTGGTAAAGCCCATATTGTCCATCCTTTCTTTATAAATGCATGGGACTTCATGCAGAAAAAGAGTGATATTCACATGAGGAAGGCTGTCACAGACAGCATTATATATAAGCAAGCAAAGTACAGCCAAGTACAAAAACACACAGCGGGTAATATCACAAATAATAGAAGTGCTAAACACCTTTCATTTTTAATCTAAGTACAACAGTTCCACCTCGTACATTTCATTCTGTGTGATCATACAAACAAAAGGACAGTTATGTGGCTGAAGAATTTAATTAAAGCAGGAAATAAAGTTAGTTTTGTGCTCAGCTTTATAATTTTCTGTGTGCTAAGACCATTCTGCAGTTTCATTTGACTTCAAAGCAAATTAGGTCTGCTCAGAAGCTTTAAAAATTCATCTAACTGAGGCACTTAGATAGGGGTCTAGAACAAATGCTGTACCCCAAAACCTGCTTTGAGAGTTTCATTCTCATAAATGCTTTCCACTGAAATTTTTTATGTATGTTATATAACCTGGGTTTTGATATTATATGCAAATTCTGCAGGCAGAATGTTTAAAGAACATCCACAGACACTTTTGCTGCAATGCTCTGGAATGTAAGGATAAAAAAAAACCTCTCCTGGAAGTATGGCTTAAATCCATACAAAGCAAAGAGCATTCATCTCACTGTCTTTTTTGTTCTGACTTTCCCCTAAAAGGTGCACTTCCATTATTCACTGAGAAGGAAATAAACACTAACATACTAAAGAATAATAAAGCAAATTTTTAAAATTATTTGCATCACTATCATATGTCAGCCAATTGGATGTTATATGTTAATCCAAAGATAAAAGTGTGAATAAATGTACAAGTGGGTACACAGTTCCTGATAAACCTTTTTACCTTTAATCAATATTGTTGCTGTATTTTAAAATCTCAACCAGATATTCAATCCCATTTCCAATAACAACATAAAAAGCACCCATTTAAATCTGAAATAATATAAACCTATTGCAGGATTAGTTTTTAAACAGCAATTTTTCTGACTGTTCTCCTTATGTTAAAACTAACTGTATGACCAGAATGAGCATTGATTTGCACTTTTGAGATCAAAAGAATTCTTTTGATAGTCTCATATTTGTAGTGGCATAGCTGAGACTTGAATCTGGTCCCTCTGTTTACATGTTGAAAGACAGCCATAGGAGCAAGTGATCAGAAAACATGATTATATATTCCTGAAAAACAGCCAGCTGTCAGTATTCTTGGTGCCAGTGTATCAATGCAAGAATCTGCAGCCAGGGTTTCACAAGACACAGTGCCAGCAATATAGAAAAACCAATTAACAAACAACACTATAGTCAATGTCATATATTTGGAGAGAGCAAAAAATAGAAAAGTATGTATTTCAGCAAGGATTCAGGCATAAAGAGCTGGCACACCTCCAGTCTGAGTATCACAATGAAACTTTCATTTCCATGAAAACAACATATTTTTAATTATTTTTAACACTAACAAAGAACAATAAAAGATTTGTCCAAAATATTTAAATAGGAACATGTATACGACAAAGCACACAAATCCCTTAGGCCTCCACCCTTTAAAAATGGTTGATTCTTCTTGACAATCCAGGAAATCTAGCAAATGCAGGATACAAGCACAAGAGGTTTACACCACCAGGGCACAGCAGCAAGCACAGTAGTACAAGGAGGCTTTTATGCCATCCTAGAAGGAAATCTAGCCTAAATTGTAATTTTTAGATCCATACATGCTGTTCGAAACCTGTATCAGGACATCAGGAGACACTGAATTTACAGTGCTTCATGAAGAATGGTGCAGCTTCCCTGGCAAGCGAGCCATCTGCATTAGCTATTCTTCCCTCTTGTAAGGATGTCAGCATATCAACATCAGCTAGAGTTTAAAGATGAAGTAGAGACAGAAGAAATATGAGGTGTGGTAGAGAAAACCTGTTAGTTTGCCTCATTTAAGACTTGTCCCATGGCACAAACGAATGCCCAGACTCTATAAAAATTATATTCTAAACAGAAATCAAAACAAAACTGAATCTCCTTATCCAAAATACTCATTCTTTCCCTTTCTCTAATAAGTGAGAAAAATATTCATGAAAATAAAATCTACATTAGAATCAACATCAAAATCTACAAATTGAGTTTTGTTCTTATTAACATAAGCAAGAATTGTGTGTGATACAATCATATTCATTTATTATTAAATAGTACCTAGAACATCCCCAAATATTTCAGTGAGCATGGCAGCACAGCCATTTGAAAACAGGACTCTTTAAAACACAAAAGAACATACAAATAGTAGCAACTAATTTCAGGTAATTACCTAGGCTTCACTGAACTCAACACTCAAAAATCTATTGGGTGGAACAGATGGGAGAAAAGCAGAGACATCATTTTCATTGCTTTTGAAATGAATAGGTCAGAAGTTTTAGGAAGGCGGAACATTCTAAATAGCACAATAAATTCTCTCCTTCAGAATTTCACAACCTCATGAGAAGTAAGTTTGGGTTATATTGCTTGATGACTGGCTGCATTATGGGTAATGAATCATGATGATACTTGCTGAAGACAAAGTGTGCCCAATACTCTGTTTGTGTGAGAGGTAAACAGTTGGGGACAGGGCATTCAAAAGAACTTCCTCTTGCTCTGCTGAAGCATGCTAACTTCAGTATTTCAGTCTTGGCAACTGTTTCCTACTTTGGGACCAAAAAGTGATCCTGTCCAACCCTTAACTGCCTGTTGTTTAGTAATAAACACCTGTTTGTGTTTACCATTAAAACTTCTTTGAATTGCAATTAAATCTAGATTTGAGCAGGAGATGAGTGGCAAAGTTCAGACTCCTGAGATTTTTCTTTTCTCCTCTCCTGATAGATATTCTAATTTCAGTTTTTCAGATCATATGAATGTGCACATGGAAAGTTCAAACCTGAATGATGACTAAATTGCATTAGGTTAAAAATTCAAGAAATCCATGTTACATGACTTTTAAGAAGTTGATATTAGTGCAATAAATTTATGAATCTGCTTTATTTGTTTTATCACAGTTTTTGCTAACAAGGCCTATTGTTAGATTTTTAATGTAGGAGACGGTGGAGGAAAAGGTACACAAAATGGTGGGTGATCTGGCACAATGATATTTTTCTTTCTTCACAATGAAGCACTGTTCCCTTTCTTCTATGGCCTGTCAATCCAGTACTAATACTAAACACTGCAATGTCTCAAAGCCCATTATATAATATTCCTAAAGCATCCAAACAGTCACAATTTTGTTTAAACAGACATTTGAATAAAATTTAAATTTTAAATGCTCCTTGCCTCCTTCCATTTTTCTCCTTTCCAATGGGTAAAAGTAGTTAAAAATTAACTAGCTAGCAAACTTGGATTTCAGTAATTACAGGCAGCAATTTTACTCTATTGCTTTTCTAAATACAAAGGTAAAAAAATTGAGTTAAACAATGTTTTTATAACTAACTTTAATGTCTTCCATATTATTCTAGCCAGTGCTTCCAAATTCTGTCACACTATAAAACAGAGACAACCTTAACACATTGAAAGAGACTTAGTTTCAGTTTAGTGCTTGGTATGGTAATTAAGTAATGCTATTTTCATTCCTCTTAAACTTGTAATGAAGTACATATTAAAGAGAGCAGAGAAAAGGTACACTGGCAAAAGCCTCTGCTATATTGGGAGTGTATTTGCCTTTGCTGGGAGTGTATTTTAGAAACAAAAGGAAAATCGTTTCTTGGTAATAATTATTCTATCAATAAATCTACATTCTCTTTTTCTTTGAGACTGAGAGCTTACACTGGAACTTGATGGACTGAATGAGACCTGGTACCTAGCATGCCTGAAAAGCACAGGTTCACTGCTCACAGCACTGATTTGCAAAGCCCGCTCTCGCTGCAGGACCCAGAGAGAGCAGAGGGAGCAGAAATGCAAACACAAGCAAAAAGGAGAGAAGCAGAAGAGCAATCTCCATGACAGCATGAAGAGGCACAGCCAAGCAGGATCAGTTTTAAAGATAAGGAAAAAGGCTGAATAATTAACACAGTACAATTTTCCTGGGACCTGGAACATAATGCAAGTCTCATCACAAGTTTTCATCACTCTCAGAGCAAATACTTTTGAATTCCCAAGGAAAGAATGTGTCTATTACTCTTACTTTCAAGAGTGTGGTCTAAAAAGAATAATTATATTACTAGTCCTTGAAGGTGCTGAATCTACTTCACTCATCCTGATGTGCAGCTTGGTTCCACACACCACTGTCACGGGGTTCTCATAGCTTGGTTTTAGATCACAGAGACAAGGACAAAACACAACTCTCAGAAGCTGACAAGCAACAATAAAGATTGCCAAGGCAATCTAAATTTGGTCTCAAGTCAATACTTCTTATAAATGGTCCTTAATTACAACAACACAAACTATTTTCATTGCACCTTTATCTCAATTAGAGATTTCTTCAACATATGTACAATGACACATCCTACTACCTCTAAAAATACAGCCTCACACGCTTGCATTTCTCTTGAAAAGACAGACCAGTGCTTTCTATGTACTGTCATTCACACAAGTTGCTACTCTCTTCTCTCTAATAAAAAGTGATAAAAAACCATGGGTAATACTCATACTACAATAAAACAGTGTCCTAATGCCCAATTCTTGTTCAAGTGGCTTTAAAAGAAGCATACACTTGCTGTTATTTCCAGGCCTCACAATGGCAGAGGGGTTTTATTTTATTCCTCCTCTCCCTGCATCAATAATGTAGATATTTTAAGAGATTTAATGCATAATTGCTGTGCTTTTAGCATATTTCTCCTATGTGCTTCAAATTCCACTGAGCATTTCCAGTAAAATACCACAACACTAAATTTAATTATGCTAGAAACTATTTTTTGCCTTTTTATTTAAATCCATTAGGGTGCTTATAATAGGATATTGTATTGGATTCTATTTATTTTTAAACTGCAAACATGAAATAAGTATGAATGTCACAGAATAAATGTATCCTTATAAACCTCTACAAATTGGAACAATTACTGAAATAGCATATATCTGTTTTACTAGAGTCTATGCCAATTGATGTTTCTCTTGTTTCCCACTGGAAATTACCTAATGCAGACAATTAAGACCTACCACAGTACCACCATACTTCTTCTGCTAAAATATTATTTCAGCGACTCATTCAAACTATATTAATAGAAACATTTTGAAAATAAGAAGAAATAACGGCCTTGAAAGTGCTGCTACATAATTTGAATAGCAGAGAAAACACCTAAAAATGCTTCCTGATCTAGTCTGGTAATCATAGTGAGATCTGTAACAGCAGCCCTTAAATTTCTCTGTTGCATGTGTTGTATAAATAGTTGCTTTAAAATCAGTGTACATCTACAGACTGCTGGATCTGGCAATAGCTATTACAGATTTACCTACATTTCAGGGCACAAATAGACCATTCTCTGAGCATTCTAGATAGCAAGTCACAAATGTACTTTTCACATATGCTCTAAGATGGCAAAACTCAGACTTGACTTCAGGTTATTAATTGTACAAAAGATGTTGTACTGGGACATAACAAAGATAATACTTTGGAGGATTACTGCTCGTTTAGCCAGGTTTTCAGGAGCTGATCTTCAGGCAATTAAGGCTAAGACTGTAAATATGACAATGTACACCATACACTCACAGAGCCTGTTTATTCTCAGTTTAAAGAAAAGGTGACTCAGCTATCAGTTCAAAATGTGAGCAGTGATAAAAGTAAAATAATGCTTTTCTTTACCCCCCTGAAAGGCCTCAGGGGAGATCATTATTGTATCTATAACCCTTCTTCATTCCACTCTTCATTAGCATTGATCCAACTCTAGAACTAGAGCAGCAAGCTGAACTGTCACTCAAATCACAGGTTATAATCAGGTCACCTTGTCTACACTGGGAAAGCAGCGTGTTCATCCTCTAGAGAGACCACTCATTCATCAACTTTGCCAGTTAATGAAAGCATTAACACTGGCAGCAAAAATGAAGGCATTTTTTTTCCTAATTGGTAATTGTTCAGATAAAAAATGCAATCTTAAACATGCAGTGACAGTCCAAAACTATTCTCTCTCCCTGAGCATACAAGGAAGAGAAGTACTTATATGGATTGCTTCTCAATATCAGTATCAAGAGGCAACAGAATAATTATATGGAGTAAAAAAGAAGGCTGATCTACCATAATACAAGATTAAAACAAAAATGGTAAGACGGATGAAGCACTGAAGGAAGTCTTTCTTCACAGACTTCACAAAGAAACAACTGTCAACTATGTAAAATTACACCCAACTGCTAGTACTGCCTAAAGGCATCAAAGACAACTGTTATGTTGATTTTGTATGTGTCAGAATTTCTTCACATGTTGGTTAGGAAGGTTGCATGACCTTGACACTAGAACAACAAAAGACATTGTGAAATCTGCAGACTCCCACTGAAAAGCCTGCCTCAGAGAAATGTCACTCACAGAACCTGCACTGCTCTGGTAAAGACTGATAAATTTCAGCTGTTAAGCTCCTTTTTGAAACACAGCAATCCTGAAATAGTGATTAAATATGGAGGTCTTTCTCCTTAGCTATGCATGTTAGCACTGTAGAAAAATGTTGTAAAAGCAATGTTTTATCTTGCTTCTGAAAATTGAAATTAAAATTAAATTATGAAGAAAAAGGACATTTTAGGTCTAGGAGGCTCATTCCAAAACGATCTCAAAGCAATTAATAGACATGGATTAAGTTAGCCTGGAATAAACTGCAAATATATTTCTGACTTATATAAGGAAAACTGGATAATCAGGAAAATCAGCAGGAAGGACATCTTTTATTCTATTAGGTAGCTAAATCACGCCCATTCATCAGTGTGCAAGAAAATAAAAATATATGTGCCATAGGTGTGGAGTCAGCACACAAAACTTAAAAGATTTCTTATACCAGTAGGAATGCTCTCCTTCACTGCAAAGATCCTTCACCCTCCTTCAAAAAGCCCAGTGAGTGCTGAGGAAACCACAGAATAAACTCTGATGCAAGTTTGGTATAGAGGGAGGGCTGCTTTCAGAACTCAGAATGATCTCTCAATATCTGAATTCATAATGTGGTTGTAAAATGCAAGTCATAATTTATGTATATTGCACAGGCTTGCTATAATGGTATCCTGTGTTTATTGATAATTGTCACTACCATAACAAGGTTACAGAACTGCCAGGAGATATTTCTAATAGGTAATCACTGGATAATTTATTCCAGCCCAGTACCATGAACCTGCAGTCACACTCACTGGGCAGGGCTGACAGAAACTTGAGCTAAGCTACTGTTATATCACAGTTAGAACTTTTATTGTCACTCCTTCCAGGTGTTACAGAAAACAGATTGGAGGAATGCTTGGGCAATGTAGTTGACATTGCCCTAAGGTTTTTAAGAAATAGCAAATCTAAGACCAATTCCAGTGGATTCCAACAGCGCTCTCATATCCCACCTATGATATTCAGATATCATATTCATATCTCTCAAACTGAACAGGTCTATTACTAATGACTGAAAACTTCAAATTTACTTTATCACTTGTTACGTTTTTCCCCATTCTTACTTGTTGATCTATCAGGACTAATTCTAATTAAAATTAAAGAGAGCATTTCTACTGAGTTGGAGTCTGGCTAAAGCCAGTAAAGACCAGATTTCCAAATTCTAGGAAAAATTCATTTAATTATTTGTAAAATGGCCATTTGGTGCTAAAATGTAAAACATTTTTTTGATTCTTCAGGAAGAGGGACCACAAACTACACCTTTTAATTCAAAGTTAGCAATTTCCTCAGTATTCTTATGGAGTGTATGAGACTGTTATGGGCTGGCTAAATATACTTCCAGAATTTTAGGACCAGAACACTCAATCTCATATTCAGCTTGGTTTTCTTCTGTAAAGAAGCCTAAAAATGAAGTTCAAATGAGACAAAGTGGGGTGTGCTGCACTCCCAGTATTCTTCATATTCTGAAGAGGAATCCAAATCATTAAATCTTGTGTTTGAGCTTTGATATAAATTTCAATGAAATTATAATTTTAAAATTATCCTGGTCTAAACAAATTATGTTTGTCAAGCCAGCCAGATCTGTCTCAATGTCAAAGATATGCAATATAACAGAATGGCTTAGAAATTGCTTCAAATTGTTGAGGGAAAAGCTGGACTGAGAGCTTGTGACTGAGTGCTATCACTGAAACAATTAGTGAGCATTTCCAAAGACAGGTGCAAGCAGTTGCTCTCACTCCACTTGGATGGAGGTTCTCTTCATCCAGGCACTGAGCTGATGCAGTTCAGAAGCTACTTATTGATGTTAACAAGACATTTGGCCTAAACTAGCATATCCTACGCACAACAAGGCCCACTGCCACGTTAAAATGACTCACAGCAGATGAGCTCAATAAACTCACTCCCACCTGCTGGTTCCATGGAGTTGCTGTGGCAAAAACACACTCAAAAGGCAGGCAGTGGAATGTAACAGATGATTAACTGTTTTTAATAATCATTGAATGAAAAGTCCCCAGTAAATTGCAACAAAAAGATAAAACATATTTAAATCAACCCAGTTTCAGAAACTCTTTTGATAGTGAAAAGCAGCAAAAAGTTGGCAGAATAGTAATTATCTACATTATTATAATTAAAGGGAGAGAGAGTCTATGTCTGCATGCTAAAGAAAAGAAAACTTGAGCAAATAAAGCAGAGCTGAGTCATAAGGGGGTTACTGACAAATTAAAGCTGCTAAAATATACTTGCTGGAAAACAGGGAAGGGAGGATTAAAAAAACAAGCTCCTGTGGAAAATCTGCTATCTTATTCCTGAGAAGCAGAACGAATTTTAAAGAAGGACTTTCAAATAAGAAGCAAATTGGCAACTTCCTAAGAAAGAACGGGATAAGCTCTAAGCAGCTTGGTTTATCAAATGGAAATTTGCTTTCAAAAGGGGTATGCTGAGACAGAAATAAAAAAAAGACGGAAGCTTGCCCAGGAGTCAGCCTTCAGTTTATTTGTAGGGAAAACACTGATCAAAGCTTGCCAAAACTGGAGAGTATTTAAGGTCTTGTTAACAAAACTGACAAAAATCAAACTTCATTTTCAGCTATTAATAGTAGCACAAGAGGTACAACAATCCATATTTAATCTGAAAGAAGAATAACTGTTTCAAGGAAGTTGATTTTAACTTGATATTTCGTCTTGTTCTTGTCAATTAAAAAAAAAAAAAAAAGAAGCCTACATTGATTCCTGACATGATTACAGAATGTCAACATGCAGTGATAGAGACCTACTCAGAAGGATCTTGGGCTTCAAATGCAATCTGATTTGAGCAGTTACCCACCACTGTGAGTGTAAAGATGAAGGAAAAAATCTCAGATGGATGGGGAAGGGAATAGTACATAGTGTGGCAACTTACATACAGTTTGATGCAATCACTGCATTAGGCACAGGCCAGTGAAATTATCTGAAGGGGTGTTGTCAGGGGAATCACAAGATAGCACAGAGGAAATTACATGCACTACTGCTAATTTAGCAGGACTGCCCTCCTTACTCCATCAAGGGTGCATGGAACAGCTAAGGTATAGTTCAGTGGCACCTGAAAAGGGAAATACTGCATGGTACATATTTCTACAGCTCCCAACTTACAGAGCACTGGTCTCCAAGTGTCTTGGAGCCAATATCACAGAAACAACCAATAATTGACATTCTCTGAAAAATTCAAAGCGTTACTACAAACAGGAGATTTTTTTAAGCTATTATTGAAGTCACATCATTTTCCTCTGTTTCAATTACGCTTGGGTGATGAAATTTTAACTGTTCCTGTGGTATTGCATGAAAATTGACAATACTTGACTAATACCTGCACTTTTCTTCAGGATTAAGACTGTACAGAAGTATTCTTCCTGCTCTCTCTGCTAAAATATCTAGCCTCTGTTATGTGCAGAGAAAACTTTCTTTAAGAAAGAGTTCAGTGAAACTCTACGAATGTTTTCTTGACAGCCTCTGCAGTCACTCTGCACATTTCCTGCTGGAGCTCTTCCACTTTATAGAATTTAATTCAATGCTCTTTTGACCAAAATGAAGGAGATTGACTATAACGACATAAGAAACAAGAGTAGTAACTTCAAGACATATATAATTTATATGTACTGGAGCAGTTCCAACCAGGCAGTTAGAAAGAATCTACCTAGAATAAAAGACCAAGATCCTGCTTATTGGACATTTGCTTGAATTGTTGGAAGTTGATGTTACACTGAATCTAAGGTGACATCATCCACTCTGAGCAGTTTAATCTACCTCTGGCCACATATATTTGGCTTGAAGTCTGTATCAAATATGCCAAACACATATATCTCTTCAAAAAGAACCAAGAAATGCAAACTTTTTTTCAGATTCCAAATTAAGGAAGAAGCCCATTCAAATATATAAATCTACACACTTCCTTTTAGCTACGTACAGAGATGTTCTCTGGAGAATTTGCACAGGAGGTGCAACAACACCTTTATATGCACAACATCTGCTTGTGTTAGTCTTCTGAGGAACATGTAGGGGCTTTAGGAAAAGCATTGCAGCAGTTTTAGCTACAGTTTTTTACCTGATTTCTTGAGAAGACAGGTCATCTATTTGCAAGTGATAACCATTGGCTGAAGTTGGATAACAAATGCAGATGTTAGCATGGTTGTTGCCATACTTGGGGATAAACAAGCAAATGATGACAGAAAACCTCAAATGGTAAAAATAGCTAAGTTAGTCTTTCACCAGATGACCATTCACAGATTTTGTGCAACAGCAAAGTTGATCCACAGAAGTTTCTGAGGAAGAGAAGGAAAAATAATCTGGACTAAAGTTCTCCAGCTCTCCAGTCACTTGGACTGAACAACACCAGAGAGCTTCAAATCAGCAACTAGTACCTCCATGGCAGAGCCCTCAGTTTTAACCCATCCTAATTGTTGTGCATACTTTGCTACATATAGCTCTTCCAGGACCAAAACCAATCCTAGAAGAGAGACATTGTCTCTGAAACAAGAAAACTAACTAGAGCACAGAAGATTTGTCACCATCATCTGGCAAAAGCTTCTGAAGCTTCTAGCTTTGAAAAGGCAGTGTCTGCCAAATTTAATGGCTTCATTTAGCTACACACAATGCTTCCTGGTATTCAACAACAACCAGTCAACTTATCTCTTCATCTCAACAAGACGAAATGCTACATGAGCAGCCTAAAGAAAAGGCTGAACCTAATTTTATACTTACTCTCATCCAAACAAAACACATTTTTTGCAGGACAAATCTGGTACATAAATACACATTTACAAAAGGAAACCAAACCAAAGAAACACAACCAACAATGTTCTGAATACTGTTTTTCAGTCCTTGGGTGAAAAAAAAACCAAACCACACAAGTATCTTGTGTTAGTGTTACACCAGACACTTCTGCAATAAAGATTCCTTTTGAGATTTATATCAGTCAGTAAAGCATATCACATGAAAGATTTTTGGCCACAGAAAGATCTCATTATTCATAAAATTATTGAATAATCTTTGAAAAATAAGCTAACAAAACAACAGGAGGCTGTTCTAAGAGATGAATGTTCACTTTTGCAGACATGTATAGTATGAAAACAACCTGTCAACTAAGCTGGCACTACTTTCAGTAAAAATGAAGCAAATGTTATGGACAGCTAAGACTTGAAGAAACTAGAGGAGTAACCAGCATTTTTTATTTTACAAATAAATTTTTATTCTCATAAAAATTTTTCTATACTAACCTCAATTAAAAGAAAACCTATTAACATTACATTTTCTGGAATAAAGAGAAACTTCAGCCATTTTATTATAACAGTGTTCTGACATCCAGGGGAGACTCCATGAGTCTTCTCACCAATTAAATACCCACCTGGCTTTGGAAAAACAGAAACCACAACCAGGAACATCAATCATATAATCACACAATGCATAACTAAACTATGAAACTAACTCTGTAACTCTGCACAGAATGTTACAGAGAAAATTAAATAAAAGGTTTCAAAACCAAATAAAAAACTAATGAAAGAAAAATACACTAAGTGACATTAATGGCTGTACTTTTCTGGTATGTTAGACTACAAAAAAAATAAGTTAGCTTTCACTTTAAAAAAGGACTTCATGTCATTACCACATAGTGTGGTTAACCACAGTACTGAGTGGTTAAAATTGCTCACTTGATGGTGTTTCAGTCTAACATGATTGCTGGTTCATTGACTCATTTATTTAATTTTAATTACAAATCTGATTAATAGTTAAAATACTTACATTTCTTTCTAGTTTAATGAAAATCAAAGTGACTTTAATTTAATTTTAACTTGCTTGTTACAAGTCGCAGAAAGAATGAAGGTGATTTTTTTCTCCTCATTTTCTGACAGCAATATGTACCTGAATTGTGAATGTAAATAAAATTACTGAATTTATCTAGATGCCACACAGTTTTCAATAAATTAATTTGCTTTTCCTTTACACTCCTGAAAATGTCAATACATCTCATGGCATATGCATATGAAATTAATGGCAATTAATGATCTCCCTTGGCACCCAGCTTCCTGCTGTGTGATGAAACATAACCCACGATGGTTCCTACTGCCTGAATCTCTGATGTTTGCATAATCTTACCTTTTTTCCCATCAAAAATAACAGAAAATGGAACATAAACCAAATTTTTCTAAAGTTAATTAAAATGGTCTTCATGTTACAGCTAGCATTGCAAAACTTAAAAAAAAAAAGCCACATTAATAGTAATCCCTTAAGACTTTTAAAGGTCAGGTAATCAAACCACAAGGAGATACTAGAGTTTTGATTTGGTGATACCAAAGACATTCTGTGTGTGTCCTGAAGGATGAGTTAATGGACAAGATACAAAATATCCCCTATCAAGTTCTTTCCATAACCTTTCATTTAGCAACATATGTCCCTATTGCACTTGCTGCCAGAGATTATGCTTTTAAAAACAAGCAGACTTCCCCACATTAATTGTTTATAGGTATTTATCCTGCCACAGTGAAAAGTACATCATTCCATTAATGGTGAACATAAAGTATTCACTTATTTGCATCCCACTATATTTTATTACATGAAAAAATATCATTCCCTGAAGCCAATATCTAAACTTCATTTCATGTCATTAGCTTTTACTTATAGCAGCTAAAGATCAATTAAGTCATTATATTTTAATTACATTAAATAAACGGGAGAGGTTGAATTAATTTTTTTCATCTCTCGACTGTTACGATTTGCTTCTATTAATTATAAGTTTAGATGATTGCTACCTTTGAAGCATGGTTGTTAACACTAATATACAAATACTGTTTAATTGTTGTTTATGTTTGCTATAAATTAATTGCCATAAAAATTAACCTCTCTCACTGACACGTGATAAATTATGAGGAAGTTGATAATCTTCTACAGGCTTCAGTACGTTTCTATTCAGTAGAATACCATATTAAAGAATAAAGCAAATAAAAGAACAGATATGGGTCAGCAACACATCCCAACACAGGCTAATAAAGTAAGCTAATATGATATTAATTAAATGTGCAACATAAAACACCAGTTCAAAGAAAACTGAGAAAAGCATCTGCTACTTAGGCTCCCCACCTATGCCCAGGTAAAACATTCAGCTCATAAAGCCAATGCAGCTTTATGAGGGACCCAAAACCAGGGTAGAGGGGTGGACAAGCATCCAGCCAATAAGCTGGAGTCAGAAGAAAGATGTCAGTGAATTTGTCTGGGGAGCACAAAGGCAGGGACTATACTGGAAATTAGACTACACAGGAGGGATGCAGCTGAACAGTGAGACTCTCAGGTGGCAGTCCAGGTGGTGGTGACTGGCACAAGCCCTCTGCAACTACAAGAACTGAACACAGCAGCAGGAGTAAGAGTCCTCTGTGACAGACTAAACTTGCAGACACATAATATAAACAGTGACCCATCCTCTTTTAGCTATTGCACAAAAAGGAAGTTCAGCCCACAACTTGCAATCTAGTATTGGTAGCTCACACAGCTGCATCTCTCTGCAACAGACTTCAGGAAATAAATTCTGCCCTCAGGTGCCCAACAGAAATCAGCAGAGCTGCTCAGATGTAAAAGAAAGAATAATTTATTCCCACCAATCTACCTCTACTGATTTCAACTGATATACACCTGAGATTAGTTGGCTATTGATGTTTGCATCCAAGCATACAGACCAGACTATGACTTTAAGGCAAAGCCCCCAGTTAGCAAAGGAAGCAGAAACAATGCAAACTAGCCAGTACAACTGAAGAGGAGTGTGATAAACATACACTCGATCCCGAGCTCTGGGTGTCAGGGGGGCATGGGTAATCCTGATGGAAGAGTCTTAGCAAGTTATATATATTCTAGCCTTGGTGCTTCCCTGCTGAGTATGCAATCTTGAAGGATGCAAAGTGTTTTAATGAAGAGAGGATAACCCAGGAGGAATGTAAAATAGCATTTAAAACACACATCTCAGAGCTAGAAATCAAATTCTTTCTATTTTTGTGATAATAAATTGGCAATTCATCAACTGGAATGCAAGGGGATTTAATTTCTGCTGAATTTAACGCAACAGAACGATTCTCCTTACTCTCAATGCAACAGAAAAAACTGAGCTTTGGTCTGCTATATGTTGAGCAAATATCTTAATCAAAAGGAAACCTCATCCACTAATTTCATTTTAGAAAGGCAGCACCCACAGCTATACTTCATAAATGGTCATTTCAACCAGTAGTAGGTTTACCTGTAACACTGAAGGACTTAAGCACTAGAAGACTACTGCATGTAAGATCAAGTGATGGACACCTTTCCTTCCTAATTCCAAGAAACTATGCAGACTAATTCAAGAGGTATGAGTTGAACTGCTTTCTCTGTTTCACTTAAATAGAACTGGACTCCCCCTAAAAACTAGCTTTCCTTAAAATTTCTATACAATCATGCTTAACAAATAATGCACTCTTATAATGTGTGTGATTCTTGAGAGACAAGATAGCTCTCAAGCTCTTGCCAATAAAGCTTTTTACACTTAACCTTTCACCTAGAAAAGCTTATAAAGAGTTTTTATATCAGATAATGCAGCTTATTCCAGATTTTTTTCCAAAACCTGTATAAACTCCCATACGCCCAGGTGCAGCTGTGAGCACTGTTAGCTGGAAAAGTATATTCAAATCACTCTTACGTGGTCATATGTTTGGAAAATACATTCAGTATTTCAAGCAACTTGATATTTGATGCAGAATACCTCATTGCATATTCAGATTCTCTCATACCTGCCATTGTAAAACAAGAGAATATGAATTATAAGACCCTTAAGCAACGTATGCAGAGGATCAATCACGTTGTAGCCTAACTGGGCACTGAATGTCACCACTGCTTCACACAAACACTGTGCCATTAAAAGTGCAATTACTAGGATGTTGATAAAGTGAGCTATTAAATGAGAAATCTCATCATATTTGACAATGCATTCTGAAGCATTCCCCATTAAGGGATGAGAATAAAATGTTTATGAGCTAATTTATTCCAAACATGTTTGTAACTGTCTATGGTTAGCACTGTTTGATCCAAGAAAAGGTTATACTGATTTAAGTTACAAAGACAAAAAACCTCAAACTCTGAGCATTTATACTAAGCTTGATTTTTGTTTTCAAACCAAGACTATATCAGAAATATTACCAGCAGTCAAATCACACAAATTCATTGCTCCCTGGTGGCTAAAACAAACCCATTGTTTCTCTGCTTGTATTGTTCAAATAACTGGTGTGTGTGTATTATTTTATCTTTGTCCTTCCTGCTGTCATATTTAATATACTGCCAAGAAAATTGCTAGGGTTTTTCTTTCACACACCTACCTGCAAAAAAGAAAAATAGAGGGAGAGAATAAAATAATATGGATGGGGAAAAAAAAAGAAAAGCTTTTAATAATAAAAAGCTGAAATGCATTATCTTCTGTATTTGACATAAGCTGTTAGAAAATATCAAGCTCAGCAATATCAAGTAATAAAAAAATAATGACTTTTAAAAATCCAAAATAGCTGCCAAAATTTAAGCTGCAGAATGTAAGTCTGAATAATAATGGTATAATATAGAACTGAATATCCCTGAAAAACACAGCTGATCCTTCTGAAAAAAAAATAAAAAGGCTAATAATCCAGTTTAAGTGATAGTCTATTATGTTTGAAAATGCAATATTCACTCCCTCAAGGTAATTAAAATTTCCTTCATCTATCTCAGCTTGAGCAGTTGCCAGTATTTACACCCAATACAAAGAAGACTGAGCAAACTTTAAACCATAAAGGGTATTGAACTAAAGCTATCCACCAGCATGAAAAAGAAATTAATTTGGTAGATTAATAAATTAATTATAACCCATGATAAAATAAAGACACTCAAACTCATCCCACTGTCACAATAATATAGATGCAAAACCAGTGAAAGTGAGCTATGAAACAGGGACCCCTATAATCTAAAAGTAGAGGGATTTGGTCCCTGAAAAAGCGTTACAAAAACCAACATAAAATTAGAACCTAATCTTTCCATTCATTAAAGTAGGTCAGACTGTCCTCTTTTGCATTTGCTCAGCATATTGTGCAACTACAGCTGAGTAAGGAGAACTAGTGGTAAAGCTGGGACTACAACTTCTAGAAGAAAAAAAGAGAGAGGACATATTATTTTGGTTCATTTGAGGCATCCTTTTATCTGAAAGTGATAACCACTGTGCCTTCTGAGTTCATCTGGTCCACCTCTTTTAGAGCAGGTGACAACAATATTCCCACGTATCTAAAGATAGAAAAAAGTTTTCCAGTTGAGAATTTCCTTAGAGAATTACATAGCTTTTTCAAACTAACAAACTGTATGGTTTTCTGATGCCCCATGCACCCCTCTGCTGAGACCACAACAAGCCATCATGAATACATGTGTACCCAGCTGAGACAACACTGACAGGCAGCCAGGCTTCTGGCTGGGCCACAGCCCAGGAACACTGGGAGTCTCTGCTACAATTTCATCCCTTGCAGGCAGCTCTGAAAGGTTCCAGGAGGAGGAGGAGGAGCAGGAGGAAGAGCAGGAGGAGGAGGAGGAGCAGGAGAAGGAGGAGGAGCAGGAGAAGGAGAAGGAGAAGGAGATGGAGATGGAGATGGAGATGGAGATGGAGATGGAGATGGAGATGGAGATGGAGATGGAGATGGAGATGGAGATGGAGATGGAGGAGATGGAGGAGGAGGAGGAGGAAGAGAAGGAGGAGGAGGAGGAGAAGGAGGAGGAGAAGGAGGAGGAGGAGAAGGAGGAGAAGGGGAAGGAGAAGAAGGTACCATTAGTTTTTTTAAGGAGGACTTCTAAATTCCTATTCCTAAGGAAATCTTAAAAATACATTGTTCGTTTCCCCTTACCAAGGGTTTCCCTTTACCCCTCAGAACATGCATGCCAGCTGTTGAACACATAAAATTCCACTTGTTAAACTCAAGGCAAGAGTGGGCTCTCTTTATGTTAAAAACAGAAGTTCTGGCACTCTGACTTCATTCCACATGTTTATTTTCACAAGGCATTGTTACAATTAGAAAATTCATCCTTTCAAATTTCACAGCAGCTTGCTCTTCATTAGAACAATTTTTTCACTATTAGATCAGTCCAAAAGATACTGAAAATTAGAGGATTTATCCTGCTATATTATTATCTTGCTGTTTTATTACTTGCCCTAGCATATATGGTAGCAGACCTATAAGCCTGATATGTGTTACTGCATTCTACTCAGAACATCCAACTCCCACTGAAGTGAATTATCAGGTGGAAGACAGGCTTCACTGGTGGAGACTGTTGCTTAAACAGACATACATTATCTATGGAGCAAAAGAAAGATTTCCCAAGATACCTAGTGGGAATTGTCAGACTGCATTATGTTCCTGCCTAGGGACAGCCTTTTTCACTTGGAAAAGCAGTAAATGTATGCTGTAAAGGGATATTGTTAACAGACCTGTGGCCCTGGAAATGATAACCTGAAAGAGATTCAGCCATTTGAGGAAGAGAAAGCATTACTGAATGAAACTGAGAAAAGCTACAGCAAGCAGAAGAGGTTAGGATCTCTAAATATGAATATAGAGGTTGATAAAGAGTTGATATTATACCTACCTTCTAAGTGAAGGTATTTTTATTGAAATTTTACAGGAATTTTCTTCTTGTCTTTTGTTGGTTTTGTTAAATTCGGACCATTTGCTCTGTTTCCCAGAAGGTATAGGGGGAAAAAGACAAATATTCTAGGTTTTTTCTGTTGCAATGATTTCTGATTTGATGGAGAAAAGTATGCCAGCTTTTCAAGCATACTACTGGATAATATTTATCCACTATCCACTTAGACATCTCTACGTAGCTCTCGATGAAATAATTGACAGAATTATTTCTTTCAAAATGGAACTCCAGTTCTTTTTACTTAATCAGGTAAGCTATTCAACAACTTGTAAGCTATTCAACATCTTCTTCTCTACAAAAGGAAAACCAATGCTTAGAAAGATGCAATGAGTTCATGTTATTTAATTCATTCCAGTACTACAAATGCCATAATGGGATGTGTTTACCCAGTACTAACTAAGGCATGTTCAATAGGAATCTGTGGGCTCAGCTGCTCTCCAGAACCTCAGGTTAAACTGAAGACAAGTTCTAAGTTTTTATACTATTAGGCCTGACTATAAACAAGTTACATTTGCTTTAAAAACATGCAGTGAAAATCTAGTAAAAAAGGACTGGAGTGTGAAGATAAAGCTAATCACTACAGATTTCTTGGTTTGAGCCATACCTAAGCTTTGCCTTCCATCCCTTCTCCCAGTAATCTTCAGTGCTCAGATTTTTAAGCATTCAGTGTAGTGCTGCCTCTTTAGACACAACCTGCACTGGGTGTGGTGGAAGCTTTGAGCATATTAGGTGATGCATTTCCTCTAACAACAAACTGAGGGGAATAAAAGCCTACATAACTATTTGTTTATCTGCTCTTTATATTTTGTGCTGGAAAAGATGACATTCAGTTTCTTACCAGGATAAGCAAAGGACAACATGAAGTTAGATGGCATCCAGTTTCTTACCAGGATAAGCAAAGGACAACATGAAGTTGAAAGCCTATCCTGCAGATAGGACTGAAAAATGTGCAACTTTAGCCCATGTATCATGGAAGCAAAATAAAAAAACAGCTCCAAGGTGGCACCACACAAATAAAATCTGAAGCATAGTAAACTGACAGATAAAAGGTAGGATAAGGCACATGGTTTAAATATTCTGCATACTACATCTGTACCTGCTTTTGCTTCTGTTTCTTAAAAAAACCCAAAACCAACAAACTACACATTAATACTACACACTCTCCTAGATGTATAAAAATTACAAAGCCCAGCTGTTGAGGAAAATGTTTTTAAAAAATGAAAATCAAAACATCAGAGTAAGTAAAATTCTTAGGATAGTATGTGGCCTCATGTGGAATAAAGAATACACATCAAAATAAGCAGTATAAAGCAAGAATTCATAAATATTTAATGTCTTTTTCCCCCTTTTCTTCACTTTCTCTATGTTTAATCCATTTAGATGTTGTACTAACAGTGTCTTTCCTTTTGCTCTTACCTTCAGTTTAAGGTGCAAAATTGAAGATGCAAAGTGACAGCTAATTGCAAGATGCTGGGCACAGTGCCACAGTGCATATCAACACAGAACACACAAAGCCACTAATACTTCAGTACAAGCAAATCAGAGACGTGTCGAGACATGTTAGGCTGACATTTCTACAAAGAAACTTATTTTTCTCTCATAAGACAACAATGACAACCTCCCCTGATGGCAGGAACAGCATGGGCAAAACCCATCAAAGCTGAACATTGCTGACATGAGTACAATACCTGTTGATACTGCTGGGAGATCCTGCTGTTCACCATGGTCTCAGTTCTCCATCTGCCCTGTTGGATGGTTTATTCAAAGCACATTTCCTATTCCTGACATCTTCATCTTTACTAGGTAATGACCCAAATAGAAATGCATGAACTAAAAAAATCTGAATCTTCTTTCTGAACTTTTCCACTGAATTGTTTGTTTTGTTTCATCATCCAGTGTCCACTGGCAAAACTATGAAAAGAATCCTAGGAAAAGGGCATTTCTTGTTTTGCTGGTTATCAATCAGTGATGACTTTTGTGGACTTGGCAAAGGTGAATCAACAAGACAAAATGTCAGGGATTTGCTGAACTGCAGACCTCAGCCCTTCAAGGTCCAGCCAGATCTTTCCCGCTGTCTCCATTTACATATATCAGTCCATCTAATGCTGTGTCAAATAAAGTATTTTAGAAAAGGATCTTATCAGCACCAACTCTCATGCTATTCAGGATGACTTTTACTGCACATGGTACAATTACTTAATCTAACAGTTATCAATTTCCCTACAGTTCTTTAACTTTAGCTACTGTTGAGGAAAATGGATGAGCACAGCAATTTTCTGTCTAGCAGTGAAGAGGAAGTGAGGACAGTTGCCTAAGTGAATATTTAAAATTTAAGATTGCATGGAAGAGAAATCTCTGTAAAGGTGATATAATAAATCTATCATCATGTCCAAGAAAATTTAGCCATTCTGACAGTGATGAATCTTACCAAACACAATCTTGTGTATTGATATCATCTTATCTTCCAGAAAAATCCCTTTGGCATTAAATATTTAGAAACAATTGACCCCTACCACCCCATTTTATGTCATAAAGTTTTCCCAACAACAAGTTCAAGATGTACAGCACTTTTTCACAGAAAGAAATCTCAGGACACTTTTAAAGATCTAAAAAAAATTCAACTGTAGTCTAGAATGATAACCCTACAATGAAACTTAAGCATAGGAGAAACAATTGATTGTTTGATTTATAAAATGGCAGCAATCATAAAGAAAATTCATGATTCACCCAATTTAGAGTCGCCACTTTTATGGACTCAGTTTGCACACTGATGAGCACAAAAATTTCGGCTCCCAAAAGCATCTATTCATAGTAAACAACTGTCACACTCATGCTCATATGCTTGGCTGACTCTGGGCTGCAGTTATTTCTGCAGAGAAATCTATTGCAGCACATCTAAAGTAACAAGAAAATAACATATATTTACCACTGAGCTAAACCCTTACCAGGCAGATGCCAAGAAGAAAGCCGCCTAAAATAGTTGATCTCCAGAAGGAAATAAAATTATACCATTCTACTTATAGAGCCCTTTTTGACTCAGGACATAGGGTAGCAGGTACCACTTGAGAGAATGTATTTTAGGGAATTCTTTGTGTCTGTAACCAATGAGGAATCCTTTCCATCTTTTGTATTCCCTATTAAAAAAATTAATGTCCTGGCAGCAGGAAAGGTAAGGGCATAATTTAGAGCTCTTCAAGAGAATCCCATCCTACTAGCCCAAGGCAGGGGAGCTGGAATTAGATCATCCTAAGGGCGCCTTCCAATCCAAACTATTCTATTATTCTATGATTTTACCACCATTTTTCTCTTTCTCCACTTCCCAAGTAGGAACTGCCCCAGCCAAAACTTTTGTCTTTAGAGACAACATGCTTCAAATTGGGTATCCAGTTAAAAAGCCTTGAATGGGTTCTGCAATAGATCTCAAATTAGAGACAAGCCAAACCACACAGACGCAAAAACCCAAACAAACAAAGAAACAAAACAAACAAAACACACCAAAAACCCAACACAAACAAACAAACCCACCAACCCAGCAACACTTTCTGATTTAGTACAAGCTGGGAAATTAGGTGTGAAACCCAGATCCTGGATACTAGGTAAAGGCCAAGTAAATTCATTGATTTATTTAACATATACTGAGAAAAAGATGTTTTTATATTCCTGAATGCTAACAAAGGCATAGAACTCATTGTTTAAATCCAAGATTTTATATATATATATATATATATATATAAATTAAATACAGAATGTAAAGGAGGAAAAAACAGCTCATATCTAATCAAAACCTAATTAGAGGTTTTTGGTGGGAGAAAGTGGAAGATAGTTTCAATCTGTCACTTAATAGCAGAGTTCATGGCTTTAAGCTTTCAAAAGCACCTAAATAACATTTCTCCACAACAACATTTAAAGCAAAGGCTGTGTTTGGCCCTTCACAAGGACTGCATCAACTGGAGTGACAGGAACCAAAATCTCTCAAAGATGCAACATTAAAATCATATTTTCCAACTAATTCTATAAGAAGAAAAATATTGCAACCTTAATGATTACCTCAAGACCTTTTTAGGAACTCTGGAAGTCAAAAAGAACTATGGAATATAAAACACAAACACTCAGAGCTGAAGTAAAAAGGCTGAGACACCAGTCAACTAACAAAGAAACAGAAAAAGATCCTATAAATACACTAAAATACAAAACCAGAAGAAAATATAAGTTGACTGTTTCACAGGGAATCCAGGTGAGCTGATGATAACAAAAAGGTTGATTTATAAAACAGCTTTATTTTTAAAAATAAGATGAATTTAAGCAGATATTTTTAAAGACGACAGAAGAATTGGGCAAGTTAGGAAACATAGGTTAAGGAACATTCAGATAAATTGTATGTACACAGGTTTGCAAGGCTTGATTGAATTCTGTCTTTAGGACCCAGTGAAACAGTCTCTCAAAGTTTAATGGGTTTTTCAAAAATTCACTGGATACTCTCAGGGGACTGGAAAAGGATAATCTTGGTACCATCTTTAGGCAGGAGAGAAAGAAGGGACTGGGGAATTGGAGACAGCCTAACTGATTCCTGAAAAGATTCTGGAACATATTATTGAGCAATTTATAAGCACCTCAAGAATAATAAGATGATAAAAAACATATGACATGGATTTGTCAACAAAAAAGGTTGTATCAAATTGGCATAATTTATTTCTTTGACAGAGTTGCAAGCTAATGGATAACAGGGAAGCAATAGATGTGCTAAACATAAGCATTACTTTTTTTTTTTTAAATTCTCTACAGAGTATTTTTTTTTTAAATTCTCTTAAGTATGCTAAGAAAATCTGGTCTTCATTAATTCCCTGTAACATGGCAGAACCATCTAAAAATCTCCCAAGTACAGACTTCAGCATTTCCCTGTCAAAGTGCAAAAGGATTTCAAACAGACAATAGCAACCAAAAAGCCCCTTACTTCTAGTCAATATTTTCACTGATGGTCTGAATGACAGGCATCATGGATGGTGAGGAAACAGCAAAACAGAAAATTAAAAACTTGCAGATAACAAAGCTTAACAACATTGTGAGCAGTTTCAATTTGCCTCTATTTTCAGGATGGTTACGAACATTTCCAGAAATTATTCAAAATCAGAAGCTGAAATTCATTATGACAGGGTGAAGAAATCCACTACCCAGTTATGATATTCAAAACATCTGCCTACATTAGGTACTATGAAGAAGATGCTGATCAACCATAAAATGAGCAAGCAGATAACAATGGAAAATTCAGTCCAGAATATTGAAATTGGTCTTCAAATATACTAACTGGAATTTTATCTGTTATATAAGAGTAATTTTTCCATTTTACTTACAGTTTTGAGCTCAAAGGTAAAACAAATGTGCCTTGTCTTAGATAATGATTTCAACATAAACACAGAGCAGTTTGAAAGAGTCCAAAAGAAAACCAACAAAAATATAAACAAGTTTGAAAAAACCTGCTCTTTGTGATTAAAGCTTGAAAGATATTCACATTCTTTCATCTAGGAAAAAGAAAAGGGAAAATAATTGTCAATACTTAATGGTTGCAAAATAAATGACAGTTGACTCTTCTTTATGCTGACTCATAAAGAGAATATATTTCCATCTGCAAAAAGATTAAACTCAGATTCTAAGAAATATTTTTGTGACATGAGACATACCCAAATTGTCTTCACACCTTTCAAAGCAAGGAAAGGAATTGATCCAGTCTGACATGACAGTATCTAATCAATAAGAGCTCTAAACACTGAGCTACCCTTCACAGAAAGAGGATGCTGCAAACCTTCTTCACTGTCTGCTCCAGTGATCCCAAGGAATAGAGCCCATTCAGAGCACGTACCAAGAAAAGGAAAGCTTCTTCCAGGGACAAAAGGAGAGCATGCTGTTACTGGGCAGGCTAATGAGCAAAACTTCAGACTCATAGGAAATTTCAACATAAGAATTCAGTGCACTTTTGTCCACTACCAGGTAAGAAAAAACAAGCAGAGGTTTTTTAATGCAACTTTGTATTAGCCCATAAACCATTACCAGGTGGTACTTAGGAGTTTGCTATCTTCTGTAAACATATAGTCCAAGCTCTTTAAATAGCCTATATTGCACTTTGACATTACAAGCCCAAGTCTGCAAAACTGCCATGTTTTTCAAAATGCCGCTACATCATCCCTGTTTTATATAGCCTTATCCATGCATTGGGAGAATGGATAAAGTAGTATCAGTATCGACAAGAATTTAAACCTTCAGCAAATATATGAATGAATTGACTAGTAGTACATATAAAAATTACTGATGTCCTTGGGAGAAGAGTGAGCCAAAGATAGATGCTATGGATCCAATGTAGGATGACAGAGCTCTATTAATACTGTTCATTTACAGCAAGTCAGATTCTACCATAAAGAACAAGTTTGGTAAGGTAGAAAATAGCATGAAAAAGAAAAACCTAGCATGCAGTAAACCTAGGCTCTCTTAAATTGTAAGGGACTGCTGTTTTTATCTTTCATTCTGAATATAAGCATTTTGCAGACACTAAAGTAAATTACTGTGGAAGAGAATTTTTTGCCTAAATGAACACTGAGACTATAGTGTTATAATGAAGAACGAATACACTCCATACTACATTTTGTCCCCATCAACCCTATCTCACCCCCTGACAATCACTTTCTGTAAAAATATCTTAAAAACATGTTTTATATGCTGAGAAGAAATTACAGCAGTCATCAGCCTTCCATTTTCCCTAGGAAGAGAGAAAAGCATGGCAGTGCTCTCTGGCTAGGAAAGTTAGCAGTTTGTACAATCTAGTATGTTCCTACTGAATGATAATTAACATTACCAAATTTGCACTTTAACTTCCCTTCTGTTAATCAACATAAGCAAAGCCAGTTTTCACTGCAGAAATCCTGGGCCTGAACTGAATACCCCAGTACACTTGCTCATGGACTTTCCCTGAAGTCATCAAGCTTTATTCACTTCTCACTTACACCTTAAATAGGTTAGAATCAGACGTGGTATCTACCACTACAATGATACAGTAGCATCAGTGCAAGAGGCAAATTAGACATTTCAGGCTTTAGTGTCTCATGTTGCCAAACATCCACACACCTACATGGTAAGGCTATGCCTTAGGAGACAAAAGAAGGACATATAGGTACTCTAAGTGGTATGTGTTACCCCATAAATCAGTATGATCTATAGCTGTAAATCTCTCACTAAGGACTATGATGCTCAATATCTTTAGGCAGAGATTCAATCTATCTTTTCTGTATTGGTCAAGCCTTTCTTTCTGCTATCCAATAGTTCAATGGTTTCCTAACTTCTATACTTCATAACGTTCTATAAAGTGACAGCATGTACTCCATCTAAAGTTGATACAATTTAAAAGGGAAAGTTTGGTGAGCAAGGGAATCTTTTTCAGGTTTTTTTTCTATCACCAGCATTTCCTGTTTCTGGGAGATGAAACGTTCCTTCCATTCAAAAGGAAAACTTTCACACGTGCAAATTTAAATGTTTTCTAAAACTATCTCCCAGCATATATGTACAGACCAGTTAACAAAATTGCTGTGTCTGTCTCCCTTTAATCTCTGATGGAAGGAATATGACTAGCTCTCCTTAGTCATCTCTCATGCACTCTTTCCATCTAGTAAGATTTCTTTCTGTCTTAACCTTCACTGTATCCTCTACATACTGTCAGTTAAGCTCCAAGTAATAAAAGAGATCCTGCAAAATTAAGAGAATAAATTTCATTTTAAAGGTTGAAAAAACAAGATTTCCCACATAAAGCTACAGTTAAACACCAAATTGATCTAACTTTAGAAACAGTTCCTTTATCTTCAGTGAGTTGTAATGTGACTGCTGCCTCTTATAACACTTCTGAATTACTGTCACATTCATCATGACAGATGTGGGTCATTAGAACTGAGGAATTAACTACATGCAGAAGGGATTGGGAGCAGACTGGTTTTGATGGAAAACCTAAAATCTACCAGAACTGGGAGGTCAGTTAATGCTTAAAAATTACTTTCTGCCAGTAAAAACAGAACTGTAGGAGGTAATTATCTGACTCTATAAAAACACTATGCTTCTTGATTGGACTAACATATGGACTCCACGAGTTCTCCGGACACAAAAAACAGTAAAAATATGACCCTGATAGAGTCTGACATCAGTCATCATAGGTGGCATGGAAAACATGCACCACATGGAAGAACAAATCCAGAGATCTAATCCCAAAGGATACCAGAAAATCTTTACTTCCTGCAGAAATGCTTGCCAAAGTACATTCATGGGATTCTCTCTGGAAAAAACAGTAAACATGATTTTTGGTCAATTATTTTATTAACAAAAAAAAAATCTAAGTAAATATTCATTAAAGACTGTCACAAGTATCTTTCATGTAACAAACTTGGTAGTTCTCAAAAAAAATGTACACAAGCAGTATTTATTCTAAAGCATAGATTTAAAATGTTACAATAGAGGATAATTCATGGAAATCAAGGGTTTCAGTTAACTATAATGTACAAAGGCTACCCTACAGTGAACATGCTCTTTGCCACTGCAATGCTTGCATATTTAACAGCAATGAAAGTGCATGGGCAACACTTGTATCTCAAAAACTGCCAAGTTTTTCTTCTCACAATATATTCATGCAGAAAAACAGGACATTGAGAATTACATCACAGCATTTGAATGAAAATAAAATTATCTTTAAAAATTTTAAGAGAAAGCAGATTCTTCAGAGCAGGAAAACGCAGACTGATAAACAGAATGATGACAAGGACTGCCTCTGTTACACTCGGTGGAAGAAAAAAAATCAATTACATACTGTCACTGTCCATTTTCCCTAGTCCTTTTTGTTGCTTTCTTTCTGTAATTAAGTTTATAAGAGCCTTTGTTCTGAGATCACACAATGAAATGTAAAGAACTTCAACTTTTAAAAAGCCCAGGGATTAACTCCTCACCACTGTTTTGTTGCTATTTAACAGATCCACTATCATGAGAAAGGATATACCTTTGCCACTAATATGCTCAGTGCAGTCACAAAACACAAGCATTTAGAAAAACTCCAGAGTATTTCACCTGTAAATACATTGGGAAAAAAGCCACAAGACCTGAATCTCTCACACAGATAGGAATTTGGAATGAGGTATCTAGTAATTTTTAAACTTCATTTAAACTTCATTACACAGAAATAATGGCAAATTAACCAATGGTGTCTGCTCCCCCTTGAAAGCCTCAGCTGCTAGAATGCTCATTCAGTGTTGCTTCAAACTGAGAAAAGACTACAATTTTGATTTGAAGGGCTTTTCTTTTCATTTACAGGAAATCTGCCAGCCAACACGGAGTGTTGCACTATTGCACCACATTCATAAAAGATAAGTAAGGCACAACTCTGCATGCATAACAAAAGTAATTATTAATCTAGGTCTTGTTGTCAGGATATATTTCAGGTGATCCTAGCTGTTTCCAGAAAAGGAGCAGGCAGGTGCTAGAGCTGTGTGCCTCTGTTTATGGCAGTAAGCAAAATGATGACTTGACAGCAACACTCATCATAATCACTCTTGCCCCTGCTGTCTCACGCATATATACAACCTGCTAGGAACAAATCCTTATGCAACAGAAAGCTGAATGTAATGCAAGTAGTGACTTGTGGGGAATGTAAAGTGATTCTTTCGGGAGTTATTTCATACTACTACCTAATGTCTGACATTTAACAGATGTGCGTCCACATGGTGAGTCAGTCCGAAAAACCTCTTTGATCAAAACGAATGCATCTTAAGCACTAAGTGCATTTTACAAATACCTTACACCCCTGACCAGCTCCAACAAGACAATTCACAGACTATGTCCTTTTACAGAAATGTTTCTATGGCATATTTTGAAAGAAGCATTGACTGGAAGACAGATGCCTTTTAGTGCAGCAAGAGATATGCTCTGTTATACATAGATCCAAAATTGATTGGTTTTCCAATGGAAGCAATATCTATTTCTTGAACTTATTGTATTTCACCTAATGCCATGATAGATGCCTACAGCACAGTAAACTGTACTTTCCTCTTCAATAGTAAACTATTTCTGTTTAAACTAGTCACTGTGTTTGACATTAAGAATTTTACACCACAATTCCAATTGAATTGGAGCTGTTCAATATATTTCAGGTAAGCAGGTCACTTGCATTTTTACAGGACAAGATATGTTCCTTTTTAAAAGGTATAGAAAATGAGAGTGTACACACAGAGCTGGGATCCCAACAAAGGCCACTTTCTCTTTCAAGCTTTCCAAAAGAAACAGAGGGGTTTTAGCAACCTAAATTTTCAATAGTTGAAGGTTCTTTGTGAATAGATTTATAATTTTCCCTAGGTCTTGCTAAGCTATATATTTATGAGTACATTTTTTTTCTGTGAATCAACTTTGAAAGCAGTCAAAAATAGTCATTATACTAACTACTCAGAAATGTTTTTACTTTCTGCCAAATGAAGAACAGGTGACAAACATGTTTTTCTATTCAGCTATCTCTGCCTCTAATACCTACAACAAACAGCAATGTGCTGTCAGAAGTGCAAGAGCCACAAGCCCAGCAGTCCTGCACTGCTTTGCATGTCTAGGCCTTGACAGGCCAGGCTATTTCTGTGTTTTATTACCTGTTATTACAGTGTCTTTACATTTGACCTGTAGCTTGCAACTATGAAATGTGGTATACATCAAGGTACACTAGGTTATTGAACTTTTAGTACAGTAGAAACAAATGTGACTTAATGCAGTAGTTTAATTGCCATTTAAAACAAGTGCCAATCTTTTAAGTGATTTAACTAAGAATCACTTACAAGTAGCAGGTGTTTTGCCTTCAGATGAAAGAAGATAGCAGCTAATTTCTCAAGAAGCTATAATGTCAACAGTAAAGCTATTTTAGGAAAAAGATACATGAATTTTGTGGAATCTGTTATGGTTTATCATAAGAGAAAAGGAACTTACATTACACTGGGCTCATAAAGAGGCTTTTTAAATGTATATGGATCCCTGTTATTCCTTAGCAATGGATCAAACTCAGCATTAACTAAAAGCTAAGTACTGTCAGCAGCAGCATTCTTACTTTGCTCAGTAGGCAACATACATAGGCCTTCGAGGGGATGCCAAATGGGCACAAATGTCCTTGAACCTCAAGAGACAACACTGTCACTGCTACCAATCAGAAGGATGACCTGCAGGTTTTATGGCAGCGATGATGTCTGGAAAAAGCTGAAGTAAAGCATCAGGAGACATTCTACCCATCTTTATTTTAGTAGAACATTGCTTAAGGACAGGGCATAGCCACTAGAAATATAGGTTTTATATAAGCTAAAGCCTAGCAAGAATATATCTTAAAAGTACTTATATTTTTATGGCTAAATATCTGGTTTCACGTACTAGTTTTCCAACAGGGAGGACAGAGATTTTGGGGTTTAATTGGTAGGTGTCTGATTGCAAAGTAAATAGCATTTAAAATGTGAAGACTTTGCCATTCAGAGCAGGTAAGTGCCACTCGATCCTCCTTGCATAAAAGCAACACTTATGGGTATTTTTTCCTGTAGGTCTCATATTCACAGCATTAACATCCAAAGCTTCCTTTTATTTTGTCTTTCTGTGACATACAGTTGCACTACAGATTTATGAGCATTCAGTTCTTGCAAGAGCTATGCATATTGATTGAATTCAAAGGCAGACAATCCCAAAAAAACACAGAGAAAGATAAAGGATCAGTCCTATTTCATAAAGGCTGCAGACCACAACATGTTAGTGGCTAAGTATAAGTTCATGATCTTCCTGCATTGTAAGACAGTGGAATCTGACATATATGATTAGCCACAAAACATTTATTTCATAATTAAAAGGAACTATCTATATTTTTGTTTGCCTTATACAGCTGTTCTGCCATGTACTCCATTACTAATAATGTATTAATATTGCATTAAAAAGAAACTGTGATCAGCTTAGGAGCACAAAAATGGGTGCCTATATACTAAAGTCTAATGAATAAATCTAAATGTCTTGTCTGTAATATTTGAAGTACTTCCTACTATTTGTCCCAAATCAGAAACAAGGCTTTTATTTGGATAAAGCAGTGTGAGAGCAATTTTTCTCCTCACTCCTTTTTCCTTGTCTCTTGCTCTTCCTTTTCTTACTGCTAACCTTTTTATCCTCTATCTTTATTGTCTTTAGTTGTGCCCATGGGAGCTAAGTTGTACTGAGTTTTATACTTCGCCTAGGAGACAGAGAGATTTGTGGTCATTCTTATCTACTCAGATAATAATTTCCAAAGCTTTGGCTGTGTTGCTGAGGAGGTCTGGTCTTCTGCCCTCTCAGGCTTCACCCTTGAAGTTGACAGCTTCATAATTCCTGAGGAACACAGCTGTCAGGAGAGGTTGCACTCACAAGGAGAGTTTCTCTGAGGTAACATGTACCAATTCTGTTAACGACTTTGAAGATTAACCCCATGACCTTGAATTTAACATAGCATCCTGTGAGGAGTCAGAAGCATGAGGCCAGTATCAGTATGATGTGCCCTAATGGGCTGGCACGTTGTAAGAAGAGGGATGTTATATTCTGAAAAACGTGAGAACTGTTTCAGTCTTCACCAGAGATAAACACTCACAGACTAAAGCTTGCATAACACCAATACATCCAGGTGACAAAGTCACTAAGAATTTACTCACTCTCTAATGCAAGTATATGAACAGCAATATCATCACCAAAGGCCTAAGTTGTGCTTGAAGGAAACCATACACTTAAAAGCCTTGCTAGATTGGCAGACTATCCATTTTTGCAGATTCAAACAGGCAGTGGGAGTGAGGACAGATTTCCTATTTGATAAACAATTTCTGATCAGCTATAGGTTAAACAAATGTATTTCTCATTCTGTCATGAGCTCTGTGTGTAGTGGTTTGAAACTAAAAGATTAATTTCCCAGTTTGCAGAGCATTTTGACAAACAATAATAGGTTCATTTTGCAGAGGACATACTGGACCTTGCTTTACCAGCACTCTCTTTGACATGCTTGTGTTAAGCTCCAGGCAGGTGACTTCCATGCAGAGACAGAAATCAGCAGGAAGCCAGAGTTGGCAGAAGCAAGCCACACGTAAACTGTAAGTCCTGCTGGAAAGACAGCTGCTGCACCAGCCATTTCACCACCTACATGTGATGACAGCTCCAGCCTCAGCATTTTGTGTAATCACAAGAAACTACAAGGAAAGAAGTAGTAACATAGTAAAGGTAATAAGCACACAGAAAACTCAAGAATTAAAAACAAAACCCAAGAAAAAACCAAAAAATTCCTCAAATATACATCTCCCTTTTCTGTGAATTCCATACTAGCAGTGCTGTCACATAATGCCACTGCAAAACCACAGCCAAGGCCTGACTTCAAAGTGAGTTTGAGAGCCACAAGAGTAACTAGTGCAGCAGCTTGTCTTGCATAGAGGCATAGAGTAGAATAGAGTAAAAAAAGCTACAGGAAAGAGCATAAAAAGAGAAAGTAAAGAAGAAACTTGCCTCATTTTGCCATTCCACGTTCCAGCAATCACATTTTAGATTTTATTAGTTGAAAGATTCATCAAAACGTTGCTTCACATTTTCTTCCACGAATTTGCATAATCTCCATTTAAATGCATTTATTCTTCATGAAGTCCTATCTCAGTGCACTGCAAAACCAAACTATGCATCCCATGGAAAAGAATCTTAATTTCATATGTACCAAGTCTGCCCTTTGATGTTGTCAATGGACTGTCCTCTACTTCCTATACTGAGGGAAATGGGAGGTTTTTTTCCCCTTTATTGACTTTCTGTATTGATCTCATTTATGATTTTATATTAACATATTGTACTACCAACTCACCCTTTAGTCCAGCCAGCCCATTTAAAGGCAAGTGCTTCAGAATAAAGATGAACATTTGGGATTTTCCAAACAGCTTTTTACATTATCTGATTAAAATAGCATGTGCTTATTCAACAAGCTGTTTTAAGGACAGACAATATTTAATGGCTTAAAGAGGACTTAGTGGGGCAGGGGATGGAAGTCAATTGGTTCATTTTTCAAATTTCTTTTAAAATCACTGGAGAAAATTCACAATACTAACCAGGATGGTCTGACTCTGGATTGTGGATCATGACTAAGAGATCTCCCAGTACTTTAGAAACGTTTAATGACAAAAGTCTGTTCTATTTAGTTCCACAAATCTACCCAAAAGTGTTAGGAGAAAACATGTTTGATGTGACAACTTGGAAAGAACATCTTAAATACTAATGACCTTGAAATAGAAAGCCTGAAATATGTGTTTTGATCTCGTGCTCACTCCAGATGCAGGCTGCACAATATTCTGTCTTGAAACTGTGATACATAGAACATCTACATCTAATCATAATTTGTATCTGAAATACACTTAGCAAAGAATATATAATTCTAGCTATCAAGATCATGACAGATGCTGCTTTATATAAATCTGTATAAACTTTTCCTAAACAAATATCTTTAAGTAAAACATTTGAGAACTGCATCTAAAAATAACTTCAAAATGTCTAATGCTAAATATTTGGATCTTTGTTTAATCTCAGGAATTTCAGGATATATGTGTAAATCTGTGGAATGCCATAAGCCTTCGCTCTTTGTTTCTGTATATACATGTGAATAAATACCAAGACTCTAAACTTTTCATTTAGATAAAGTATGAACTATTGCTTTTTTCTCCTCTGTGCTGTTAATTCTGTTAACAAGAAATTGCTACAAACTTTGTTAGTACAAAAATCATCTATTCTGCCAAACTAGAGATTACTATACCTATTGACAAGAACTGAGGGAACTTAGTGACAAGAATTTCAGAGGGAAAACTGTTATTAAAAGCAACACTGAATATTCTGATACTCAAGAAAACCCATACTAACTATAGATGCCTTAGATAATATAAAATAATTCTCATTTTATACACAGGAATATGATAGACTAGACTTCCAGATTGATATCATTACAAGAGAGATTTTTGTTCTTTAATATATACTAGCTAGTTAGTTAAGCCAAGTCATTATTCAGAAAATAAATGTCTTACAAGCACATTTATCCAAGGGGTTGTCTCAAAATTTATAAATTAATCTACCTCCCAGTAGATCCTGGTCTCAAGCCAACCCCACTTTACCTGGAGGCCTTATCCATTGCCCAACATAACCAATTGTTTACATGAGCTAGGCGGTTTCTCCTCAATAATACCATTTAGAAATATTGTATACACAACTTCTCTGCTACTTACACGTGTTGCACACTGTCTTCAACTACTCTGTGAACTCACACCATTTCACAGTTTGAAGAATCCTTAGCAAAATAAGAATCAGATCTATATGGAAGTTTTGGGAGCAACAATATTATAAATGCTAAAATTGCCAAAATATATGACACACACACATATTCTCTGCTGCATGTACACCCTCTTTTAAAATCTTAGCTGGACTTTCAGTAAAAGAAAACAAAAAAAAACCTGCTATGATAATATTTCTTGAAATGTCCTAATCTGGATTGCTATATTTCTCCATCCCACCAAATTCACTACCTCAGCCCTGTTTTCTAGGAATGAAACCATTGTCTTTTTCAGAAAGACTAGAGAGCTAATCTGTTTCTTCAAGAAAACACCATCATCACTCCACTGTTCCTCTTCTCCCTGCTAAACCAACTGACCTCACTCCCAGCAAAGTTCTGCATCAACCTTTCTTTCCCCCTTGCTGTGGGATACCTCTCCCAACACCTGCTATTGCAAGGCCACTTGGAAAGGAAATGGGCAATTGAGAACACAACACTTTTGCACTGGAAGGTTTACCCATGCAAAAGAGACAGGGTATTTGGCAGTCATATGTGGGGTTTGCAGAGAAAATATGAGAGTTTTGTTTATGTAAGCACTTTCACCTGCACTGTGTATAAATGGTTATTTTCTAACATTCATTTTGTGAAACATCCAGCAGATGTTTTGACAGGCAAGAAACAGTGCTCAAGTTCCCTTAGTCTGTCCAATTTCTAACAAAACTGCTTAGCCAATTCATTTACAGATCACAGACTGTTCGGTTCCTTTCATTTTGTAATCTCCTGAAATCTGAATATTATTCTGAAAGAGAATTTGGAACAGATATAATGTATTTTGAACTTCAATCACCAAGAAGGATTTTGCCTTGTTAATCTCAAAGGATTGGCATAGAAATTTTACCACATTTTCTAAAAAAATCCATACAAATTTAAAGTCGAGTTCTGGATTTAATTGAAGTAACCTTTTGTCCAATCTAGCTTTAATGAAGTGCAATGAAGTTAAACTCCATAGGGGCCATTAATCTGAAACACTCCATTAAAACAACTACAAGGGGAGTTTTTAATAAACAGTGTGAACTAATGCCCATGTGGAAAGGTAATTGAGAGGGAACTGGTGTCTGGGCCAGATTGTTATTAAATCCTTATCACAGGTAAAGCTGAAACCCCAAATGGCAAGCTGCCATGTGATTTATAGTGACCTTCTCTTCCTAGCCTTAAAGAAAAGACTATGTTCAATAATAAAAAAATCCTGTGACTAAGCTATAAAATAACTGAGCAATTACTTAGAATAATTTATACAGTGCAATACACTGACCTTGCTCCAAGCATAAAATCTACAAAATAACTTCAGTAATAAAACTGTGAGCTACTAAAAGAACTAAAGGTTTAACCATTTTTATTGTGCAGAACCTGAGGGTACTATAAATACATATCACACTCCTAATAGGAGAGCTTAAAAAAATCCTAATTTTTTAATCTTAAAAAAAACTTCTCTAAAGTCTGGTAGGGTTTTGCCATATTGCAGGAATACCTACTGTCCTATTTTAAAACATTCTAGTGGGCTGCTAAAGTCCACACTTTTGAACATAATATCCACTCAGCTGAGCAACTGTCTAAGTCTCACAGGAAGCAATGCAACAAGATACAGAAAACTGCACCACAGAACAGTTTGGCTTACAGCACTATAAACTGTACTTCTAAGAAAGTAAAAAAAACCCTTTAATTATTCTCTTGAAAGGTAGTATAAGAACATATATTTGCTCTAACAAAATGTATATAAAAGTAGAAAGTATATATAAAAACAAACAATACATACTTTGAAACAATCAAAATACTTTTCTATAAAAATTTGAATAGAGATCACTTCAAATCAAAATGATAAGAAGCATGGCTTCAGAGCAAAGTGGAAATGTATTTAGTACATCGCTGGCTCTGTACTTTTTTCTATGCTTCAAATGTCTGCAATTCTTATCTAAATAACAGAATTGGGATGTGTTTTGCAACAAGACATATAATAAGTGTAAGAGTGCTACAATGGAAGTTTGACAGGGTCAAGTACAATCAACAGCAGAATACTTCAACTGAAAAGAAAAATAACCACTTTTATTTTCAGTCTAGCAAAAATCCAGATTATAGCAGATGCCATCCAGAAGGATACAGGCTATGGACAGCACAACTGAAAGACAGAAATTGTCAGCAGGCTCATATCATGCAAGACGGAGAGCTGTCAACTTGATTAATTGGCTCTTAGTTAATTTGGCAATGTGGCAAAGGTCAGGACACTCCATTACATACAACTTCTGTTGCCATCATCAGTGGGCATTTCTACTCAGTTCATTTCCTTTCGGGAAGGGAAACGAAATCTTGCCGTTTCAATGGGGATCAATTTTGGCAAGCTTTGGTGCATGTCCCTGCACTTCATGGCATCCCATGCCTTTTGATGGCTTTCACTTTTGCGAAGACTTTTTTTTTTTCCAGAATCCATGCCATGTCACTCAGACCTTCCCCTCAAAGTTCTGTCTTCCTCCTTGATTTTTTCCTCCACTTTTACAGCATCTGTGAAGTTAGTTTTGGCATGTTTTGGTCCTTTGCACTGCACCTCATTTCCTCCCAGACCATTTTCTTGTAGTCACTAAATGTTCCAATTTTCTGGTTTTTTGAGGTTTTTTTTAATTGCATTTCATTAGATCATATCTCCTTTCCAGAGTGTTTGTAGGCCTTTCTGTTTCGCAAGATTTCATTTCCCTTCCCGAATGAAAATGAAATTTCCTATCTCTGATTTCAGAAAAGAGGAAAGAACTCCAAGAAGGTCCCTTGCAACATACAGGTAAAACTACTTAGAAAAAATATGCTTGTCAACTTATTCACAGGTATTGATCAATTTCCAGGGGGAAATAGATCTATCCATCTATCTAGATGTGCTTTTTTGACTTTTGGCCAAAACACATCTTACACTCATATCATGAGAAGAAATACTTTTCATAAATTTAGATTAGATATTAAGAAGAAATTCTTTCCTGTGAGGATGGTGAGGCATTGGAGTAAGTTGCTCAGAGAATGTGTGGATCCCCCATTCCTGGGAATGTTCAAAACCAGGCTGGATGGAGCTTTGAGCACACTGGTCTAGTGGAGGGTGTCCCTGTACATGGCAGAGGTGATGGAACAAGAGGATCTTTAAGATCACTTCCAACCCAAACCACTCCATGATTCAAAGATTCTGTGACTCAGTAATGGTTACTAGGGTGCATGTGTATTTAATAAATACAAGCAAATCTGCACTTGTTTCTGTTTATTGGCACCTGAAACATACAGCCAATAAATACAGTCAGTGGAAACTCTGGTTTATGGAGAAATTACTCCAGTGTTATTTTATGCTTCCTCAGAAGAAAGTGTGAGGTTCATATGTCTTTGTACCTCATTTTAAAAATAGAAATATAATTTAGCTACATATTGGCAAGTGGACAACTCTGTCATTTTAATACAAATAGAAGTGAAAGTTCTGTATAAAAGCCCTGGAAAGAAATAGAGTTCAGCATGTGACTAAAGTGAAATACATTCTTTAAGTACATTATTAAACAAGGATGAACTGAAGCACATGTTTAAATGTTTCACTGAACTGTGTCTGAGAAAGGACTATTTTCAGCTTCTGCTTATGATTTTTCCAATGCTAAATCTCATGCAAAATGAAGCCGTTCCAAACAATTAAATGTGCTTAACTGTACTGGTCTCTTTCCTCAGCCAGCTGATCCTTGTATTTCAATAGAGCCACTCCAGTTTGTATCAGCTCAATACCTGCTTCAACATCTGACTGGGAAGACTTTTTACTTTAAAAAATCTAGGAAAAAAAATTCTGCTGAGGTCTTTGAACATGACTGAACTACATTTCATAGGGGAATGTCCTACAGGATAGGAGTCTTGGTCAAAAGAGCAAACTAGTGAAAACGCTGTCTCTTCCCAAAAGGTTTTTTTCTTGCCATTTCAGAAAATAATATTTAAAATTTTCAACTTGGAATAATTCAGTTATTTACAAGTTTCAAGAGACTGTAACAGTGAATTCCTGTTCATGCCATTCTAAGTTGCTTTTTCTGAATTTTCTGATGGAAAATTGTTTCTTTCTCAGCTCTCAGTACTGTCCCCTCACAATGTATTTTCTTCCTACCTTACTTCTTTACCATGACTATAAAGAACCTGTGCACCCCTGACACAAGCTCTACTCAGAAATGGGGAGGGTACCTGGCAGTCTTTGCATTGTTATCTAGAGAAGGGATCTGAATACAATCTGAGCTGTTTCTGCTTTGAACAGTTACAAGACTTGTTTGGGAGAATGTCAGCAAATGTTAAGAATCCTACATTGTCAACTCCAATATTGGCTGGACATTGCTTTACTAACGGAATATCATCCATTTCAGCATCATTTGTTTGATTAGAAGTTATTGACTAAATCAGTATCTTCTGTCAGTTATCTGCTTCAAAGAGAGAAATCAAGCTCTTTTCCCATTTTTGCCTGAATTTCTCCAAAGACATTTCCTAACGGGTATGGATAATATATTCTAGCCATATGGCAATATAGAAATATATATACACACAAGCCCACTACATCTGTATATACAAAACACCTTAAAAGTAAGTTTCATAATACTAGCCATGTGTGTAGGGATACAAATAAAGTATGTAAACAACATACATTTCTGTCAGCTTTAAAAAGGTATGTTATTTCCTGAGCTTAAAGCAAATAGCAGGCTCCTGAGGAATAACAATGCCTGGTCAGAAAGGAACATACTAAATATTCAGAACAATTTAGCAATCTGCTGCACTGCAATTACAGTTTCCTCCCAACACACATGTAATTTTTTACCATATAAAATTCACTGTCCCTTAACACAAGGAAAATTACCTAAGTTTCAAAACAAGCCTGGCTGTCAGGAAGCTCCCAGGATAGATGACTGGACAAGGTATAAAGCCTTCTTTCTCTTATAAAATCCCATTGTTCCATTTCTGAAGGGAGCTTGGCTTCTCTGAAATGGTTAAGACAAAACATGAAAACAACATTTCATTTTTTTGGCAATCTGCAAAATCACTCTTCTAACCCAACCCAGAACTCAATGTTATTTTGTTCTAAGGGGATGTTCCAGTTGAAGGAAGGGTGGTTCATGGATTTCATTACCTGCGTTCTACTTTCATAAGTGATGGACACCTTCCAGTTCTGCACTGTCCCATGAAGGAGTTAGAACTCCAGATAAATCCAACACAGGATTTTAGCCACCTGATGGTGTATTTTATCATAGAATTATTCAGGTTGGAGAGACTTTCAAGATCACTGATACAAGCAGATCCAACCTTTGACTGAACACCATCATTCCAACTAAACTCTAGCACTGAGTGCCATATCTAGTCACTTCCTGAACATTTCTAGGGATGGTGACTCCACCATCTCCCTGGTCAGCCCATTGTAATGCTTAACCACACTTTCAGTAAAGAAATTCTTCCTGATGTCCAACATGAACCTCCCCTGGTGCAGCTTGAAACCATTTCCTCCTGTCCTGTCCCTTGTTACCTGTGGGAAGAGCCAACACCCACCTGCCTACAACCTCCTTTCAGGGATTTGTAGAGGGAAAAGGTTTCCCCTAAGCTTCCTCTTCTCCAGACTAAACAAATGCAGCAAAACTCCAGAAACAGGTAACACCTGTAAATTTGTGCTGTTTAGTAATGCACTTTCAGAATACAGCATACAGCATACACTGAAATCAACAAAATGGTAAGGAAAATAAAGCTTTATCTTTACTGCCCTCTTCAGGCTGCAATAATTTTGGGTTTGTTGTGTAACAAACACTCTTCAATGCAGCAGGTCCTTAGAACCATTATGAAATATTTTATCTGTGACTTTTGCCTAAAAGAAGCTATTTGATTTAGACTGATGAAAGAAAGTGAATCTATGGGTGTACAAAAATCAAAAAAACTTTTGATGGCTTCATAAAACATACACTATATGAAGCTGTCACTGTCACAGTAATTGAGAAATTCACAGTGAAACAAGCTCTTAAGATTTTTCAGAACAGCAGAAATATGCTAGTGTTCATATCAAACAGCTGTTCCACAATTTAGAAGTGTTTGTAAAGGACAGAAAGCTAGAATCAAACATTCAGTAAATGTATGATTTTTCACCCCTTACAAAGTTAAAATTTCATATTAATTTTAATCATGTTGCACCATTTCCTTCTACAAACAAAAACTTCCATATACTATATTTTCCACTGCCTAAGTCCCTCTATCTCTTTAATATCTAATTAATATTCTCAACTTTTTCCAAATGTGGTTATGTCATATTTGTTAAAGTATTGTTTATTCTCTCATACAGTATGTTGATGGAGACAGAAAATAACTCTTGAATTTGAACTTATTTCTGAACCATTAATTAACTTAGACTCATTTTAAAAATGTATTTTAATATTTATAATATTTTAAGTGTCAGGATTATTCTTATTAATTTCCTTGAAAACCATTAAAACTTTTTACTTTTCGGTGGCATTTCAAAATTTGGTCTTAGAATCCCAACAGCAGCCATATAAAAATGTTACAGCAAACTCAATCTTGTCCATAGTTTGCTTCTATTTTGTATATGAGGCCTGGTGCAAAATCATGTGAGACTTGTCCATTAAATTCAAGAGGACCATGATTAAAATCCAGCCCCTACTAACACAGCTGCACCTTCTGAGATCCAACACTCATTCACATGATTGCAATATTCTGGCACCCAAGTTCCATACTTTAGGCAACAGAATGTTCCATCTTTTCTGCTTATCTTTCCTTAATTCACCCCACATTTATTCTGACTTTTTGTAGTGTTTTGATCTCACAGTTTTAGATTATTCTAAGATTTACTTTTGTTCCACCTTCCTTTACCTAAATCTGTCTTCCAATACTTTCCCTTTCCTTGTTCCTCGTTACCCTTCTGTCGTCATCCTTTTGACTGCTCTTCTCTGTGTACTAAAAAAGTTTGTCCTTGCTATCTTAATTAATCTCAACATGTAGAGTCTGAGTCCACTGATTCTGAAGTCAGCAATCCAAGGAGAGGATTTGGCCAATATAAAATGGCCTTCCCCCTTGAATTCTGTGAATATGAGGTATGAAATACCCATGCAAGATATATTATTATTTTGTTTTCTAATATGTACATAATATGGAAACAGCAAAAAAACAGATGCTCTTCCAATAATCATAAATATAACTGCATTCTTAGCATAAACCCTGAATATTTGTGTTGGCTCATAAGTAGTAATACCACAAGTGTGACAAGGATTTGACCTGCACTACTCGAGACTTCAGCTTTTTGATTATGGCACACTCTTCTGGAAGTTGGATTTTTTTCTGACACAGTCTGGAGGAGGAAAGGGTTAAGAGGTCATAGAAAGCAGGGATTTAGAGAAAGCAAAGGTATTTGGATAAAACCAAACAAGCATTTTAATTTGTGTTTTCTAGTATCTCTGTCTATTCAACCTTGTTACTTTAGGCATTAACCTGCAAGGCATTTAATTTTAAGCATATAACCAGGTTTAATCACATGCTTAAAATTAAATACATGCTTTGGTTTCATATTGAACTAAGCCTTGTGCCCTCTGACTTAAATGGATTAAAATATAGCTGTATGTCCATCAAATACAGCTTGTACAAATAATGCCAAGCAGTCAGGCTCCTCAAAACAGGTACTTTTTATTATTTATTTGTTCCTGAAGCATGTTCATCACTTTGGTACCTCAAATAAGGGGGACTGAGGAAGAAAATTAGCAGACAAGGCTGAATTGATTAAGATGAAAAAATAATAGTACCTTATTATGTTTGCTAGTGAGCATGTGGCTACCTAGGGAAAAAAAAAAAACTTCTCACCCATCACAGACAATACCACATGTGCATGTATATGTATCTTATAGTGCCTGGATTTCTCTTTCAGTGTTTTAATTCAGTTTTTGAAACGTGCCAGACAAGCAGATACAAACAGGACCTTGTTTGATTTGATTAGGCTAGAATGGAGAGTTTGATTTCTTTCCAAAGTTTTCCAACAGTTGACCTGAAATGTATCAAAGCAACTTCAAGCTCTTTTGTTTCTATCAAGTTGTCCCAATTTCCTAATTTCACCAGATCCCACAGTTGCCATGTCTTTGAAGTTCATTTGTTGTTCATGGTTATTTTCTTACTAGTGATTAGTATAGCAGACACTCAGACTGAGAGTGATTTCAAGTTTGTCTGTAATTTATTCTAGTTGAGAATCTACATGCTGAGGCAGAAATACTGTATTCTACAATTGAAACATGCAGAGATCAGGATGTTAACATCTTTGGCACTGAGTACTGCAACACCATATCATAATCACCATATTACTTGATGTTTCTGCAGTGTTATTAAATTGGAATGTGAACATGTACATAGAAAATGATTGTAGAGTAGTGCTAGAACTCATGTGCTGAAAGACTTTATAATCAAGATTATGAGATCCTGAACACTTCCTTTCTAACAAATACTGTGCAATTTATCACTGATGTTGTTTCACACAATCAGCCTTGGTTTAAGAAGAAAAAAAGCAAAGTTCATACTAAATATGAAACCAAATGTCATTTACTTTTAATCCCCATCACCATGTGTTAGCTCAGTCATTAGCTTTGCCTCAAGGTAATGACATTTCTATAAATATTGCAAAATATGTTTTCATAGCTTTTTAGTTTTCTTAGGATTTTTTCCCAAAATGAAGAGGAATGGTCAGGGGGAATTGGCAAGAAATTATGCAGCAGCCATTAAGTATTTCTTTAGTATAAAAATTCAGGCTTTGCTGAACCTTCTTTTGAGACAGCACTTTGTTTACTTACAAGTCTAAGTAGGACAGTGACAGGAAAATCCTTTGTTTCCCATCAAACATCAGGCTTGGCACATGGATGGTAAGGCAACTGTTTCCTGAGAACAGAATTTCCATTGAGACCAACCTTCAAACTGTAATTGCAGCTCACGGGGGTGCAGGATCTGCCACAATGGGGCGGTCTCTATTGGCAGCGCCTTGCCCTAACATCCTCATCTCTCCTGAACCCACAGGGCCACTGTAGAGCCGCATCAATACACAGCAACTGAGACCCTGTCCAAGCACAAGAGGCCCAGAAAGATTTTCTTTCTGGCACTTGGAGCTAAGCTAATCAGAAAATTTGGCACAGAGAGAGGAGTAGAAGGAATCCCACTTCATAAAACAAACTAAGTGAACAACTTCGCAAGCAGGAAAATCTCTGACAGGCAAAGAAAAGTTTAGGGGACTTTTTAAGTAAGCAACACAAGAAGAGAGAATTTTAAAAATGCTGGGTACCAGTTCAAAACTGTGTGAAACACTGTTAGTATTTTGAGGAGCATCATATAAAAAAATCATGTCAGACTGTCACATTCTCAACACTGCAATAGCAGTGGCATATGTGGCTTTCCTGTAACTGTTGGATGAAGAATTCAAAGCCATTAATCTATAAAGGTTATTGACATTAGTAGTTCACTAAATTACTGATACTAAACATTTAATGAAGAAGAAGAATTGTTCCAGAAGCAGACAGACATACTCTGACAATAGCCCATAACTCCTTGCTGACACAGACATAAAAACATGTCAAAAGTTCTAAGCTTTAAATTTTAAGACTTCCCTGCTTCTGAGGCCATGTCTACACAGTGATATGGAGAGATACCTGATCTAACTTCAAATGCATTTATTAGCACACTTGACAAGACAGTATTCAAAGTCTAAATTCTTTACTTGATCCTAAATCTTGAGGACAAGTAGCTGCTTTTACTTTGTTTGCCCACCTCTTCTGCTGGTGCCTCTGCCATTTCTGGTAACTTATCATTACTCTAATGGCAATATTTAAAACTGAAATCACAAATGCAACAGAAGCAAATCTATGTACAGATATTTTTCAAGTTTAAAGTACCCTTTGAAGTCAAAACCTTCCAATTATTCAACTATAAGCTGTGTAATTTATTCTTTTGAGACATCATGTGCAGGCCAAAATAAAAAGTACAACATCCTAAATGTGACAAAGAAAGAATTTTACCCACTTTGATAGAAATGAAATTGTTGGTGAGCTTTCCACTTGCAATCACTGCACTACTGGCCAGACCTCCTGGAAAGAAAGAGATGAGTGTTTGCCTTTGCATTATGTAGACCGTTTAAAGTCAGTAAAGCTGGGTATGGCACAAAAAACAGCTAATATCTATTATTTTTAATTTCAAAAGCACTCTTTGTTAATATCACAAACCACTGTAGAAACATCATTGTAGCCCACATTCTTTACCATTTTTATAAGTAACAGTTGTTTTGTACAAAAGGTTAAACTTGACACTTGTAGACACCTCATTCTTAAGATGGGAAAACACACTGAAGACATTACCGCCTCCTCTAATCCGCTGACATTCCTAGGCCCCTCTCCTGTACTGCCTTTCTTTTCACACTTCTCTTTCTTCAGTGCAGCTTTCTGAGAGAACAAAAAAAGAAAATTTTCCATACTTTGACATTAACAAATCTCTCTTAATACCTCACACCTCTTCACTTTCCACTGCTGCTTTTTCCAACTAAGCTAAATGTCAATGGTAACTTCTTTCTCTGCTTACCAGATATGCCTTACTGCACTTTTTTCTGATGACTTAGAGAACTGCCCTTGGCTCAAATGTTACTGATTTCCCACTGCTTTGAAATAATCAGTCATCATTCCTTCCAAGGACTGTCTTCTCAGGAATATTGTATTTCTTTGATCAAACTGTCCCTCTAACAACCTGATTCTTTCTGCAACCTTTGTTTGTGGTTCCATCAGCAAGACCAACTATTCTGTTCATACACAGTAACTCCCAGAGTTTTCTCTGGAATCTTACACTGTCCACATTCTAGTTTCTGATTTGACTTTCAGAAACCTTTAGTGCAGCTAGCTCCTGGCTGACAAACGAGTCTGATACAGACAAACTCTGACAGATACACATTTTTGACAGTATATTTTGCATTTGTGGAACAGAAAAGCTAAGCTTTTTGTTGTTGAAGAGTGTTGTCAGCAGAGAAATTTCCCAACTCATCATACTAGGAAACATTCAACTGGTTTACCCACATGAGATTCTAAAGGACAGAAAACAAAACAACGCTTACTGCTCTTGCTACTTCTTAGTAGTAAGATACTTTGAGTCTCCAGAAAATGCAAGCACATATTCTAAATGTGTCCCCCTAAAGCAGGGGACACGGCACATGTAATCTAGGCAAGTAGTCAGACCCAACAGCAAAAATTGGGAAGGATACAATCTAACTTATTCACATTTTAATTGAGCAGCTATTCCAATCATTCAGCCTGCCAGTTTGATATGGCACAGGACATTCTGCAACACCCCAACATCCTAAGACAGAAATGTCTGCTACCTTGCTGGTGTCAAATTCCCTGTTGCTGAACCCATCTGCTTCTTTAAGTGATGTTTCTGGCAAGCACTGTTCTAGATTAATCTCTTGTAAAACCCATCTGCCTTTTCCCAAAAGAACACCAAGTGCTTCCTGCTGCCACTCAGGGGAAAACATGATAAGAAAAATGTCTTTCTTCCTCAGCTAAATGAGTGCTAAAATGATTGAGGCTCTGTTTTTACTCTTACACACCCTCAGTTTCCATCATGTCAGGACAGATGTTAAGATACACAATACTCCCAACTCATTCATATCTTGAGGTTCATCTTTGTCTTATCATCTACATTAGATTTATGCATTCAGGCATCTCTAAACTTAAATAAAAGGAAAACCATCAGTGTTACCTAAGCCAACTTCACATCTAATTTTGTTTCTAAGGTTCTTAGGAAGAGAGATCTTTCTCCAAATTTCCTAGAGGATTTCTCAATGCCAACTGATGTCAGTAATAATGAACTAGAAAATGAGCAATCAATTAACTATGTCACTACATTACTTTTATTTCTATGAAGAGACCAGAAGATTTGTGTTAAGCAGGAAAAGAGCTACTTTTCTTTAGCACAACCAGAAACCAGCATTTGAAACTAAGTGACTTTTAGAGACATCATATCAGTCCTCATATACAATGCCACCATCTAGCTCTTTGGTTACCTTTTATTCAGAATAAAACTACCTATTTCTTGAAGCCTGACTAGCCTGAAAATGCACTTAATAGAGTTTGCTACAGTGCACACTGGCTTCCTGCTTTGCAGGGGAGAGAGCTATTCTCAGTTATACACATTTTATGCCTAGAAACCCAGTAAAGGATAATCCACTGAAATGTGTGTATGTGTGTAGAATTCCAATGTAAACACAGGCAGGGAGAAACATCAAGCATCCTTAAAAAGCTGACAAGACTTTGCTTATTTTTTTTTAACTTTATTACATGCAAAATCCCATTGGTATCTGCAAAAATCATTTCAAACATTGTTTTCAGCCATGGATATGACTCCTAAAACAGCAGCAGAAAAGGAGATAAAAAAGATCTAACAGTCCTTGGCATATCTGGGCTCTTCCTTTGTTCCTTAAAAAAATCAAAAGCACTAAAAAAGAAAATTTTCACAGCTTGTTCAAATTTAGGTGTACTTACTGTGTTTTATGAACACAAGGGTTAAGCTCAGCAAAAGAAAAACAAGATTCTCTGCTTGACTCAAATGCAACAATTTCCTGAAGATTCCTAGGTTGCCATTAGGCATACTCACCACCTCTTCACAGTTTTGTATATACCTATACTCTAGGAAATATATTGAGAATCTTGTTGACATATACAATGATGCTTATATGAGCATACGAGTGAGAATTTGACAAGACGTTTGCGGTAAGTCCAGACACACAGGTTGTTCGCTGCAGTTAAAGTTCTAGCACATAAGAACCTTGAGTCAACTGTATCGCTAACAATTCACTCACATCAAGCTGGTGTTGAAAAGAACTCCTCAGTCTTTCAGAAGACTAAAATACTGCTGATTACAATTAATCCCTCTGGTTTCAACAGCAAGCATAGGCTAGTGAACAAACAATTTAATAAGCTCAAGCATTCCTTAATACTTAAGAGAAAAAGTCCTGCTATCTAGGAGGATTTGTAAACCCTGATGCTCCAGATGGACTTAAAATGAGAAGTTCCTCTTCTTGTATTATGTTCTTAATTGGTGCTAAGTATCATTGATAAACCATTGGGCTTCCCAAATGAACCTGAAATCTCGTGGAGAAAACAGACTGCCTAACAAGTCCTTAAAATCAAGACTCTGGGGAGGGAAAAAAAAAAAGAGCAGGCAGACATTGGCACATCTCTATCAGTAGCTACTTCCAATAGCTTTACACTTACATATAGTCTTCATGTATATGTGTGTTTGCACATATGCACTAACCTTCCTAAACATGTTGCTCTGAGATCTTATAAAGCAAGTTTTAAAGACAATCATTCACAACTTTTGATACTCCTCAGCTAAATTCTACTGACCAGATTTTTAAACTCCTGTTTCTGATTTCTGTGCCCTCTGGTTAGTAGAATTCTACCACAGAATAACATCAGTTCTGCTTGAATAAGGAAAGCACAGTAGTTCCAACTGAACCAAGACAGCGTGAAAAGAACCATCAATAAGAACTCAAGAGATGTGTCTTGAATCTCAAGTAATTTCCACAAAATGCTCTTCATCTACAAAAACATACTTTATTTCCCCACTTTTGATGCCACTTTTGTGTTCTATAAAACACTGAGGGTGGCTTTCTTCTATGCTGAAAAATTCATGCAACTCCTGTTCAACTGTTGGTATTGTCCTGTTACTTCCCCATATACCCCTACATGGTGTCTTTAAGATGAATATTTTAAAATTTACTGCATGCTTATAAAGAGAACAGTTCTTTTAAAGGAAATTGACTTCTGTTATGATCTTTATCTTCTCTTGTGATCTATCACTCAGGACACAAAAGGCCCAAGGACATCTCAGCTATTAGTTACTCTGTTTCCCTCTTTTGGAATAGTTGTATTCATAGATATGCGTGTGTGACATTAATTGGGTCATCTCCATATTTTTATCCCTTGCATTTGCCTTCAAGGCTAAAAATGCCAAGTGCCAGTTCACGTATGCAGATACTTTTGTATCTTTCTATGGACAGGTAGAGCATGAAATAAAAACATCTGCCAAATGTTTTTTGGGGGTTATTTGATTTTATTTTTAAAACAAGTCTTTGCCTGTTAGAAATTATACTGGTAGAATGAAACAAGTATAAGAATGGCAGCAGCTTTACCAAAGATGAATAGATGAGTGCAAAACTCCATTGCTATGAAGAAGGTCGTCCAAGCAGAAACTTGCTTAAGGTTTGCCTTTGTTCCCTTTCTGAGGGTTGGTATTTTCTAGTCTTGTGCATAAATTGAAATAAAAACTCTAGGCAACTTCTCTAGAAAATCCAGCCATCACAACAACACTGAAAAATTTATTCTCAAGCTTCACTCCAATGCCAGGCTACAGTTATTTCACTGTAATTTAACAGACTGTGACATGTTTATATAAGTGCAGCAAAAGTCACTTACATAAACTTGTTCCCAGGTTTCCTCAGATTCAGAGCCACAATTCACCAGTAAGCATTAATTTCCACAAGAAGTATGGTTGAGGTGAGTACTTTCAAGTGGTTCTTTACAGCAGGTGAGGCTTAGTCAGCTACTAACAGTGCGTGACCAGTTTTGTCCTGTGGAAAGACATGAACAAAAGCAGCTTGCCTACATATTCCAAAATAAGGCTTTTACAAAAGCCTGTAATAGTAGGGCAGATTTTCAGTTACTGAACAAATCACACGTCTACTAAATTGACTCAGGTTTGGATTCTTCAGTGAGCAACTCTGAGCTGGAAATGTGTGCTAGTGAAATATGTAAAGGCATCATGGATGCCTCATTATTTAAAGAAGCATAAAATAAATGAATACATGTTCTCAAAAGATAGGGCCAGCGTTTTTGGGCAGTCATTCATCAAGCAAGTCCCCGTTGGGGGCATTTGGAATTTCATATTTGATGATACTTCTCCAGTGTTTCATTAGTTCTGTTCACTTAATTATGTCTTGTCTAAATGATCACTTAAATTTTTCATAGAACCAGATTCCCTTCAAAGAAACCAGTCATGCAATACTAAAGGCATGTGGCTTTATAGCTCCTAGCAGCCATTTAAAGGAGGGGAATCCCCCTGGAGCTCCATGGAGATTTCAGTGGGCAGAAATGCAATGAAGTATTATCAATTTTGCATTACTTTTATACAGAACAGGTGTCTCATTATAAAATATTCCTACTCAGGTGCTGAGAAGATGACCTGTCAAAACAAGACAACAATTTCACTTTAAAACAATTGAATTAGGCAGTATAGACTCTTTCCCTGTGTCTTTATCTGAGTACTTTTTATGTCAGTGGAGAGCCACACTCACAAAACATAACCCTCCAGCAGATATGGCTTAAAGAAATAGGACATTATAATCACAAAACACTTGAAATAATCACAGTATTTTTTCCCCCTCAAGTGAAAACAGTTGTGAAGGGTGCGAGTGTCATGTTTTACTTATGTGCTCAGTCACGAAGGAAGATCTGTCTGCCAGTTCACAGAACAACTTTTTTCCTCCACATATAAAAGGTTAAAAATATAAATCCAAAGATCCCAGATGAACGAGTTAAAATTCCAATCCTACTAAATGATAGTTTTAACCACTGATTTCAGCAAAAGGTTTCACATGGCATTTATACAGCTCCAGCCTGACCCACCTTCCTCCATAACACCTGCCACAGAGATTTGCAGACAAATTCATGCATCAATACCATAATCATTATTCACTCAAGTACCCGAGGGGGTGTGAGAGCAGAGGAGGAAAGGAAATAGATACTCAGTGAACCTCCACTGAGTATGCAATTCAGAGATGTTAATAAGCACAGCCGTGTGGAAAAGATCAGCAGATTTGCTCTGCCTCCTCCTCAGCAGTCAATGTTCCCTCTGTGGGCCACAGGCTTTCCTCTTCTACCTTTTGCTTCAAATGGAAGAGTTATTCTGAGCCTGTACTCTGGCGTGAAATGAGTGTTCAGCTCAAAACAATGCTGGTCCTGGGGCTCTCACAGGAAACCTTCCAGCACTATGTCCTGGATAGGCAAATCACTTCAGTCTGTCATACAAACATTTTAATTTTCCCTTGTTTCAATCAAAAATTTTTTCCCAGCCAAAAAAATCCAGCATGAAAATGCTGTCTTTTTAAAAGAACTCATGTGTTTCAGTGTGTGAACACAAACTTCAGAGTGAGGATGAATAAAGCAAGTATGGTAGTAATCAGTCCAACAGAATGCTCACCCCAAAACTGGATTATCTCTGCTTCTGTTTCCTTGACAAGACTTTTAGGGGAATTCAAATGCTTCATAGTTATTTGAATCGAGTTACTTTCATGAGGATACACAGCACAAGTAAACTTACTAACAATAATAACAGCTTTATATTTATATAAATAATATTAACTATAGTTAACAAATGTTATCTTTCTTTACATGCATCTATTTTGTAAGATCACTATTTCTTGTTCTGCCAAAATTCTAATAAAGTATCTCTCAAATTTAAAAATGAAAGAAAAAAGACAATCTGTGATTTCTGTCATTTTCAGTAAAGGGTGGGTGAGCTGGATGGTTTGCATATCCCACTGCGTTCATTTTTATACAGGTTTTTTCTTTCTATATTTTCAGATAGGAAATTCTAACCTGGGAAGCTTTTCTCAAAAGGCCAAAAAGGAATACTGAAAGAGTGCTCTAATGTCTGAAAAATATTGTTATTAAACCTCCACTATCTCTCTTCTTGGTATTTTTGGTGCATAGGTGATGTTTGGGAACTTCTTGATTTTCAGGGATTGAGAGTAGGATGGTATGCCTATATATAGAGTGCAGTTATTTTGTTCAGAAGTAAGTTGGGATTTGCCTCTATATGGAGTGTAGCTATATTTATATATATTTATATTATTTTATATTATATATTATATATATTATATATTGTATTATATTTATATTATATATATTTCTATTTATGTAGTTATGTAGTTATATTTTCAGACTCCCCTGGAAATAACCTCCTCATTGTGTGTGCCTACATAACAGAAAAGGGTAGTGCACTAAAGAATCACTATTTGTGAAGAACAACTGTCATAGTCTAGCTTGTGAAGACAACTCTGGTTGTTTGACTTTCAAAAAGTATTACAAAAATCTTAGAACCAGCTTCAAAAGTGCAGTGGCTGCACTGTGCAGCTCTCTGACAATTTCTGCTCTGGCTCTATTTTTACACTAAAGAAATTCAGAAAAAAAGTGCTGTGGTTGAGAAAAAAAATATATCCAAACCACTGACACTTAGGTAGTTACATTTAGCAGCTTTTCAAGGCTTTGATCACCTGCCACTTGTCTGAAGGTGATATATGGTTAAACACTCCCAGCCAAAAGCAGTTTCTGGGAAGAAGATATTATCACTGGAAGAGTAGCAAGGGGTATTGATCATACTGCAGCACATTGAACTGTACCTCAGACTTCAGATTTTCTTCCTCAATACACAGACAACTGCAAGAATCTGTCCTTATTTTTTTAATGACTCTTAGCCAACTAAGACTTCTTTGTTTTTTGAAGGCCTTCCTTCAGCCAAGCTTTGGGTGTGCAGTAAGAGAATTATTTTTACAAGTAGAATTAGTATAACAAGTAAATACTAGAGAAAACTTAAAAAAAAAACCAAAAAAAAACAAAACCAAAAAACTGACTACCACAAGCAGATGAATCTCTACAAGGACTCATTTAGAGCTACTAAAACTTGATGGAAAGCAATCACCAGACTTCATTTTCAGAGCAACAAGGGCTCACATTAACACAGATAAAAGGGCAATATCTTGATCCAAAGCATTCTAATGTCAATGGAAAGACTGATCAAGCTCTAATTTCCATGGACAAAGATGAGACTGGGGACAGGTCAGCCTTCTGAGAATGGATGGAGAAAAAAATTACTGAAATGTCAGCTAAATCACACATTGCAAATTGATCAGCTATTCTCTTGTAATTGCCCCAGTGGAAAGTATTTGCTTATTATAAAATAAGCTTATTATAAAAAATGTAAAATAAATTGCCTGTGTTTGCTCCAATAACAAGCAACTTACTTACATTTTCCTTAGGTGTCTAAGAAAGGCATACAGATGCTTGCCAAGTACAAAGGATAGACTGCAAATTGACACCAGCGTCTACCAGACATTCACCTATTTAAATAGCCACACCCTTCCTTGCCAACATATTGTTTGTCCTCATTATCACAAGCAAAGGTGATAATTCTAACAAAAAGTCAGTACCTGCCATGGGACTTAGGAGGCAACTAGGATAGCAATTCCCACAGTAACCATCATTAGAGTACTAGGGGCAAAACCTATTAACCTAGAGTAGCATAAGCCTTGTTCCCCAAGGTGGTTAGGCCAGATAAAGCATGGGGGGTAGTGTAGTCACCACCCAAGGGACCCCAAAGGGCTGGGCTTATGCCACCTTGCAGAGCAGGGGCCAGCCTGAGTGACTGCTGTGTTCTGCTGCCATGGGGCTCCACACTGGCTGCAGCCCAGAAGGAATCAAGCAGGTGGAGCCATATGCCAATAGACCCTGATGTGGGCAATGAGCAGCCACAGCCTCTTACTTATCCAACTTGACCCTAAATCCTTTAACTGAATTGACACTTAATTACCAGACATGATTTTAACATGGCAGGAATCCCATTCATGGGAGCTCATTCACATCAGACCATCTAAGACAGGTGGATGGGCCACCTCTAAGCCACAGAAGGGACACACCTGTGCATGTGTTTGATAAACAGTCAGTTCTGATTCTCACTTACCTTTGTACTGGTATCTGAAAGTGCATTTTTCCCTCTTCCTAGGAAAGCCTACCTGGAATATTGAGTATGCACTAGTCAGCGGGTAGGGAAGTTTGATCAAGCAAGGGCTAGAGAAGAACCTCACTCTTGTCCTTATGGACAATTTTCTATAGTGTTCTGCCACAGATTCAGAAAGGTAAAAATGGCCTCAGAATTTCCCTTAGCAAGTGCCATCAATTTTGTTTAGAAGGAGGTAGAGATATGAATCACAGTTCAACTGAGTTTCAGGCTCCAGAGGCACCTCTCACTTAATGTTTGGGAACAAATCCCAACTGACTTCTGAACAAAAAAAATACACCCCATATATAGGCATACTGTCCTACTCAAAATCCCTGAAAATCAAGAAGTTCCCAAACATTACCTATGTACCAAAAATACCCAGAAAAGAGATAGTTGGTGTGACAGAAAAAAAAATCTGGAATCTTGCTATTCAAACTCAAGGAAATCATGCACATCACAGAAGGAATGATAAACAGATTTCAAAATTTGATTAATACGTCACCCCAGCTTTAGATATTCAGCAAATTACTATGCTATCTCAATTTACCAAATGGTTTTCACTGAGAGAAAAGGGAAGTTCAACTACATGTTCAATACCAACAGAGAAAAAGTGATTCCCTTCTGACTCTTGAAATTAATATCCCTGAGGTATCAGTACCAGCACTTATCAGTGTAGGGCTGAACCTAGGTCAGCAAATGTCTAGTACTTTTCCTGTGCAGATGTTGGTATTCCTGAAGTTATTTCCCTGGACTATGAGATGAGAAAAGAAATAAGGAAATGGGAGCACTCTTAGAGCGAACCACAGACCCCCTTGTACAATGTCAAAAGACTCTTCATCATAGCAAATTCTCATGTCACACTTTTTTGAAGATTATATTTCAGTATTTCTGCATGTGAGCTATATAGACTCGATCCCACCAAACTATTGGATTACTGAAAATCAATTTACTATGGGATTACTTAAATACCATACTATGTATCCAGTGACTAACTGCACATAGTGTGTGTGATATTCTGACTTGAGTGAGCTCAGCTCAAAAGGCACCTGCACAAAGCTTTTCAAAGCAACTGCAATAAATTTTACTGGTTGTGGGAAACCTTATAAACATTAAATAATGTCGTGCTTTATAGGCATTTCATTCAGTGTGACTAAACACATGGATAGCATTGAGGATGATATTTAACTTTTTCCATGTGCAGATTTAATACCACAAGAAAATCTGAGTCCCCTATTGCTAATTTTCCACCATGTGGTAACTATTTAGTTGTTTTTTAACAACGTTACTGAATTACAGAATTAAATTACAGAGCACAGCAACCACCAGTGGGCGTTGTGTGTCCCTCTGGCTTAGCACAGGGTCACATATACGGTCATTAAATCATGACGGTATTCCTACTGCAGTACTGGTTGTGTTAATACAGGAATGAACATGCTAGCTGGCAAGACCACATGCTTATGTACTTCTAAAAATAAAGCACGCGGATGTCAGATTTGATTGATGTGACTCCATCAGGTTCCTGTCATTTTTAGCACACCTGTGACAATACCACACTGTACAGAGGTACATATAATGCTGGTGGAAAGCCCTGTTAGCATACATACCTCAATTAAATAAAGTTAGACTAATTTATGCAGCTGTACAGGTCAAGATGTAAAATGAGAAGTGTCCATGAAAGTTGAGGCTAGAAACATTCACAATATGGAAAACAAGGAAAAAGTATGTTTTTTTAAGCTTCCCTTACAGGTTAGTTTACAATCTTAATCACTCTTTTTGGAGAGAGAAGCACTTTAACAGAACCACTGCAAACTGCCACAGGAGAAAACAAACTAACCACAAACATTTCCTTCTTTCAGTATCAGTGATGAAGACCATTTATTTCCAGTGGATGAGTGGGACAGACCTTTGTTGCCTTTCAAAGAGCATGTTTTAAAATTTGACTGAAGCTCAGAGCTTTTTCTCTATTTTACATACTAATGTACATCAACACTGTGGCATCTGAATATGCTTTTCAAAAGCAGGAAAATATCTTCCAGATCCTATTCACTCCAAAATTGCGTATAAATGTACAGGATTACAAATACACTGCCTAAGCTTTACGGAGCATGAGAAATGCTCCTGAAGCATCCAAATGCACAGGTCCTGAATTAATTTATTTCTTTACTTACCACATCTTAGGGGTGTTTGAGACAACACTCCCAGCAACACAACAGATCATAATCATAATCAGCATTGATAAGAATGGAACATAATTCCTAGCAATGTAAGCACAAAGATTTTAGCTACTCTTTTTAGAGCAATCAATGGTAATTAATGTAGCCTTAGCCAGGTTTAATTAATCCTCTCGTAGTCATTGTCTCTCAATATTGTGGAGAACAAAAATTTCTCTCACAGTCTGTACTACCTAACATTTGTAAAGACATACATAAAGAGGGAATAGTTGTTAAGAATAACTCCCAATTATCTGCCTTTTTATTCTCTCTAGACATATTACTTACCTAAGGGAGTAAAGAGAGCAAGGTGTGAGTTTAGCACCTTGTACATTGCTGGTTCCAATTTATATCTGCCAAAACCCTCTGTATTAATATTATTATTAAGAATAGTAAAAGGCAGAGGAAAGGATAGAAGCAGACCCTCCCTTCAAAAATTATAACAAACAAAATTAAATTGCAAAGAAGGAATGAAGAAAAAACTTATGGGGGATACCCATTCAGGGGGGCCACAGAAAAGATACAAAAGCAGAAAGGGCAAAAAAGCATCAAGTAAGTATCCCTTCTTATGATTCCTATTTCAAAAGTCCTGTTTGAGACATGATGTTAAGTGCTGAATTCACTTTCATTCATCTGTTCAGTAACATCTGTATTCTGCAGAGTTTTAGGAGAGAAAACCCATTATTTATGCCCCAAGGCCCAAAGGGGCTCAGTTTCAGAATACACATTAATTCTCACAATATCCTTTCACCTGAGCCTGTACTAAGGCCCTCAAATCGTGTTCCTGTCCTTGTATTAGTAACTCCCCATGCATATTTGCCTGGAAAGTAAAATGCATATTAACAGTCTTTTGATACAAAATTCCCCATATTTTTAGATCTTGTTGTATTTAATTGTTACTGTATTTTACTTAGCAACTACTAAACTGCATATCAAACTACTGAAAAACTCAGACAGCATCGCTCTGGCCTTTATGCTTTTTTGTGCTCAATACCAGACAAACAATACTTTCCCTGGCTAACTATTTTTTGGCAAATGCAAATGGATTTATTTATGCAAATATCCAAGACTAACGTATTTTTTAAATAATAATTGGATACTACAACTACACAACTGCTGTGGGGACAACCAGCACTACTTGCTCTTCTTTTATTAATAATGCTAAACTCCCAGAAGCTCATTAACAGTCTTGATCCAGACAATCATTTAAGCGTCATGATGAACAGGATATGGGTCAGTGAATTAGCAAGTTGTCTTTCACTGAGACATCACTCCACAGCTACAGCATGGCTTGCCAGGCCAAGTCAAAAATGAATGTACACAGGTCTTCATTTGCCTCTTGCCCAAAACAAGTTCTTCCATTTCTGATTTCCAGTATGGCACCATATCCTCCACTCTACTCCATCAGCCTCTAGTGCTTCAAAATTTCAAAAAATAGTGAAAACAGGACTACACAGCATGCATTTATTAACAGTTTCTGTAGAGAGAGGCTTATTTTTCAATTCATATCTAAGACTGTTTCTAATAGGTCTTACCTGACTGTACTGGTTGAAAATCTTAAAACAGCTCTTACAAAAGGAAAAAACCATCTTTGTGTTTCTTGCATTATAATACAAAAGCAGTTCATTAGTACCTAAAGAATTATTCCTCTGCAGGAGATTAATACAATTCTCTTTCTGCTGTAGGCAGGATAATCTTTGCTAGAATTTCAAAGTTCCTCCTAGCATCCTGAAGAGAAAAAAGCTCCTTGTAGGTAAAGGGATTTGAGCATTTCTATGTAATTCTACCATTTCCTTTGTTGGAAATTTTAAAAGCATTGCTTTAGAAAGTTATCTAATAAATCTTTTATTTGTTATATTATGTTCTTTTTATATAGAATCTATATTTCATTATGCAGAAGCTAAAAGGCCAAAAATACAGATTTGTGTGTGTCCATCACCACTGAAGAGAAAAGAAGCAGAACAAAGTAACTTCTCCCAGGGGAAAGAACATGGTCAGAGAACATTGTCACCTTAGAGAAAAACCAAAAGATTTTAAAGCCCATCCCAGAGATCAGTTTAAAGTGCAGACATCATAACAGGTAACTCAGAGGAATTAAACCTGGAATTTTCTGTGTATATTTTATTACTATTTTCTACATCCTGTAAATATTTGCTGGTTCAATTAATATTGTAATGTTATTTACATCCCAAGTGAAAAGGCAGAACTATTCTCCATTTCAAATTCCTGTGTCTTGAAGACTGCACTGATTGCAAGGGGTTTAGAGATTCTGAGCTCTGAGATAACGCGGTGTCTTATTGTAACTGCAATGTCTGTAAGACAGCAAAGAAATGCTTGTGGAGTCAACTTCTGTTTGAGAAAGGCTCTTTTCTATCTCTGAGCACACTACAAAACCAGGGATCAACATTTATTTATGGGAAGAAGAAGAAGCAGGAGCACCTGCAATTGGACACAGTGCAGACAGCAGATGCTGGGCTAACTAGAAAATAATGTTGCTGATGCAGCAGGTGAAGACAGCCTCACCATCAAGCATTGAGACAAAACACACAACCATGCCAAGCAGCAGGGGCTAGGTCAAACAAAGCTTGGACTGATCCAGTGCAAGGGGAAATGATGGTGCAGTAGCTTCACAGTGATACTAAGCTGCTTATGGACCTGTGGTTTTATGTCATCTGGTTGAGCTGTTATTTTCTTCACCAAACATCTCTTTGTCATCTCTGCCTTGCTTATGGTCCCCACTGGTATAGTGCTGATATGGGAGCACTCAGACCCAAATTAGATATTGGGAGTTCTTGGACATCCTTCTTAAATAATTTCCTGGCACAACTGCATGAGCTGCCTACAAGTACAGCTCTAATGCCAAAAGTAGCTACTGCTTTCTGGTTTATATTGCTCTGATAGTTGTCAGGGAAGAGAGCAAGCAGATATTAAGACTGCAGGTAACTACCTTAAATTGCTTGCTAGGAAAATAGGATTAACTACAATTATCCTACAGTAGAATGACAATATCTTGTACGAATAAGCTTGCACATCAATACACAGAATGGGAGATTAACCTAAATCTGAAACTTTCTTTGCTATCTCTATTTCAGTCTTCCAATCTATTCTGGCATCTGCTGGAGAAAGGAGAGTAAATAAAAGCCTTTGCCCGCCAAAATCATCTTTTACCAAAGGGAAAACAGGAGAGATTATAATTGTGGGAATAATTGGTCTTGTCAACAAGGGCTCCCAAATAACAGCTTTGGACTTGTTTGAAGTACCATAGATGAGAAATCTGGATGTTTGCATTGCTCAAAGGAAGATAAAGGGGTAAAGAGAACTGTTTAAGCATCCCTGACATATAAAACTAAACTCTGTGGTTTAAAGACAGATTGCTTTGATTGCTCACAGCATCACCCTGCCACTTTTAAAGATCAGAGGAGCTTGTTAAGCTGTGTGGTTGTTGGCACTTTCACTATGTATGACAACTGACTATTAAGCAAAAATAAAGATGAACACTGATTTTCGAGTGTTGCAGGAATACTGGACTGACAATTGAGAATGGGGAAGTGAACAATAAAAAGCTGTGATTTCTCATAATTCATACCTGGTTTTTTTCCTACATCCTGCTGGGTTTTCACCTTCTCATATGTTGCCAATCCTTATGCACTCATAAAGTATTGAGAAACAGGTGGGGAGAGTAACAAAACATGGGACAGAATACAAGTCAGGGAGCAACTAAGAAACCAATGGTAAAAATTGCTTTGAAAACTAGGAATACTACTGGGAAATTGAAGTTGTTCTTGGATTTCTTCTTCTGCAACATCCCATTATCCTCTAACTGAAAGTAGATCCAGTGTTATAATTTTATCTACTCCTTTTACCATCAGATTTCTCAATTGTTTAAAAACACTGAAACCACTGGGTATCCAGTCATTATTTCCCTTTATCTTCATATGTTAGGAAGGAAAATCTTCACATGCTAGGAAACATTTCTTTCCCAATAATAGTCAAAGAGCAGAACATGCTTCCTAGAGAGGTGGCTGATGCCCCAAAGATGCATTTGGAAAACCATGTGTTTTAACCTCTGTTCATCCCTGAGGTGGTCAGGCAGTTAGACCAGAGGACTGCTGTTCCTTCCAACTGAACTATTCAATTCCACTCCATTCGTATTTAAAGGAGCAGACCACATCATACTTTTTACCTTTTCTAACTTCCACCTGTGCAACTTTTTCTTTTATAAGTCAAGCAAAGTTACTCTAGGCAAAAAAAATAATCCTTTTGCTCCAGATAAATAAGTAAATATATAAAACTGCCTCCCTCTCCATGATTCTCATGTGTAATCTTAAATTGGTAAAGAGTTCGCATCAAGTCGTGCTCTGCACATACTTACAGGATTTTAGAGTATAGTACAGGCACATTGCTGTACTATACTCTAAAAGCAGTGCCTCAAGCTAAATTAGAGAATTTATCTTTTGCTTTCTGAGACATAGAATTATACAATGGGTTTGGGCTGGAAAGCACTTTTAAAAGTCACATACTCCAACCCTCCTGCACTGAGTTGGGACACCTTCCAGTAGACCAGACTGCTCAGAGACCTGCCCAATTTGACCTTGAATGTTACTAAAGATGGGGCATCCAGCATCTCTTTGGGCAACTTGTGCCAGTGTTTCACCATCCTCATTGTAAAAGCCTTCTTCCTTAGATCTAATCTAAATCAACCCTTCTTCTGTTTATTACCTTTTTTCATACTGCAAGAGCCCTGCTAAAACATTTGTTCTTCATTTATTATAAGGCCCCTTCAAGCACTGAGATGCTGCAATCAGGTCCCTCCAAAGCCTTCTCTTCTGCAGGCTGAAAACAGCCCAGCTCTTTCAGACTGCCTTCATAGAAGAGGTGCTCCTTCACTTTGATCATCTTCATGGTCTTCCTCTTAACCCAGTCCAACAGGTCCATACCCTTCCCTTGCTGAGGATTCCACAGTACTCCTGGTGGCATCTCACACAAGTAAAGCAGAGGGGTGGAACCCCCTCCCTCTCTCTGCTGCTCACACTGCTTTGGATGCAGCCCAGAACATGTTTGGCTTACCGGGCTGCAAGTGCAAATGGCTGGGTCATGTCCAGTCTCTCATCCACCAGCACCCCCAAATCCCTCTCAGGTGGGCTGTTCATGATCCATTCATGCCCCAGAGTCAGGCAACAAACTATGCCTAAGAGAAAACTAAAAGTGTGTGGCAGCAGACTGCTGTGAAAACTAATAAATCAGAAGCAACCACTGCTTGAGCTCAGTTTGTCAAGTACTGCTTCTTAAGTGACCTTTTGAAGACTTCGATAGGCTGAGTAGGTTTTCTTTGATTGCAGGAGATTAAGCTCAATCTATATTGCACAAAGTTCATGCAGCAGAACACCTTCAATGAAGCAAAAGGAGGTATGGAGGACTTGGGATAAAGAGAAGGAGGTCTTCACAGAGCTAGTTGTTATCAGACTGTGATCCATACCATTTCCTTTATGTAGGTACTGTTCATTCTCTAATTACCACAGGATAAATTAGTGTGCAGAGTGTGCAACAGCAGCTATGCAGTACCTGTTCATTATCACAGCTGCAACCCAAGATCTAAGCTACACAGGTGATCACTTAGTGACAAAATAAAATTGTATTACACAAGACTCAAGGTACAATATTAACAGCTTGTCTGTGTGCCTACACATACAAAATATTCCCCTTTGTTTGTTTTCAGAGATAGTCAGATGTGGAAGCCAAGAGTCCAGAGACCACCCCATTGCATTGTCGATGGCCCATTACATTGTCTATGCTGTTTCCTCAAATGGCTTAATTATGTACCCTTGGGAGATTTAAACAGATATTAATTCAAATTGTTAATGCTTTACAAAATCCTGCTTGTATTATTAAAACAGTTTCAAACAATTGCTACCGAATAAACTGTGAGGGTGCATTTTCCAGGCTCCTTTATGCCTAATTCACATCAATCACATCCAAAGACAAATGGACACAGGCCCCAGTAGCAGAACTGACTTGGTGATCAAGTTGCAGCAGTTCATGCATTCAACTCTGAAAACCCTATCAGTTCCTATCTGTTGGCCCAGAGCTGATTATCTAACAAAGGCAGCAGAATTTGGCCCACCATGTGCTCCATTTTAAAAGCACACAGCTGGGATTGCCAGCATAAGCAAATGTTGGCAGTGTTTAACTCTGACAGGAATGCTCTGTTACATATGCTATGGGACTGTCCAATTCCCTGGCAGAAAATAAAGTGCCAGTGTTTAAGTAACCAAATCTTTTAAAAATCCACATTTGTTTATTTTAGCAGCTCCAAGTGTACTCCCAAGGATAGCTACAGCACTAGAAGAAGGCTGTTCTGAGAATAATCCATTTCCAAAAGAAAAAGTCTTATGAAATAAAAAGCAACAAGAGAATTTTTCACATTCCTTGCAGGAATTAGCTTTGAACTGAAATTTTAATCTTTAAAAGAAATCACCTTTCATCTAGAGTCCTGGATCACTTTTACTGAAGACTGTACTTTCCTCCCTTTATCACCTTAGGTATCTTCTGGTACTGGCTGTAAATCACAAACTTGGAAGAGAAGCTGCATCTATACCATGTTTGCTGTGGCTTGCTTGTCTCCATTTGTTTAAATTGCCTCCTATCACAGATTGGCTGAAATTGGTCCAGGAATGCTGAAGCCTAGCAAATACATATATATTTGACAAAGTGGGCTGCAAGTAGATGAAAGTTATGAACAACATTATATTTATCATTTATCTTTCTCAAGCTCACATAAGTATCTGCCCTTCTTTCTGTACCTTACAACACCCTTGAACAGAAAAAAAGTTACAGCTGAACCAGACATAAATCTAAAGTAAATCATAAAATTCTAAAGCAGCATCCCTCAATTTCATTTACAATGCTTCTCAATATATTTCATTTATCCTCTTATCTAAACTTTCTATCCACACAGTAAACATGTAAAGAAACTTTTTTGTCCTTGTTGCTAAAGCATTTTGTACAGTGTTGAATTTCAACTACTAATATCAATAACCCGTAACTAATGTTTACCTAAATGCAAGTACCCAAAAGACTGACTTGGAAATGGATGGTCTATTTACTTAACTTGTGATGAGTACAAACATTCAATCTTTAAAATTGATTTATTTCTAAACACTCATTCTTCCCCATTTGATTTTCTGACAGAAGTTACCTGTAGGTTAATAGAAAGGTAAAGCTGGAGTAGTCAGCTGCAGAATACTGAGCTGCAGGAATTTTACTGTAAATGCTATTTCAAAGACAAGTCTTGCACAAGCTCACTTTTTTTCTAACACTTATTTTTCTTGTCTTCTATTGCTTTCAGCAATATGCCAACATAATGAGTTTTTCGTAACTTATATTCAAGACTTAATATTCACTGAAGAAAAAATTCTCAAGAAAGGCAGATAATGCACCTCCTCCAGTCCTGGAGCCCAGCTCAGGAATCATCATGTGGCAGTACATACAGCTGTAAGGTACGTTGCATCTTGCACGGAATCAAGGCACCTTTTCCCTTTTCAGGGATCCTCTGCAGTGCTACAGAAACCCTCAGAAACCCTTTCTTCTCTAGAGATCTACAGTTTTGAACAGACAAGAAGGCAAATTCTGTACCTTTGAAAAGGTGTGACTCAGCACTCAAAGGAGGACTGCAGTCCTCTGATACGGTCAGCAGCAATATCAACACATGGAATTAACTTGGGACCAAGAACTAGAAGTCTTTAAGTCTCAATTAAAATCAAGCTCTGATTGCAATGCCTCCTAAACATGAAAATTCAGGAGAAATATCAGACATGGCAACAGCTCACAATGCTGTGTCAGTCTCAGAAACCTTTCTACCTCACCTCGTCTCTCTGAGCACATGGGTGGCCTAGGGCTGCCTGAAGAGATCAAGGGCTGACTGAGAGTGTGTGCTGACACAACCAACCTATTAAAGACTCCAGATAAAAGCACAATACTAGGAACTGATGACAGAATTTGCTCTAATCACTTCCACCTACCTAGATAAAAGAGAAAAAGAAATACCTCTGTCTCAATCATTCAGTTTGGACTTGTTGGTAAGAGAAAACCTGCAAAATAGTGCTTTAAGATATCTGTTAAAAGCCTCTTAATATATCTGTGCATGTCTTCAGTATCTTTACCTGAAGGTCAGAAAGAAAAGTAACCAGTGATTTTGAGAGTTTTTTTTTCATATAGTTCAGGTTTACAAATCATTCTGAAAAATAAACTGTTGCCCAAACATTTCAGTTTATTCCCACAACTGAAAAAACAGATGTGTCATAACACAGGACAGAGGCTGAAGAACTTTTGGGGGTAATCCTTCTGAGAATACCAACTACTCCCTTTAGCTAAGAATTTGTATACATAGTACTGCTGCATGAAAAGCAATTCTTAAACTAGGGTTTACTTTAAGCAGATAAGAGACCAAAGCCATGTTTCAAACTGTTAGGACACATAAGTACGATAACTGCCTTGCCAAACAGAGCTTATCCAAATGACAGTGTGAAATCCTCCCTGTTTGCCTGCATTAGTTTTAAGTGTATTCTAAAATCAACTCTCATCAAAACACATATTACCAAAAGGATGAGTCTTTTTTAAAATATGCAGTATGTTTGGGAAAATACATACTACATCTTGTGTTAGTGGTCATTCTTACAGTGGTCTCATCTGCTTCCCATCTACAAAACAAGTTACCAGGATGGGAATGGAACTTCATTTGCAAAGTAATAGCTTTCAAATTAAGAAAACTCAAGTCCTTCATCTTATTACTATTGCTATATGTTCAAGTGCCACAAACTCTAACAGCACTAGAGAGAGAGAATATCCCAGACTTGAAGAGACTACAAATTGTGAATTTCAGAGAGTGTTACATAAAATAAGTCATCAAAACTACTCCTGCATATGAAAACAAATAAAATCAGCTATGACTTTTGCCAGTCTAGAAACTAACAGAAACTAATTAATGCCAAAAACTGCAATAAGGACTAGAGAAAGCATTTAATTTTCTTATTTTTCTAATAAAGTTCAGTAGTTCAGTGTATTGCCCTTTCAACAATTTTTTTCAGGCTATTATTCCAAGTTGCTTTGGTTTTATTGCAGATGTTGAGGAGATGTTCGGTATTGGTTTCACATGGCAAGGGGTGGGAAGTGCCAGCTCCAAACCCACTGCAAGACACAGCTGAGGATATCAGGCAAGTTGGGGGGCATCTCTGTGATAACTTATTTAAGAAAGGACAAAAAACCACCAAACATCGCACATTAATTATAATACAGAGAAGTGAGAAAAAAAATCCCACAAACAAGGACAAGGAGGAAGGAAAGATGCTCCAGGGCTAGAGCAGAAATCTGCCACAAGACCATATTAAAGTATAAATTCCCTGCAAACCACAAAAAAGACCAGAGTGAAGCAGGTGGCCCCCGCAGCAGACGAAGAGCAACACTGCAGTGGGTGGATGAGCCCTGAACAAAACTGCAGCCCATGGAGAACCCCTGCTGGAGCACGCTACTGGCAGGAACTGATGCCCATGAAGGCCCCAGGTTGGAGCAATCTGTTACTGAAGAACCTTAGCCTGTAGGACACCTGGACTGATTGTAACCCAATTCCCCATTCTCCTGCATCTCTGGGGTTGGGAAGGGTTAGGAGAATGGAGTGAAGTTGAGCCTGACAAAGAGAGGGGACAGGGGAAGGTAGTGTTATATTTGTCCTTTTTTTGAAGCTGTCTATGATGGTAATGGGTAAGTGGTCCCCCATCTTTATCTCAGCCACAAGTTTTTCCCTCTTTTTCATTTCTGTGTACTGAATCACAGAATGGCTAGGTTGGAAGAGAACTCCAAGATCATTGAGGCCAACCTGTGTCCTAACACCTTAACTAAACCACACCACCAGCACCTGGAAGTCTCCCAAGATCACTTTGTCACAGGTCATAAAGTACTTCTACACGCTAGATTTCTTTGGACACTTCACCATCATGGATCCTTCTTTTCATATTAGCAACAGAGAACAATCCCAAAAACAGCATTTACATCGTATTCCTCAGACACACCATGGTATTTCCTTCCCTAAACACTTTCATTTGGAACATATTCAGCATTTACCTTGATTTACATCATATTACAACCCTTTTTCCCCACGTAGCTTTACCTAAAATTTTACACATGCTATGCAGGTCTGCATCATCGAAAACATTTGTTGCATTTAGTGCTTACTTTGAGGAGATAAAATAGTGAACATCTGAAATTGCATGCAGATCTTTCAGTAATTTTTGTAATTGGATCCAGGCCATCTATGGATATATAGTGTTTTTCTCATGTGCATCAAAAATTTTGGGTGTTTTATTTGTACCAAATCCCCATTCCAAGTGTTTATGATCAGGTCATAACCAAGAAACAAAATAAGAAAACCTCATCTTCGCATTGTCTATTCAAAATTTATTACACAGTAAGATAAGCCATTCTAAATACCAACTACTAGAGCTGGGACAACTAAATTCTTGCTATAGCTATTTTGCTTTCTAAAGAAGTCACATTTAAAATCACAAATGTAGATGTTACCAGATCAAAATGATATTGTTCATTAAACTGTGAAAATGATAGAACAAACCTGTAATTCCCAACAGCCTACTTGCCTACTGGTACTGATTTAGAAAACAAAATGAGATATTTCTCTGCCAACGTTCCCATCAGAATCACATATGTGAACACAAATGAGTAAAGACTTACCCAGGGTAATTAAGTTCGTTCCCTTGATACCATGAGTGTCCCACCCAGGAATGCCTTCTACAAACTTGTCAAACTGCCTCCTAAAATATATTAGTTTTTCTTCTGATTTCCACTTACATTAATTACATTTCATATACACTCACAGGCAGGGCCCAGAGAATTTCTAAATTCTCTCCAAGGTGCTTCATCCAGCTAAACACCTATACATTCTCCTAAGTTCTCATTCAAGTTCCTGAGCTCTGGAGTTGTTTAGCCTGAACAAAAGGAGGCTCAGCAGAACCTTATTGTTCTGCATAATTACTTGAATGGAGGTTGTAACAAGGTGGGCAACAGCCTCTTTCCCAAACTATCAGCTGAAAGGACAACAGAAAGTTGCACTGGGATGTTTAGATTGGATATTAGGAAGAATTTCACTGAAACTATTAGTGAGAATTGCAATGGGCTGCCCAGGGAAGTGGCTGTGTTACAATCCGCAGAGGTGTTTAAAGCAGGTGTAGATGTGGCATTTGGGGTTTTGTAGGGAACTTGGCAGAATTAGGTTTATGGTTTCTCTTGATGAGCTTAAGGGTCCTTTCCAATCCCAGTGATTCTAAGATTGGGATCATGCATCTATTGATGTACTGTAGTACATTCATATTCTCTCCTGTAATTGATAAAATCACTATTATTTTATGATTTAATTTAAACTAAATTTACTCATTATAACATAATCCATAGTTACGTTCTCTGGCCTCTTGTTTATAGTCCAAGACTCATTAAGTTCTGCACGGATCTCCTGAGATCCAATCTCTTAAGGCCAACCTGCATGCTCAAAAGTGAACTAGAGCAAGTTGCCAGAAACACAGCAGAGGTCTTACTCAACAAAAACAAGTAAAAATAAAACAATCTCTTCTTCTTGCAGTGCTATTAGGCAGCAAAATGATCCTAGAATGCAAGTACTAATAAAAGCTAATACTCACTTTTATTAATTTTGCATTAATCATAGCTAAAAAGTTCCCAGATTCTGGAGCCTCTAGCCAAGCAATTTCCAATAGCACAGTGAAAAGCATCTGTGCTGTGTCAAAAAACCTATCTGTATGTTTGGGGCTTTATGAGAGCATAGTCACTGCAAGTCATATCCAAACTAACTTACACTTAACTTACTCTCAGTTTTATCAACCTCAGACATTAGGAGAGTAAGACACAAAAGCAGGCAAATACTCAGACAGTCAACCTGTTAGAAGCTGCAGTCATGGCAGTAAGTCTGCTACAGACAAAAGCAGAACAAAAACAGACAATGTAAATTCAATATTGTCCTAGTATATATCTGCCTGCTGGAAAGAGCAGAACAGATCAAATGGATGACTGCTGCTCAATCTAACATCACATTTCAAGCCAAAACTGCTTTTCAGATAATCCTTCAAAACACAAACTCCATCTATTCTTCCCTATTTGTAAGGCAAGTCATACAGACAGGATTAAGACTGTGTCAGAGACTAGGTTTTAATTTTTATATCAGGAGTCAGAAGCCACATGAAAAATTACCTTTTTTTCCATGTTGGTATATTAGTTCTCTAAACCTCAGTTAAAAACAAAGTTTTCATTTTTCTATTTGAAACAGAAGATGGCTTGTAGAGTTCATCCACATGCATGTCCGTGCATAGAGAAGCACACACCTTCCCTCTGTGAAAAGCTTAGCATCACACAGAATACAAGAGAAACTAGAAGGGAAGAACTGCTGCTGTGCTGGCATTGGCAGGGTTAAATTGAGTGTCCATTTGTACTGCTGGTTCAGATAAATGGGTTTCATTTCATTGTTTCCTTGTACTTGATAAGGTTCTTGGATTGATTCTGGTGGCTCACAATGCCTTCCAGGCACAGGATGTTATTCATACTACTGCATCCAAAGCCTTTCACAACACTGTGGTTTCTTCTTACAAAGACAGGCATTACAAAACTAAAATATCAGTAAAATCAGTTTCTCCACTTTTGTAAAATGAAGAAAAGTCTGTGAAATGAAATCAATTTTGTCACAGCACAAAAACCATGACAACCAGAAATATCAAGAGAGCTGGAAAAAAAAATTCCCTCTTCCATCAGAATTGGACAATATTAAAGCAGGAATCCATGATTCACCTTAGTAATCCACAGTTATAAAAGTATCTAAACATGTTTCAAATCATAGAAGCTTCTCTTACAGAGCAGGAAAGTATTTCTAACTGAGTCAATTAGCAGCAGCAGCAACTCAAGTTCCTCTAACTGAAAAACTATGTCTCTTTCCTCATTGATCTTCATCTCAAATACAGCTAATAATAATGTCCATTGAACCCCAAAAGGATTTGCATTACTTTGCACTGGGAAATACAGTGAAACGGATTGCTTTGCAGAAAACTAAATTCAAGACTTTTTGCATGACTGCCTCACCTCATCACTGACTCACATAGTCTCAAAATATCTGTACATCTCTGCATGCCTTCATTCCAAGTACTGTCTGCAATAAGATGTACACTAGCATCTAATTACCTAATAGAAATGCTGCTAACATTCATCACTAATAATAAACTATTTTAAGACTCTAATTTCTTAATTCAAAGAAGCCAAAGAACTGATTTTTCATCACCGCAGTCTGGTGATTACATTGAACCTCCAAGACTGGGCCCATCATTTTGGAGCACACAGGAAATTTTTACTACAATAGCAATGGAGAGTAATTTTGCTTATGATCTGCAGAGGTTATTAAAATACCTAATGTGTTAAGTATTTTCCTGCTTTTCACATTAATTCAGAGAACACTTTCCCCAACATGAGTTTGTCCCTACACTGCAGAACTAGAGAACCAGCTTTGTTTTTTATACATACACTTTGGTCAAAATCTTCTAGGACAATTTTAAACTTCTCCTGACATTTTCTTGAATCTCATTCAGCTCTTTCCTCCATGTTATCCTGCTGTAAACTGTAGCTTTGAGACTGGATGCAAATTAGAACTTCAACATTGCAATAGCAATTGCATTACACCACCTGTCTCACACATCCTGCCATCCTAGGGAATCCTGCACCCAAACACTAAGTGCAGCAGTGTTCAACCCTGACAGCAGTACCTGTGACTGGCAGCCCCTTCACCTGCTACATGGCTTACCAATTTTGTGGCTTAGGGAACAGAGCACATCACATTATCTCCTCAGCCCTCCTAACTCAGTAGCCTGCACACTTGCAGGATGTTAAGGTGACAGCTGTCAAAGCCAATATTCTCATCTATGAGCCATCACTCGCAGCAAGTGCTACAGGAGCACCACAGTAATCACAGCAAGTATGACACAGATCACAAATCAGAACCTTTACAAAGAGTAGTGTTTGCTAGGACTAAACACACAGCCCACAGAGCTTGTAACCTGGGGAGTAGGGAATGCCAGAGAAGGTGTTTTCAATTCTGCCTTTCTGCAGGACTTACAGACTCCCTCCCCACAAGGTACATGAAGACAACTAGACCAGATAAGGATTCATTTCTCTGTATCCTCTATATTTATATAGAATGGACAGTAGTAAATGCTGTTCCTCAAATCAAATTGCTATTAGTTTTTACAGGCAATCTGAACAGCATCATATAGAAAAAATTAAAGAGCACTATTCTCACTAGAACTCAAATCCTGGAACTGAAGGTAGATACTCAAAACCAGACTGAGTAGGATATCAAATCCTGGTCTCTCACATACTGGATGATCCCTTAAATGCTATGATAAAAAGGATGTTTGAGTCGAGGGATTTATGCCACATGTGCTAATTTAGAAATATTTAAACAAGAATCTCTTTGCCTTACTGTAGAGCAATATGTTCAGCACCATCTTCTTACATTCAAGGCCAGTTCTCTTACACCCATGAGGAATTTCACACCTGTGCTTGAGCTTTCCTTTCAAATTAGCTGCTCATCAACTCTATTACTAAACAAACATGAAGCAGCTGTAGCTCTCAGACTATGATTAAAATTAAACCCTTCAAATCCAGCCTAGCTTAGAGAACCTCTGTACAGTTGTTCTCCATTGATTAACTCCAACTGGCTCACTACTAAAACTAATCTATTAAGTCTGAAAAAAAGTTTCAAATAAAGCCTTTCACATAAATGGGATCCAAATGTCCAACACAAAAAGATGGTGCCACTAAAATGTTTTAATAAAAATAAATAATGTATAGGTTTAAAATGCTTTTTCTTCACCTTAGAGCAGTTAAACTGTGGATTACTTTATTGATTCAGCATTCATTGTTTTGCTTTGCACAACACTGAAAAAACAGAATAATGCCCTTACTGGTCTTCTAAGGGAGGTAATGGAAGATGATAGAACTACAAACCAACCTGCCAACCACCAGCTGCATGCACCACCTGTGGTGAAATACTGAGTGCTTACCAGAGGGCCGTGTTCCAGCCAGGCTACAGAACAGGTTTTCGATCTGAACTTCCCTGCATACATACCCCCTCTGCGCAGTCAATGAAATACAGGAAAAAACAAATAGGGCTGATCCACAGGTCTGCAGTATCCTGTTTAGTCATGATGTGACACACAGAATTAGAAGTTAGAAAGTTACCTACACAATAGGTAAATGAGTCTTCTGAATGAAGTCTCAAAACATTTCAGAAAATAGCTCTTTGCCTTTACAATGTCTCTTTAAGAGAAAACACATCTACAAGATGCTGCTAAGTGAAACTCATAAACATGAGCAATACTAACCCAATCACATACTGTCCTTTCCCTTGTTTCTATTTTAGGTTGAAAGCTTTTGCCTCGAGATCCGTGTCATTTTTACTGGCATGATTAAAGGGCTGAATCCTCTCCATGTAATGTTCTAGTTAAATCACTGGTATTTCACTAGAACCTAAACAGCCCTATAAACATCCCTTCGTTAGTATTCTCATGACTCTTTTCTCCACCTGCTTAACTGACTTCAGTATTTAAAGTCTGCCAGTATCTTCCCCTCAAGATGGAGCTGGCTGCTCATTCACTTTGATAGTGATTCCACCCTCACTTGTCCATCACACCCTATGCTGTACACAATCTCTCAAAAACTCAAAAGCTCACAATACCATTTCACCATTTTGAGATAGTAGCCTGATGTATTGTATGGTCCCAGCACTACAGATCTTTCTCTGAGTCAGATGCACACATCATAGTCTCCAGAAACTGGCACCCAGTCGAGAAAATGCCTGATTCCATTCTGAGGTTTGTAACAGACTTTAAATCTGTGCCAAATTAATGTTAAAACATTTTAAAAACAAACCAAAAAATGTCTAAAGCTTTATGGGAGATGGGAAGACATAGAAGGCAAAATATTTGGGAGCTTCAGAGATGAATAAAGGCACCACAGAGCACGCAGCCTGCGTAAAGACTCTTACTGTACTTCAGGAAGAGGAGGAGAATGGAAACACCAAGGATCTGCCCTTCAGGTATCAGCCTAGAGGATGACTACATTGCCTTTCTCATGCCAGTAACAGACCACAATCCCAGCAGCAGCCAAAACCACATCAATCCAACCAGGATTATTCCCCAGCCTTTCTGTAGAGAGATGCTTTGTGAAGGCATAGGACAGCACTATGCATCCAGATAAAATGAGTGCTCTGTCACCGATATCCAAGGAGGTGTTTGAAGAAAAAAATCAGCATTCTCCAGCTGCTTCTCCTTCTTCCATTAGCAAGGGACTCACAGGTGATCTTTAACAAACCCCAGCACCTCCAGGTTACTTTCACCTGAATTGCATCCCCACACTGACATGCCTGTCCATGAACACATCACAGCTACCAAGGCTTAAACATCATTTACTATCAAGTTCCTCAACTCCAGAGAAGAGCAGAGTGAGGTACAAAAGCAGGTGTAAACCTGTTGGAATTTGTAGTCACAGCAGTAAATCTGATACAGACAAATTCAGAATTAACACAGACAGTGTAAATTCAATATTTGGAATTTACACTGTCTTATTATATAGCTACCTGTTAGGGAGAGTAGAACTAATAAAATGGTTGACTGCTGCTCAATCCAGCATCACATTTGAAGTCATAAATACTTTTTAGATGCTCTTTCAAAAATGCACATCACTGGCACCAAGCTGGGGGAGCTCTGTCACCTGCTTCCACATGCAGGAGAGGAAACAAAAGGTGCCACCTGCAAGTATTCTTAGCAGCTCTTATCAGTACCCACACCCTGAGAAGCAGAGGGAGAAAAAGACCTAACACCTTCAGGTTAGAAAGGTGGGACAGCTGCTAGCTAAAGCAAGGAAGGGGGTTTCACACAGCAGAAGACTCTTTAATTTTTGCGTTTTTAAGAGTTGTCACTGCCATTTGGTGGACAAAGGTTCTACTTGCAGGAGTGGGTAGCTGTGAGCTGGATCTTACACTGCTACAAACCCTTGTTTCTTAATGGATGTCATGTCTTGGACTCATTTGGATTCCACAGGGAGCTTTTGTTTCTCATTGCCTTTATCAAGTGATCAGGGTTTATGCTTGTTGTCTTCCTGTGTGTAGTCTGTCTCAGGCCACAACCCAAGCATGACATAGGAACATACTGAGTCTGAACTGATGTTGAAGCTTTCCAGAATGTTGCGGTTAACTGCAATGAACAGTGAGTGTTTCAAACAACATCTGGAAATATTATGTGGTTGTGAATCTTGACTATTACACACTCCTACCAACACTCTTGCCAGTCCCTGACAAGCAGACTAACCTATACATAAATGTTCTCTCTTCTTTTTAATGCCCCAGCACAGGAGAAAAGCATTGAAGAGTTGTTAAGTGGCCTGGCCTGCAGGACTCACTCCTTGTCTCACACCAAAGAACTGCAGATGCTCTTTTTACACTACAAACTTGCTCTAGTTTAACAACATGACCACGTTCCCTAAATTCCATTATACTGGGAGGGGTAGGGCAAAGAACCACATCTCTTCTGTTTTCACTCTAATTTCAACCAGATGCCATGGTTGCCGTCTTGCATCCTGTCCCAGGGTGAGGAGGCCTCTGCACTCACTGGGTTGGACCATTTGCCTTGCTCAGGCCAGAAGGAATCATTCTCCCTGTCTCCATGGGAAAATGAAGTGTAATGCTATGTTGTGGATAACCTACATCTCGGACCATATATACACAGATTGACTGTTGCTATCACAGGGCAATCTGGTATTATTTTTTTAAACTAGAATACTTGTGGCTTTCCACTATATATTTGGGGACATTTTTAAAAAGGCATGTCCCATTCATGGGTCTGGCAGAAGCAGACATTTTGTACCTCCTAGAAAAGGCCGTTTTGGGCACCTCAGACAGTGATGAAACCTGAGCTAGATCTTGGCCATCTGCAACAAAGGCAGCAGCATCAATGGACATTACCAATGTTGAATTTTTCCCCTGAACCCAAACATAACCATAACTAAGACCAGTTTTGATCCATCACAGGGCCATACACCTGAACAGGTCAGGGACAATTTCATGTCTAGTGCTCTGGTCCAGTTACAGCAAATCCTCACATACACCCCTAGGGATTCAACCCTCCAAAAAGGCCAAGGAACAATAAGGATATGGCTTAGTATTCTGTTAAGAAGTTAATTGCATAAATTAGACCCCATCTACTTCACATGCCAGAAATCCTTCTGGATTATTCCCCAGTACTCTGGGATGCACCGAATCTGTGCAACTGATCCAGTCTCAGATTTCACCTTTTAATATCTTAACCAAGTCAAGTCATGTCTTATATTTCATGAAGCTGTGACAGCAAAAGGACTATTTTTATCTTTGCCAAATTAGAGTTGGGATTTCCAGAAGCAGTAGCCACCTCTTCAGAAAAATAAACCTTAATTGGGAAAAAATATCTTGTGCTGAACCTAGACTATAAGAAAAGCCCTGACATACACCAACCGTATGCTGTGGGGAAAACAGCCTGAAAATAGTTGATGCATACTGAAATATTCCCTCTCCTTTTCTCTCAGGATCAGAACATGGAAAGATCAGCACTTTCAATTTCTACTCACTTACCTACTGTGACAGGACAAAAGACAACAGATGTTCCCAATGCAAAGCACTCAAAAATCATTAGTTAGGCTCCAAAATTCAAAACAATGGCTTTAGAAGCAGAGTTTAAAAGAAATATAGGTGTGCTCTTCTTTTGTTCTACCTTTCAAATTTTTAAATCTTTACAATCAGGTTTTATATCTGTTCATATCCATGGGGGACAGGCATTCTAGCTGGCCCTGTATTTTTTCAGTGGAAGCTAAAATTTTTACATCATTCATTCTTTCAAGTTACTGATGCTTTAAAAAAAACAGTCAAACAGCATCAGGATGGTGAATGCTGCCATCTCTGGCTGCTCTGTTTCAAAGCAGTTTCCATGCTGTGTTATGGGTTAGAAACCTTATTTACTTCATGTCAAAAAGGAGGTGATTACTGTAAACCTGTTTTGTTTACAAACTACAAGACAAAAAGCTGGCCAAACTGGACTTAGTAGATATGCAATGGGCAAAATAAAAAAAATTACAAGTTATTGATGACAGTCCTGATGAGGGCAAGGACTAGAAAGTTCTACATTTTCCTTTCATCTCTAACTGCCTCAAGCTAATAAATATTGTCACCATTTGGAGGCTCTCTGGATGAATAAACAAGTAAGACAGTCTGAGTCAGACCATCAAAAATGAACAAGAGTTAAGTGTACTTATTTCTCTTTTACATTTGTCCTGGGGGAACCCACAAGTGGATTATAACTTAGATTTTACACACTTACAAGGAAATGAGCAGACAAGTGAATAGTTCAGAATAATGAATACTTCAGAATTCCCTCCAGAGCAAAAAGCTTTTTCTGTCTTTACCTAGACTATACCTATTCTATATGCAATGCTCTACAGGTCTCTCTTTCACCTCCAAAATTCCCAAGTCCACACAAAAGCTTTTTTAACAAGATATTCACTGCCACTGCATTAGTAAAAATTTCCTTCTTCTGGAAGAGCATCTGCATTCAGGACAAATTACACAGAATCAGAAGCTATGGAGGATAAGAGAAGAAAACTTGTAATAGCCCTTCAAATTCAAAAGGGCAATGCAAACAATCAGAGCACGTATATGATCCAGTTCTGTTAGGAAAAAAAATGCTGAAAGAAACTATATGGCAACCCTGGGAGAGAGGAAACAATTTACAAAGAGTAGGGGTACAGTTTTATGGCCATAAAAAGGACAGCACCACTGAAAATTAACACCCTGCCACAGGTTCATTCTCTTAAGTCCTACCAATCCAGATCTCCATTGAAATTTTAAAGGACACCCATGTTGTCTTAGAGGAAACAGAGTAGGAAAAATATATAGCCCAAAAGGAAGCAACATATTTTAGGGTTGGGGTGGGTCATTGTTCTAAGTCCCTTCTCAGAAGAAATGCTGTGAAGGTGAGTACAACCTGCCCAACTAGCTACAACCACCTGTTTATTTCCTACCAAATCACAGACAAAATACAAAGAGGAAGAAAACAATTTTTAAACACTGAATTTAATAATTTTTTTAAAATATGCTACTTAGAAACTGTATTTAAATTAAACTTGATTATGGGCTAACAAAGAACAATCACAACAGTGATATACATGTACATGAAATAGAAAATCTTTCCCCATGGATCCTGTGGCTTTCCTAATGAGATTCAAACTCGGCCACATGTAACAAGGGAAATAAGGCTCATTGGAGACAAAAAAAAAACATGTCCCAGAAAGGGAGAAGTCTGCATATGAACACATAGCACAAAGCAGGTAACTTGCCACAAAAATTCTGTTGTGTTTAATTTACAGTCTGTATTTTAGTCTGTATTTTCCATACAGTATCAGTAAATAAGGAAATGAGTTTTCAGCTACATTTGCATCAAACATGCTAGCTATTTGTCAGGAAATGTCAAAAATTATATGCTCAACTTACAGAATCAAATTTCCATCCCATAAAAAATGAAATTACAGTACAGAGAAATAGGTTGCTTTTTTAAGCACTGGAAGCAACACGGTTTGATTTTTCACTCATTAGTGCCCTAGATTTACTAGGAGATTTTTTCTCATAGACTGATTTCTGAATGAGTGTTCTCTCCCATCACTAGTAAGAGGAGAATTTACATTGTAACCCCTACCCTTGCCAGGGAAGTTACAGGTCTTTTTCCTACTTATCTGACAAGTTTCAAAACTCACCAGATTTCAATCATTGTTGTTATTGTGCCTGTTAAAAAGGCTAAATCTGACCAGTTTTAAAAAAATATTTATAAAGAAACAGAGTAACAGACAAAGAAACAGAAGCGTTTACAAGAATAAAAATGTAATATGCATAGAAAAATTTTCCTTAGTACATCAGGATAAAATGCAGAGCACTTGGTGGGAAAGAATTTGAAGAAGTACACATGCATCATTTGGGATGACAAGCAGAAACTAGAAGGTCTGAGTTCAAGTAAACATGATAGAGAGTTGGCATCAGCATGAAGCCCCTGTACATCTGCAGTTACTTTTTCATTTCTCTTTTGCATTCCCTCAGTGTGCAGCAGAAAGGGATTTTGGTGAGTGCTCCCTGACAAACTCTAGAGCAGGATCTCATGTCTGGAGAAGTAGATATTGAGGGTCTGGCCAGCTAGAAAATCAAAACTTCACTACACTACAAAACTTTACAGAGTGACAGCAGAGAGAAGTGCTGGAGTGAACAGGCAAAGTAGAAGAAGCTGAGAAGCCAGAACCAACACATGGTTTCTGTGCCAGCGATGCTGACAACTGGGGGATCTGAGCTGGAGCTCCATCCTGCCCTGAAAGGCTGAGAAACCCTTCCTGCTTCCCAAATACTCCAAGTACTGAGCCATAACCCAAGTAGGAGAAATGCAATTTTGAGAATACCTGTTTACCTGTGCTTAAAAACCTAACACTAACATCTTCAGCTTACAAAAAAGAAAAAATCTGACTGCATTTAAAATTTGGAAGTTATAACAAAACCATTTGCAGAATGCAGTTTAAAAATGCTATGAATCAAATTAGCTTTTTATTTACATCTGTCATGCACCATCATGTCCTGGGGATGCCTCAACACTGGCACAACTGCTGCTGAACATTATGACAAACCACAACATTCCAGAGTATGTACTTTGTCCCACTGGGGAAAAATTAAAATATAGTTGCTCTGGTTCTAACTCACATCAGATTTCACTCCTTCTGTAAATGAGTAAACAAAACTACATCGATCTTGGCTGTTACATCAGTCAAGAGCTTTGATATTTCACAAGGGGCCCACACAAACAAAAGAGGAAAAAAAAAAATCACATAATCTGTCAACTTGGCTATCAAGAGAGCTACCTCAAGTTTCTGTGGTTTGGGGAGGTATTTTAGTATTTCCTAACGTAACAAAGCGTGATGGAAGAAAACTCCAAAGCACCTAAGTTTGAGTCCAGGCTCTTATGACACTAGACTATGACACAGATGCTCAACCCCAGCCCTTCACTTCCATCAGTCCTGAGTTTCTAATACATTTTTGTAATGATCCCCTTCAAACTTGAATGATGAAAGTGCACATTTTGCAAATGACACCTCAACCAATCTGCCCCATCTGCATAAACGACAGCAAATGATTTCACTCTTTAGGCTTTCAAAATAAAATGCACATGCGGCAAATTCCAAGCTGGCAGGAAAATCCAGTCATTAAAAAAGTGATTTGTTTTCTAGAATTGCAAACACAAAGTCTCCATTTATTTCCAATGCCATAAAGAAAATGAACAGTTATATTTTTTTTAAACAACCACAGCCCAGACATATTGGAAATGTTTTAATTTCAGAAATACTAACTGGCAAATTAGAGTCTAAATAGCTTCTCTAAAGTGGTACCATCTTATACACAGTTTTCAGATTTATTTCATCACTTTGCCCTGCAGGAAAAGGTTTTATCATCTTCTGCATAAACTGTAATGATGTCTATCTGTTGCTGGTGTCACAAAATTTAAGAAGAAACCAAAGATACGTGAATTTTAAGTAAAATTATACTCATTAACAAGAAAATATATAATATATCATGAGAGCCCCAAAAAAAAAAAATCTACATTTCTATTAAAATATTTATTGTCTCTATCATTCTGTCTTTCCTACTTTCTCTTCATAAAACAGAAGAATGGAAACAGAACAGCAAATTAAGAAAATAGCAAACATAATTGATATAGCCCCATTCTAACAAAGCTTGCAATCACTATCAACTTTACACTAAATGAGCTGCTTAATTAGACTCACCAGGACTATTCCCTATACAAAATGTAAGCACATGCATCATTCTTTCCAAGATCATGATTATGTAAGGGTTATCTGTAATGAAAATAAAACTATCTCCTTTTTCCCCCCCCAAACTTATCAATCTGCACTTATTTTTGTGGCTATAGCAGCATCTGGTGGACAAATAGTAAAACGAACGTCTGGCATATGATAAAAATATATGTATTTTAAAATATAAATTGCTTTAATTGCTCTTTTTTTAAAGTTAAAAAGAAAAAAAATCCAGTTTAGATAATCCTTAATAACTTTAAAGTTATTACATCTCTTATAAATGCTTTTTATCCTTACCTTTTCCTCCCTCATTGGACCTCTCAGCTAAGTGCTTGTGTACTATGAAGTGCTGGTCATAGTCTATCAGTGAACACAGGCCCACTTTGACAAAAATGTACAAATACCTCATAAACACAAAGTCTGCACAGTTAAGCAGTCAAAAAATTAGAACCTATCATAAATAAAGTTTTAAAGTTATAGCTAAGAGAACAAAAACTCCTGCAGGTTTTCTCGTAACAGAATCAAAGACTAAAAAGAACTCAGATCCCTAAAATAACCACTGAAGGGCAAGTTAGCATGCTGGGGTAGCAGACAGACATTTTTTCCTGCTTCACTCATCTCTTCTATGCTTTGTTCTGACTTTCATGTAATTGCTCTCTTCTCTTTCATATTCCTTTCACTAAAATATGTGCCCAATAGGAGTATCTGTGTAGAACCTGAAAAAAAGTATTTAATGACATGAGTCAAATACAGCTGTAACTGTATTTGCTAAAATTGATCACTGCTGAAGTTGATTGTAGTGAATCCCAAAGGGCTAGAAACATATGAATATATTGGTTAAAATGACAATTTCCTCCTCCAAGTGAAAGAGGAGTCAACAAGGAGAGGGACTATGCTGGATCTCGTTCTCACCAACAAGGAGGGGCTGCTGAGGAATGTGAAGCACAAGGGCAGCTTTGGCTGCAGTGACCATAATATGGTGGAGTTCAAGATCCTTAGGGCAGCCAGGAGAAAGCACAGCAAGCTGGCTTCCCCAGGCTTCAGGCAAGAGGATTTGCATCTCTTCATGGATCTGCTTGGGAGAGTACCACAGGATAAAGCCTTGGAGGGAAGAGGCACCCAAGAAAGATGGCAAATTAGTCAGAGAGCACCTCCTTAGGAGCAATGCATCCAAACAAAGAGAAAGTTGGGCAAAAATGTCAGGATGTCTGCATGGATAAGCAGCTCCTGGACAAACTGCAACATAAAAGAGAACCCAGCAGAGGCAGGTACTTTGCTACTTACCAACAGAAAAGCTGTCACAGCACATGTCACAGCTGAGACAACCACAATAGACAGAGTATCACCATAAAATTTCAGACAGCTCCAACCCACACAGAGTAACACCATAACACATCTGAAGGCTTCAAGCATCTGCCCTTCTTATTCTTCAGCCCAACCTTTTATCCCCTCATGCTGATGCACTGCCCCTGTGTGCCCTCTGCTCCCTTTGGTGGTTGGTCAGTGCCCTGGGCACTCCATGGCTCATTGCTGTCACTGCTGCTCACCTGCTGCTCACAGCTGCACCCACTGGGGATGAGCCACAGCCCAACTCCCAGTGACCACAAACTGCGTGCCTACAGAAAGTAGCACAGCCAACACACACAGCCACACACAAAAAATATTCTGAACTTACACAGACCAGCAGCTTAATTCAGGAATTGCTTTTGCTAACAAACACAACATCCCAAAAGCTCCAAAATGAGGGACTTGCCAAAACCTTCTTGAAGTTCATTACGGTTGTTTGCATTTTACACAGCAAGTGTAACTACAATACAAGGTAGTGTCCTCTTAGGCACGCAGACAGAAATTCAAAGAAATTTTGGTGAGAAGAGGCAGGGTTCTGGATACAACCAGAGTATCTGTGGAAGACATCTGCAGTCATCCACCAACTCCAGGGTAATTCACGGGGACACTGTACACACCAAGCTTTGTCAACTGGTCACTTTCAGTGACTTTAAAAGCCTTGACAAAAACATGTATGACACTCGCATTTCTTACTTGTAGAAGATACCTCTGAGGTGCTGAAAACTTACAAGCATAGATAGGAAATCAACTTGGAAACCAAAAAGAAGCAATCTAATGCAAGCATCTCTGTACCTGTACATAAGACATGTACAACAAGCCTTGTGGGGTAATAATTTTCATTTAACCAGGTAATATAATCAACAGGCAACTTTTTGGGCACAAACCCCCCCTCTCTCATGAATGAGAAGTAGGAAGAACACTTTTGAAGACTAAACACAAATTACTACTGTAGTTGGGATTCTAATCACACATGGGCTAGTAAGGCAGTTCCCAAGCAAAGAGTCTTGGTACCTGTCTAGAAGGTTCTAGGTTAATATGAGAAAAAGGCCGTTATTGTGCCAAGGGGGAAGTCTGACGTATGTTTTATTCCACGGAATACCAAGTGGCTAACAGGATGGAAAAAACTGTCATACCTCATTTCACCCCTAGCATGGTACACCTCGCTGACTTGCAAACTGCATTTCCCCGACTGGTCTTCATAGGCGTCCCTGGAAGCTTTTACTCCTTCACCAGCACATCCAGGTGTCCAGCTCACATGTAACCCTGCCAGAGGCAAGACCTGCTGCCCTTGGCCTTGCTGCCCTCATGTCCGAGGGCTCTGCTGATGTTCATGACATGTGTTTTACAACAGACACACACCGGCTGTAGGAGCCATGGGTTCTTCATTCCTTAGCGTTCTTTGCCTGCAGTCTGGCAAAGCGCAGGCACTGCACCCATGGAGCCAGGCCAGACTTAGACGGGAAAGGTGCCCAGGGACAGACTGTTTAAATGTAATTTTAAACTGTTCTTGTTTTATTTTTCCACTCAAACTCCGTGTCCAGCACCTTCCACGCGCGCTGACCGAGACACGGCGCCGCCGGGGCCCGCCTACAGCCGGGCGGAAGCCGGGCCGAGGCTTCGGGGCTTCCGCCCGGCCCGGGGCGGAGCCGGCTCCGTCCGCCCGCCCTTCCCGGATCCCGCCATGGCGGAGTATTCCTGCGTCAAATCCACCAAGCTCGTCCTCAAAGGCTCGAAAGAGAAGAGGTGAGGAGCGGGCTGCCCGCCGCGCCGCCCTTGCCCCGCGCTGCGGCAGCTGCCGGGGCCCGCACCGCCGCGGGGCCGGTGTAGGAGGCCGGGCAGGGATGAGGCTGGGCCGGCCCGGCCCTGCTCTTCCCTTCCCTTCGCTCCGGCCCGGGGGCTCGGCAGGGCAGGGCAGGGCTGGGGCCGGGCTGGGCGCCGCAGGGTCCCGGCCGGCGTCAGGGACCGCTCCCGCAAGGCCCGGCGGGACAAGGGCCGGGTCGGCGGCTCGTTCTCACTTCTTTCCGTCTACCCTTGCAGCAAGAAAAAGCACAAGGAAAACAAAAGGAAAAGGGAAGAGGATGCGGCAGAGCAGCTCGATATTGTCGGTGAGCTGCTTTCCAGGAGTTATGTGGCAGTGCGGAAACTGTAGGGGATGTGCCAGAAGCTAACGGGGTCGTTATAGGACTTCGTAAAGCAAGTGTAACTCCTGTAGAAATAAATAACTGTTTCTCACAACGTGTCATTTGTGTCTTGGAATCTTCCTCGATTCCACACAGAACTTGTGACACCAATAGAATGGATTCAGTTTTTTATAAGTAATTAAAAAAAAAGCATTACTATCTTAATGAGCTAGGAAATATTTGTAAGACAGTATACAAAGAGAAAACTTTACTGTTCAAAAAATGTAAAAGTCATAATTCTAAGTCATGCACATGGGAAGGGCTTTAACTTTGGTAGAATTCTGTAGGAGTCAAATGTTCAAATCCTGATTGGTTTGAACAACTGAGGTCTAAGGATTACAGCTTACATATTTAACAGCAAGATTAAATAGTGTCTCTGATTCTCTTGTGCTGGAGAATCTTATAAATGGATATGACTCCAAAACTGCAGGAGACAGATCCAGAGGCTAAAAAAATCTTTTTCTTGTGAAGTGTGTCTTTGCTGCATCAGCTAAATGAATCAGCTTGGTCTGTGGACTAGCACAAAGAAGGGATGAAGCACAGGAGCTTGTAGCTAGGGATGACAGCTGTCAAAGAGCAGGACTTCCTGAAGCAGCAGCAGCAATGCCATTAAATTGGCTCTGGACTATAAAATAATGCACAAAGGTTATGAGATAGCTATCTTTTGAATTTAAAATTTCAGAGAAGACGCAGAAATATAACCTCTTTGGGTATTGTAATCAAAAGTTGTGGTTATTCTGTTAACTGTCATGGTTTTGTATTACAGGAAACTGGTGGGCTGTCAGTAATTTTGGTGAAATTACAGGAACTATAGCTATAGAAATGGATAAAGGAGCTTACATCCATGCCCTCGACAATGGCTTGTTTACACTTGGAGCACCACATAAAGGTTTGTTCCAGGAAATTTGAAAATAATAGAGTTTTAATCATGAAGTGCCTAAAGGCATAGAACTAGCATCACCTCAAGGCAAGCAGTGTTACAGCTAAAACCAGTTTACTACAAAAAATGCAATAATTCTAGCTGAAGCATGCAGATGACTTAAACCTAATGACCGCCAATCAGTTTCACTCATCTAGTTTCATGCTGGCTTATGTGTGCAATAAATTGAACTGCACTGGAGATGATTACCTGTTAAAGGCCATACTTGCTGGATAAAAAGCAGTATAATTTTTATTAAAACCTATAAAGTGTTTATGGTGTCACTTGAAGAGTGAAATTCAAGGTAGATGAGTTTTAATGCTTATTGCTGCATCCTTGTCATAATATACTTGTTTTGTCACTGCACAAGAGAACTACCAATGTGCTGGGATAATCAGCTCGTTGTTTGAATTTGAGGGCAATGACTCTGACATGGGCTGTTCCAGAACCCTGACAGTCTGTGTGTGTTTCATCTCCAAACAGAGATCAGAGCAGCAATGGCCATATTCCCTTGTTTTGGTTTTGAGGGATGGAGAATCCAGTGGCTTTTAGGATACTGAGTTGAGTTACCACGGCTGAACCATAATGCATTTTGTTATCAAAGAAATAACATTACAAGGAGATTAAGGTATTCAAAGCCACCAGGAAAATTACAAAACATTCTCAATTATAAATTTCTTAAACTTATGATAATCTTTATTTTGTGCCTTGTTTTAAGCATTGTAAATATATGAGCATAAATGAGCACCTGCATTGCTTTTTTAAAAGTGAGTACTCAAAAAGGAATTTTTAATGAAATAAATACTTTCCCTAGTATTTAGAAATAGTCAGTGTTCAATTCTTTTTGATACTGCAGTATTAGTAGGCTAATACATTTTATGTTAATACTTCATACTTAACTAATGGCAAATTCGTTCCTCAGGTGATGAAGGCCCTAGTCCTCCTGAGCAGTTTACAGCAGTTAAGTTATCTGATACAAGGTAATTACTGTAATGTTTCAAGTTTTGATACTTGTTATCTTTGGTTTTTGTGAAAAGGCATTTTAATACTCTTTTTGAAATACATTGTCTTCTACTAAAAGTGTCGGTGGTGTTTTGGGTTTTGTGAATGCATTAATTAAAAACACTCTTTCCTGTTTCCTACGTTTTCTCTTTGAGGATTGCTCTCAAGTCTGGTTATGGCAAATACCTTGGTATAAACTCAGACGGGCTCGTTGTTGGACGTTCCGATGCAATAGGATCAAGAGAGCAGTGGGAACCTGTCTTCCAAGATGTAAGCTGTTTGCAATAGTTTATTTGATGTTGCTAGTGTTTGATTGTATTTTGAGTTAATCCATGTAGATGGGTATTTTTACTTTGAAGTTAAAGCCTTTTGCAATCTCTTTCATATTGTAACTTAGGATTTTCCAACTGCAATGCATTTACTGTAATTGAAAGTTTTTTAAATGCTTCAATAGCTTCATTTTGGCAGCTATAAGCATCTTAAAAATGAAGGAGTCAGCAAGTCTGGCTAGCTAGTGAAGTATCCATCCATAAAAGAATTATTTACAGAGATGTTTGGCACATTGTAGAGGATAAATTGTTACAAATCAAGGATTATATACAACCTTATTATACTTACAGTGTGTGATATTGTTTCTGCAGAGGAAAATGGCATTACTAGCAGCAAACAGCCGTTTTATCAGGTGTAATGAAGAGGGGGACATAGAAGCCAAAAGCAAAACTGCAGGGGAAGAAGAAATGATAAAGGTAATCTATAACTTCTACAATCTACAATTAATACAGGATTGGCCGGAATCGAACTCAAACAAGCAGGTGTCTGTGTGCTGTGATTTTCTCTTAATACAGTTATAATTGCTTCCAATCAGCTGTCAAGTGGTCTGGCCACAAGAAAGGTAAATGAGTTCCAGGACTGTAATAATTCTCAGTACCTCCTGTAGAGATAAGAAGATAACTTTACCACTCAGGAGGACAAAAGAGTCTATGTGATCTTCCAGGTACTTGTAAACAGCTTGGGACAGAAGAGAGGAATTATGACCTAATCAGGGACAGAGAAGGGTTTACCAGAATGATCCAGAAGGGGAGATCTTTTAAGAGAATCTGAAAAGACTATCTTGACTGTATCTGAACATGAGAAATATATCTCTACTCTCCAAGTAGAGATAGGTGTCTTAACTAGTCAGAGCAACAGTATTTTAAGTCAATCTCTGAATTGTCCCTGCCAAAATTAAGAACTGTAGTAGTGCTTCTTTGAGATAAAGGCAGTTATGTCTAGTATCAAGGATTGCACTTAACAATTCCCATATTTCAGGCAGCTCTTACTTTTGCAGTTGTTTCTGGTTAACCAGTTTGAAAACTGTGAACTTGAAAAGTCACTGTGACTCTCATTCTGTTTCAAAGGATATGTAGTCATTCACCTGTAACTTACTGTTTTTAAAATACAGGTGTTTTCTGTTGTGTTTTTGTTGTTTTTTCATTTTTCTTTCAATTATTAGATTCGTACTTGTGCTGAAAGAGAAGCTAAGAAGAAAGATGACGTTCCACAGGAAGACAAAGGCAACGTTAAACAGTGTGAAATCAATTATGTGTATGTACTTTAAAGCTGGTAACAGGCTCAAGTGCCTTTTTTTGTTTCTGACTGGGGCTGTCTTTGGGCCCAACGCCCATCCAGCCTTTCACTCACTTTTCATTAGCAGGACAAGGGAGGAAAACAGGGTGAGATAGTTCATTGCTTGAGATGAAGGAGAGCTGCTGTACCAGATACTGTCCCAGGGTTAACTGTGAATGATTAGTTACATTTATTTTCTTTTCATTGCATGTAGATTCTGAGAGATAAAAATTAAAAAACACCACCTTTCCTTCTCCCATCTCAAGCTCAGCTTCTCTCCAGAGCTTCTACCTGCTCCGCTAAGGCAAGGGTCTGTAGGTCAATACACAGTGTTTCCTTTCAGCCACTCCCTTCCTTTCCTGCTTTTCTCCTGCTCTGGTATGGTCTTATTCATGGGCTGGAAGGTAATGTTTGGTCCAGTACCTACAGCATCTCCTTCCTCTCCTTCTCTGTGCTTGATGTTGCCACTGCCATTTTGCACTTTTAGGGTTAGTTTTTTTTTCCTTCTCTGCCGGTGTGGCATTTTGCTTTATCTTAAATCTGTTTCCATGGGAGTGCCACCTGCTTTGCTGGTGGTTTGGCTGTGTCCTGTAGTGGATGTCTTGAGAGCCAGCTCTGTCCAGCACAGGTCAGCCCCTGGCCTTTTCTCACAGAGCACTTCCCTGCAGTCAGCACCTTGCAACTACATCCAGAACACTTTTGCTCCCCGATTTCTTATGCTAGTAGTTAATTAAGGGGCTCTTTAGAATTTGTAACCACTTCATGCTAGTCACAATGGGGGTCATTCCTACTTAGACTCCAAAAAAAAGCAAAACCTGAGTAGTTTTCACCTACAGAAGCCTTAGTGCAACCTTAGTACTGGGATAGTTTGCTGGATTTTATTAGGTCAGTTACCTGCTGCTTTAATAGGAGCTAAGATTCTTACCACAGCTGCTGATGTGTTGGGAAACAAAAAAATTTAAAAGCTTCAGTTCTTTACTACTTTTCTTTTCTTCCCCCTTACAGGAAGAAATTCCAAAGTTTTCAAGACAAAAAGCTTAAAATAAGCAAAGAAGATACAAAAGCCCTTAGAAAAGCCAGAAAAGAAGGCACTTTTCATGAAATGCTACTTGACAGGTACTTCAAAGTGCTAGAAATAATGTATTGATTAAAAAACTATTGGGAGATGGACATGTGGTAAATCCTGGGGTACAAAAGAGGGCTGGATTTCAGGGACATAGGTTCCTGAGCATTTTTCCACTGGTGAGTGTTGTGCCTGAGTCCTGGGGCTTGCCACCTTTTTTTTTTTTTTTTTTTTAATCTGGATTTTCACTTCTTTAGCTGAAGTTTGCAGGTTTGAATTTACCTGTAAATTAGTTCTTTTGAAAATCTTTAATCCCTCAACAACTCGGAACTAAACAAACTGAACAATCTAGTTAATATTTTTAATTGTGAAAATTGAGCTAATTTTTAAGATTTTTCAATACCTATGGTACCAGAATATTTTGGAGAGGCAGAAGTTGAATTTTAAAGAGAAATAGTGTTTATTAAGAACAGTCTTCATGTTATCTAGTGGGAATTTTTTGTCCTGCTAAACTAAGACTATAGAAACCATGTTGAATTTTTAAAGCCTTTTATGTCAGTATATAGTATAAATATTTGCATTAATTCAGTGGCTGGAATGCAGAAAACTATTTCTGATAATTACAAGTAATGTGAGAACACTCCTGAGTTCTCACAGTTGGTCAGCTTCAGATCATGCTGAATGTGAATTCCATTCCTCAGGGGAGACAAAATGCAATTATGATGATTTGAAGGGAAAGTCAAGGTTAACTTTAGCAAGTTAACTTAACACTGCAGTTCTACCTCCTTAGGAAAACAAAGTAAATTAACAAATCCAAGGTGTTGGTAGGCCTTTATATGTACTTTGAAGCAGAGTTCAAGAACAATTACTTTTAATGCATTCTTAACACTTTGAGGCAGATAAAACACCCAGGTGTAATTGTATTTGGTCTTAATCTAAATCTTGTTTCATTCACTCTTCCCATACAGGAGAGCTAAAGTGAAAGCAGATAGATACTGCAAGTGACATCCAGCTGGCCCATTTTCTTCTGCAACTTTGATGGCAGCATCAAATTGAAAAAGAGTAAAATATTTTTTAGGTGTTTTTTATTTAAAGCATTTTTTAAGTATCTTGAGGAATTGTATTAAAATTTTCTCAAATATTAATAATCCAGTTATCTTGTTAACTGTATAATTTGTGAATACTCGGCTTGTATGAAGGCAATGGCTCCAACAAAAATTAAAGGTAAATCAATTAATAATGGTAAGTTATTTGCCATGTAACTTAAGCCCTGGGAGACAGACTGTGCACTGATGTAGTCCAGAGAGAAAGCTCCCTGCCTTTTAGTTGCTTTTGGGACAAAATTTAGAAATCAGTAGATTATTGTATGCAGATGTTCCTGGCCAGAGTCAGGAATTCTTGGATAAAAATGCAGCATAGCTGTGAGGTGTGCTGTGGCAGAGAGGGAGAAAAAAAGTTACTGATTTTTCTCCAGAGCTCCTTAGTTTGGCCTAGGACTGGGGATTAGGGCTCATTAACTCATTGTTGTAGGTACCACACTACACATCCCTCCCTGGAAATGTGACTGATGTACAACAAGCCATTGGAATATCACAGTGCTGCTGTGGCCTGCTGCCAAAATTACTCTCAGAAACACCAGGAAAAAACCAGCACTGCAAGGAGCAGGCTGCAGCCCTGCCAGAGTAACTATTTATTGGAAGTTCAGTGCAGGTGTCATTGATCCACACTCACTGTGAAACTTAAATACATCTGAAGTGAACACTGATGGTGGAAGTAGATTGATATTACAGCATCTATTTTTCTTTCAAGAATATATTGTTTGAATAAAAACTCGACTCACAGAACCCACAAAAACAGTTACTCAGATACACCTTGAAGCAGAGGCATATGCTCTGGTGGGGAAGGGTGCTGAAAGGGCTGCTCAGCAGAGAATAAGAACCTAAGAATTACCCCTGATAGGGAATTTTCCATTTCATATTAGTGTAAATAGAAGAATACAGTGTGTTGCAAGTAGCTATAAGTGACAGTAAGCAGATAACAGAACTTCTGTGTTTTGTGTTTGTCACAGAGAGGTGAGTAAGTGAAGTAAAAAGCAGTGGCAGAGCAAATGAAATGGGACTTCCCTGGTAGGAGAGGAAGTATTAGAATTGGCAAGGGGCTGGCAGCCTTGCCGAGAATAAGGGTATTTTAGTAACAGTAGGGTTGCCCTGTATGTTGGGATTATGATACACTAGAGTCTTGAGAAAATGTGTTCTGAGATAGCACAGATAGAACAGGGATCTGGGGAATTCACTGGAAATCTAGGCCCAAGACAGTGAAATCAGTGGTATAACAAAGCAGTGAAGATCATGTATTTATTTAACTGTTGCTCTGAGGAGTCTTTTTGGAGGTTTTCCCAATGGAGGTATTCATGGAGTCATCTTGAAGACACTACATCCTGACAGTAGCGTTAACACAAGGAGCTTTAATTTAACTGAAACAGAAAAAAGGAGGAAGTAATTTGGGCAACCCCTACTTAGGGGTGAAGGAACAGATCTGGAGAGGGGTAATACAGTACTGGATAGATGAGTGTGAGAGAGCAGAAGGGTGGACATAAGTGCTAAGTTTCAGTGAGACCAGCTGTCAGTACAGTTAGCAGGCTGACTGTACATCTTACGAAGCATTTTCCTTCTTAGATTTTTAAAAACTGACAGAAGAAACCTAGACTAACCCAGCCTAAGGTGCTGGTGTGGACCCTGAAGGTAAGGCATTGTGATAGGAATACAGCAGAACAGCCATAGTCAGAGAAGGTGACTGGTGCTGGAAGGTAACTGTTGCTTAAACTGAGAATTTCTTTATGAAAGAACTAAATCAGAATCAAAAAGAGGCCTCAAAAAAGTACACTGTGTAATGTGACAATGACATCATTTTGTCTTCAGAGCATTTGGAAATAGTTTTTCATTTTCCAAAGTCATTGTTTATTTTCTCCTGTTAAAAATGTACTAAAGATGGTAAAGCATCTAGACAAAGATAATGAAGTCCCTTACAGCTGTTCACCCCAGATATAAAAGATGACCAAAAGATGTTCAGAAAATAGCAGGACCAACTTAATCAGACTCTTTCTTACCATAGCCCATAATATTTATCTAGAAGTAAACACAGGATTATTGTTCTACATGTATTTATTTTCAACTGAAAATATTTTCCAAACTCTATAGAAACTGCCCGATGTCCTGATTTTAAAGAACACTCCCATGAAAATCTCAAGGTTTGTCCAGTTACACTGTAGTTTTCCTCAGCTTTCAAGTCCACAGATTGATCCTGTATCTTCTTTCACCTGTACTTAAATGTTTTTATGCCTTGGTCTCTAAAGCTCCGTGTAATTCCCAGCTTCTGCTCTGAGCTGGCTCCTTACTACACTGTTGCATGCTCTCCTCCCAGGGCTTTCCCACACTACAGTACATTTTTTATCCTTTGCTGTTTCTTAACTTTTGCAGTTCCATGCAGCTTTCCAATCAACTGTCTGCCAAGGACTTCCCTTATTTTCTTGCCACCCCCACTTGGTTTTGTAAGAGAGTTAATTGCACAGGCAGTTAAGTCACGATGTAGAGACTGCGTCACTTCTTTTCTGTGTGCCTAAAAACACGTGGCATGGCTTAGGCATTGCACAGAGCACATGACACAGGCTAAAACACAGGCATCCTGGAAGGGTTTGAGTACTTTTTCATGGTATTTTTCATGGTGCTTCCACCAACTGTTGCCAGTGTACATGCTCATGAAGCATTCATTTGCTAATGCTCATACTAAAATGACAGTACACACCTAATTTGGATGCTGATTTGTACTTGATGTTACAACAGCCTGGTATAGTGGAAGGTGGCTCTGCCCATAGCAGGGGGCCTGGAGCTAGATGATCTTTAAGGTCCCTTCGAACTCAAACCATTCTCCAATTCTGTCAAATAGATATTATTTAAATAGTAATTAGAAGGCACTTACAGATGGATTTATCTCATATTATTAGTCTGTCTCCCCAGTTGTCCACTTCCTCCAGTCCTAAGCTGCAAGATAGAGAAAAATCCTTCCTCAAGAACGTGCCTGCCTGGCATCTTTCATTACCCCTGATGCTCAAAAGATAGGCTGGAAATAAATCCCCATGGACCGATATCTGTAGAGCAGGTATTTGTTTGTTGCAGCGCTGGTGGTGAGAGGGATATCTCCTCCTAACTCACCCACCCATGTCAAGTGCTGTGGTGTATTTGTACAGTAAATATTGCTTAGTACTGCTATGTCACTACAACATCATCATATACATGCTGGAACTACTTTACATAGTCTGATCTCATGTTATTAAATCATTCTTTTGCACTGCACTTGCGTCTCCCCAATTCAGAAGTTGTTGGGGGTTTTTGATGAAGGCTTGCAAGGTCTTCTTCACATCTGAACTTTTCAACTTTGTCTTCAGAGCCTGCACAGTTACAAGGTGTTCCTTGTCTGTCTGGTCTCAGCCAGTCTAAATTCTTTATTTTGTGGCTAATTGGCTTTACGTTTGCCAGTTTTTATTAGTACTATACTTACCTATCTCTAAAGCAATCCACCTGGTGAGTTTTTTCTTCTATCTATTCAGCATTAAGCAACTAGTTAACTACAAACTAGTTAAGCACATACCAGCCATTATATTGTCTAGAAGGTTATATAGGTATAAAAAGCTATGATTCAGGTTATAGCAGGTTATATCTTATAACTCAAGCTATATAAGCACCTTGTAACTTTGACCTCATTTATATAGGCATCACCACACACCCTACCTAAAATCCGCACAGGACACAGAGTCATTAAAAACCGCTCTACTGCCAAAGTGAAAACTGGTGCCACGGGTTTTCTCCCAGCGTTGCCAAAGAGAGGCGATTCTATTTCAGACTCTCCTGTGCCGAAGTTGCCATTTGTGGAAGGGCGACTGAAAATGAACTGCTGAGCTTCACCATAACTGCACGGGCGGGGCCGTGCAGTGCAATGCCGTGCCGGGCTGGGTCGGGCCCTGCCGTGCCGGCGCTCCCGCCCCCGGCGGGCGGGGCTCTGTCATGTGGCCGCGCCTCCGGGAAGCGCCGCTCGGAGCGGAGCCGGGCAGGACCATGGCGGGCCGGGCGCTGCTGGCGCTGCTGGTGCTGGCGCAGCCCGCCTGGGCGCCGGACCCGGTGAGCCTGGCGGGGGACGGGCAGGGGTCAGCGGGGCCCGCGGGAGCGGACGGCCCCGGGGCTGGCGGGGGGGACGCGGCCGGCGCCCTTCCCGAGGCGGGAGGCCGGGCGAGCCTCGGGATCCACGCGTGTGGGTGCGCGGCAGCGCCTCGCTGCCCCCACGGGCTCCCCGGGCCCGGCAGGGCTCCTGCGGGAGGGGCTGTGCGAGCCCTTGCTCGCTGCTGCGCTGGTTCTGTAGTGTCAGTGTCGCCCTGCTACCGCAGCGGCGAGCTCCAGAAGCGAAGTTCCCAGGGGCTTGCTGCAAAAGCGCACGGCTGTGAATGTGCTGAGTGTGTGCGCTGTGGCTCAGCGAGGGGAGGAGCGTGGAGCAGGTGGACTTGGTGTGTCCTTTCTTGCTCTGTCGGCCGTTTGGGTATTTTGAACTGAACAAATGAAATATTTAACTTCTGGTGGAATTGGGAAGCTGGGAATGCGGGGGTAGTCGTTTGGAGCAAGCTGGCTTCCATCTCCCGGGCATGTAAACAGTTGCTCTTGTTTCCTGGTGTAATCCTGCAGCAGCGAAGCATTCTTTGTCTCTTGAAGTTGCTAAATATACTCTATGAAGAGAACAGGTTTTAAATTTCTCTGGATTTCAAAATATTTTTTGAAGTCTATTTTTAAATATTTTAGGAACATACTACCTCTTTTATCTCTTTTATTCCTTAGTCTGTTCCAAGTCTTTTTTTTTTTTTTTTTTTTTTAGCAAATTGCATTGATTGTGGGAAAATTATTGTGGTTTTTGTGAAAGGGGAGAGCTGCAGGAAATTACTATGGACATCTGGATGGCCAGTGTTCCCTTAGCATCTTTTAATACATAGGATTTGGCTTTTCTCTCTCACCTTCTTTCCTTCTTCCAGTCCCATCCTACCAGCCAAGAGCAGATTCCTAATGCTATAGGCTATCTCCAGCCTAAAACGCCTTCAGAATTTTAGCCCAAAGTATCCTGGAGTGTGGAGTTGTAGGAGAAAGTGCCAGCTGTCAGCAAAGTAGTAGCATGAGAGCTTGATTTGCATGTGATTTCACTTGGTACATCCTTGCACTTGCACAATATCCGCTGTGTGTCCAGGTTGTGCTCAGCATGCAGACAGGTATTAGGCTTGGATATTTTATTTTTGTTTGAGATGCTCAACAGCTTGCTAAGTTACTTGTTTCTGTTCCACTTTTTCTTTTTTATACAATCAGTCAAAATATAAATCTTCTGTGATACTTCCACTTTTCATTTCCATATTTCCCCATACCATGTTCTACTTCTCCTCCACTGCGTTATCTTCCTGTTAAGGTTTCGATCCCGTGCTGTCACGCGTCTGGTTTTGTGTCATTACATACGTCTCAGTTTCAAAGTTGGCAGCATGTAAGATAATCAAGATATGCAACCTGCTGGTAAGAGTACATTTTAAAAAGCAAAACAAAGGGAGCATTAAATCACCATTCAAGAGTAGCTGTATTGCTCTTAGGGGGTTCAGTGGGTGTTTGAAAAGCACATTTATAGTGGTAATCTGCTGTCTGGGTCCAGCTGCCAATAGCTTTTTCTAGGGAATGACCTCTGGCTTTTCACGTTGGAAGCTGAAGGTGATTCTGTCATGCTGGAAGGACAGTCCTGGCTTTCTTGGACAGCATTTATTGTTGTTCTTCCAGTGTCAAGCCTCTGCAGAGAGGAGAGCCCGACTGACCACAGTGATAACTTCATAGCTGCTTATTTTACTCTGGTTATAAAAAGTGCTTGATGGATTTTCTGCTGATTCCAGCTAATTCTTTAGGTGTCTTTTTTTTTCTTTTTTACCTTCTCAGAAAGCTTTGCAGATAATCTTTAGCTGGTTGCAAAAGATAACATTTTTTTTTTTATTTCTTGTTAGAACTTTGTGTAAAAAAAACAAAACAACAAAACACCCCACTTCTAGTTTTCCGATTGTCTTGACATCTTTTTAAGTTGCTGCCTGTGTGCCAGGAGCTGTAGCAGTCACTTGGTTTGTTCTCATTGGAGAAGAGACTGAGGGGAGACCTGACTGCAGTCTACAGCTCCTCACAAGGGGAAGCACAGGGCTGACACCGATCCCTTCACTGATCCTTTCTTCTTGCTGATCAACAATAGGAGCTGAGGGAGTGGCCTGAAGCTGTGTCAGGGAAGGTTTAAATTGGGTATTGGGGAAAGGTTTTTCACTGAGGCTGGTGGAGCACCGCCTGTCAGAGATCAAGATGCACTTGGACAGGATGGGACTCTTGGACTTGTCCCGTGCAGGGCCAGGAGTTGGACTTGATCATCCTTTGTGGGTACCTTCTAACTCAGGATATTCTGTGATTCTATGATGTAATACTTAAGCTAAAGAAACAGTTATTATTAAGTCTAATTTCTTCAGATACCTCAATCAGTTTCTAAAGACGTACAGATTGTTTTAGGAATTACTGACTTCCTTGCCTTGCTTTATACATAGGTTAGAAATCTAAAAATACCACATGGAAGGAGGGAACATTTTCTCTGTTCTCTATCCCTTTATCTGTTGCATTCCTTACCTTTTCTTGTAGCTTAGGCTGCAAAGCACTGGGAAGATAAAAATAGGTGCAGATACAGGATTAAAATCTCAGGGGAAAGTGCCAGGAGTGACATAACGTTTAGCACCTTTAGCTTAAAATCCTCTGAAATCAGTTTTGCACAGGTGCCACTGTCTCCTCTGTGAGCGTAGGCTCTACTGACAGAGCAAGAGAATTCTGATCCACTTTGGATAACTGTTTTTTTAGAAGCTTTATCTGTCAGGAAACATATTTCTGATGGAGATATATCCTGAAGGTCCAAGTGTGTGCATCCATTCCAGTAGGATGTATATGTAATGTCACTTCTTTCTGATGGATTTTAGAATTGCAGGATGGAAAATTGCACAAGACAGTTGCGTCAATACTGTTAAGCATTTGTCTGGCTTTGCACAAAACCTCTGACTTTTGTTGCCTAACTAGTCATCTGATATCCCTCCTACACTCCTTGTTTTGATGCTTCCTCACTTTGAAAATTAAATGGCCTTTTGTGTTTGACTTCTTGTTCCAGCTGTGCAAAGGCTGTTAACTGCACTGCAGTGAAATCTAGGAACACAAAGCTGCTGCTCCTACACCTTCACCTCATGTGTTGGAAAACCAAAATTCATCTCATGCTTTCTCCCACCAACTGGAAACAGTAGAAAGAGATAATATTATAACACAGAGAAATCAATCCCAATTTAGAATTGCTGTTTCCAGTTGTAACAAGTTAAGCTGTTTCAAGTCTGTGGCATTGTGTACGACACTGTGTTTTCTATATTAATGCATGAAAAACAGATGATGAGATTAGCCCAGAGAGAACATTGACATGCGTTAACTTCTTTGTCCCAGTTACGTAGGTGCTGGAGATGTTGTCACAGTTTTCACTGGAACCAGAATGCATTTCAAGGACGCACTAGTAATCTAATTAATACAGCCTAATAAATACTGGAAATCAAGGGTGGGGAGGAAGAGAAGTAGTGGTGGAAGGATCGCTCCATATTTTGTTTGTGTTCTCTCTCCCAAACAATTGTGCTTTGGGAGCTTTTGTATGGGCTCCCAGAACAGCACATGTATCTTTCCTTTTTCTTAGTGAGATATATTAGTCTCTAAGGAGCTTACAGAACTTCTCACATAGTTTTGGGACCAAACCTGGCCTGCTGTCAACTGGCCTGAAGCACAAGTGTGGGTGGCCAGTAGGCATTTGCTTGTGTGTCACTGGGTAGAACATAGAATTACAATTGTGGCATATATATGCATATGTTTATTATATTTATATGCATGCTTTATGTAATTGATAGAAAAACAACCTTGCATTCACTTTGAGTACATCTAAAATAGTTCTCAAACTTTCATTTGTAACTAGCCATGCTCCCAGGAATGAAGGTATATTTTTTAGTTACATTCCTGAATTGTGGCCCATGTAAAGTTTAGCCCCACTTCAGCAGCACTTCTCCACACTGAATCCTCAGCTCATTTCACCAGCTGAGGAATTGCCCAAAGTTCATTATGCTTTCCCTGCTCCAGCTGTACATGCAGCTTAATACTAGACATAATTAGGAATCACACTATAAAATGGGATTAGTAATTGGACAAAGAGAACAGACTGGTCCGTACTGAGATCTTTCTTGAACTTGTATAAAGAATATGCTTTTGTAGGGCTCTTCATTAAATCATATGGAGTAAAAATATATACAATTTGTATATTTATCATACCCTTGTGCTTGCCATGGTGTACATTAGACAAGTTGTCTAGAGGTCTGTCAGACAGCATGGGGAAGTCGCTGCTGGTCCCTCCTCTATTTTCCTCTTTCCAAAATCCCAAGAGTTTGAATTAACTGACTAGTCTTAAAGGTTTAATTCAAAACTAAGTCTACTAGAATAATAGTGTTTTACAAAGAAGCTAAAGGTAATGTTTCATTGTCTTTGCAGTATGGAGAAGAGTGTAGGAGTAAAATGTACCCTCCTTCAGGACCAACGTAAGTAATCTGATTCAACTTGTCTAGCAAATTACAGAGAAGTTGTAATTTGCAAGTCTCAACAGGGTTTTTTCTTGAAACTTGTTCCTGTTGCAGGTCTAAAAAATGCTAGTTACAGGTGGGAAGCACCTGTTTTGTCAAATGTTTTTTCAGCGCCTTCTTTAAATTTGATCTCTGGTGTTTTTCTCTCAGGTTCAAAGGTAACATACCCACATATGTCATAAATCTGGATTTACCTCCCAGCAGAAGGTGGGATGACTTGATGCGCGACAAAAAAACAGAGGTGAGAAATGCAGAGCTGCTCTGAAGCTTAGCAGATACAAAACTAGCACATAGCCTTTTGTTTTGAGAAAAGTTTTTAAAGGAATACATGTGCTAAAAGTATCTGAAGGAGATAATATTTCCTGTTGACTTTTCTAATATGATTCCAGTTCAAAATAATAGATTGAGTAAATTTTTTTTTCTGTTTAACACTTAAGGTAACAGCATCAAGTGTAGAGACACTGGTGTTTGGGATGTAGAGGTGTAAAAACCAGTGTGCCATAAACAAGTGTGTGCCATTCTATTTATCAAATCTCCTTAGTGGTGAGGTGGTGCAGAATGAAGAGGGAGCAATACACCAAAGGAACAGCCTTGGTAAACTGAAGTGAAACTGAGGCAGCATTTCCTCTCTGCACCTCCCTGCTTCTCTCAAAATGATGTGGGAGATGATGAAATGGCAAGGGGGAAATTAAGAGCTTCCTACCCTTTTCAGGAATGCTGGTTGTGGCACTGGTGTTTACATAGCACAAATAATTTTTTTTAATATTTGAGCCTATTTCAAACTGCCCAAAACAGCTGTGGTGAAGATGGATGAAAATTGAGTTGAGTAATTTTTAATTTCTCAAACAAGGCTAGGGCTTTTTTTCTCTATCCCTTGACTTTGGACTTTCCTCTCTGAAAGCCAGACAAATTCTACTTACATGCTGATATTTATTTTAAAAGGCGTTGGAAGCTTCAGGTTTCGCCTTAAATTCTGAAGAGTTTTATCTCCTGTGTACTTTGGAGCTTGATCACATGGAGTGGAACTCTTATTTGTGACATTTACATGTTGCAGATCGAAAGCATGTGCTTTCATTAGAGGTTTATTGAGTGTTTTTGTCTTCAGTAACATCAGTGCTTAAGCAAAGAACTTGAAATTAGCATTCTGAAAGGTAGAAGAGTGCAGAGTATTAAAAAGTGTTCAAAGGAGTAGAAGATGAGGATGGCTGTCCTGTAATTTGTGATTTCTGGTAGAAGGACACATTGGAATTAATCAAGAAAGTTACTTGAACAGAGCTTGGAGAGTGATTCTAGTGGGGACTTGGGGGTATTTGTCTCACTAAGAAGGTGACATTTAGCACTTTATTTAAATATGTATTTTTCTCAACAAAGTTTTTTTTTTCAAAAGCCTGTCAAAGAGTTCTGTTAGTATTCCAGCAATTCTTATGCTTAAGATCTTCTATTCAACAAAAGTCCTTGCTCTTTTTAGCTGAAGACTGTGGTCCAGAATATTAAAGATATAGCAAATACCTTCTTTCCCAGTGGCAAAGTTGTTGACATAGTGGATAACAAAATAGTAAGTATTTTCAGCTTAATTATTTTATTACTGTATGCTCTGACTACAGAATTAGAATGCTTCTGAATCTGGCAATTAAGAACTTTCAAAATTATTAATTTACAAGTTGTTAATTCCATTTCAGGAACAGAACAAAAATGTTATTTCAAACAGTCACTCTGAAATTTTGCCTTGTTGTCTACTCTGAATGACTGAAACCATTAAAAAAAAAGCAGGTCTCTTCCTCCTCTTAATTTTTTCCTAAGATCTTTTCAAGTTTGGATTAGTAACACCAGACAAATATGCAACAGCCTTAGTAACTGTAGCAAAACACTTGACTGAAATTTTTTACCATGTTCCACTTCTTTTAAACAGTAGAGTAAAGTCAGGTTTTGAAAACTGTAATAAATGTCTGATTACAGGCACAACTTTGACCAGGTCTCACCTTAAAAATGAATTTGATTCTGATTAGCAACGCTTTGGCGTGGAACAGGAGAAAGCAGTGTAGGGTTGGAGACAGCCAAAGGTCACATCTCTACCCCATCTTTAGTTACAGCATATCCCTGTGTGCCTGCGTGGACATAAATGCAGCTTTTACAGGTTGCCATGCCAATGTGTGAAAGTCAAGGATGCCCATAAACACTGGCATTGAGCTCCACTGCAGTTGAGCTTTAATGTATCCGAGTCCTGCTTCACTTTTGTGTCTGTTGCTGCAGAGAGAGGCTGTGCTCATGTCCACTGCTCACGTCAGCCTTTTGATAAGTAAGAGTTTTATTCCCTTAAGTGTATACTTCTCTTCCAAGTACTCTGCAAACATCCTCAAGTTCTACAGGCTGCAGAGAAATTAAACACTCAATAGCTGGGAGAAAAGTGTGTCTGTTGAGGAGACATTTGTTGTAAGTAACAAAATACTGTTAATTTGAACATATATCATACAAAAAACCTTTTCCTTTCAGGCTCATCTGACTGCTACACTTCCTTATCCTTTCAATGAAGAGCTCCAAGGGATTGCAAATTCCTCTGGGATTCCTTTGGGTAACAGTTTCCAACACTTGATTAACACAGTGGAAAGCTAGGAATACAGACTCATTTAAAATTAATGAGTTTACCAATATGCAGTTAGCTGTGACTTTAAGAAATCATTACTGAAGTAGTTAAAGCAATAAATTACACCTCACCCTAAACAAGAACAGTGTTTTAGAGAAGAATGAAATAAATCACATAAGCCTTTTATCAGGCTGGGACTGCTCTGTAGAGCTGTGAGTTCACCTAGGTTTTGGGAAGTGGAGCAAGTCTCAGCTGTGTGCACCAGAATTTGAGGGAATCCTTTATTTTCATTGGTTTTGCACTCTGCTGTGTGTCTGCTGTTGACATAGAGAGAAGTCAGGGCTCAGTTTCCTGCTGTGCTTTCTTTCCCTTGTGGCCCTTGCCATGTCCTTCTGCCTTCCCTCTGTGCCTCCTGCAAAAGAATGCCATTCCAGATGAGCAGGCACTGAGCTCTTCCAGAACTGAGACGGGGAAGGAGCACTGCCTGTTTGCACTGCTTCCCTCACACAGGAGCACCACCCCTGCTGCTGGCAGCAGCTCTGACATGGCAGTAGTGGTGCATGTAGCAGCTTTCTACTTTAAAAGTCAATTTTATAGCTTGTTTTGGGGTTTCCAGAGGAGGAAGCAGCAATGACTGTCAGTTTTGTGCATGGTGAGGCAGAAAGTCAGGGTATTCTGATCCCTCTGTTTGCTTTTCGGGAAGCTCTTGATTTTGCTGAACCAGTCATTTTAAAGATCAAAGGAGATCTAAATTGAAATGTTTAACAGAAATATTACAGAATAATGAATTTGCACTATGCTTTCTTCCTAACAATTTTTTTTTCTGTTCATGGCAATTTTCAAACTATTGAACTTTGTTTCTTTTTTTTTTTTTCTAGGGGAAATCGTTATTTTTAACATTTTTTATGAAATTTTTACTGTATGTACATCAATAGTGGCAGAAGATAAAACAGGTAATGCAATCCAAAATCATGTTAACAGTTTTCTTTTATGTAGAAGAGGGTCCCCCTCAGTTATGCAAATACAGTCCTCCTCAACTGCAGCCAGTAAGGTCTGTTAATAAAAGGTAACAATAGGTATATTAATAAAAGGTAATAATAATGCCTAAGGACTGATAAGTAAAGGTATTCCTGAGGAAAGGGAATAAGGGTTCATAAGTGTCTTAGGTTTAAAAAAAGGACAAAAATACTTTCAAACATAGTTTGGGTTTGGTTTTGTTGGATGGTGAGTTTTTTGTGATTGCGGTGTTGTGGTTTTTTTAAGAGGTGGTATTTGTTTTTCTAGGGGAAAGAAACACCAGAACACACTTGAAACTTTCTCAGTGCCATGCAGGATTTTGCATCTAGATTCTAGATGTTGCATGTGTATGCTGGTAGAGAAAATGGACAGTCTCTTCCGAGAAAAGAGACTCTTTCATTCTCCTACTTAGTTCTGCAGCCCTTGTTTGCACCTGTTCCAACTTAGGAAGTTTCTAAGGGATTCTCAGAGGGCTTACAAACATCTCACTTTTAGAGGAAGCTCAAGGTGTTGCCATTGCATTAAGATAATGGAAAGATTAGAGGCTGAGATGGAGAGCAGTTTGCAAGATGACTTGATTTCAGTTATGGCAAAACACTTCTCTGACCAATAAACCCCCATCATTATATTGTGGTTATGAAAAGGACAAATGCTTTGTGGTTATGAAAAGAGAATGCTATTTTCTTTGCACACTTTCCCAGATATTTGCTTACTCATTTCTTGGGTTTCTAAGCTGAAATTTGTCCATTTGTTTGGAAAATTATATTTAATTATTTATTGTTGTATAGGAAAGCTGTACCATGCCAGAAACTTGGATTTTGGACTCTTCCTAGGGTAAGTACTTAAACTTGTGACTTTTTTTTAAAACTCAAAGAAAAAGCAAGCTGAACTTTAAATAGCTACATACATTCTTTGAGTCTTCTTTGGATGTCTGTAAGACTGTGACAAGTAATTCTCCATTGTGTGTTGTAAAAAAAGGCTAAAATTAAAAGATCAGGATGTTCTACTGATCTTATGTCAAACTGCCCCAAATGCATCAGGAACAGCTGTGTTTTGCTACTTACTTTTTTTCTCAGCTGCAGTTCAAACTGTGTCAAACCAAAGAATGGCCCATGTAACCTGATCTCTGAGGCACAGTATATCTTGTTGTTTACATGATGGGATGAAGAATCAATTTTAATATGTGCAGTGACACGGAGATTGGATTGGGGCATGGCATTTTAATGCTTCCTCCCCACTCCTCCCCCCCAGTTACTGTACTGTGCTCCACTGACATTTCCCCTCATTCTTCATTTCCATACCAACTCTGTAGTTTGTTGCCCAGCACTCATTAGTTCTCCTTTCATGCTCCTGATCAGGTAGTTCAGCATTTGCTTTTATTACCCCAGTATATTTTGTGACATCATTCATCCTGATGATGCTCAATGCACAATTGGAACTTAAATACTCATCTTTATTAAAATTCTTACCTACCTATTAAAAGTTCACCCATTGTCTACTGTGACTCCACCTCTCCCTTGGTTTGGCTTGTGTTGGACTTCTCTGACTTGCCAGAAATACTGTGAACATGCTTCCTGAAAATTAAGCAAACTTTCAAAGCTGCTCCCAGAGTCTGGATTATTTCCAAAGATTTTAACAGTCTGCTAAGTGCTCTGTATCAACCTTTTGCCTCCAAATTGGTCTGGCTAATTTTACAAACTAGAATTGGTACTTCCCTTCACATAGAGCAAATCCAGTAGTACATGGTTTCTCTTCTGCCTTTGAAAAATAAGAATTTGAGGTTTGGTGTCACAGGCAGGAGCTGTAGCTGCCTTTGCTAGCAGGTAGAGAACAAAGTTATGTGTTCAAAACAAACCAGCTGTGATGGTGGTGCTGTTTAATCCTGAGCAATATATATGTGCTCCTGGTTCAAACAAAACTTAGTTCTTTTCACTGCCAGCCTCTGCATTTAGACTTCTTAGTTGTTCCTAGCTGGTGCTGCTCAGGTAACTACAGAGCAGTGATCTTGCCTGATGTGAGTTAGATCAGAGGACCGGCATCATACACAGGATGAATGCATGCTGTGAAGGGAAGCTTTGAAAACTCCTGAGGGAAGTTTCAAGTGCTGTACTGTCTCCTGCAGGTGGGATGTTAAAAATAATTCCTGGACGTTAACTCGGGAACTGAAGCCTTTAGTGGTACTGTTGGACTTTCAGAGAAACAACAAAACAGTGTTCAAGTCCACAAATTTTGCAGGATACATAGGCATGGTGTCTGGAGTCAAACCAGTAAGTATGGGAATGGAGCCTTGTCAGTTTGTTACAAATGCTTCAGACTTTCCTTTAATATTTTAATTTTTCTGCTTTCATGCTGTGCCTTGGGATGTTTTCCAATAAACGATCTCTTAAGTTGTTCTGGTGCACAGCATAGCTACTTGAAGACAGATAAAAGAAAAAAATGCTGCACTCTTCCTTGTGAAAGGAGATTGCCTAAATGAAATGTTTCTGTTTGGACAGTCCTTAAAAACAGCATTGAATTTTGAATATGAACAAGAGTGAATGCGAAGTGCTGAAGTGGTTAGAGGTTCTTGCTGGCTAATAGCTAATGCTGTGATCCCACAGGGGGAACAGCACACTCGTGCTATTTAATTCTTTCTCCAATCCTTCTTGGAAAAGGCAGTCCTGCATTTTAAGATTTTTTTTCTTGGGTTTTCATTTAATGGGCACCTGAAATCCGGGGTAGCTGAATTCAGTTTTTGTCTGAAACATTAGTTGCAGGAGTCTGAGATTTGAGTTTGAATTGTGTGTGTTCAGCTAGCATGGCCTGCAGTGTGTGCAGCTGCATGCCCCCATGCAAATAGCAGTAACATAGCAGGGTGTGCTTAGCACTGGGACTTAAAAATCTGCCTTCAAACTAGAATAGTACTCAGAGGTCAGAGAAGAAGGTGACATACAGCAGGGAAAGGAGAACTGCTAATTCAGCAATATAACACAGACCAAGAGGAAAAAATGGCCACAGGCTTGACTTGCTCAGCATAAAAGCATGCCTTGCTGATTGTCTGCCAGGTCAGAAAACTAATTTCTACTTATTCAAGCCCTGATAAATTAGGTTCTTCTCTACATGAGCCTGATCTTGCAGTCTGTTACTTGAAGGGGAAGAGCCTAACAAACAAGCAGCTCAATTGACATCTAAATTGCAATGCTGCCTCTTGTTTATTACTGGTACTCGTGGGCTGGCCATGGCTGAAGGTTGTCTTGTTTGTTTAATGCTTTTCAGAACTTGTTCACTCTGACAATGAATGAGCGTTTCAGTCTTGATGGTGGTTATGTGGGTGAGTAATGCTCATTTCTTTTATTATTTCTGCACAAGTTTTCTAGACCCTGGGCAAACCAGTTTCCTTAATGAACAGGCACACAAATGGTGAAAAGATTGCAGATGAGTTAGATAAAACACAGCTTACTTTAAAACCAGCTGTGGAAGTTAGAGTAGCATGAGTGAACTGTCTGAAAACAAATTATTCTGATATTTTGCAGGAATCTTTGAATGGTTTCTTGGTAGAAGAGATGGTATGTGGATGGGCTTTCTTACAAGAACTGTATTAGAGAATGCTACAAGGTATTCCCTTCCTTTTAAATATTTTGCTTCTTTAGTCTGCTTTGCATTCAACTAGCATGAATACTGTAGATGTATGCTTAATATCCAGTGATATAGATACCTTCCTAGTGGCCTTACCTTTAAATAGTTCTGGTGTTGCTGGTACTCTGGAGCAGGAGGCAAAGCATCACATGTGATCCCTCAAATATTTTTCCTCAAACTTCTTTTTTTCCTGATGAGCCTGTTGGTAATCAAAATGGGTAACAGCATTCTGCATCAAAGCACATCCAACAGGTACTAGTACATTGTAGGAAGCAAGCAGAAACAAAGCTGGTATGTAATAAATCAATTCAGTGATGGAACAAATCAATTCAATATGACACAGTATGTCATCATTGTACTCATATTTAAAGTGTAGAAAAAGTGCAGAGAGCACCTCTAAACAATCTTACTTTTAGTACAAAATGAGACAAGAAGCTTTGCTTAAATGTGTTCCTTTATCATGATCCTGTTTCCTCATATGTGCATGAAAAGGGAAGAAAGGCTTAACTACCCACTCTTGTCCTGGCTCTGTGGAACTTGCTCTTCAGTACTTGAACCATTTATAGGATTTAATAGTCCAACATTATCTTACCCACAGTTACCAGGATGCAAAAGACAGACTGGCAAAAACAAGATTGCTGGCTCCAGCTTACTTTATTCTGGGAGGAAAAAATTCTGGAGAAGGGTGTGTGATAACTCGATCCAGGACAGCTGCTCTGGATATCTGGGAGTGAGTATGCTTGACCTGACACCTGACTCAGCCTTCCAGAAGAGAACAGGTTGCACCAATAATTGTGTGCTCTCTTTCTTATGACTTCTGTTGTAGAACTCACTTCCTTACCATCATTGAAAAATATCACAGCAAGCCAAAAAATATAATGTATCTGTATATAGTATATTTGTATATGTGTACTTGCTATATACTTAGAGAAGCAAAACACCAACTTAGACCTCTTTTCCAGCCTTGATATCAAGAAGGGCACATGGTATGTGGTAGAAACCAACTACGATCGCTGGAAGCCTCCACTGGTGCTGGATAATCGTAGAGGACCTGCCATGAAATGCCTGAACCAGACAACACAAGAGGTAATCATCCTCCAAAAACCTCACATCCTGCTGGTCTGAAACTCCCAGCTTGCACTACTGACATGACACAGCCAGGAGCATTCAGGTTATTTTCAAGCTCAGCTGTGATGACACAAGTGGCTGATGATTTTGTGGTAACTTGTCTCTGCTTCTGGGTTAGAAGAAGCTGTCTCTTTACATGGGGAAGGTTTGTGGGTTTTTTGTTTATTTGTTTGGGGTTTTTTGGGGTATTGTTTTTTGGTTTGGGTTTTAGTTGTGGTTTGGGGGGGATTGGGTTTTCGGGATTCTTTTTTGGGTTGGTTGGTTGGTTGGTTGGTTTGTTTTGGGCTTTCATTTCATCTAGGTGGGTTTTCTGAAGGTATCTCCAGCAGCTGCATATGCAGGAGGGTACACTCAGAGATACCTTGAGAAAAACTTTTGGTGTTTTTAGGGTAGTTTTACCAGTGACATTCAAGTACACACTCTGGGGCAGCAAACACCCTTAAATGTGCCATGCTCTACTAAGATCTGGTCTGGTCAAATTTTTTTCACTTCTGATATCAAAGTGTTATAGGTATCTTGTACTCTTAAAACTGCATTGTGTTATTTAAGTGAAGTGCAGAAAAGTTAGTTCTCAGCATTTACATTAACAGGTAATGCCCCTTAATATCAGTGTATTATTTTCTTTCAGAATCTCTCCCTACCTGCAATTTATGATGTTCTCTCCACAAAGCCTGTGCTCAATAAGGTAATGCTTCTATTTTTGCAGGAAGTTTAGAGTGGGGAGCAGACCACTAACTACTGTACATATAAGTAGGAGGCTTCAGTGGTACATTCAGGGGTTTTTAGGTGAAAACGTGTGTAAAAACAAATTTCATATTACTTTGTGAAAGCAAAATGTAATTGCTGGCATAGCTATTTTCCAAAGGCCGTACAGCTTTAAAAGTCTCAGTAGCCTGAGCCCTTTCCTCAGAATAGCTGGTCCTGGTTTGAGGCAGCAGCTGCTCTGCAGACATCTTGAGCACTCTTCTAACCAGAATTAGTGTGATCCATGTCTTTGTAATTCACATAAAACAAGTAAATATACCTCATGATTTAGGCATACTACAGGCACATTACTCTTTCAACACAAGAGGTTTTAGTCTGGAATTGATATTTTGGTGTTTAGGAAAGAAAATCTGAAGGAAATAGTTTTTAAGAGTTCTTGAATGATGAAGTTTAGTTCCTGTGTTAAATAGAAGGAGCATTCTTGACTGAAAACACAGACAATTCATACTTGCCTGTTGCTGACTGAAGAAGGTAAATGCTTGTTTTAGTAGAACTGTTCAGCTGTATCAGAGAGAGTTTTTCACTAATTCCTGTAATGTGGCTGATTTTCTTTTTTCCTCTTCCCCCCTGTGCCCCTTAGCTGACGGTGTGCACCACGCTGATGGAGGTGTATGACGGCCACACCGAGACGTACCTGCGGGAGTGCCCTGATCCCTGCAGCCCTTGGTAGCCCTGCTCCTCCCCGTGCTTGTCCCACTTGGTGTCCTCCTTGAGAAAATGCTTCTGGAAAGAGATTACTCAGTCTGACTCCTTTCTTCAGAAATCTCATGGCTCTATAGAAATGGCAAAGTGCTTCTAACAGTGAAGGACCCTGTCTCACAGCAGACTTTCTTGCTTTGTAACCAGCAGTTCTGCTGACCAGAAATGTATCCTCACAAGGGTCTGGTGTGATTTCAGCTGTTTCTGCCAAATGAGTTCAGCACTTAGTTCTAGATCTCTTCAGTCTCGGCAGTATTCTTGGTGTGTTGTTTGTTGGGGGTTTGTTAATTTTTGGGTTTTTTTGGTTTGGTTTATTTAGATTAAAATCCCAAGGAACACAAGTTATAATGGCACCTACCAAGCATCAAAAATAATTGGGTGTAAGAAGACTGTCTGGGACAATACAATTCTGTTATTTTTTCATAAGCACTTAAAATTAATTGCTATTGTTCTGGTATAATGTGAGGATATGTCTGATATGCCCTTTTATAAAATAACCTATTAAGTGTCAATATAGTCACAAAAAAAAGGTCTTGGGGAAATATCTGAAACAAGATCTCAGCCAAGAATGTCTTGCTGCTGATTTATAACTCTTTTGCTGAAGCTCTTTCTTGGCCTGTTAACAAATGTGGTTTTTTAATACAGATTTTTCTGTTGTCTCAAAAAAATACTAATTCAATAAAGAAATTGACTTTGTCACCAAAGTACACGTGTACTGATTTCATACTTCAGTCTGAGACATCATGCATGTTAGATACCACAGTGCTTTCATTTCCAAATAGACTGTGTCTGCAAAACTGATTTCTTCTGATTTTGTAAACTGGTAGTTAAAACTATTATCATGAGGCAGTTGGGTTGTTTTGGTTGTTTTTTTTTGAAGTTGGGGAAAGGAAGCCAAGTCAGATTACACCATTGTCTGCAATTCAAGTTAAGAAAGAAAGGTTGTTTAGAGAGAAGTAGTAGCACTCTAATATCCTAGGAAGCAGAAAATGTCGGAGGCAGTAATTCTATCTGGCCACTGGCTGCATTGCTGGGACTAGCTTACAGTTCCAATTCCTGTGTTTTCTACACAGGGATGCTATTTACCAAATAATTTTAGCAGCTGATAAATAAACATGGCTTCTGGTTGAAGAAAATGAAGCACTGATACTCTAGGCCTTAGAACAATGCCTGTAGTAGCACAGCCAGAAGCAGTTAAGGGGATGTAGCACTGACAAATTGAGAGCACACAGAAATCAACGTCCCACTGATTAAACAAGGACCAGTCTAGTTGTACATCTAATTTCTTTCTTTAACGGAAGCATGCAAGCAGAAGTGTGTTAGCATGATTGTACTACCAGGGTCCAATTTTAATCTCAGCTATGAGTATTGAAATCTGTTGAAACCAATAGTGAATCTATTGAAACCAAATATAACAACACAGTTTAAATCAGTGAAAAATGCATGTGTGAAGTGCAGCTCCTGGGCCATTTGATTCATAAAAGACAATTGAACCAAGTCAGATGTTGCAGTCTGTACTGTAAGGAGCCTATCACCTGTTTCTGAGTGCACACCTCAGTCTGCCAGGGGATTGTTAGGATTTATGTGGAATGAAGTTGTGTAACATCCATAATCAAATTACTGCCTAATTTAAAAATCAGTTTACTTGCTTAATTAGTCTTGTCCCACTTTAGCATATGTAGAACAAGGCAGTGTAGACTAGTAACAGTTAAGTAATTGTCTTGTGCAAGACAATCCACATTTCCACACTGGAAATTGCTTTACAATTGCAAAAGGACAGCTAAATTCCATGGATGTCTGTCCAGAGCCTGAATGCCTATGCTACTATTGACTAAAATAAACAAAGCTATTTAAAAGCAAAACCCTCAACAACTGTCTTACTGTGTCTGCCCTAATATACAAAAAGTGATGAATGTGATTGTTTATTGATTTAACCTTCACCTATCAAGTCTGAAAGTTTTCTCAAGCCAGACAAAAAGTGTAATTTGCTTTTGTTACAGATAGACATACCTATTTTTAATATCAGTTCATTGCCTTCCCCCTACTGCTCCTGCTCTAGGCACAATGACCATTTCACTGAAGAAATGTTTGCAGCTACTTCAATGTTGGGATTTTGTTTAGCTGCCTTTTATTTTACATAGGAAGATACAATGGCAATGGGTGTGGTTTTTTCATATTAATTTGCTGCGCACATAGTTGAGATCCCTCACAAACACTGAGGGAGTGGTCTGATTACTTTTTCTTAGGTTTTTTTTTCCCCAGGTCAAGTAACCATCCATATATATTTTTCTCTACAAGTTTACATAAGAGATTTATGTAGCTTTCCTAATTCAGTTGTGAAAAACAAAATTGTTGCAAAAAAGGTCAATATGTGAGCAACAAGAAAATTATGCTTAATTTTTGACTATTACTGCATAGCCTAGTTCTAGAAAAAACACCTTCAGTCTTGGCTTCTAGCAGATTTACTGTTTATGTAAATACAAAGAGTTAATCCAGTTTACTATAAACTGAATTAAATAAGGTGTTACAGAAGAGACCAAGTTGTTTGGATGCTGTCGTTTAAATGGAAAAAAAAAATAAAAAGTCAGTTTGAAAAGAAAATTTTTCACCTTTACTGTTTTAGGAAACCATGCAGTGAAGTCCCATACCATTTCAGAAGAAGAAAGAATGTCATCTCCCATGTTAAAAAGCAAAATTTTGGCAGTTAATGAGGACAGGAGAAGGCAGGAATTTGAATCTTAATCAAAATCAAGCAGTAGTTCTGGGACACGTGCAAGTGAGTTTGCTTTAGAGTCAATTACAAGTCAAGGCTTTGCTTAGAAGCAAAAGTCCAGAGCAGGGCCCATAGATGTCCCGGCAAATACCTGCAAGGAAAGCAGCAAGAGTAAATAAAAGATTCTCAGTGGAGTGAGCAGGCATGATGGAGAGTGGATGGACAAGCAGCAGGTGAGAGCTTCAGGCAGACTCCACAACTAACAATTAAATACTCCTTCCTCCCAGCACAAGCTCATGTCCTGCTTTCACACAGCATCTCCTTGGGCTACGAGGTGCAAGGAGAAAAATGCAAAGAAAAAGCTGGATTTCACCTCAGTGGCTGGCAGCAGCAGCTTATGGCAAGATCCTGCTTATGGCATGGATCATCAGATGAACTCTTCTGCTTTTGGAGGGCCAGAACTGTTAGTGAGAAGGGCACACCCAAGCCCTCTGAGCAGTAAAAACCTCTCATCCTTTGGACCAGAAGAACAAGATGAGCCAGGAGTAATGCTCAATCAAAGAACTGGCACAAGCCACAGTTTGCCTTGGGAAGAAAACTGCAGATATTTATAATGCATTTTTTAAGAAGCTAGCTTTGACAAATAAGAGAGTCTGAAAACTGAACCTACCAGTTGGCCAAAGGCTGTGGTTTTTCCCTTGAAGGAAAAACCAAGCAGACCATGCGGTTTTTCCCTTGAGCTCTGCCTACCAGTTTTTCAGACCATTGTAACATGGCAGAATCAAAGATTTTAAAGGTCCTTTGTAACTATGTCTGCTCCCACACAGTTCCATACGGGACAGGACAATAATTAAAAAGGAGCTAGCCTGTTTACATACCAAGAAGCACTATACTTAGGACATTTCTGATCTACAGTGAATCAGAATTACATTAATTGTATATGGGACAATCTCAGTCTAATCTGTTTTGCAAAGTTTGTTCTCCTAGCTCAAGGGTTACACATGAGCAATAGAAGGATCCCAGTAGTGAGACTGCCTATGCTGGAGATTCTGCATTTAAGGTAACTCCAGTCTTTGCTTAATGTTTTGTACTATTAGTCTTGTCTTTTAAACTTGCTAAGTTTTCCATATTTGGCAGATACACAGTGTAGGAAAAAAAAAAATCCCTAAGTTTTTTCCTCTTTATATTTCAGTGAAAATGGGTCATCTCAGTAAGAAAAAATTTTTTTTTGTCTGCACTAAAAAAGATTAGATCACAAGCACTGAGTTGTAGCAAAGCGTTGCCATCTTGTTTTTAAAGTGGAACTTTAATTCAGGTACCTGGATTAGACATAGTCTAATGTTTGGATTAGACATAGTCTTTTCTCAGGCTACACCTACCATCTGAATTGCACCAGTATTTAAACCTTTGAGTAGTTACATATCATTTGCATCTGCTTAGTTTCCAAAATGCTACATTTACATTTCTGCAGGAGGTGTACATGCACCATCCCCTGAGAGCCAGAAACAGTTCTCTTAGGACAGCCATATCCAGCTCCATGAACCTTCATGCCTTCAGTGGGAACCAGGTGGGAAAAAGAAGTAAATGTGACTGGACAGAAAGGAGAAAACAGGGAAGGGGAAAGAAAAGTGAAAGGAGCAGGAGCTAGTCAGGAAATGTCAGAGGAAAGAGAAGTAAAACAGCACAAGAAGACAGACAATAGTGGCAGGGTTTGAAGATCTAGCAACTGCAGTATGCTCCTCTACTGACCCTTCCTTTGCTGTCAGCTGAATCCCCAACCAAAACGTGCCTCTTCATCTGCAGCAACTGCTGTTACCATATATTTTTAAATTATGCTGAGAGAGTAGATCTAAATTGATTCTTTAAGAAAAGAATATTGAAATCAAAAATACCTATTATCTCAAGCAACTGTTCTTCAGATTTAAAATCAAGATAAGTTACATTAGAAGTATACTCAGGCTGTGAAGTGGCCAGAAGCATAGAAACCATTCATTCCCCTTTCTTTTTGAATCAGATACACTCTCTTTGTATGATCCCAAAATTCCCTTTGCAGAGATCCCTTCTTTTGCTCACTGCACACGATGGGCTGCATTCCTGTGAAGAATGAGAACAACATAACAAAGGAGAAACCTGTTCCAGTTTTCAAGACATCTCTCTTACAAGAGAAGGGATGATGTTACAGACCAGACACATCTCAGTACACAATGAGTCCACTAAACTCTCACCCAGCTCTGCCAGGTGCTGTACAGGCAGTAGGTTGTGGTGTCTAGCTGGCACCCAGTCTGAGATACCAGAGGTTGTATTTTGGAAGTACTGATCACAAAGGCAATTAAGACAGTGGGAGCTATGCTGCAATTATATAAAGTATTGTAAAGTGAATCCAAATTTTTTTACATCTCACTTAAGTCTCTCAAAACTATCCAGCAGTCTTGATTTCAAACTCTGTACATCAGAGCTCCATATGAAACACAGGCAAAATATTCCCTTACTTTTCTCATTATCAGGAAGATAAACTAATGCAAAAAGTCTAAAGCTGTCAAAGAAAGTTGATTTAGTTTGATCCCAGCAGGTCTTCAAGGATCATGGAAGGGAAAGCACCATAGGGAAACTGATAAAAAAATGCATCACTTCAATGCAAGGTTTGTTTGGTTCACAAAATAAGCAGGGCTCAGAGCATGCTGAACATAGACACCCCCATGTTGGCTGAGGCATTGACTTTGTGAAAGGGCCAGCACAGGGAAAAACAGGAGATGTAGCTGTGTGATTAAGAGCCCTGTAAGCACAGGGCAGCAGGTTACATACAAGCACTTACTATGATTCTGGTGTTTTCTTATTTTGTAGTGTCTGAGCTAGACAGGTCAAGATTTTAATTGATGAGAAAGAAAGACACAGCAGACTGTGGCTTCCATGTGTCTGTGAGAGAAAGACAATAAAAGAACTTGACACAGATCCCATTTACTCCAGGTGTGCACCACAACCTCCCACCATGCCATGTGCACCAGCCTCTGCTCTGCCAATGGGTCAAGCCTACCACATTTGCTTTGTGAAGATCTTCCCTACACCTTTGCCCTCCAAAGCAGCAACCCACTAATTTTCTCCTCCAACCTCTCATCAGACTCTATTTCTTCCTCCTGAGGCTGCTCTGTTGATTATCTGCCTCCTTCCTATCAAGTAGCCTGCAAGTGCAGTGCATGCCCATATCATTCCAGATAAACATCCCAGCCACCCAAATGAGTTTGAAAGGAAGCCAAGTGACTTTGCCTATCCCCGTCTCAAGCTCCCACTTTCAATAATGTCTGTGTTACACAATATCACAACAACCTACCAGCACAAATCCTGCTTCCCACGGCCCAGATGCCAGGGCTACCTGCAGTCTGAAACACCTTCTTGGTTTTTTTTTAATAAATACCACACTTTTTTTTTTTCTGCTTGGCTCTGAGAGTGCAGAGCTGGGCCAGCACCTCTGTCTGCTACATGGGGTTAGCTGTCCTTGCCAAAGGAGTTGTCAGCCACAGCATGACAGGTGACTGCTGTTTCCTGTTTCTGAAAGCAGTGTTACCAGCCACACCATCCCTCTCCTTAATTTAGAAAGCTGTTTTGTTGTCATCTGGTTCTACTCTTCCACATGCAGGCTGAGGGCTGCAACAGGAATAACAGCACTGAGGTTACACGACACCCACAGGAATTGTTTATTGTAAACATTTCCCACAGACTAAACCCAGCAGGTAGCAGCAAGCAGTCCTGCTCCCCTGCATTTTCTGCTGTAACGTGACAACAAAGGAGCATGCTCAAGAACCACAGTATGGAATGAGGTTCAATGTTACCTTGTGGATATTCTATGTCTGCAGCTGAAGATTCATGCCAAATATACTTCTCAGATCTGAGTACCTGCCAAGTGGATTCTTACAAATGGGAAAACAAAGAGCACTAGCAGAATTTTTCTCAGCATATAGGATGATACCAATTTCTGTTACTATAAATGACAAAGCAAGACCAGAGGTAATATCAGGGATTTTTTTTAATAGTCACCTGTTCTTGCAGTTTCTAAAAAGCACTCTCAAACCTTTAAAGTTTTTGAATCTAAATTCCTGGTTACAACTGCTAAAATATGAGGGATTTTTTTTCTGGTATCCACCACTTCTCAGAGGCCCTACCTTCTGTAGTGACATTTACAGATGCCAGTCCCACAATCTGTCCTATGCAGACAAACACCCACACCTTGAGTCCTCAGTAGACCCACATGCCTGGCAAGTCAGAGAGTCAGAAATGCAGCAACAAACAGCAGTAACAAAAGCACAATACATGCTGCAACACGTACAGTGGAGCTGTAAGTCACTACAAAACACCAGCCTCCACTGTGTGTGTAAAAAAAAGTTCTGAAAGAGGCACAGTTGAGATGAAATGCAATGATTGCAATCCTAATAGAAATCAGTATTTTAATTCTGTACTGTACAAGGTCTAGCAACCTTATTTCAACATTGTTTTTAAACAAAGATATCTAATCCATAAAATGGTATCCATAACTTTGTCTTCTAGAAAGGTACAGTGAAAAATTGTTTTTTCTTTCCTTTTGAAGACATAAACCACCTAAAAGGATTAATAAGTTAAAATATGGGAACTAGTAACCATTCCAGTTTTTCCTTTAAGATACTAAAATTTCTAGTTGGGTTTGGTTCTGGAAGCTTCTAAATACATTATGTAAATTACCTATCCTAAGTACTTGGTTCACAACAACAACAAAAGGAGTTAATGATTATGTTACTTTTAGTCTTCTAAAGTTATGCTAATGAAAACACTAATCAAAAATTGCAGTCACATTTTCAGTCCTTGCCTGTTGTAGGTGGATTGCATGGAGCAATAAGATTTATAGCTTCATCATGACACAACATATATAAGGCTGAACTCACTCAGTTGCTAATGAAATGTGATTTGGGAACTCTTGCACCAGCTGGGTGATGATTAGGGCTTATCACAGATAGGTCTAGGAAAAGGCTGGGAAATACTTAAGCTTGTTTTGCAGTTGCTTTGAGCTCTTAGGAAAGGAGCAATTTCTCTCCAACATCAGCCTGAGGTTTTCTGCCCATACAAGAGAGGTAACGATGTTTTTAACTGATTTGCAAGTAGTAGGATTATATGAAGTCTGGCAAAATCCTATCAAATCTTTCTGGCTTAGGGCCTTTTAAATTGTGAGATGGGTACTTTGTCTTCTCAGACAGCTCAAAAAAATGTTAATTAAGCAACTGACTTCAGAGAAACCTTGCAAAACTTGCTCTATATGATGCCTCTTGACTTGAAATTCTGCTTTTAATAGTTGCCTGCTGGCACAACAAGCAACTCTGCATAAGTTTCCCACAGCAAAAAGAGCATCCTAAATGTAGTTTCTGATTATGGGAATAGCTCCATGTAAACTATAAACAGCTGGGTCACTCAAACATCTAAGTTATTGAATATTTCTTAAAATAAATGTTTTAAGAAGATAGCTCCTACCCTCATAAAAATAAATACTTTAAAAGCAGAGGAAGTTCAAAGTTAAACTCTGACTTCTAGAATATCTTGTCTATATGTGATATCAGCTAGGGGAAAAAAGGCAGGAAAGAATCTATGTGAGTTGTAGAATACCTGTCTCCTTAACACAGACTGTAGCTCAGCTGCAGAGCAGAATTCTGTTTAGAGCCACTCTGACTTCAGAGGGCTACACACTTCCTACACCTTTCCTTGGTAAGGGTGGTCTCCAGCTCCTCTCAAAAGAGAACTGCTGCCAGTCAACGGAAAACTACATAATAACTTTTTTAAATAAGTAGTTTTCATGAACTGTGAGATTTCAAATTGGGTGATTAAATGATTGAGAGGTTTTTCAGAGTGGATTGGAGAAATAAAACATCAAATATAGCAGAGCACAGTAGAAAAAGCTTCCTCCTGTTTCAATTTTAAGTAATTTTTATTATAAAATACACCCAAATTTTATTATTTCGTAGCCTAAAGGAAGATTTCTTGAGGGGGTTGGTTTTTTTCCATGAATGTCTCTTATTCAGGTCAAATTCAGTCATTATTGTAAAAGAAAGTAATTTCCTTTTCTATTGAACCAAAGGCTTGCATATTTAAAATTCCCCTGCAAATAGACAGTGGGTTCTATCGATTTATTTTTGAAAAAAGCTGCTCACTTTGCTCTTTGCCCAGAATGTGTTCATGATATTTAAAGTATGTGTTTAGGTATGGCAGGGGGCAAGGTTAGGCTCTGTTGTATGATTGTGGTGGAGTTTCTGTGTGTTTGGTTGGTATTTTTTCCCATGCCTATTTTACATGGCTGTAAGACTGTACCTGACAAGCTTTCAACATCAAAGTGCTCAGAAACACTTCAGAGTAGTGCTTGCTTTAGAGATGCAAGTTCACAGAGCCAGCCTGAGCTAAGGAGTCATCCAGAGAGTTGCTAGGTCAGCAAAACTCCTGCTTACAGTTCAGGTCCTACTTCTTCCTTAGTGATGTTACCTGCTCATCACACTCCCTTTGAAATAATTTCATTCTGTATTTGACTTAGGGTAAGAAAAAAGTCAGGAGAGCTGCACCTAATACAAGTCCTTTAAGTGCCAGCATTCTGCTGACATACTAGCCAAGAACTAGTTGAAGAAACAGTTTTGTTGTTTTTGTTTAATACTGCCACGATCCAACTGGAGGTCATATGACACAAACCCACATAGAGGGCACCCAGCCCTTTCTGAGGTGCATCCCAGACCAATGCATGTGAGCAGTAACATCCCAATACAGATGCTGGGGCTGCCCTTGGTGCTCCTCAGCAGGGCTGGGCTGGGTTACAGAATTCCATAGCTGCTTTCCTTTGGGCCTGTACTGGAGGCTACAGTGCCACCATTCTGTGGACTCTGCCCAGTGTGGAAGGACAGGGCTCAGTGCTCTCCAGAGCACTTCCCTGAGGAAACCCAAAGCCATGCTACTCTTCTCTGGAACTGCCTGAGGACACTGTCTGTCCTTTCCTTACTGCTAACTATAAAGCACTGCACAGAAAAAAAGTTCAAAATTAGGCCAGAAAGAGGAAGAAACAGAAGCATAAATTATCGTATTTTTCTGTGGATTAAATAGGTTAAGCCCCGTTTGAGGATGAGGGCAAAGGAGAAGTGAAAGAGTAACACAAAAGTAATAATAACAACAAAAAGAACAACTTTTTAAAGTGCTTATTCATGAAGGCTTTTGTCAAAAAGCACAGAAATGCTGCTCTTAGTCTGAGAAAGATTGCCAAGGAACAGACTGATGTTGCCAAAGCTTCACTCCTTACTGCTGTTAACTTTAACTCTCTTGGAACAGAAAAATTTAGGTTAGGAGGAGGATCTGGAGGCCACCTGGTCCCTTTCTCATGGCAAAATTACTCTCAAAGCCAAGTCAGTCTGCTTTGGCTCTTGTCCTGTTGGAGTACAGAGACTCAACCTCTTTCCTGGACAGCCCATTCCAGTGTTCCCTCACTTTTCCTGTAGGAAATATAAGTCAATGTGGTGCTATCACCTTCAGGCTTTCCAGACTCAGACCAGCAGGTGTCCATTGTCGTTGTTTTCCATAAGGTGTACCCTGTGAAGTGCAAATTTAATCACAGCCCAAGTACTAGGCTAGTGCAAGTGGTTCTGTTTGTTTAACTAGGATTTCTGATAAAGGTTCCCTGGAAGCTCTGATAGCAATATGCAGTTACCTGGGCTGCAGCTTTACCACCCTCTGCAGTGGGTGCCAGGGCTGGATGTAGTGTGCCATAACGTGCCATCCTCCACCCTCCCAGCTCCTGACCCAGTGGCTACAGCTGCACTCTGGCTGTGCATTGCATGGCTCCCTGCAAAACCAACTGGCATTGGCATTTGGCTTTGTTGAAACACATCTTAATTTTTTTCTTCTCCCTCCTAACAAATAAGAAACCATTATGACAGTTGGACTGATTAAAATTAGTTACATTCTCCTTAATGAGATTAGGAATATGGCCAGAAGTCCTACTTCTAGATGAGAAGAGCACTAAGGGATAAAATATGCTGACTACCCTGTGCCAAGGGCCAGATAACTTGGAGCATCCTGTGCCCCAGCTTTGCAAAATCTTTGCAAAAGAAAAAATATCACAAGGAGCATGTGAACAGGTGCTGAAATACCTGCTGTGGCTTTGCCACTAAGGCAGATACAGTTTCAACTAAGATTTCTTGTCCTGAGCTTTATTTTTGAAGGCTTTACTTTCACTTCTGCTCTGGCTGGCTGTGAATGCAAACAGGCAGACCTAGACATGCAAGTTAAATGTGCTGTCTTCTGGGAGGATTATGAACTTTCTGTAACACATTTTTCTAGATATCTTCTTTTTACACATTTTTTTACACAAAGATGATTTTTACACAAGGGGACATAAATATTTCAGCGGTAAGCATTTTATTTTAAGATTAGATAATTTCTGATACCTATTAATATCTTCCCTATCCCCAATGCAGGTTAAGGATTTTATATTCCTCTGTTCAGTGAAGACTTGCCAAAGTGCAGCACAGCAAATGACATGTTTTACACCTGGCTGTGAGGGCTACAAAGGGTTTGCTGCAGCTCACCTCCCTTCTCTTTGTTGTACAGCACTTCTCCACTGGCAGCGGCTCAGCTCCTGATGGAGGAGCACAGCGTTCCCGGCGAGGTGCCGGCAGCCCTGAAGCGCCTGGCCAAGTGCACAGTGCGGGGTTTCTATGGTGTGGAGTGCTCCCTGGCCCTGGACGTGCTGACCCGCTACCCCTGTGTGAGGGAGGAGGACCTGTTACAGCTGCTCAAGTACGAGCACAGGCAGCTGCGCACGGCCCTCAACGCGCTCAGGGCGGACAAGCTGGTGAAGCTGCGGGTGCGAGCTGAAACGGGGCCCAACGGCAAGAGCACCAGGCACAACTACTACTACATCAACTACAAGGTGCTGGTGGATGTGGTAAAATACAAACTGGATCATGTACGCCGCAAAATAGAAGCAGAAGAGCGGGATTCAACGACCAGATCCTCTTTTAAATGTCCATCTTGCTCTAGCACGTACACAGACCTTGAAGTCAATCAGCTCTTTGACGCATTTACAGGTGTGTTACTTATATTGCTTATTTGCTGTTATCTTAAAGAATAACCCTGATAGCACGAAACTGTTTCCTAAGTGAACTAAGTGAACTTTCCTAAGTGAAAACTAACATTTGTTAGAATATTCTTCTTGTTTGCTGGTAGACAAGGGCCTGAAACAGGGGATGCTGGGAGGTGAGGGAAAGAGAAACGCTGCCTCTGTAGAACATGCCAAAAAAAGGAAGAATAATCTTGAATATACGAGCTGGGGTTGAGAATCAGATTCCAGGCCTCAGCTTTGCTTTGAACCTGGTTGAGTAATCTTAACTAATCCATGTCTTGTGAGTCTCACTTCCTGATATGGAAATATGAACACAGCACTGTCTTTACTCTGCTTTGAATCTCTTACTTAATCCATTTGTGTGGTCAGTCCTTCTGACTGACAAGTTGGACAAGATGGGTAAAACCGTTTGCAGTCACCTACTGTAATGAGCATCTTGCAGCTCAGTGGCACCAGAGCAGAGTTATTCTCCTGAGCTGGAAAGTTCAGGCTCCGCACAGGTCAACATGACACATCCACCCACAGCAGAAGTGGTGTCAGAGCTTGTGGATTTTGCTTCTCTAAAATCAAAATAACTAAATAGAATATTATTTCAAAATGAGTCAATATGGCATCATGTGCAATACATTACTCAGAGTACAGTACTGTGCTGACATCTGGGTCATGGGATCTGCAAAGGATGCCAGAGCCAGGCAGAATGAGCCTTATATATGACTAACCTGAAATGCTAACAGTGAAATTTGTGTCCTGCCACTTGGCAAAATCATCCCTTTCTTTCTAAATGGAGAGGCTCTGTCGAGTTACTGAAATGCAAATATTGAAGCTGGTGATATATTTTCACAGAATAAGCTTGAAGTTTTGTTTGTTTTCCTGAAGACATAAATATGGGTTTTAGCATATGCCTTGACTACGACACAGCTAAAACCAGATACTACTTATGCTTGAAAATGTCTTCTGTTACATTAAGAACTAAGATGAGGTTAGAGAAGAAAAAAATAAACTGATGATAGTACATGTCTATCCAGCTTAAATTTCTCTCCCAAGACATTTCTCACTTGCATAACAAGTGTGTAATACCAGTCTGTCTCAACTTTGCCTGTAGAATCACATTCCCCTAGTTAATGTGAACAAATGGATAAAGCCAGGATGTCTGCATAGATGTCCAGGCTGCTTACCAACATCATGCTGATCTTTTTGCATTCTATGAACATGAGAATTCCCACTTTGGAAAATGTTGCAGAGACTTTTCGCTGCACTTACTGCAACACCGAGGTAGAGGAAGATGGCTCGGCGTTTCCGAAGCACGACGCTCGAACGTTGCTGGCCAAGTTCAACGAGCAGATCGAGCCTCTCTTTGTGCTGCTGCGTGAGACCGAAGGGATTGTGCTGCCCTATGACTTGCTGGAGCCTCAGCCAACAGAAATACCAGAATTATCAGAAAGGTATGAACACCACCCTAGAACTTCTGATCAATGCAAATGCCCCCAACAACTTACCAGTTGTAAAATCTTCGAAATGCTCAACTTGCAGCCTATGTACTCCATTCTGCTTAGTTCAGGACAGTCAGCTGTTTAATGAAGAAATCTGTAATATTTAAGGCATCCTAAATTATTGCTATACCTTTTTAAATCTTTGATGCATTTTTAAAAGTCATTTATTCACCAGATTATTCCTTCAGCTAATGTTCATAGCCCTTCCTATAAGCAAGTAATATTTCTCTATCAGTGTGCTTCATCCAGAGATGCACTACTGAAGAGACCTTGCAAAAATCAATGGTTCAGAACCATTTACCTCTGAGAGGTAAAAGGGAATGTAAATTATTAGAGCATTTGTTAAAGCTAGCCTGCTAAAAAACGTGGGTTTGAGGGTTGCTTGTTTGTGATTGTTCAGGTTTTTTTAAATGGGAACTGGGGTGGGGTTGTTGCCTGAATTCTGTCTATTCAAAATGTGACACCTCATTCAGCTTTGATCCAAAGCTGGGCTCAAGTGTGCTGGAATCCTGCAGCCGCCCTGAAAAATGGGCACACAGAAGTTCTGCTTTTGGCCTTGCATACACCCAAAATTTAACTATTGATGTCCAAGACTCAAAGCAAGAGAAGAAAAGAAGAGAAAAAGCAACTCAAAAGCAACCTATCTGGTTGTCACAGAGCACTGTGGAAGGAGCAGCAACAGCCACCATCAATAGTGTTGGTAAGTTTAGTGAATTCACCAATTAATTCTGCAGCCTTAGTGTAAATACAGCTTTCCCACTGAAAATCTAGTGAGCTTGGTTTGGAAGATACTGTTTCAATTCTGTGTTAGTGGTTATCAGACCTTAGTTTCCAAAATCTAGTTTTAAGACTGACTGACATTATATTCCTAAAGCCAGAGATCAGATGTGTCCTAAAACTTCTGGCTTTAGCCACACAGTAATTAAGTGGTAATTTTTACAGTGGAAAGCTCTTAGAAATGTCTGTTATTTTCAAGAGAATTCTTGAAGTGTGGGTAAAAAAGATCCAGAGTAGAAAAAAATAATCTATGTAGGATGCCTATGGGGTAACTGTAAACACTTGATCCCTCTAACACTAAGTGTTGTTTATTAGGAGTAAATGCTTCTGAAGAAACTGAAGAAAATGTTGAAGAAACTGTCCCTGATAATGAAATCATCAAGACTCTTCTGATCCATGAATCCAAGTCATCATCTAGCACAGACCAGGCTCCTATGGTCAAAAGCAAACTGCATGGATCACACAGTGATAGCAGTGAGTTTGAAGAGGATGCCAAGCACTCAAGAGGAGCAGGAATGAAACTAGCAGGCAGCAACTTTGAACAAGAGGAGGAACAGGAAACTCTGGATCCTATTTTAATGGTAGCTGGCCAGCCCTACTCATATGGCCAAGTTAGTGAAAACCCAGAGCTTGTGTCTCTAATGACAAATGAAGAGAGAGACACTTACATAAAAATAGGACAGGAAATGTTCCAGTCTGTCTTTGAGTAACTACTTCTGTAAGAATATCGAACCTTGTACAGAATGGATGAAGGCTTCTGATTTATGTTCTTCAAAGTTTACCACTGAAGGGTTTTGTTTGAACTTGCTCTTAAGCAAGATGGTAATCCTGTAGTAGGTAACTACAGTTCAAATATTATCACTGCAGCCACAGCAAGTGTTGTTTGTTGTTGTAATGCTTAGACTTTGTGGATGATGTAATTAGTTTTGGAGCATGAATCATTTCAGGATACATTTGGATCTGATTAAAATAACGTTTGAAAAGTAGTGATGCAATCTATAATAAGAAATAAATTATTCCACCTCTCTCCCAGAAGTAACAGTTACTTCCGGTAGTGAAAATGAGTCCAAATCCAGTATGAGTTGGTTTCATTCCATATGTGTGTTCCACTGGTTAGGTCACTCACAGTACAACAGTGAAGGGCAGGTGTCACACAGCAACCTCCTTGTAAGGGAAGAGCTGTTACTAAATTGCATTAGCCATAGATGAGAAGCAACTCTGGCATTTGAACTTTCATCCTAAGAATGATTTTTCCAATTTTTTTTACTCAGGGCACTACAGAACTGTCTTGAATGGTGAACTGTGCAAGGGGCACGGGACAGCAAAATATAGCATTTCACTTTGGTCCAGATCAGTAAGGGAGCAAGGAATGTATCAAGCACAAGACTCTGCTTCTCCCATCTCACTCCCATACTCCCCAGTGTTCTTTTTAAGCAAGAAACAAATTCTGCTTGAAATGAACTACAAAAGTAGGGCTGGCATTAGGCATAAGTGAGAGTTCTACTACTTGACCAGGTGATAATAAAAGTAGACTAGAAGGGCACAAAGTAAAACACAGGAAGTTCTCTCAATGATAGGAAACACTTCACTGTAAGGATGACAAACACTGGCACAGGTTGCCCAGAGAGGTGGTAGTCTCCCAAAAGGAAGATCCTCAAAAGCCACCTGGCCAAACAGCTCTGAGTGGCCCTGCTGGCACAAGATGACCTTGCGAGGTTCCTGCTGACAATTCTGTGATGAAACAGTAGAGTAGGTATGACCAAAGAAATACCATATCAATGCATTTTTCATGCATCCATACTGTTGGTTCTGACAGGTAATTTTCTGTTCAGTAGCTGGTGTAGGGCTGTTTTGAACCTGTGGGAAGTAAGTGTTGATACCTCAGAGCTGTTTCCCTTATTGCTGAGCAGCAGTTGCACAAAGTCCAGACTGCTTTTTACCCTGTGCCCACAGCAAGGAGGCTGGGGATGCACAGTTAGGAGGGGACAGCACCAGGACAGCTTCCCCACATTGCCCAAAGGGCTATCCCACACCACAGGGCATCATGAGCATATAGAGCCCAAAGAAGAAGGAACAGGGGACAGTTGGAGTAATGGCATTTGTCTTCCCAAGTCCTTGTTATGCATCACGGAGCCCTGTTTTCCTGGAAGTGGCTTAATGCCTGCCTGCCATTTTGCTTTGCTTGCATGTGTAGCTTTTGCTTTACCTATTAATCCTGCTTTCAACTATGAATTTGTTTTTACTCTTCCGCTTCTCTCTCTGAGCCCACTGGTTGGGGAGTGAGCAACCAGCTGCCTGGTGCTCAGTTGCTGGCTGGGGTTAAATCCATCATGCCAGCACAAGAATTCAGGAATGGGGGGTGCTTAGGTTCTTTCTTAAGCTTAGAATTTAATGATTCAATGTATAAACTAGCCTTATTTCAAAGCTGCACACAATCTCACTCTACTTTATAGCAAATGTCCTCTTTTAGGTCCGAGTGATTCTTGTGCTTAATTAGTAATTAGAAGTTTGATTGTTTCAGTGTTGCAGCTTTGCCTTTGTCACAACATATTTCCTTGGTCCTCAAAATGGCAACTTTTTTCTGCCTACAGCAGTACCACCAGTGTAAACCCTGCAGAGTAACTAAACTTCATAAAACATTTTGCTAATCTACTTTTATTCTTGCACATGAGAGGCATGTGACCATAATCTGCCAATTCAAAATTTGTTCATAAAACCTAGAGACACTCCAAATAAACTAGAAAAAAATCACAGAAGAATTACAATCTCATTTTATTTAAACTTCGAGCATATTTAGGCTTCACCATTGCTATACTGTCTCCCACAGTATATAGCCATATTATCATACTAACCTCAAAAGCAACACAATCCTGAATTAAAGATAACCAGTGCTTTTTAACTACTTTCATAAAAGCCTTGTGTTTAAGGTAAACAGGATCTTTATAATGTAGCAGGTGTGCTGAGGAAGCTTCTTCTAGCTCAGTTTTATCACTTAAAGGTTATTAGCAACTGTGACCTGAAAAACTGAACAAAGTATTCCAATCTACTTTTCTGTAATTCTGCTTTACCTTGAGACTCCAGGAGGTGCTGACTTCAACTGCATTTTAAAACACTGACTTTGTAATGAAATTTAGGAAACTACAATTAAAGTCAAACACTTCAGAACAGATTCTCCAGACCTTCAATTGCAGCTATTTTAAGTTAACTATGAAAAGATATTAATATTTTCAGACAGGTTTAATCCTGTGAACATCAAAAGGATTCAGCAAATGCAGAAAAATACAGCTGGTTTCTGCAGTAAACTATAAACCTGGGATATTCAATTTCATCTCAGATAAATGTGCTGCTAGAAAGGAATTCCACAAGCCATGAACAGGAACTTTTTTGTTACAGACAAGCTATACTTTAGGCTATAAAGACAACACATAGGTATGTACTGTGCCTATACCTTGTATTTTGAGAAGCTGCAAGAAACTTGGAGAATTTCTTGTCCCAGGAAAATGAGCAGTGTTTCTTGCAAGAGAAGAGCAAACTGCTACATGCATGCCAACAAGTCAATTACCTTCCAGCAACAAACTCAGCATACCAGTTGGTAAGCCAAAGAAAATTTTTCAAAAGAGAAAACTTACAGACAAGTCCAAACTTTATTTAAAACTACCATTGTGAACAATTTTAAAATTACCAAACAAGTCACAATAAAAATAAAAAATTAAGACAGAAAAAGAACAGTGCAGCAAAACTGAATAGAAGTGGATTCAGTTCCAGCTGTTTAAACTGCCACAGGCAGAAGATCACATACCTATCCTAAGAGGCAGCGTGTTAAAAATTTTACATTTTTATACACTTCCAGAATTCTGGGAAATTAGTACTGATCTTTATGCATTTGTATACATAGAGTTTATTAATGCAGACATCTTCGGGTAATTCTTATGCAATTTGAGCTCCAAAAGTTTCTGTAAAATAAGAATAAAATCATTGTCTAATATCTACAAGGTATCAAACAGCTCATTACCACATTTCAACTGCTATTTCATCCTCACAAGCATTTTGAGCCACAGCTTACTAGAACAGCTACAGCCATCCCAACCATGCAGAGCTTAAGAATGGCTCAGAGTTAGCTACAGCTTAGGTGTGGCTTGGCATTCTTGGTCAGACTGCTCCCACAGCAGCCACCAAATGGGCACAACAGGCCTGTGCTGCCAGAGTTGTGACAAGCAGAAAGCTGAACAGGCAGTGACCAAAACAGAAGGAAAGATGCACCTTTTCTCACACTTTGCTCTGGAAAAAAACCTGTGCTACGACTGCATATGCATTATATGAAAAGCAGGTTCATCAGCTTATACTATTTGAGGAATTGGAAGGAAGCACATTAGCAGAAAACTGCTACTATTAGAATCCCCAGTTCATGCCCTTTATATATGCCATTACTGTACACTCCACTGGAGAATCACAAGTGTATCAATAAAACAGAAGTCTTGAATACTGTAATTCTGTGACAATATTATAGAAAAACCCCAATTTACTTCAAAATGTTGAAGTAAAACATCAGTCATTTGTATCCTTACACACTTAAGTGTAAGCAATTTATCCCATGAGAGTATGTGACTTGATTTCTGACTGAAAAAAGTTTTTAAAAAGCCCACAAAAACCATTTTCTCTCACTTGCATTATCAACGTATCTGCATAAATAATATTTCATGAAAATGAAACATTTTATTGCTATCATACACACTGGAACTTTTTTCTACCACATGGTATACTTCACATGAAAAAAACTTTATTTCTCCCCGAGGAGAAATTTTACTCTTCTGAAAAGTCTCTTGAATGTTCACAAAAGCACTGAGCAGTCTGTCAGGAACTTATACTCTGTGTTATTAAATCAGATAACAGCAATTATAATTTACAGTATTATTAAACCCAAGCTTGTGTAACAAGAAACAAAAATACCGCTCCATTCAAAACCATTATGTTGTGACATCCACTTTAAATATATTAACTTTTATGACTTTATCAGCCACAGAATCTAAAAAAGTATATAGAAGGGAGATGGACAGCAAGATAAAATCCCTTCATATCAATACAACACTTTCAAATGCATGATAACAAAACCCAGTGCTTTTACTGCACTACTGTAACTGCTTACTTCAATCAGCAATATTTAAATTCTAGCACTCCTGAGTGTTTTCCCAATATGTGTACAGAATATAGAAAAAAATTACCAGGTTCTTTCAATGTTTGGGCATCTCCAACTAATTCTTGACCTTGAGCTCCACCTCCATCCAGTAATTCATCACACAAGCTCTTGGTTTGGGCCTCTGTTTCCATTTTCTTCATTATATCTGCCTTTGTAATAGAAAAAGCAAATCTGAAAATTCTGGATAATTCTTGCTGCTGTCTGGGTAACACAGACATTTACAGTTACACATGCACTTCTAAACAACAATTGCACAAATACTAGCAAAATACCTCTGAATACACAGCAAGTTTGAGGGGCAAGTCTTCAACTTTCACAAAGTCATCTTCATCAGATTTCTGACTTACATTTCCAGAACCAGGTTCCTGTTAATAAAAATTGTGGTATTTAGGAAGTGCTACTTTGTTTTCTTTTCACTCCAAAACTATTGAAATATACTAAAATCAAATTTGCAGATGGGAACAAAACAAGACTGCAAACCAGAAATAACACTGAAATGAAAAAAGCTTATAATTTCTCTTGGATGGATCTTAACTGAAATATACACACATATTCGTTCACTAGCACAGGTGACTCTGTATCAGGGCTGCCAGCCATGGAGCTTTCAGAACTTGCACCAGATTTGTTTTCTGCACATGTGGTATCTGGCGTTTGAGTTTCATTCACTGCCAAAGATGAGCTTGATCCTTCAGTTTTCACAGTGGCTGTTACAAAGGATTCTGGGGTGTTGGCTGTTAGAGCTGGTGTATTCTCCATGACACTGAGGTAATGATGCACAGCTGCAGCCATATCTTGTTCACCTAAAACCACAGAATTACATTTCAACTAGGAAGAGACAATAAAATATTCTGAATGTACAAAAATTATTATTCTTTTAGAAATTATAATCCAAAGCTACAAGTGAGCAATGAAAGTGAATTATAGTCTCTTAGACAACCCAAAGCTGATTGAAGTAAAACATCAGTTATTTGTACCCTTACACACTTAAGTATAAGCAATTTATCCCATGAGAGTATGTGACTTGATTTCTGACTGAAAAAAGTTTTTTTAAAACCCACAATAACCAACTTCCAGAACTAAGTGACCTACTACAAAATATTCATTCTAGGTATGAGGAGATATAACACAGAACAGTAAATACCTTAATATTTTGCCACTCTAATACTGATTTTTAGCCTACAAAAAAAGGCCAAGAACAAAACTAATGTTTGCAACAGAAAAGCACAGGGATGGTGGTAATAACAATTACACTAGAAATAACATTCATTCAGCCCAGTAATGTTCCCTTCTTTTGATAGAAAGCATTTCTTTGCTCTTAATCAGTTACAACATTACTCATAGAAAAAAATTTAAAATAGACATTTCAATAACAAGTAAAACGGCAGTAGCAGAAAAAACAAGTACAAGACAAATCTAAACATCAAAACATTGTAACACATTAATTCTGATACAGCTGTGTGCCAAGAGCTGCAACAAGCAGCTAAAATTCTTGCTCATGTCAAGCATCAAAAACCACATCTACCTAAGTAAGATTATTCCATGTTTCCTCTTTAAAAGGTTTACTGTGTCAATATCAACACAGGTACATCCAGGCAACTGATACAGTTCCATGAAACAGACAGTCCAGTAAATTTGATCATCTTTCTCTTAGTTACATGCATCACAGAATTTTCCAAGACAATTCTCACCATATGCAAATTCATATGGAAGTATTACTGCGTACAGGGCTTACCTTTAGCAGGCTCTTGTTCTGATGATGAAATTTCACTACTTTTTGGCTTACTCAACTCTTGGTTAGAAGTCTATTGGGGAAGGTAAAAATGAGTTAGAACAAAATTCTACTGATTAGCTTCATAGCTTATTGGCTAATTTACTAACTAGAAACACACTGTACACTTGCTCCATGAATTTATGTTTTCACTAGTTTGAAATAAAGATGGTAAGTCCTCCTTGCCAGCTGGTCAGTAACAGTTTACAAAACTACTAACACTGATAGGCATGTTTTATCTGAGCATTTTCTTTTCACTGCAGCAGTTCCCAGGAAAACTCTGGTTCCACTTAAAGGATCTACTGTTTTAAAGTAAAATGTTCCAGTCACATCTTTGCCTTATCTTGAGCAAACCAAAGTTTCAATAGATTGTCAGTCTTATTTAATATATAAAGAACTGACAATTCTCCATAACAAGGTCACACATATTAAAATTTTAAGAAAACTAACAGTGAAATGACAATCATACCCAATAACATTTCACCATTGTTCCAGAAATAATTATCACAAAAGGGATGAAACACAAACAAAAGACATGCTAGAATACAAGAGTGAATTACCCCCAATTAGAACTTGATCTCAGCAAACACAGAGAAAGAACTCCTTAAAGGTTTAAAATTATGTTTTTTTGAAAGTTTAACTTCTCACTTGCAGCTTAACATTTTTTCCTCTCTCATAGCAGATGTAAACACTAGTTTAGTCTCTGTCCATCCATTACTTTAGCATCAGCTGTAATAAACTCAAGTGAGGAATGCATTTTGCATGTAGCACCTACTGGCATCATACAATTTCTCGTATTATTCTTTTATTTTCAATAGCACAAAAAAAGTGCAAGAAGAAAAATGAGGCACACAAATATATGTACTGAAAAGGTGTGCACTGGCACATGTTTGTTCTGCTTTTACAATTTTGTCTGTACCTGTTCATTTTCAGTTGTTTCACTGCTGGCTTGTAGTGATGTTTGCACATCAACAGGTCCTTCCTCAAAGTCTATTTCTTCATCTTCATTCTCATCTTCTCCACTGCCATAGTTAGTCAGAGCCTGGGTTTCTGCTTTTGATAAACCTAAAGGCAAATCAATGTAAAACCACCTTTGAATTGCCAAATCCTGTTGGGGAATTTAATGCAATGATATCCCTTACTTCAAAACATTCTTTAAGATTAAGATACAGTAACAACACGACTTGCAAAGATCTCTATGTTTCACATCAGCTATATTATGAACAAACACCCACGTCCGTGTGAGATGTCGAAGTTATAAACAAGTTGGTGCAAAGAATGTAAATGGTAAAGGAATCCAAGCCAGAAGTAGTTGATGTAAGACAAAAATCAGGACAACAAATAAATAAACAAACAAATGCAAGCTTTACTTTAAAGTAAAAGCATATTTTAAAAAGCCACATTGTTTAAATTAAAAACTGCATAAAATTTGCACAGCTTTCACATCATTCAGGTTAAAGTCTGAGAAACTTGGAGTTCAACTAAGACAGGATATATAACCTAATGAATCCACTTCTAATATATTTTTACAAATCTACTGATTATGAAAAAAATTACTTCCTCTAATTGGAATATTTAACCCTTGACATAACACTAGGAAATACAGTACTGCAAAACTTTCACTGACAAAGGACTGACTATAAAATCTGTGAGAGAAGGTGTTACTTAGCACTACTTCATGCAAATCCTGTGGTCAAAACTACAATGGAAGCACTGAGTAATCAACTATATAGAAGTTCCTTACTTATTGCCACTGGACCACTTTCACTTTCCTCATCTTCCTCTTGATCAGATGCATCAGATCTAGTATTTTCAGGCACTCTGTTACCAGCACCCGCTTCTGAGTCCGGCACTTGTTTAGCAGTTTCAGTCTCATCCTTGTCCTAGGAAAACATGGAATACTGTACAATTTCATGTTTATGTAAAGACTACACTAAGGTTTCTGCATAAAGGAGCTGTTTCTCAGAAGTTAAAAAGTATCTACTAAAAATCTAAGCAGTTTAAATAGTCCTTACAGCCCTGAAATGAATACAGCAGAATAATACTCATTAACAGAGCATCAGAACATGGCCCTATTCAGACACAGCTTTCAAGGGCCTTGTAACTATTGAGTTTGTCATTATCTGCCAAGGTTGACACTGATCAGCATTATCAAGAAGACAGACACACCTGCCTTATTACCTTGCAGCAACTTCCCTGCTCCTCCTCAATGAGGAATAAAAATATTCCTAACTGCAGCTTCTCATTTCTTTAGCAATATCTCCTCAGCTGAATAATTTGCTAAATATGCTGAATGAGAAAATTCTGCATTCCTGTATGAACCTCAAAGTAAAGCCCTGAGTTTGGCTCCAAATCTTGAAAGGACTTTTCTACACTACAGCAAGTATAACAAGTGATGTACAACTAACTACCTGCTTTAACTTCCAAAGCAGTGTGGCAGAAGCTCTAAGCCCTAGAAGAAATCACTGGCTCCACTCCCACACATGCCTACTCCTGTACCTATATTCATTTAGTATAGCAATCAACATTCTGCTTGATATATATACTTGTACCATTCCCTTGACTGGAGAAAGCTGAACATTCCAGCTGACCATTTGAAACTTCATACACAACACATCTCCCCAGTGATATCAGTGATTTTCAAAAGAAACATGAAAAGAAAAGGGACAAAATCTGAGCACTAACATTTCATACTCAGAGCACAGCAAGGCTGGGACTCTGAGAACTTAAATACCACAGGTCCCAATTCAGAACATCTACCTTCTCCTGAAAATGGAAAGTAAATTAACTTATTCCATACCATTAACAAAGAAAATGGTAACTGCTATAAGTAGTTAAACTGTCCTTAGAAACGCAAATTATAATTTACTTTGTACCTTTGATAAAATAAATGACTGAAAATAACAGAAAGAGATTAATAAATTTCTAAAGACTGGAAAATGGGCTGCTTACAGATACTTGATTCCTATGACAGACAACAGTAAGACTGAGTGACCTATGAAATTATCTGAGGAATAAAGACAGTTGAAAGGCATACACATACTTTGTCCTCATCGACATCTTCAACAGACGAACAAACATCCACCTGGAGACCTTTTTTTGCCTAGAAGAAACACAAACTGTCTTCAATTCTAAACTGAAATAACTTGGAAATACTGAATCAAAACTATGGCTTCATGAAAGCCAGGCTGAAATGCTAATCTCACTAAGAATTGCTATCTTAAAACAGCAGGAAGCCACAGGGACTTTTGTACACACAGACGTCTTCAAAATGTCAGAGTTGCAAGCATTAAAAAAATCTGTGCTAACCCTTCTTATGTAAACAATTATGTTTATATTGGGCTAATCCTACAGTCTGTGGTTGAATCATATCTAGCACATAGAATTAGATACATCATGGCAGGGGGGTTTGAAACTAGATGATCTTTAAGGTCCTTTCCAACTCAAACCACTTCATGATTCTAACTCTGATCAAGACAAAGAGCTGTGTGATCAGCAGTTACTTTGCTGGACTCAAGAGAGTCAGGAAATCGAGCAAGACCAAATATGTCTGCATCGGGATTCCAGAGTTGAGGGCTGTAAAGACCACACAGAGAGAATTGCACAGGGCTGTACAAAGTAACCAGGACATACCACTTCTGGCTCTCTCTGGCTTTGTTGAATCTGAGCCTCCGCCACAGCAATGAGGCAAACATTGACTTTAACCCTAATTTTGTCTTCCAGGAGAGAAGAAATACTGAATCTAAGCTGGCTCCATGCTTTCTCATAGCGGGTACAAACTAACTCTTTATGTAACAAAGATACATAAAGAGTTGGTTTACACCTGCTATGAGATTGAGTTTATACTTCCTCTGAGCTGCCAATGGACAACTTCAGATAAAACAGGAAGTCATGTCTAAATCTTTCTGGATTCAGTGTTTGGCCTCCTTACAAGGCACTCCACAGTCTCTCTCATACCAGCCATACTACTGAAATATCTAAATCATTCTATTATCTTGAAGTATAGCTGGCGGTACACCTAAAAATACTTGTAGGACTTTATAACAGGTTCCAAAAAAATATCTTTTGCTGGCATTTAAAAATTAATTAAGGGTATGTTTTGGTATTTGTGTTTCTAGAAGAAAGCTGAAGTGACACTGAAATCATAAATACGTGAACATGATCTGGTTTATTGTTTGCTTTGTAAACAGATCATGCAACTTAAAAAAAACCGCACCTATTCTCCCAATAAAAGCAATACTAAATAATGTAAATGGTGTGAAACCTAGCCAAAGCTTGCTTTTTAGAGCAAGAATATGTCCTACAGTCTCAAATATTTCTGAAAATATTATATATATTTTACATACCAAATCCAGAAACTAATTCTTTCTGCATATGCCAACAAACCAACTACATGACAACTTCAGAGGATTTACTCTTATTTTTTTAAAGATGATGCAAGGAAACCAGCAGGCAAACTAAAGAGATAATGAACTGGGACCTCCAATACGTCAAAATACTTAGCTGAGTGTAGTAGGGCCATGCAAAACCAATACACTGGGATAGAGTTAAAACTTCTTCACAGTAGATAGCCTGAGGCCGTGTTCTCGGTTTGTGTTGAACACAGGGTTGACAGCGCAGGGATATTTTCATTGCTCCCAAACAGCATGCCACAGAGTCAAGACCTTCTCTGCTCCTTACCCAACCCCAAAAGCAAGAGGTCAGAGTGCACAGCACTTGGAAGAGGACACAGGCAAGGAAGATGACCCTCACTAACCCAAGGGATGTCCCCCACCACACACCATCATGCTCAGCATATAAAGCTGGGTGAAGAGTGAGGGAGGGGGGGAGATCCCAAGTGATGGTGCTTGACTTCCACATCACCATTACATGGATGGAGACCTGCTCTCCTCGGGGTGGCTGAACACCTGCCTGCCTCTGGGAAGTGGTGAATGAATTCCTTGTTTCGCTCTGCTGGCATGTGCAGCTTTTGCTTTACAACTTCAAGTGTCTTTATCTCAGCCCACGAGTGTTCTCTGTTTTACCCTTCTGCTTGTCTCCCCATCCCTCAGACGGGACTGAATGGCTGTGAGAGGCTCAGCTGCCTGCTGGAGTTAAACTACTCAATGGCCCCAGGTGTTAAAAACTATTTTAATACTTATTAATTCCTTCATATGTTCACACAAAACCATTAAGACATTTCCTCTGAATTATAAACAAAGTCTATCCAATTAGACATCTGTAACAGATAGTCATCTGTAACACAGGATTTGCCCTTACTGAGGAAAACCAGTTCACACTCCTACACAAGCAATACTGTGATTACACAGCAACTTGTAAAATAAATAAATAAACATATATATATATAATAATGCATATAAGGCAAATAATGCAAAAAATAAGGCAATCAAACTAGTTTAGAAAATACATATATTTAGCAATCTCACAAAAGCTACATTTTTCAAAAATAAAATAAAACAAACCTCTTTAGCATAAGACTGAATTACTTCAGTGGTTTCTATTTTTCGTTTACATCTCTGCTTTACAGAAATACTGTTGTTGTCCAAGTCTTGCATCAGTTTAAAAAAGGCTAATTCATTGAATAACACTTCAGAGATCTCCACAAGAAGATCCTCCCCACAATCTTTTAATTTTCTACCAGCAAATTTTGCCAGTGAATCCTGTGAAGAGAAATAATTCTTCAGTTTCTGAAATAGGCTTTCAAGCTTTAAAGACTAAGCAGTTTTCATATTTCTAATAACTTGGAATTAGTTATGTATATATAAGCTCATATTTTTTAAAAAAGTTTTAGTGCCCTAAATAGATTTTACATGGAATCTCTAGTCACATAACACAGAACTTAATAAGCTCATGATTTAAACTCCATGCTTGTAGGAAAAAAAAAAGAATGAAAAAGTGCAAACTACAGATTTTCAGGAATTTACACAAGATGTCCATGAAAAGCATCACCAGAGCTCTCTTTGAAGACAGGCACAGGCTAGAGATACATCTCTCACTACCTGGCTCTGACAGAAAAGATGTTCTATGTGCATAAATAATTTGTTTAGGAACAAAGGTAATACTTCATCACTGTATCTAAGGTGAGGGAGAATGGCAGCTGTGCTATTCAAGGTGTAAAATACAACTTCAGAGAAGTCTGCTCATTGGCCAACTTGAGTACTGCAAAATAGAAGTGAAAAACTACTAACCTGAAGTATACTGCCAAGCTGCTTATGAAAGAACTTCACAAATTCTTTACTTTCATCATTTTGTTGCGTAAGAGTCAAGACCATACGTCTTACTGATGTCAGTAACTGAGAAGAGCATACTTCATCCATGTGTTCCTACACAAGTACCACAGAATGAGCTTTGTTACCACTTCAAAAGAAAAACCAGCCATCAACTCAAGTACAGCAATTAATTTATAAAAAAACCCACTTGTCCACTGAAGGAACAGCACACCACAAAAATTCCCAGTCAATCTCACAAACATCATACTTCATAAATGACTGCTTGGTCACAACACAGAGATTTATCTCAGTTTTCCAGTACATGAGTACTTGGCATCTTATAACGTTTGGCCAAACTAAGGAGCTTCATATATTGTGGCTGTGTACACAAGTGTACTGAAGTGCATATTAAGACATCTACTCTTATATGCAGCCTTAAAATTGCAAAAAAAAGAACAAGTCTTCAGGCACTCTGACTCTGACATGCCAACAATATAGTTTTTAAACTTAATATCACCAAATACCTCATGAGACAAACCTAAGCTTATACACTGTGCATTCTATAAAAGAGAACAGGGAGATACCTTAAGCAACTCCATCTTCTCTGCTCTCCAACCTTGCAAAGAAGAACTGGGACTAGTTCTCCTTCTTTAAAGAAGAACATTTCTTCTTTGTAGTCACAATAGTTAAAAAGTTCTCAACAACTTTAAAGATATTTGTAAACAGGAGAAAATAATGCTAAAAAAATCAACTACTCAGAGATATTCTTCAAAAATATCCTATTACTGTACATGTAGCATTTTTAATTAGTGATCTCAGTTCTGTCTGCTAAAAGGCAACAAATATTTCAGCAGTACATTCTCAAACATTTCTATATTTAATTTTTTCAGCTCTAGAGCAAGCAACCTCTATTCTTTGTGATGTCACGTCCACCTGCCCTATAAAATCTAGAAACTTCACCATTTATTTCTCCTATTAATAACTACACAGAATCTTTCTGTGGAACATCTAATTCTTACTTCATCTTCAGCAGAGCGTACAACTGAACACATTTATTGGCAGCTGTTTCTAAGAGGCAAGTTTTAGATTTTAGATAATGCTCTTCTGTGCAATTATACAAGTGCTTTTCTTACTCTTCTAACTCATGCCATATTATAAAGAGCCCTTACCTTCAGAAAAGGAATGACCTCTTTCATAATTGCTTTAATCTGCCGGTCAAGCTGCTGAGTATCTATGCGAGGACATGGAACTGCAGAAACATCACCTGACTGTGGCACAGACTGACTTTCACCGGTTCCTGGACCTTGTTTTAATAAAAAGAAGGAAAAAAAGGCAGTACATTTAATACATTCAACATTACTATTAAAGAAATATCACTTTCAAAAATTTATTTTAAAAAATATATCTTATTTCCTTAAGTATGCAAATATCTTTTCAAACTTTGCTAAGTTTACAATATAAATAAAGAGGAAAGCAATTTAGCTTGATAGTTACTATAATTATTTTCTAAAACTAAGCAAAATATACATATATGTGCATACCTTCTAATTTAGCAGCAGAAGCACCCTGAAAATTACTAGAGCAGCCCTCAGAGTCAAGGGTACTTTCAGCTTCAACTTTCATACGCTCATATTCCCTCATCCAAGACAAAGCTTTATCTAAGTGAATCACTGTGTTGCCTATATTTAGAATAAAAACGCTTTTTAATCTAAATGAAAAGTTTTCAATTGATAGACAAATAAACAATTATCAAAATGACTTTAAGGCCCCAAATTTTGAAATCCACATATAACTAGTTGAAATATTTTATTACACACTTTGATGAACTGTGTTTCACAATTAGCTAATTTAATTATGTTTTTTATTACAAAACATGTAATTACACACTAAAAATCAAATAACAGTGTACTAAAGTGCAGACAATTGCAGGTATTTAGGGAGGGAGGGAGGGAGTAACACTTAAAACACTAAGTCACATCATTCTCACCAAGGTCATCAGTGGCAAAGGGTTCAAAATTTGAAGAAGTAGACATTGTACTGCCATTGTCTGCACCAGGTTGTTCACAATCTTGACATGCTTCTGTAGAAAAGTTCTTGCCAAAAGTTTCCTAAAAAATACCAGACAACTGAATACAAAGGAAGAACACACCATACTCTCACAGATGTGTGAACAAGCCTGCAATTCTTTTCAGTGACTTGTTGTGTATCAGGGTTTGTCATAAGACTGCCTAACTGGAGAACAACCCTACTTTCAGGTTATAATTCCATCAGGTTAATCTACCATGCTTACTTCAAATACTTCAAATGTAAAACACGTAAGAAACTGTACAGAGGTGTAATTGACTTCTTAAATACAAGCAAAAAATTCTGGAGAATGGTGTGATCGGTACTTGTCCTGACCTTACTCAGGAGAGGATTCTGGCTCTGAGTGTATCAGTTTGCCATTTTCATCCCTCTCCACATTTCATTCACTCCTGACACATCACTCATTTGCAGTGCCAAGAATCCTACCATATTTTATCACTTTTGCATTGATTCTTTTGCCACTAGTTGTTTAGAAAAGTCTGTGTAAGTCAATACTAATTTTAACAAAATTTATTCCCTAGTGTACATTTCACTAGACAAGCATATATGTGTGCAAACTGAAATACAGGAAAAGCTGCCAGTAGCTTCTGAATTTCAACACTTACATCATCTGTAGAAGCAAGACTTTCACTAGGAGTGAGTTCAGAATTTGATGCTACCCATGTTGTAGAATTCAGTGATTTTCCACACTTCCCTTTTTCATTTTTCTCACATAAATGTCTGGTCACGATATCCTGGAAAAGATAATCTGTGCTGTGAAAAGAGATCTAAGGTTTGCTTGATTCATAAACAAAATCAAAAATCTGTGCATACCTGTAAAGCATACAGAGCCCTTTGCCTCAGATAATCTGTATTTAGCAGCTGAAGCTCATGGAAAAGTTCAATAAGAAAGTGGGGACGAGACTCATTTTGAGAAATAAGAGTTGCCACTTCAGAATAAATTGTGTCTCGCAAAGCTTCAAACATAGAAAGATCACTACCAGTTTCTGTAGAAAAAAATAAAGGAACTTGTTAAGCCCTTGACAGGCATCCACTTAACAGGCTATCAGGTATGCAACTTATGAGTTTACAAATTATGTCTCAGTCATTGCAGATTCCCAATATAGCTGCTTTCATAAAGCTTATTAATTTCCTGAAGGGCAAACATTCTTGAATTATATTTTATGCAATCTTCAATCTATAAAATATAGAGCAATTGTAAAAATAATTTTCTTTACATTTCTGAACAATACCTTTTGAAAGTATTGTTTATAAAAGAGAATACTGCACACAGCACAATGATGCTTTCAGAATAAGTATTAAACACTGAAAATGGAGTTTCAAGAAAGATAGTGAACAGTCTCAGGTTTATATAGTACAGGCAGTCCACACTTCTGCAACACAAGCAGCATTAAGAAAGCCACTCTTTGCCAACATAAATGCTACACTCTTATACATGTTTTGTATCACTCCCAAGTCCACAAAAAACCTCCTACCCTTAAACCCTATTACATATAAGACAATGTGCTGCCTAACAAATCTCCCATTCATTTGAAAATTAAGGATTATCCTTGCATCACAACAATCAAATTATTACATGCATTATTTGGGAAGTGCTGAATGGAAACATAGCTAAATTTGGAAAACTCAGTTTAACAGATGTGTAGTTGTTAGTATTCAAGTTAATGAAGTTATTAGCAATACAGCAAACATTACTGTGCAATTTGATTATTTGCAAATAGTTGACCAATTTTTTAAGCACAGGCAAGCTTTTTCAACCTTTGAAAAGTTACCACAAATTGCATCCCTCTCCCATTACTAATATGTAATAGCAGCTTTTAAACATACTAAAAATGCCTACTGAAATAAATTTTTTGATGCAGTATCTACCTCCATATTTTCTATTTGTAACTGTTATTAATCAAGAACATGGTAACCACGTTCTCCACAACTGTAATTCAAAGCACTTCATGCAAGGTTACTTCTCTTGTCTTGGTTATAGGGAAGGTGCTGCAATAGCACTAACCTTGAACATCTGCTAAACAGTGAGTTACAGGACCAAAGGTAAGAGAAGAAAAAAAAAAAAAAGTAATAGCATATTGTTGAAGCTAAGCAGTGAATGCATTACCTGGCGCTTCAATGCATGCATTTCTGTTAGACTGCTGCAGAATTCTCCTAGCATGCGCTGTAGGAAAGTGGGGATAGACAGTGATAAACACAAAAATGTGCACCAGAAATAAAGACAGGGTCTATACAAAACAGCAGGAGGAAGACTGCTTAGTCATCCAAACCACATCAGAGCTGCTTATTGTGAGAATGAGAACTTGAGCAGTGAAGTTTATTACGTACACTAATAAACAGCTCTTAGTGTGGACACAGCTACACTGGCAAAGCTTTATATTGTGCTACAATGACTAAAATTTCTGCATCTCTTAAACAAAACAGAAATAATGGCAGAACCAAAAAAGGCACAGGAGCGAGAATTTTTATGATCTAGATACAAGAAAAGCAGTGCAGATGGCAAAAATGTAAGGGTTTATGTGATGTTAAAAGACTGAATTTGAATGGTATTTGATGGGGCTCATTTAAGCACAAATAGGAAGAAGACATGTATGCAGTATAGGATGTAGTTTAAACATTAAGCAAAGTTTTATCAGTTTAACAGTTACTTTCCATAAAATCACCAACAATAGGTGAGATTGGCTACATTTTTGCTTTTTGTACGGTAAAAAGTTTCTAAATTACTTTAATCAAGTATTTAATATACAGAAAATGCCCAAAAGCAATTAATATCAAACTTTTTACACATTTACAGCATCCTTAGAAATTAAAATGCAAAATTCACACACTAAATATATAGTCCTGTCTTCCTGCCAAAACACACTGCATTTAAATAACACACTAGCAACTAAGGTCCCTTACTCACATAAGTTAACAAAATAATTAAACATTTAGAAAAGAGTACCTGAAGACATTTCTGTAGATCTACTGTATTTAATTATTTTTTCCAATTGCTCCTGATTCCTTTTGCTGAACACTTTTGCATGAACCACATCATCAGAGTGTCTGCTTTTATTGTTCTTGCAGGGCTCACACACACTAGAAGCACTTGCACTTTCATAACCTAATGGGAGGAAATGAAAGGGAAGAAATAAAGAAACAGCTTACAAAATGTTTTATTACTTCAGAAAATTTGTTCAAGGGCACTCTTAAAGATGCAAAATACTAATGATGTTTCCTACACTAAAATCTTCCTCTGTATACTGAAGCCATACAGCAGTACTAAATCCTCAGCAACTCCAACAGTACTTCTATACTAACTAGTACTGTCCCTCTCTTCTCACAATTTTAACGAAGCTTTTTTTTTCAGCAAATAATCCAGTTTGAACAAGAAGAAAATGAAGAAGATTCTCCTTGTTATTTTAAATCTGCACGTATCTGCATCCATGATCCTCTCAACTGGTTATGTATTTTCTATTGACTGAAATCCTAAAAAACCGGATGCAGTTGTATTATAAAAAATTAAGTGATTCCAATAACTTATTGCCATTATTATACTATTTACTGAGAGTAAATTCTCATGAATGTAATGATTATAATCCAAGCCAAGTTTGCCACAGTATCCAAGATTACTTTACAACCTACCAGCATTTTTAATTCTGCCTTTTAGCTGAGAAGAACTCTTCCTCTTATTCTTTGATTTGGGCGTTTTATCTTTTGATGCCAGGCTTGCTTGTGCTGATGCTTTTCTAGATCTAAATGTCTTTGTCACAGTAGTTGGGTCTATTGGATCAGGCATGCTACTGAAACTCTCCAAAGACTCTTCATCAAACTCTCTTCTCCGGCTCATATCACACTGATTTTTATGACCAGAAGCAGTATTTTGTACTGAAACTCCAAAACCAGCATTCAGCTGAGACTGATCATCTTTCTTCATTTCTTGGCTATCATCAAGCCAAGCTGATATTTTCTCCATTTCCTCTTCAGGTTGTCTATGATTCCTTCTGTCAGAAAAGAAAGACCCACAGATCAATTTCAATATACCATAACCTGATCTCTCAGACAGAAACATCATGTATTACCAGGCAAGCAGTTTAACTGTAATGCAAATTATCTGCCCTTGTTACTTAGACATCAAACGACTATTGAAAAATAAATAACTCCACAGAACCCTTCCAAATGGAGAATGGAACTTCCCATTTATCTATCACTGGTTGCAATACAAATATATTAATGCAGCTACTGCTGTGCTCAAATAGTACCACAGGTCAAAACATTTCTTAAAGCAACATTCAGTACAATCTACAGTAGCACAAAAAAAATTAGCATTCGCTGAAAGTACATCCTCTAGTTATTCAAACAACTCAGTTTCAAAACAATCCCACAGAAACAAAATCTTACTCCACCTACAGAAAGTGTTGGAAAACCACTCCAAGATTGCATTTGATTTTAAAATTTTCATGAAATGATACATTAATTAATATACAGAAAAGCAGAACACTACTGGAAAAAATGAAAAAAATTAAACTAGAAGTTACAAAAGTCAAGCTCATATAGTAATTCTATGACAATAAATTCCCTTAATGAATGATGAATTCCCCTAAGCCCCAGAAAAGGGAGGAGAAATTATTAAGGGAGAGCTGCACTTTGACATTCAATACCTTTGTTTTTCTGCTCCATTAGAGGAACTGCTTTCAAAGGGTTTGGGGAATGCCATATACTCAGTTTTCCCAGAAGTATTTTGATCTAGAGGATGCTGCTGCTCCTGCTGCTCACTGCTCCGTGGAGAAACATTATGTGCAAAATCTCCAAAACCAGATGGAAACACCGGATTACAGTTAATACCTACAAAGTAAACAAGAGAGTCAAAAGATACTACCTCATTTACTTGTGCAGTAAAATTCAAATTTGAGACATACTATGTGGCAGCATGGAATTATGAGCAAATATACACTGGGGAAGTAAGCAAGAATTGTTTTCATTGTGAAAGCACGGTAAACAAGCAGAATTTATCTTTAGTGCAGGTTTTGAACACTACTGGATACTACAATCCTATTATTTGAGATCAAGGTCCATCAAGAAACTCCAGGAGAAAGCTCCTAAAAGTGAAAGTAAAAATAACAACAGTTCCAAAAAAAGGCAGAATTCTGTCTGCCTGAAGACCTTATCAATCTTCAACCTCCATCAAATGGACAAGAAAATTCCAATGGTTTGGATACTTATAGAGCCAAAGAAGTCATAGATTCATACAACTTCAATTTTAACATCAGAATCTTTATGGAAGTGGCAAAGTGACTGTAACTGATTTTTTTTTTGGTAGGTTCCATGTAATTTTAAAAATGTTCTCAAACAGAAAACAGACTCTGCAACTTGAAAGTTCTAATCTAGGTCAATGCCTATTTCCTGGTTTCCTAATAAGACTGAAATAATATACGACAGTTTTGTTTACTTTTGAGTTATACAGTAAAATACCTACACTCCTTTCCTCCAAATCCAACAGCAAAAGTAGATTAGAGAAAGAGATTAGGAATACTGTATCCAAATCAAGTTACTGTGTAATTCTGATGGGAACAAAAATGAGTTAACATGCTCCATTTACAAGCACTTATAACAAACATGAGTGCTTGAAGTTCTAAGAAAAACAGAAATAATTACCAACTGCCACCTTCCAATTACATGGTTCACTCAGAACTTGATTTCAACTGTGAAATGATTGCTGAAGGTATGTAAAAAGCTTCAAACACTGCTTTTTGTATGTTGGATTTGAAACCTTACATGGAGTGAGTCTTTTCAAGTATAATTAACTTCATACTGAGAGAGTCTTGCTCTTCATACTGAAGTAAAAATATTTAATTATTCAGCAATAAACAGTAAACTTCTGCTTAAGACCATTTCAATATAAAGGAAAAGTGACTGAGTTTCATTAAGTTCACATTACAATTTCAATTAAACGAGAAAATGTCCATTTTTGAAATTCATGCTACTTCTCATACCTACAGTAATACTTACCTGGAGCAAAGGAGGAAAAATTAGTAAATCCTGGAACACTAAAGAAGTTCACAGGTTGAGGAGGGTAGCTGAATGGACAGAAAACAGGAGATGGAGGCGGTGGTGCACTACTGCCTCTCTCCTTTCTTGATGGTTTCTCTTGACACTGTTGTTCTTGCTGTTGCATAAGATCACTTAACATTTGTTTCAACCTTGAAAATAAGAAAAAATAACAACTTGGGGAAAAAGAAGAATATTATGGGAAAACTGTAAATTTATACTCAAGTAATTTGAGCTTCATATTATCTCACCTACACCATGTAATGTATGTAAAGAAGTACTCTATTTAGCTTATTAAAAAACCTCAAGACAAAAATTACTTACATTTAATCCTGAGTTGGTTTAAAATCAACTGCTCTGTACTAGTGGTCATGCATGTACAGTTTAAACCTCCTTGTAAGAACAAAAAAACCTGACAACATACTAAAGAAATGAGCAAGCTCAAAACTTCAACAGAAACAATCAAATATACAAAGTATTTACAGAACTGAGGTTAAAACTGATTTTAAAAACTGTGTAAGAGGACAGCACATATATATCACTTACCAAATACAAAACAGAGATGAAGAGCTTCAACTTTCATGCAATGAATTAAAATGACTATTACATCTTTTTTCAAAAAAGATAATCTGGATCATGGAATCTTACATTCCATCATCTGAATGCAATGTAAGAAGCACAAACTGTAACTGAAAACACTAAGAAAGGACAAAAAGCTTTTTTGCTGTATATTACCATTAAAATCCAGAATCTTGCCAGGTAGTCTAGTGAAGACTACAGACACAAAAGCATATTAGAAAATAACTACTGCAACAGATTTTTGCCAACTTTTGGTTCTCTTCAATGAAGATTACTAGGAAAGTACTTTTAAAGGTACTAAAGAGGTCATGGGGGAAAAAGATGACAACCAGAAATGCTACACACAATTTCAAAAGCTCATTATCAACTTAGAAGTTCAAGAGTCTCATATTTAACCACTATCTGTAATCTTTTATTCACATAACCATGTTCCTGTTACTGAAGCATTTCAAATTCCACAGTTAAACACTAATACAGTCAACAAACCTTTGGACATTATTCTGCTGCCAAGTCAGTTGAGTGTAACACTGGTTTAATTGATGCATAATAAGATGTATTTGTGAAGATGCAACATTATTGGGCATCATGCTGTAGGGGCCTGTGAGCAAAGTCTGCAGAAGGCAAGAGAGGGTCTGTGGAAAGAAAATATGTAACAGTGACCAATCACAAAAAACAGAAGTTAGTGCTAGAAGGAGTTAGAAAGAGAATAAAAGGCAAATAAGAACAGCAAAATAACAGCTCTTCATATCTACCTGCTGATCCTGCATCAAAGTTTGACAAATGCTGACACTAAATTCATGCTGTTTCTTCAACTGATTGATCTGCTCTTGCCATCGCTCCTTTTCTTCCACATAGGAGAGCTCAGACATCCACCGAAAATTTTCCTGACGCCGCATATTTATGTTTTGCTGTTGCCTGGCCTTAGACACGGGACGGTAATTTCCATCTGCTGAAAGGGGACGGCAGTTTTTCCACCTGGGGTGGGAAAATTTTAAAAATGAGGACAAAATCAGATAATTCAAACAACTAATGATACTTCCATATTCACATTATGTTGAAGTTGTGCATCAAAAACTCACATGGCACAGGCCAGCTAATTACACATGCCATTTTGTCAATCCAAAATTATCCTAAACAAAAAACAGGAGCTCCCCACCTGACTACGACTGTCAAAAAAGGAATGGCTATCAATGTGCCTGTGTCTTGTTTTTAGTATTTTCCATTACTGCTAACATGTACTCAATGAAAACAGAAGCCACCAACATAATACATTGACAAGTCCAGCCTCTGATGAGCCCACTGTCTACTAAAATCATTTTGGTATCCAAACCAGAAGAAATAATACGTGCAGATATATACATTCTTTTTAACATGGTATTTTCACTTAATCACACAAATGTTATGAAGGAAGTCAATCAGGTAAACAAGAGTTAAAATTATTCACAATAATTAATATAGTTTCCACAACTACAGAAGCCAGCAATTTAGAAGGAAAAAATTTAGAGTTAGTTTAATTCTCTGAATTACTATTTTTGAAGAGACTGATCATAGCAAAATTTTCACACATGCAATTATCTTTTAAGCTGATTAAAAAAAAATGGGAGCATCAGAAGCCACTACCACACAACTGGAGAGCTCAATGGCAGATTTTTAGTAAGACTGAAAACAAAAGAAATCACCAAGTCAGTTATATGCAATATATGCAATATAACATTGCAGCTGCAAAGACTCAGAGAAGAAACTGCCACTAATAAGAAAGAATTTCCCTTTGCTGTGAGGATGCCCTGTAGTTAATGCAATACTTCTTCCACCATCTTCCAAATACTCAGACAAGCATCAGATCCACAAATAAGGTTACTAACCTATCTTTGTTTCCTTTACCAAAATAGGCATTTTCTGGTATGTTGTTATTGGGATAAACAGAAAAACTGTCATTCAAACTTGATGCATCTTCTTCCTCTTCTTCTGCCTGACCAGCTCCATCAGAGAGATAACCGTCTTCATCTCCATTTTCTTCCTCTAGGGCACACTGGGTAGAACCTCCCCAGGTAGCCATTGTCCTAGGGAACATTGCAGGGTCAGGGAGAAAATGGGTGTTTGGAAACGAGTATTTTTTTTTCAATTTTATGACAAATTATTAAAACAATCTGTCGACAATTTCAAGTCTATCTGCAATTAATCAAGTTGCACCAGAAAGAACTGAACTGTTCTGCAGATGAGCCAGTAGTGTGCCCACATGGCCAAGAAGGCCATTGGCAACCTTGCCTCTATCAGGAATAGCGCAGCCAGCGAGGCCAGTGAGGCCATTCTTCCCCTGCAATCGGCACAGGTTAAGCCACACCTTGAGTGCTGTGTCCAGTTCTGAGTCCTGCAATTTAGGAAGGACTTTGAGATGCTGGACCATATCCAGAGAAGGGCAACAAGGCTGGTGGAGAGACTGGAACACAAGTGCTATGAGAGTGGCTGAGGGAGCTGGGGTTAAGCCTGGAGGAGTTTTAGGGGGGACCATATTGCTCTCTACAACTGCCTGAAAGGAAAGTGTAGCCAGATGGGGAGTCAGCCTCGTCTCCAAGGCAATCAGTGACAGGACATGAGGACAATCTTAAGCTGAGTCGGGGGGGTTTAGGCTGGACATCAGTAATTGACTGGGCATTGGAATGGGCTGTCCAGGGACATGGTGGAGTCCCTGGTGGCATTTAAGGAAAGACTGGATGTGGCACTCAGTGTCAGGGTCTCATCAGCAAGATAGTTTCAGGCCACAGGTTGGACTCAATCTTCAAGGTCTTTTCCAACCCAGTTGATTCTGTGATTCTCACCAATGCAAATTGCATTCTGCTTCTAATACTGGGACAGATAAATTAAATTACTGCCTGTATTGGAAATGTATTACTTTACTATGCTACAAAATGGGTAAAGATGAAAAAAACCTACTCTGATCATTTGGCATTTTCCATGCAATTTTTTCTTCTTAGGTGTTTCTTATCCCCACTAGTAGCACAGAAGAGACTTAACATGCTGGGAAAACCCATAAAACTGGCAAGTTGCTAAATAAGTCACTTCAAAAGCCAAGAAATTAATTTCCTGCTCTGTTAAATCATCACATTCAGTGGTCAGATGAACACAGGAAACTGCCCCCAACACTGACATCCTACTGAACAATGGAAGCACCCACTGAATACAGAATAAATTGTGCTCTTACTTCTCAGTCCTGCTCTGCTGTGGAGTACACCGAGCTTCTGACCCTTCACTTTTAACAGATGCAGCAACAGTAGATATTGTTTCTGCAAGCTCTCTCCTTCTCTGATCTTCAGCCATTAAAGCTTCAAGTTGCTTTCTTCTCTGTCGCAATTCTTCTCTTAAAATCTCATGTCTTCTCATCTCAGACCATAACTGCTTGCAGTAAAATGGAAGAATTAGAATATAACGCTAGCATAATTTCAGGAAAGAATAAGTAATATCCAGATCAATATCAAAGACAATTTCAGGGGGCAAGGTGAAGAAAGACACAAAGATAAATCTGGTTTCAACAAATACTTTCATCATTTTCTCGAAAGATGACCTGTCTACAGTATGTAATATCAAATTTTCATGGTAAAAATTAAAAAATTAATTCAACTATCACATAAATATTTAGTAACAATTGCTATATTTGGGGGAGAATGTCTTGCCAGTTCAAGTCAGTATTTCCTTCTTTCCAGAAACAAAATAAGGGAGTTATACATGCTTTGTTCAAATAGCTACTACTCCACTCCCCAGGCCACCTACTTAAAATATGTCCAAGCAACCTGTAACTTATTTCTAAACCATTTCAAAGTCACTGCATATCAAGTATGGAATACCTCATTGCCTACTGGTAATGATTCATCACATTCAAATAAAGGCTTGCCAGCTGTGTTACACTCAGTCATGGCTGGAGTTGATGTTGCTTGTGAAGACTGTCTATTTGCTGGGCAGTTACCCAGGCCACCTGACAACTGAAAGAGAAAGTAAAATGGCAAAATATATAAGAATATAAGAGCTTTCTAAAACTTAGCTGCAGTTAAAACCCAACACAGTTAAGGCTTTATGAGGCTAGAAAGTCAGTATCCCAGGAAAAGGATTTTTGAATCAAGGTTTAACATTTATTTCAAAAGTTACCAAGCAATCAACAAAACTGATGTATTATTATATAATGTTCAAGATGCACAGTATTGATAATTTACTGCTCACTTCACAGAAAGAAGTTAAGAGCATGAAAAACAATAAAGCCTGTAGAGTTAAGTTAAAATGCAATGAATTGTTGATCATGCATTCAAGACACAGCATCGCTCCAAAATACCAGCAAATGACTACTAAGAGAAGTAAAGAAGCAGTGACTGACCAGTATGGACAGACAAATTTCAGGCTAAAAATAAGACAGAAGGTTCTGTATCTTTGAAGACACTGTCAAGGCTTTTGAAGATAAACCACAGTGAAATTAACCATTGAACAAGAACCATTAAAAAGAGAATGACATAAGCAGAAATCTAGAACATCTGCTTACAGTATACAAGCATTACCAATTTAAGTTTTTTTCCAATTTTCACAGAGAAAAAAGGGTGAGCAAGGTATTTTTTGTTTCTCTGCTCAACACCTTAAGACAGCAAAGAAATACATTCTACCTACTTGAAGGTCAGGACAAGCTTTCTGTAACACTTGAATTTTTTCCTGGATTTCAAACAGTTTTCTTCTTTCTTCTTGTAGCTGCTTAAGCTCCCGTTGCTGCTGCTGAAGTTTAGCTTCATAGAACTTCTCTCTGTGTAAATAAGTTACCCACGTGTTACTCGGCAAGAAGTTGCCTAAAGCACAGCTCTCCCATCCTCTGACAAAGGCTTACCGTGCTTTCTCGTTCAGTCGCACATCTTTTTTTAACTTGTTGGAACTTGCTCGGACATTGTTTGGCTGCTGCTTTGCCTCTTCCCCCTCACCCAACAAGTCACCAATATTAGATGCATTTGCAATTGCTCCTTGAGGTTCTGGATCATCACACTAAAAGGATGTCAGAAAGGCAGTTAGACTATTTTCAAGTTGATACAAAAAAAAATGTAACGTATCTAGTTTGTCAAGTTTGTCTGGTTTGATTTTTTCAAAACTAATCAGTCTGAAGAGCTTTATCTTCAGCACAAACCAAGAACTGAGAAGTCATTATCACCATGGCATCATGACTTGAAGATACATTGAGTTAATGAGAGAATTTAAAGTTATTTAACTCAACCTGAACTACTGAAACTTCCACTCTAAATGTAAATAATTTGTCTCATTCTTGAAGCATGAAACTCTTGCCTGTGATTCAGTGGACAGAAACATACAAGCATATGAAGAAAGAATAAGGAGGAACAGAAGGAGACTGAGGTGAACAACATTGTCTATTTACCGCAATCAATGAACTTAAATATTATTATTAACAATAACTACCCTTGAAAACTAAATCTGAAATACTTTGGAGAAAGTCTTACTGGTTTTCTATTCTGCTTTTATTTTTTTCATAATTTCTGTATTTTCAGTTCTCAAACTGAAAATATGAAAGCTGTACCCACTGCTGCTTTGGTTTTCCAACGTAATCATTCTCCATAAAGACACTGCTGAACAGGAGAGACCACTGGTGACCAAGAATGGCACAGCTCACAGGCCTACTGTATCTTTGAGATTACATACACAGAACAAGCCTTGCAAATATGATTGAAGATATGCCATTAATTAGGCTACTTATCAAGGAAGCTGCTGAATCATCTCTAATTCTGATTCATACCACTGCACAGTTAGCATCTCTATAGTGATGATAAAAAACAACACTGATCTAGATGCTGAGAAATAATACAGGAGTATGATACTAAAATAACAATATTGTGTTTATACTGTTGCTATTGTCAAACACAGGTTCCAACTGAGCTTGATTTTAAGCCTTTTCATTTCTGATACACCTCTATGTATTCAGTATGCAGACATTACAGCAGATGGTGATCAAATGTGTGCGTTCTGAAGGGACATTAGATCCATGACATTGTGCTGCTAACATCACTAGATAAGCATGAGATATTCTAAATTAAAAACACTCCCAACTTATAGCTGGCCCTCAAAATTCTTAAAATAAATAAAACCACTGCCTCCAAACCAAAATACTGCAAGTCAAATATATTGCAACATCCAAAGATTTTAATGAAAAATGTTCCTCATTGATTGAACAATGTCATAAAATCTAGGGCTCAAAAACCTAAATGTGTTGAATGCTCTGTATAATCTTAAAAATGTCTAATATTTAAAAAAATAATATTGATCTACTTCTTGGTTTGTATTTCGTAATCCAGTGCTAAAGTTAAAGACCACTGTTTCTTAGGCTGGCATCCTCCAAGAAAATCCCTGAATTGAACCTCAGAAGCGGCACCTTTGAAATCAGAAAAATCCAACTGTATCTCTTCTTCCCTAGACTACAAATAAGCATTTTAAATGTTCCATTAAGCAATTTTTCCCTATCAGAAGGTACAGATAACACGAAACAATGAATGCTAAATTTTTGTGCACAAGTTTATATTTATACCATACCTGCACCATAGCAGCAAGGTTTTGTAACTGTCTAAGCTTCTGTTTTGCAGCTATAAGTCTATTGATCTTCTGCTCAAACTCGGCATCTCCAGCCACATCACCCAGGCTGCTTCTGTGACTAGACATGGAATCTTCACTAACTCGATCTTCTTCCACTTCATCATCTTCACCTTGGGGTAGATCGAGGTGTTTGGCATTCTCCCTATTATGACAGTCTGGAATAGGGAGAGGAGGAAACACAACAATACCAAAGACACATTACTGAACTTCTGAAGTCCACTGTAATTACTGGATATTAGAAAAATATTAGCTTAATGATAAGGCTCTTGAATACTCTGCTCATTAAACAAGGATCTCCCAAATGCTGTGCAGCTATCAGAGTTATTTGCACTAAGAAGTAAAATTATTGCAAGATTTTAGAACATACCTAAAGCAGAAGACATTTTTAGAGTCCTTATATTAGCAGCAGATCTGTTGTTTATTTCACAGTCTGTATTAAGATGTCTTCCATCTCTGTTATTAGTTCCACACTGTACATTTGAGTTGCTATTTATTTCACTCCAACTACTGATTCCTGGAGGGTTTCTAGGGTGAAATCAATTACTCATGTTAACCTTTTAAAAACTGGTATGGATACAATTTTCCTTCAGTCTTTTTCTACCTTTTTTATAAATAGGTGTTCTGACCACTCCTCCTAAAAAAACCCAACAAAACCCCCAAATGAACAAACAAACTCCAACCCCATATAAAATCCATCTAGACACTGGGAGGTTTTCCATATTCATCTCTCCAACAGATTACTTTTTTTAAAAACAATCAAAGCAGCTTTAAATTATCCCCTGCTATATCTGCAACAATACATTAGGTCTTACAGGTGTATGTCTACATTATAAAAGCTTTATATGATGCATAGCTGAGTGACTGTTCATTTCTACCAGGTGAAGATCCTCAATGCACACAGGAGCCAGACTATAGCTGTAAACTGAAGGGTTTTTTCTTCCAATTCTCTAGTCTAAGACTGTCATCTTATAGTGAAATTCCATACACATAATTCAGTACTTAAACCCAAAGGAATTTCAGACTTTTGAAGTCTTATAGTGATTTTCTAAATATTCATGCTAATCTAAATAAATAAGACACCAAGGATTAGATAATTATTAAACATCTGTGTAACAGTTACCTCAAGTTAAAAAAATCTGTACTTTTGTTACCGTAAAAAGCACAGATTTAAGTTACTTCTGTTGACTCAAATAAAGCATTGCAGGTTTCCTGAAGCAACAACTCAGCTACAAAGACTTTGGATAACAAAAAGTACAACAACCTAATATTTGTAACAGGCTGTGGATGCTCATGTTCAGAATCACTTTCTGATTCTTCTGTTTCTTCCTCCTCCTTAGTGTTTTCATTCACAGCATCTGTCATCATATCAGATGTCTGCTCATAGTAGTGAACTAACTCACGTAGCTCATTCAGTCTCTTACGAACCTCATTTAGCTTCCTGAGGAGGAAAAAAAAGAGTATTTAATCTGTTTTGCTGTATTATGCTAATCAATGTAAACTTAATACATATACTCTAAAGTTCTTAGAAGTTACTGTCAGTTTTCAAGAACTCTACACTTGAAGCTCTGAATTCAGTTAACTGTATTAGATTGTTAAGTAATCTGTAATACTAAATTAGGTAGATCAAAAAATGGAAAAAATGGAAAGAGTTACTCAAAACTTATTAAAACTTACACAAAACTTATTAAAAAAGTAATACTCCAAATTACTAAAGCAACACTGAAAAAAATGAAAGAACTTTTACTGAAGCTTTTCTGTTGGATTTAGATTTTCGTCCTCTTCACTCTCATTTTGAGAAACCAGGGAATCAGGAGGATAGGGAGCAGATGCCAGACTATTTGGTTCACCATTGACAACAGTTACTATGCCTACAGGACCAGAAGCAGCTGAAGTTGTACTTCTTTGATCAACACTCCTTTGAGGAGAACCTGAAGCAGGAAAAACTACAGAAAAGAAATAAAGCTTACGTGAACAATTCGTAATAAGGAATCTGCTTAACTGAATTATATTAAAATAACAACAGAAAATATTATCAATAAACAAAACAGCTGTTAATAACTTCTTTCCTTAGCAAAACAAAAGTTTTTTTCCTAAGTTTCACTGCATGCAATGTCAATAGGCAGTGAGTAATAAGGTGTAAACAAGATTTCAGTTATTCCCTTTTAGCTTTATCAAATGTCAGAAGTAGAAACTTTCATGCTGTGAATCTGCCTATAGAGATTTTTCAAGGGTTTACTTAGGGCTACATTGCTTTTTTATAAAAAGTTAACATTTTAGAAATTTGATCAAAGGAAAAATCCTAGCAAATTTTTCACCTCTGCTAAGTTCTTTTGTCCATTTGCTGTACAACAAACTGGATGTTTGCTTCTTCTGGCTACATGAAATCATATCCAAATATGTTCATCTTATATGCACTAAATACATACAGAAAAATTGGGCTACAGTAACATAACTATTATATGAGCACGTCCTTCTCCAAGCGCGCGCTTCAAGGCCTCATTTCTCAATGCTAACCAGAACATGCTGTGATCACCCCTCAGAGGTTTTCAGCCACAGGACAAATGCCACCAGTACAAATGCATTGTTAGAAACAGAGAGCGAGAGCAGCAAGTGGACAGGTCTGCGTGAACAAGCAGAGCAGAAAGTCATTAAAAGAAAAAGCCAAAGCTCTAATCCAGTCAGACAGGTAAGGCCCTCTAGAATGGCCTGTGATTGAAGCCCCTGCCACGAGAGCACATGAAAGCCTTTTGACAGAGAGGAAGCACAGCCATATTGCCATAAAGCTACTAACACATGAAGTGCTGAGTACACAAATGCAAACATATTGGGATAAAAATACAAAGCTCATGTTCATGTGGCTCTTTTTTTCACAAGCCAGATGTGTCACACACAAACATCACATCCTCACATCAGTCAACTTCAGTGTTATAAATGAAAGCGCTAACAGTCATCATCATTGAGTGCTAAGACACTACCATCATTACTTGTACAGTTTTTTGTTAAGACAGAAACTTATACAGCATTAAAAACCATTTATATTAATAGTGCCCTAGCACAGTTTATATCACCACCATTTAGTTGACCAATTGCAATCTCAAACACGTTACAAAACACGCACATTTAAAACATGGTATTCATGAAAAAAATATAGTTCTGCCTAAAATGACTTACAGGAAGAGTTGTTTAGATGTTGGTCACGAAGTGTATGAAGTTCTCCTAGTAGTTTGTCCATCTTTTGCTTTTTACCCTGCAACATTCGCATCTTATTAAAAAGCTGTGCCTTCTCATCTGACTGGTGTTCAGACATTGAAGAGTTTCTGCTTTGTGAAATCTCTCTGGTAAGTGAAAGGCTTTCTGCTTGCCTTCTATTGTCAGGCACAGACTGTGTCTAAAAAGAGTAATTCCATTTTATTCAGAGTACAACAAAAAAAAGGTCAATAAACTGTAAGAAACAAAAAGCTTTCTCGTGGACCTTCTATATGCAACACCAGAATCAACACCAAAATAAAGAATATTATAAAGGGAAATATACTGAGAACATTCTAATGCCATCCCAATAATATAGTGAGTTAATAATTAAATTGCAATAAAGAAACTACTTCTCTAGACTTTAATAGAAACCCATGAGACACAAAGCATAGATCTGCCAGCTAATAACCATTAGGAATTTTCAAGTTTGCTGAGTTTTCAAGTTTGGGGGGAGCTCTGATAACTTCACTAGCAAATACACACAGATGAGCAAGACAAACATTGAACTGGACTGTTAAACAGAATAAAAATTGATAATGGCAAAATCTATACAGTACAATCTCAGGACTAACCTGAGAATCATGGAGTTGGTTGTGAAAGCGTTGAATTAAGTCATTCAATTCTTCATTCAGTTCTGATGTAAGACTCACTCCTGAAACACTACCTGTAGTTTCTGTTACAACTGGGCATACAGAAAAAGGGGAAAATATAAATATTTTTCTACAGAAATAAAATAAAGGCTAGTTAAATAAAAATGTGTGGTTTAACGACATCAACATACTGACCCTCTAAAAATACAGCATGTATTTTTAATTTTGTGTCCTTTCCACCAGCTTTACTCTTGAAAGATGACTTATGCTACAAAAATACTAACAAGACAACTCAGAGCTGCTTTGTAAGGGACCATACAAAACGACTTTAGCCTTGCTCTGTGTTTTGCTAAAAAGGTCAGAGCAAAATGAAAACAACTCATTTGTCCAAGGCTGACAGAAACTTATTAGAAATAAAACGGCAATTATTTAATATAGCTAAACAATCAACAGTGCAGGTAATTTCACTCTCTCAAAATAATAAATTAACAGTACACCAAGCTTTCATATTGGTATAAGTTGTAATATTTACATCTACAAATGGTGTCTTGGAAGCTTCTTGGAAGGTTCTTCAAGAAGCTTCATGAGAAAAATAAATTTAAAAAAAATTTTTTTTTTGCCTTTGCCTCAAAGTTCATATTCAAACAATACTAAATATGCAAGTGGCAGTTGAAAGACCCAAATGATTCTTTCTACTTTCCCCCCAAATACAAACCAACAGGTCATAAAGTCAAACACAAATATTATTTATTTTCCCCAGAGATTATGACTTCATTACACACATAGTAAAGTTTCACTGTTTTCAAATTTCAAAAACATTTATTTTGCCATAAGTTGAATTTGAATCTTATAATTGAGTAGACAAATTCTTAGGAGAAAAACTAATGCTTTTAGGATTTTACAGGTAAACCACAATAATCAGTGCCGGGTTTTTAAATAACACGTCATTTTATAATGTTACATTGTCAACTCTTCAGAAACAGAGGCTTTGAGATAAAAAAGCCTTTTTAATGTGTATTTCACAATTCTAGCTTTAATCATTCAGTCAGCATGTTAACATGCTATAAGAGACACCATCATTCCACATACCAGAATCATCCAGGACAGCAATGGCTTGTTCTGCTTTATGCTGCAAAGCAAGAAGAGCTGCCTGTCTTCCTTGAAGAGCCTTTAATTCTTCCTGCTGTTGTAGCATCCTTTTCAATAAATCATGCTGTTTCTTCAAGTTCTCCAACTCTTCTTTAGCTTCCTGCTGAGGATCTCTGGCCTGCAAGAGATGGAGCAACATTACCATAGCTACAACCATTTATCTGCTGAGAACCAGTAAAAGAAGCACCAAAGCAAGAACAACTTGTATATAAATTAACAGCCTGGTTAATGGAAAAAAGTAAAAATGAAACAGCTCCACCTTTCTGACAGTTCTTTATTAAAAAAAAAAATCCTCAGACATCCAACAGGAAGAAACCTGTATCACCAAAAGGTGCTTATAGCTCCAGAGGGTTTAAGTTTTCTTTTTCTTTACAAAGCCAGTCAGCTGCCCTAATGTGACCCAAAGACTAACCAAAGCCTGCCTCTGTCTTTTAAATCATAACAGAGGCTATTAACCTTAAGACTGTTGAACGTAAGCAAGGTAAGGCATTGCATCATGGAGCTATATAAAACACAAGGTATCAATTGATTTACTGGCCTAAAATCTCTACAATTTTCAGAATCATGTTTTGGGCACTATCTCATTTCTAACCTATAATGTCTTTAATTCTGTGTGCTGTACTTATGGCATTGATACTAGAATACATCAGATTTGGGTAAATCAATTTCATAACAAAAACAGGCATAGAACCCTGTCTACATTGTTTTCAAACAATATTTTGAAATAGTTCTGAAAGAATGAAAGCATGCTGAGCAGTTAAAATATATTAAAACTCAGACATTTTCCTCATCCAATGCTAATTAGGACCTGGAGATTTGCATCAAAACTTTTACTCAAATTAAGTATTTTAATAATGAGACATTAATATCCTGATCCTGTCTGAAGTTGCCTTATGGCACTTTGCACATGAAATAATGGAAAATAACAAGCATCTACAAAGAACACTACTAAATTGAAAGCATAATCTTCTATCCATACAGTATTAAGTTTCTAAAGTAGAAAATTCAGTCCAAATATTCCGCATCACATGTCAGATTAGAAGCAGGCATCTTATGAACTAGTTCTGGGTACTAAGGAATGCTCAACTTTCCAGCAGAGAAAGCTGAAAACATCCAGAATTCTAAACTCAAGGTGTCAGTAAAAGATGGAGTGCAACAAACACTGAAGATTGTTGTTTAACCCTCACCTTCCATATAAACAGCAGAGTAGAGTCCAAATAGATCACACACTGAAATCGGCACAGGAAGGAACAAGGGGAAGAAAGGGAACAAGGGTGTATGTCTCAGCCTCACTCACCTATGAAATAATCCAGGCTTTATCTAAAGTACCAGATCTGCTTGAGTTCATGAAAACTGCTTTTAACAAATTTTTCAAACTTAGTTCTACATTTAGACTAGTAAGCTTGACAAAACATTTAAGTCTTTTATTTTTGGGGAAAAAATATTGAAGACTTTTTAAAAATTAAATCACAGGAAGGACAACAACATAAACAAGCTCATCATGGGTAAAAAAAGATGCTTTAGAAAGTTTTCAAGACATCTTGAAAGTTTTCCTCCTTCCAACTAAATATTGGTATCAACAGCTACAGAAAAACACTTGTGGAACAAGTTAAGGCTATTAATTTCTAATTTGTCTTCGGTATTTGGTATTAGTTTAAATGTGCATTGGCAGACCATTAGTGTAACCATGACAAGTGTCTGAAAGTCACATTTACAACGTTTTCCCAAGAAGGGAACAACAAAACTTAGAAGGATGATCTACATAAAATCACAAAACCTGCTGTACAGAGTTACATCAATTCTAACTTTCAATGCTAACAATTCCGAAGAAAAAATTGTGAAACATTTCTATTCAAAGAAAAAATATTTGAGGCCAAGAAGACTAATCAATGAAAAGACAGCTGGATACAGATAAGCAATCCAGTGGGAACATTCACGGTAAGTAACAAGTACATTTGAAGCAATTAATAAGACTAGCCTGTATAAATCCTATTTGAGGCTAAAGTAACATTTTGAAGTGTACCTTTGAAAGCAATCCATGATCCTGGCTATTAATCCCACAAGGCCAGATTTCCCTGCCATTCAGAGCAGCTCTCTGTCCTTTCCCTTTGGGGCTTGGTGTAACATCAATGTCTGTAACCTGTTCTCGTGCAGTTGAATTCCCTAGTTTGTCCTCAATGCGGGGCCGACAACTCAAACTAAAAGATACCTCCTATATTGAATAGTTTAGTATGTTAGAATTTGAAAATGCACTCCAACTTAGCATATATTTTTAAGTTACAAACCTACCCACTTTATTTTGTCAAATAATGAAAACTACTATCTAATAACATCTACTAAAAAGTGAAGACAATTTTAGTCATTCTTAGAATTTGCACAACAATAAAGCTCCATACAGCAATCAACATTATATGACCAGAAGTATGCACTCTGCATGTAAAACATTCAAGCTGCATGTAAAGAGAGCTTAGATGCAAAATTAAGAGCCAAACAAAAAACTCAGTGCAAATTTTGCAAATATTGAGACAACTGCAAGTTTATACAGACACTTCTTAAAAAACATATGTTTTTCTGCATTATCTTTTTGCATAAAAAATTTAATTTTTTAAAGTTAAAAGTGCATCTTCCATGTCTATCATTAAATTTCCTTACAGACACAGAAAGGGTTCTTATAAAGCTAAAAATAATTACAAAAGCTTCTTAATGTTTTAACTGTTTTATTCCCAAGCAAGTAAATTCTCCCTATCCATAGGACATTCAGTGTGCTAACTGGCCAAAAAGAGTACCTCCCCTCTGGTACTTTTCCTCAGTGTAATAGAATCGAAGACACAAAACCTAAGTTATTAAAATGCCTTTGTATCTACTACAAGATATGTTTACCACGTTAAAAAAAAAACTTTTATAAATAGAAAGGAAGATTGGACTGTTTATCTCAGCACTAAATTCAGAACACATTTTCTGAGGAGGTGCCCATCTTCCCAAAAAATGAGAGAAACTTCTGTGTTAGGTCAATACTTCTATCTTGTCACTAGAAAGATGCTTGGACAATGGCCCACTAATGATACATTTCTAACTCCCCCCTCACCCAATACCCAAAAACTTTCCCCACTAACAGAAACAAACCTAGAGATGAAAAATTGTATAGAAAGGTATTTCTTCCTACAACAAATGAGTGAGTTCTCTGCCAAAGTACACATTCAACTCTTCATTGTACTTTGAAGAAAGAATAAAGATTTAAAAGATTCTTCAGATTGCTGTTGTGACAGAATCATTACTTTTTTCTCATATTAAAAAAATAAACCCACACATGCATGGACACCTCTTTAATGGAGTGCTTAGGGATTTACTATTTTCAAATTGAACTGCAGATTATGACACTATCATAAGACCCATGAAAAAACCAAAATAAAGCCCTAATTTCTACCTTAATTGCTAAAAGGCAGCTTACCGTGGTATCTGAAGCCTCAGACTGCACATCAATGTTTAGCGATGTGCTCTCACCTACAGAACCAGATCCCACAGCTGAATCTATAGTCCGAACATCATCCTCCTCATTTTCTCTAGCCTGAAATATTTCATTGGCACAAATCAAAAGCTATATAAGGGGGCAGCAAAAATGAATTATGGAAGGTACTACATACCAAAATCAACACCCTCAGTAGCACCATCAAAACATAAACGGTCAACTCCTAAAAAAAGCTTACAGTGCAGAAACAAACATATTATGTTCTCAAACTTACAAGCATCTTTTGCAAAAATTTCAGATAGGATTTCTCCTGCTCTTTAAGGTCATCTATAAGGTGCGATAAACGCTCAACATTGGCCGATCTCTCATTTTTCTCTACAAGATCATCCCGCATGGAGCTGGCCTTAGCAATATAGTCGCGAATCTGAACTAGTCTGCTCACAATCTGCAAAGACACTGAAGTTACTGAATGCATTCAGCTGCAACTGCAATGTATTCAATGCACAAGACAGGGACAGCAACAGCAAAGGAGTAATGAAAGGGAGACAGGTTAGTACTTTCACTCCTCTGAGCGCTCTTCCACAAGTGGTTAAAAGTCAACAGCCTTTATAAGGACAGATTTATGCATGCGGGAAGTTGCAAGGCTGAAGCACAGGGCTTCTGGTCAACACAGGCTAGAACACAACTGAGCTCATCAATCATCTACAGTCAACTGTGAGAGCACTTTCTGGAGCCACATAAAAGGGAACCAACCTCTAAAATGAAAATTATTATTACTTCTGTTACCAATAAGCAGATTTCTAAAGAACAGTAGATTATTAAGTCTGGTTTCATGTTTTCTTCACGTTTCAGAAGAGTAGAACTTAAATATTTCCACTAAGAATTTATACTTCGAAGAAATTTAGAAAGCAGCACTGAAGATTAAGAGTCAATATTTTGCAGACTTTATAGGCTGTGTAAATACCTGGCTACTATCCATCGTTTGTTCTCCCCTTCCATCTTCTTGAGCAGATGCTTGACAATTTTGCAAGAAATCCTTGCTTAGAGCAGCTCCAAACAACTCTTTACATTGCGCTGATACCCCACCTTCCTTTTTTTGGGAAGCTGAGGCAGGATCTTTGCTTTTGTTAGTGTTAATCTGTAGTGACAGGAAGTTGAATGGTTTTTTGTTCTCATTAAGTTGACGTTTGTTATTAGCAGCCGTTGCCCTGCCTTGCGAATCACTTCCAATGCTTCTCTATATACAAACAAAAGTAAGAAAAAATGCTTTATTTTTTCATCCAATATGTTCTCAACACTGCTTTTTTTTCGCTGCTTGTATTACTATTCCTACAGTATTATTAGACTGATTTTAAAGTTACCTAATCAGTCATCAACTGGCCAAAAGTTAGCTGAAGACAGTGCCAATAATCTTTTGTCATAAAGTCTTCAGAAAGCAAATCCATCCTCCCAGAACAATGAGAACCAAAAAACATTTGGTAGTTTCTCAGCATTTAGTTCCTCATTTTTGCTGTGAACTCGATCTTTACTGTAGCAAAAGGCAGTCTACTTCTCCAGGTACACTTGAGGAAAGAACAGTAATAAAAGAGTAGCATATTCCTGTGCAGAACATAATACCTCAAAACTTCAGCTTTTTTTTAAAATCTTGTGAATAGCAACATGTTGCCATAACATATATTTGAGCAGGAAGTTTTGCCCAGCCTTTAAACTGTAAATCAGCACAATAAATCACACTGGAAAGAACCATCATAACCAAAGAAGTTAGCAACAACCTTTGGTAATGATGAACTAGCCTCTGTTCTGAAATCGTTAGCACAGATTTATGCCTTGTTCCAAAAGACTCAATCCCTCATATTTTTCCTTAGCTTTGGAAAAGGGAAGGATGAATGTGCTGTATTTCCAAAAAAGTAGTTTTGGTTCAAGAATTTGTGCCATAAAATTCTCTGTTCTACTGAGGAGCAGTTTTTAATGATACTCCTCTGCTTAATCCACAAGGGTAACAATGTTCAGGATCACAAACTGGCAGTTTGAGAACAGATTTTCAAAATAAAGTAACAGCTATTTTCAGGTAGCATACAAGTATGATGAGTAAGAAATACTGCTCTGAGGACACATGAATTTTATAATGGCTGAGAGCAAGAAAGTGAAGACAGCTATCACACAAACAGAGGAAAGCCATAGTCCTGAACTTTCTCATATTTCCTTAAGTTCAAAACCAAAATTTTGATTTGGTTGTCATGGTGCCTATAGGTTTGGTTTTTTTTTACCTTGATCACTTATGAAAGGATTCTGTACTCATCTGTCACTTTATTAAGCAATAACTGAATACATTTTGGAGTCACATTTTAGTGGGAGCCAGTATTCACACAAACCTGATCCAGATCACTGAAGTTTATTCTTTGTTTAAGCCTTTCTAGTTCAGCCTGCTCTGGAACAGACATCTGAGTCATGTATCGAGCATGAGGAAAGCTGTGAGTTCTGGTCTTCCGTCGCTCCATTCCAGGGGAAGATTCTGGAGATATGTCATTAGTAAGTCTTGTTTCACCTTCCCCACTAAGCTTTTTCTTGTTTTTCTCTGAAGATCTGTTTGCTTTCTTCTGTTGACCTCCCCAGTCCTTAAGGGGTAGGAGAGAGAAAAAAAATCGTATTTGTTATCCACCCAGACAAAAAGCAAATGTTTGCATTCTGTGAGAGAGTTTACTTCCATTTTAGAAGTAAAAATAGCAAGCCACATTGAAGTAAGCACTAAGTTTTCTAGAGCAAATGTCACTTTACAAAATAAAATTTTCCCCACTGCATAATTAAAAATAACTTATCAGGAAATTTTAAATCCATTTCATCCTAAATGCATTAAATTAACTTCAAATGAAGCTGAGGTTGTATTTTTCTTCTTTGCTGGGGACTTCACTTTTTAGGAGTTCAGAACATTTTAAATTATAGCTTTCACTTTCCTGTCACCTACAATGTTTTTGTGTCTAGCTACTTTATTTACCCCAAACACTTGTCATAAATACCCCATAGACATCACAATCTCTGAATTATACCCACTGCTTCCTTACATGTACCTCAGGTTTTCCAGGTAAAGCTGCACTGGATGCAAAGCCATGCATGATGAGGCTTAGGGGTTTGCACTGTTACCTGCCACTAAGAGAATCTAGCTGGTAATTCTAATGTCCAGCACCAAATGGCAACAAAAAGAAAAGAAGAATTGTACCGTGTTGTTCAGCCGGTCATCCAGGCTCTCATTGCTCCAGCTGGGCAAGCCCTGGTCATTCATGCCTTCTTCAAAGGGACCACCTCCTGCTGCCATGACAAGTGATCAATAAAAGCAATCTATAAGGAGTTGAAAGAAATGTGCTGTATTAAAATCAGTTTACACAGAAAATTTTAAAGATTCATGATCTGAGAAGACAACTATATATTCATTATATGATAAAAACAAAAAGCTGTTTAGGAAACTAAACTCCCCATTTACTACGCTCTGTTACTAGAAATGTATCAATGAGAAGAACACAGAAAGTGGCATTAAAAAAATAAAGGAATAGTAGTTGTGAGTTCGGGGCTTTTTAACCTCTGATCTATGAAAGAAAGATTTGGGGGTTTTCTGAGGGTTTCAATTGTCCTTACTTTAAAACAAACTGTACAGTGCTCAGAAAGGCTGCTTTGTAATTCATACAGCCTACACTTCCAGACCCAGGGCGATGTCTATTCGATACAGTAAGTGACTCTGGAGACCCAGAATGTCAAACTTTCACATCCATTTTAACACTGAGATACTGAAAACAGAGTACTGAATGACACACTTGCAAAAATACATGGAAGACAGACGTCAGTAAAAGGATTTTTACTTTCATTACCACACATTAAGCTATTTAAGCAGTGAATGACCTGCCACTAACATTACAGATTCTACCGAAACCAAACAAAACCGTGAGTTCCACAGAGCTTAGCTGCTCTCCATCAGGGTCACTCTGTGCAATAGAAAGTAACTTAAATGTTTGAACTTTCCATTTTCACTTCTTGTTTTGACATTAGAACCAAAAAAAATTGTTAAAGCTGAAAGATCAGAAAAAGTATTCCTTTATGAAAGTAAAATTAGATTAGCCTGTTCCAAAAGGTGAAGAATATGTAGCTAACTATATTTGCTGAGTGCTGCTGTCACAATTGCAGTGTAGAAAGCTACAAAATTTAACTAAGAGCTGTAACAGATGCAGAAGAAAGGCAGCCTTGCAGAGATTTACTTTTTCCAGCTCGTTTCCACCACTATGTTAGGATATAACCCTAAGCTTAACTGAAAAAATATAAATATAGAAGTTGACAGGAACCACTTTCTCAACATTTTACTCCAACTATCTACTAATTTTCATAGTGCAGGTGAAGAAATCACCCAAAACTAAAGAATACAAAATATTTAAGAAGTTTGTTGGGTTTTTTTTATATCAGTTCCAGAAAGGAAAACAGAAATCTTGAACTAAATTTAAAAGCTGTCCTAGCACATCTATCTTGCTTAGGTATAGGATTCAATCAAACTCCCAGAGTACAGCCCTCTCCAGAGGCACACTCACCAGGCAGTACTCCTATGCAAACACAGGCAATTACTAAATCACAAAGGAAATGGGATCTAGCAGGCATGCTCCTCACACCATAACCACATCTCCACTGGGCAGCGTGCCAGCCTAGGCCACGGGAACAGTCTGGAGTCTTTCCTCTTCTGCATCTCTCAAGCACAACACACAGAGAACAGGTGCAGGGGCCTCTGCCTTGGCAACTCTGCCCTACTGTCCCTGCACAAGGACTCACTCCCTTCTTCATCCCAACAGAGGTGCCCACTAGGCCATGCAACCAGAGGGCACATCCTAGAAAAGTGCACAGGGAAGCTCATGCTAAAACTTACAAGCATCCAAAGCAAATGCATAGCTATCAGTTCAAAAGCAGCCATGATTTTAATGAACTATCTCCAGTTACAGATAAACTGCTCAGCTTTGCAGATGTGTAAGACCCAACATTTCACCAGACACTGTATCCTGACCTATGTCACTGAGCATTATGAGGAAGATTAGAGGCCATCTGGGTTTACAGTCCAATTCTCTAAGCTGTTTCCTCATCATCACGTTATATAATTCTCTAAAACCATAGCAAAAGTAGTTTTTCCCTATCTTCCACTCTAAGAAGAAGTGGCAGTATTCATCTCTACATAATACAAGTAACTACTCACATTTATTTCCTCTGAAACTTTCAGAAAACCGGTTCTCAACTATCTTTGCTGTAGGAGACTCCATTACCTCCGAAGTAATTTCACAGCCCCAGATGGAATATTGTGAATTACAGGACTCTGGAATATTGTGAATTACAGGATTCTCAAGCAAGGAGACCCGGCATACATCAACATGCCCTGACAAACACGGCTCAAAAACAAGAGTATCTTCATAATTTCCAGCAAGTGGATTTTAAAGTGTTCCAACAGAACCATCCCTGTACCAAAACGAAAATTTCTAAATATTCCTACTATAGTCTTTGGCACCTCCAAATTAACTGTAATCAAGTAAGTTTAAGATCAGAGAGCTCTGATGGTCTATTACCTCTTTAACTCAGTTGAAAAACACAGAGAGGTTCAACTAGGTTTTTGTTTCTTTCATATGAAGCTGTTCATTCCACCTCCACATATATATTTTACCAATATACATTTTAATTTGTTTTCATTTTACCAGCTACTTTAACAAAAAATCCTCTTCTAAAAACTTTGCTATCTTCCCACTACCTACCTATCTACCTACAGCAACCAATTCCTAATTTCAGGTTCTTGCAAGTCATAGGATCTGTACAAAAGCTTTTGAGCATGTGCCTACTGCCTTACAACATTTACCAGGGACTTGGGAAAAAAATACGACTTTCAACTATACCTTCTATAGAAATAATAACCTGAGATAACATGCAGAATTATAGGCAAAATACATAAGACAAGAGTCAAAACATTCTGCACATGTATCGGGACGTGTAGACTGCACAGAAGAGACACTACTTAACACAAAGGTATGTACTTCAAAAGGCCTTTTCTACAGTAAAGATGCTCTTGAGAAGTTTTTCCCGTAGCATTCATGTGAACGAAGGAGCTCTCTAGAGCACCTAATACTGCAGAGAGGAAACTTCTGACAATCAAAAAAACTTAAACGGAAAACAGAAAGTCACAAAAAGCCATCAAAGCACCATAAAGGCTGAAAATGGAGCTAAATACTTCCTTTTAAGTTTAGCTTTTTAAGACGTGCACTCCTCACTGGGCATTAACTCCTTAAAAGCAAACCACACAGTATCTTCACACAGGAGCAGTCAGCAGAGCAAATCCTCTCCTGCCGCACCGGCCAGCGCTCACAGGAGCCGCACACTCACACACGCCGGCTCTGGGCGGTGTGTCCGGCACTCACAGCTTCCAGCGCCGGGGCCTCCGCAGCGCCCGCGGGCTCCGCCGTCCCGACCCGCTGCGATGCCAACGGCAGGCGCCGAGCGCAGGCCCGCCGGGTCTCGTCGCCGCCAGCGGGGCCGGCTCCGGAGCGAGCGACGGCCCGGCGGCTCTGCCGGCCGCACCGCTCACTGCCTGAGGCGGGCCAGGCGCTCCCGGCCGGGGGGCGGCGGGCAGAGATCCCGCTCCTTCCCGGCGCCAAAGCCCGGGCGCCGCGGGCTGCGTGGGTAGGCGGGCTCTGCTCAAGGCGCCTCCGCTGCCGCGAACGCGGCGGCGTCTCCTTGGAGAGCGGATAACGCGCCCTGCCCTGTGCGAGGGGCGCGGCCCGCACAGCCCGCCGCTCCCGCACGGTTTCCCCGCCGCCCCGCACCTGCGTCCGAGCCCACTGGCTGCCCCGAACCCCCACGCAGGCGGGCCGCCGCCACCAGGGGAAAGGGACGGGGAAGGGGCAGCGCGCCGCGCCACGGGCAGGAGAAGGCGGCTCACCCCGCGCCGGAGGGGAGGTCACCCGGCCTGGCTCCTCCTCCACCGCCGGCCGCCACTCGCGGGGCCCGGGCTGCCCGGACGAACGTTTCGTCTTCGGGCGGCGGAGGAGCGGCGCGGCCTCGCTTCGCCCGACGCGGCGGGACCGGGCTGGCCGAGGCGCTCACGACGCTCCTGCCTCAGCCACCGCCGCCATCTTGGCCGCCACTCCGCCGGGGGCGCGGGGGGCGGTTCCAGGCGGAGGGATACAGACACAGACGGACAGACAGACACTCACCGTTACCTGGTAACCTCCGCCCGCCCATGCCCTTCCGCACTGCGCGCGCCCCGCTCGACCCGCACCGCGGAGCACCCGAGGATCCCCCGCGCAACCGCCGGGGCGGTCGGGAGAAGAGCAGTGGGCGAAGAAACTCCAACTCCCAAGGTGCATTGTGCGGGAGGCGCGGCGCCCCAGGGCCGGCGGCGGTGCCTCCTGGGAGCGGTAGTTTTCCACTCAGGGAACGACCCCGCCCCATGGCAGGACTGGGACGCGTCCGGCGCTGTTATGCGGCCGGCGGGGAATCGCTGAGCGTGTTTTTCGTACAAAATAAAATACGAAAGCGGCGATGGACTCTATAAATACTTTTGCCTGATTGGAAGACAAGTAAAATCGTGTCGAAATCCTAAGCGTGGATGAGGGTCAGTCCTGCCCTCTTTTGGAGCAGTTTCGACTGCTCTGTTCCTGTCAACCTATGGTGTGTCTTGCTCCTCAACTTGTGGCAGATAGATGGAGTTCACGCATCTAGGTTCTTTATACTTTACACTTTACTTTGGGGGGAAAAAATATAAATAGAGGGTTTGGCATTTAAAAAACTATAGCTGTGCATAAAAGCCTGTGCGCTGTGCTTGATACTTAACTGAAGTTAAAGAGAATCACAGAATATGCTGAGTAGGAAGCGACTCTAAGATCCAGCTCTTGCCCTGCACAGGACACCCCAAGAGTCACACCATGTGCCCAAGAGTGTTTTCCAAATGCTTCTTGAGCTCTGTCAGGCTTGGTGCTGTGACCACTTCCCGGGGGAGCCTGTTCCAACCACCCTCTGGATAAAACACTTTTCCTAATATCCAACCTAAACCTGCCCTGATGCAGCTTCAGGCCCTGTCCCTGTCACCCCAGGGGAGAGGTCAGTGCCTGGCCCTCCCCTTCCCCTCACAGGGAAGCAGTCCTTCAGGGGACTGGGCTTGCATAACACACGCAGGATTTCTATTTCAGTGAAGCTGGTATCGTAGATATGACTTTCATTTGGTGGGGATGGTCCCTTGTCAAAACCCCCAGCATTTTCAGCATTTCCATTACACCGAGTTTCTAAAGCAAAAGCATTTAGCATTCACATAGGCCTCATAATTGATCCTGTTAGAGAAACATTGTACTGGTGCAACATGGAAAGTAGTTAGTCTTCATCTCTCCCATATTAGGATTTATAGTAATGTATTTTGCTAAAGAAATAAAATATACATGAATCCTTTTCAATGATCCATTAATCTGTCTGTAATCTAGAAAAGGAACTAAATAATTGGAAAAGCATCAAAATAAAGATGTTTCAATAAAAGTAATTTTGTTATCTCCAGCACATTCCCCCATACCAAAGTTCTGGATAATACTGAGTGAGTGAAAGAGGTGAGTGTAAGATTGTCTGTTAGAGCAGAATCTTTCTCCCATTTCTACCACAAACTACTTGATTGTATAGCCACTAATGAAATTACTTTGAAAACAATCTACAACAGTTTAAAGGATACTCTCTGTGTGATGAATATATATTATCAATCTCTACTGCAATTCTACAGCTAATAAAGAAGTTAGTTTATTGGCATTTTTATTATACTTTTAACTATTGTCCTATTTTTCTGAACTCAGGTATCATGTCTGGATATCATCACAATATTGGCAGTGTTGCTGTTGACAAGATGCTTTCTATTGTTTCAGTGACAAATCTCCCACAGCATGGCAGGTGGAAGAAGAACTTAAGAGAAAATACTGCCCTTAGTACACTGACTACAATTTATTTTTTTCGCTGCGCCTTATTCTTAAAATACACCTCCCTCATTCCTATTGTTTCCTGCAGAAAAAAAAAACAACCAAACAAACTTACATAAAACATGTAATACGTTTTTAAGGGGAAAAAATGAAATTGACTGTAGTATGTTTCAGTAACAATGGAGTGTTTTAATATTTTAGTGTAGTCCCTTATAACTGTGTGTTTTCTTTTGCACAGTATGAGCTTACAGCATCATTACTCTGATTCCTGCTTGTCATTTGGAGGATGATTTTTCTCTTCTTATTTTCTGCCCCTATTCTGGAATTGGCTGCAAACTTGTTCATGTGTTTTCTTTTCTTTCTGTTTGTTTATTTTAGAAATGGCTCCTCAGAGCCATTTTTCATTTGGGACAGAGAATTCAAAAAGGTACAACAGGCATGAAGGAATCATGGACTGCACTGCAAGATGCATGATTTCCAGCAGGTGGTTCTCCACTACTGTTGTAAAATATCATCTCAGGATTTGGGAATGATTATGAGGCAAAACTCATATGGCTTAAAGAATGTCTTTTTAATTAAATAAAATAAATATTTGGGGGGGAGAGGAGGAGGGAAATCCTATATCAATGCTAATGAGCCTCTACACAGACAGCAACTAAACCCCCCCTACAAAGATCTCTATTATAAGCACTTCCCCCAGCAACATGCTAATGAGTGAATGCTCACAGAAACTGAATGGATTATCTTTGAGATAGCCCAATTTAATTAGGATTGAAAGCCATCTCAGAGACATAATTATATTTTTCTTACACAACTTTTGGCTGTATCTTGTTAATTTTGCTTTATCATTCTAAAGTGAAAGAAAGCAAACAAAATACAGGCATGTAAGGGCTGGGGGCAAGAAGAAGTGAAGGATTAATGTTTTATTGAGACAAAGGAGATGTGAGAAGCATCTGGGAAGAGAGATTTTGAAACCCCCTAAAACAGATACATAGTAAAACAGTAATTAATTACAACAGTAATTAATTGAGCATTTGATTCATGCAGTAGTTGTCCACTTTTTCCCTGATTTTATGACAAAGGGGTTTTTGCTGCAAAATTTAAACTGTCCAAAAATGACCAGCCTGCCATAATATGGTTACACCCTGACTACCAAGCTACTATACTAAATGTATTTTTTCTTTCTTTGTTATGTTTGCATAACTTTAGATTGGAAAGATCTTTGAAGGCAAAGAGTTTCAAGTTGATTTGTCTAGGCAGATGAAGTGTCCACTTATCCCTCTAAGGTCTGATGACAAGCTGAGCAGGGTAAGGGGAGAGACACAGGAATTTAAGACCACAAAGGCAAGCTTTAGGCTTGTCAAGATTCACCAATTTAATACTAGTGAAGAAACTAGCACAAAAAGGAAACAATTTTTGATGATCCACTCAAGCAAAACAGTCATCAGAAACAATAAAGGAAAGAGGAATAATTGGAAAGTAGTTATTTGCTAACTTAATCAGAGACCAGGAAATATCTCAGATGGAGAATGGACAGGATCCCCATTGTAAACATTTTCCACATCCTTAAGGATGCAGAAAGGAATCCTCTTGGTACTGCCATTACCTCACCCATCTGTAACATTTGCTGTTGTGTGCACTCCAGGTATTACATTCTAGTAAAATATTAGTGACTGCAGTCAGACCAAGGGATAAAGTGATGGATGGACCCACAAGACATAACCATGTTTGTTTTATTAAATGCACTTATTTAATACAACCAGCACACACCGGGATCACCAATGCTGCCCTGCCTAGAATCCCTAAGACCATATTTTTCTCATTGGCGTCTTTGAAGTCAGACTCCATTGAAATCTATTTTTAAAACTATTTTAAAGGGGTCCATATAGCACAGAAGTTGGCAAGGTTATGAGTATTATTTCACTCTTTAGAAATTAAATAAAATTTTACAAGTACCATACAAATATGGGATTTAATCCGTATGTCTGTCTATGTTGTTTAATTCAACATTATATTTGATACATTGTACTCTTAATTGCATAGTCTAATCTTTTTTTTTCCTATTTGTACTCCATTCTCATCTTCAATTCATTCCTTGGCCAACAAAGATAATCCAAGGAGAAACAAAATATTTCTGTTGCTCTGAAATTACATATTTGACTTAACCAGGTGTATCTGCAGGTTCTTCAGAAAACTGAGTAGGAACAACCTTTCATTCACAATATCTTGGGTGGTTGTTTTATACAATGATATTGCCTAGCTACTTCCACATTATTTCAATTTCTGGAGTCATAACATAAATATGTGTTACACTGAACAAATAAGTAAATTAAAAAGCGAGCAGGAAAAAGATAAAATTATGATAGAGCTTAAGAATACCCTATAAATTTTTAACTCTGATTTGATTCAAAGAAGAAGAATATGAAAGAAGTGACCCCACCACACACAGAGAAATGCTCAGAACCAAGAATTTTCATTTGCAAATTATAATTCTAAGAGGAAAATGTTGTTGATTTTTCCTATTCTTTTTGCTTTGCAGCTGGCAATCTGCAATGTACCTGATATCAGTCACTCCTGTATATTCATAAGTGCTTTCCCTAAACTGTATGGCTTCAGTTATGTTGAAGACTTACCAGCATTAAAATAGTTAGTCTATAAATGCTACACTGAATTCTTCAAAGCCACCCAATATTTTTTCATATGTGTTTTTGTATTTCTTTAATTGGGAAGAAATCTGCTGAAGTTTTGGGACATTTTACAGCCACTAAGCAGTTTACAAGGGAACATCGAATCCACAAAAAGAAAAAAAAGCCTAAAAATTATGCGGCCTTTTGTTTATAATCAATTGGGCTGACTTCTAATAAAAAAAACTTTTATAAGGAATTCCACTGTAGCTACACAGAGTTGATTCATTTTGTGATGTTCTGCATTTTATCCTATGGCAATAATGCTTTTGAAATACATACTTGCCTTTGTGCTACTGGTTTTGCAAGTATAGAAATAGCCAAGCATGATGGCCTTGCATGTCCAATGACTATATTCACACATGCCAATATATATGCAAAGATTTAAACTAGAGTAATTTTGAAAGGTTTTAAATAGCTTTCTAATCTAAATCTTTCAGTCACATTAGTAATTTAATTACTTTCCTGGTTCCTTTCTTTTTCTAGTGGCAGAGATTTGGTACTGTGTCGTACTAGTTGTACTGTTGATTAGGGCTGGTACAGATGGACAATAGAACTAAATTGATCAATACCAAGGAAGAGGGGTTAGTTGGTGCAGCTTTCCAAAGACATTCCATACTTTTCAACAAGTAGAATATAGGAGAAGGATGTCTTTGAAGAGGGCAAAAGGAAAACTGAGGCCAGCAGGAAGCTTCCTGTGTAAAGAAGGCAAGAGAAGGCAGGATATGTAAGCTGTTCTTCTAAATAAGGCAGAAGATTATGAGCCAGGTTCTTTTCTTGGCACTCACACTAAGATCTTGAGCAGGTCACTTTGCCAGATACATTTCCTCACATGAACATTTAACATAGTTAAATTGATATTTGTTAATATTTTGAGGGTGATGAATAGAAGACAAACACCAGCAGTGAAACTTGCTGTGATTTTGGGTTTTTTTTTTGGAATTACTTTGGGCCTTCTCTGAGTACACTGTTTTTTCTATATTCTGCAAAGATGTGTACAGACCTAGATGTTTGCTAGGTCTTCAACTCTGTGAGGTGTTCCTGTGTATCTATGCTACTTACACTGTCTTTTCTACTGCCTATTGAAAAAGATGGGAGGAGCTGCTTATTTTATATTTCTAATAAGAACTGGGGATTTTTCCCATATTTGGTGTGTGATAAAATAATGTCTAAATATATTGAATTTACTGGTCTTATTGTTCATGATAATGATATGTTGCTGACTTCTGTATTATATATATGCAATAACAGATTATGAAATCACTGAATTATGCCCCTATTTCTAAGAACACTGCACAAAAATGAGGTAAATTATTTTAAAACTGGAATTAATTTTTGTACATTTTATCCATACTTCAAGAAATAAGGTGCCTTTATTCTGTTTCTTCAGAATAGGTAAGAAGTTATTTTCTGCTTATCTCTTGGTCTCATTAGGGAATTGCATTTATTGATGTAATATTTCAAATTGATCATGTGATTATGTAACTTTTAGAGATCACATACTTTAGAGAACACATATACAGGTTGCAGTAAAAGGCCCTAGTCACTATGTGCAATATGTTTGGTGAATAGATAAATATGGCAAAATCTTCATAAGTTTATAGATGGATTGCTGTATTTTGGTGCAACCTATTTCTACCACTGCTTTTCATTAGGATTGTGACAAACATTTTGAAGACGACATGCTTAAAAACCAAAAAAGTTTAATATATTGTGAAGCTTTTTTTTTTTTTTATAAAAAATACACTTTTGGAAAGAAGGCTGCCTTTAAAAACATTAACCTGCAGAGGTTTTTAGTCATAAAGCTGAGTTTGCCTTATCTTTTATTTAAGATTTGTTCTGCTTCAGAAACAAAATATTGGTATGGGAGTACCCACATCATTACTATTTCATAATGTGCTGGTTTTGCAGACAAAAACCCACAAAGCTAAGTTTACTCAGATATCATGATTTTGATAAGAGCTGGTCAGGATAGGTTTTGGGGTTGTTTGTTTGTTTGTTTACTTGCTTCTACCCCTCAGGAAAAAATGCCTAGCATCTAAGTTATGAAACTAATTATTGTATTCCCTTTCAAATTTTCTATTTATTATTGTAACAGTTTACCATATGTGAAAGACCATTTCGTTATGGTGGATGTACAGTGTAGGTGCACATTTTCAAATACATCATCTCAGCCAATCCTAGAATGAAATACATTACATATTCCCTGTTTTGCCCTTAGCCTTACACAAATGAAAACAATGCAGAGAAGAGCATAAATTAATTTATAACAGATAGAATAAAAGTCCATTTTGACAAACACAGTTACCACATGGCCTCGGGTATGCCAGGGACTGGCAGCCCCTGTGGGGGCAGGGGTGCAGGCCCCAGGGATGGGGTGTGTGGAGCAGAGTGTTGCCTTGCCAGGGCAAGACTTCATCTGCCCCTTTCCCCACACAGGAGCCTGAAGTGTTTCAAGCCAACCATCTCCTCCAGTCTCTCACAAACATTTCCAGTTTCCAGTATTGAATGTATTCAACAGGTCTAAAAAGATATTTCTCTCTTCCTTTTGTGCTTAGATGATATACATTTGTATATTCTTTGAAAATATTGTATTTAGTATGTTTATTTTTACAAAACCATTCTGATGAGTGGTAGCATATAGACTTCTTGAATAACACAAATCTCTGACTTGACACTGTATGTAATTCTTGTTTGACTGAACCATAGTCTTATATTTTAGCCATCTAGTCTTTGTTTAAAGCCCTCAAATGATGGTCAATCTCCTTATAACCCTCAATAAATTGTTATTTTATTTTCTTAATTTAATTTATTTATTGTTTAAAAATCCAACTGTAAAATGCCATGTCTTTTTTCCACTTTCCAAATTCAGAGCCCTCCCACTGAGTAACCAAGGGGTAGGAATCAAACTATGAACAGGTATGTCCCTCTTTGAAACAGTCATTAGTCATAGTAAGATTCTCAGTAAAAATTATTTGCTCAATGATTTTGAATTTTTGAATGATTCTTACTGTAACTTCCTCAGGAGTAATTAATAAAGATTTGAAATTCACAATATGAATTTAATTAGTAGGTGTAATGTAAGAGTAAAGAGAAATACTGCCAGGCAACCAGATTCCAAATAGTGCAGCAGAAATTATTCTGAGGAAGTTTGCAACAAGTATTAGTCTTCAGTAGGAGGTACATGGAGAACAATGAAAGACCCTGAGATTGGCTTAGTTGGACTGAGGGTGGGTGCTAATAAAGCCATGGTTGCAGGTTTGTTCCCCATATGGGCCATTCATTTAAGAGCTGGACTTGATGATCCTTGTGGGTCCCTTCCAACTAAGAACATTCTGTCATTCTCCAAAAAGGTGGAGAGAGACCACTTACAAGGGCATGTAGTGACAGGACAAGGGGGAAGAACTTTAAACTGTGAGAGAATAGGTTTTGATTAGATATTAAAAAGAAATTCTTTACTGTGAGGGTGGTGGAAGAGAGAAATTGTAGATGCCCATCTGTGGAAGTGTTTGAGGCCAGGCTAAATGGGGCTTTGAGCAATCTGTTCTAGTGGAGGGTGTCCCTGCCCACAGCAGGTTTGGAACTAGGTAACCTTTAAGGTCCCTTCCAACGCAGGACATTCTATGATTAGATTGTGGAATGTAAAGCTCATTTTATTGCTATTCAGTATTTCCTTAAGACTTCTTTTTTTCCAGCACATTCCTTTAAGCATACTCACTTATTGAATTCTTTGGGAAGAGCCAGCATAGAAGAAGGGCAAATACTCAGACTGTATTTTAAAACATTCTTTGATGTATTCATCTGGCTCTGAAAAGCTGGTCTAGAAAATGATTTTGTCTGACAAAGTCACTGAGACATTGTGCTTCCCAGTGCCTTAACTAAAAAAATATATCAGACGAGGTTTTTTTGGTACTTTTTTCTCGTTCCCTTCAGATTTATCTGTACTATGTTTGTTATTTTGGGTTAGGTTTTATTTAGCCTATTTCTTTTTTTTTGTTACACTTCTGACATGTAACTTCTAGTCTGAGTGATTATTGGCTTTTTTCTTAAATCTATTGAGTCTGTTACATTCTCTATATACCTCTGAAGCCTCAGAGATTTAGTCTGTGACTATGGCAAGGACTGGAGTATAAAGCTGAGTATGATACAGAGAGCAATTTCTTGAACCACAACAGTGAAAGGGAATAGATGATCCTTTGTTATTTTTGGTTTATTTTTGTTTCAGAAGTGTTGTGTTAGGCACAGAATTGCCATCATCTCCTTCTTATGTTGCAATTTAGTCTTGATAACTGGAACTTCTCAGCAGCATTCCAGCCCCGTGACTCATAGCAGATGTAAGCCTCCACTCGGCAGAATTTAACAGCAAAAACAATCGCAGCTTGGGAAGGGCTCTGGAATTATTTGCAGTTTAAGAAGATTTAACAACTTTGGGTTCTGTCCAGAAGTTAAAGGTAAACATTTAGGGTACCTATGAGTGAAGAAGGAAGATGTGTGGCTAATTTCTATAGTTATGGTTTAAAAGTAATTTGTTTTTTGAAGGCCATATAACTGGTGCAGTATTGATAATGATATATGAATGTTTTACCAGGATCTAGGTATTTTCCTGCATTTCTAGTTAGTTAATAAACCCACCATTTGAATCTGCAGTTTCTAAATTTCTAATACTGTGGGCTATATGAACAAGGCTGCTTTTAGAACCTAAAAGTAAATAAAATCATGACTGAGATGAGGAAGACAGGGCAATTTTTGTAACACCACCAAATTTAAACAAAGCCAAATCTGTGCATGAGTTTAATAATTCAAATTTTAAGAAAACAAACAAAAATTTTTCCAGTTATTTTCTATCCTTTCAGCAGATTCTCTCTTACTATTACTGTATTTATTAGCAATGCAAGTCTTATTGACACTGTGCCAACAGAAAGGAACAGGCATTGTATTTCATCTAGTTTGCTGTCTCTTAAATTCAAAAAACTTAAGAACATTCTAATGGTTCAAAATTTTTATAGTACAGAACTTCTTTAGTGTCATCAAATCTATTCAGTAATTTGTTATTTAAAGACTTGGAAAAAATATCATATTCAGGGGAAATTTGAATATAGGATTGACTGTGTGTGTATCCTTTAAAGAAAGCCTAGGCACAGAGAAGAAAAAAGATATCTTTCTAGAATTTTGATTTCATAGCTTCGGAAAAAAAATTCTGCCTAACTGTACAATGCATATTCCAGGTGTAATATTGGAAGAAATGAGTAACTCCAGGGATAAAATTTCAAGGTTTCACAAGAGTTGCACTTAAATTTAAATTGTTTCAAACAGAAAGTGATTTTTTTTTTCAGCTAACTGTTAAGGGCTTGTGTTTCAACTTGAAAATAAAATACCAAGTTTTTCTCACTCTAGCATATGGTGTGTGATAATTAATCCACATGTGTACTGTCTGAGATTAAGATTTTCCTGGAAAGGGATATCCCCTGTACAAATCTCTGGGGTTTTTTTTCCTTTTTGTTAAATCGACACAGGTGTTATAAAACAAGTCTTGGAAGTCTCTCAACAGTTGTTAACTCTTCAGGTTCATCTGTGAGTGATTCAAATTTGTAATTTTTTGCAGGTTTTGTGAGGTAAAGTTTTTATTCAGTTGTGTACTGTCAGCAAAAAGCTATATAACAAGGAGTGAATATTTAAAGGATTGAAGAAATTTGTTTAAGAAACTGACTTTCAAAGGAGTCTTCCTAGAGCAAGATGTTAAGCTTCCCTTGAGCAGAACTTCAGCTTTCCCTGTTACTGAATACTGTGGATGGGCACCTTCAGAGAACTGTTACTAACACAACCTCTACTGAAACTTTTTTTTAGAAATGTGGGTAACTAAGTAAAAAGTACCCACATTAATTCCATGTCCAAACCTGATGTTTTAGTGTGTCAAAGTGCTTTGAATGTGTAAGGGGCTTGACCCTATTTACCACTTTTCTTGTCACTGTAAAGTTGACCTCTCAGTGAATCTCATGTGACTGCAACTGTGAGACAGACAAACTGCAGGAGTTTATGCCTGCTGAGAATCTGGCTTAAAGGTGTGAGGTCCAGGGCAAGCACTGCTGTTTGTCCTCTGACTTGTCTAGGTCTGCCTGCTGGGCAGTGACAGAAGCAGAGAAATGCTTTTAAGTCACCCATTTCCTTTCAGAACTTGAATTTTCAGGTCTCTTCCTAGTCTTTTTTACCTTCACCCTTTCTTTGGAGGACAGCAGCATAAAGATTTTGGTTTCCCCTAATTACTAGAGGTCCCTCTGTGGGTTTTTTTACCCTGTGTCTTCTCTGTTTCAGCCTTCCCTGTGTCTGACTGGTAGATCTGCCAAATGGAAGCCTCAGTTTCCCCTTTTTTATAAGCCTTTTGTTTTACATTCATAGTGAGCTTATATTGTGAGTGGATACAGGATTAATACTCTATCTTGAGCTTACTATCCAGTTTTCTTTCTTAAAAATGAAACTCCAGGATTAAAATATCTTCACAAATTTATTTAAATTGTCAAATTTAGAAAATTATGAGACTATGATTATATTTTGCTATGTTATTTGAGCATGTTTTAGTTCAGCACTAAAGCTGACATGCTGTCTCCCAAGTGCAGCCCTTATGAAGTTTCCCACAAGAGGAACATTCTATTGAAAGAGGCATCCCTAAATAGAAAGGTGACTTCATCTGAAGGTAACAAACTAAAGCAACTGCACACACTCTACTTCCTCAGGTATTCATTCTTTTTGTGCAGCTTGGTCATAGCAGCTCATACATGCTGTAAGGTTCTTACCTGCCTTGATTGAGCCTCACTGTGTTCTATTTTTTTTTTTTTGTTTCTTTTTACTCACATAAATTTCTCTGAGCAGTATCCAAGATTTACTTGATAGTCTTTTCTAAAAAATAATACTGTTGTAAAGTTGTGTAATCCATTTAAGATCGGGGTTTATTTTAAGATTGATTGTGGTATTCAGGCATTCACAGTCAGTGAAATCATGATAGAACAGTTCAAATACTAAGACTAATGTGAGGGAAGATACTGTGGTTTCATAATTAAAATAACAGGGATGAAGTAGAGTATATGAAATATGAATCTTTCAGTGAAGAAAATAGAGTCCCTTCTCTCTTAGAAAACATATTTAAAATATGCAAGGATTCAGGCTAGCAGCCAGCAGACACAGATCATTTGCAGGCTGTCCAGATAGCTAATGTACTCTTTGGTCACTCCTGTCACAGCCAGTGGCATCCCAACAGATGGCAACAGCTGCTTTCAAAGCAGAAGTGACTGTAATATCTATAACTACTAATGTAATTTTACTAGCTATAATTTTAAAAAGCATCCTAAGTATTTTATAGGTAAGTGTTGAAATCTGAGATTTGTTTGGGTTGTAATTTCTGGTTTTGCATGAAGTTTTCAGATAGTGGTGAAAATACAGTTGGACTTGTCCAATTTTGCACAAACTTACAACATACTTCTCTTAAGCACCTTGCTTATCTTTGTACTGTAAAAAGCACAGTCTGCCAAAGTTCCACTCATATTTTATATTAATTCCTGTAGAAATATGAGTGGAAATTTTCATAAAGTTGTTTTTTCAATAAACACATGCTGGAATTGAGTCATTAATTACTATTAGAAGTTTTACACTTGGTCTAACTACAAATGCTTTAAATGTGTCACCATCCCCGGAACAATTCAAAAAATGTAGTTGTGGTGCTTAGGGACAGGCTTTAGTGGTGGACCTGTCAATATTAAGTAATGGTTCAACTTGATGATCATGGAGATCTTTTTCTTAATATCTCCATGGTAAGAAGAGCAGAGTAGACACATATTCTGGTTTAATTAGGTGTTAACAATGCTAAATGAAAATATTCATAGTTACAAAAGACAAAAAATTCCTCAGTTGATAGCTTGCAGAAGTTTAAGTAATTAATTCAGAATAGTTTATGTATAATCTTTGTAAATATTTTACTGATTGGCAGCCTTGTTTTCTCCTCTGTGAAAAGCACGCATCTGTCTTACAAAATTATTTTGAAGTTCTATAAGCTAACATTTTCAAGGCAGTCAGATACAGTGGTGATTGGTTTGGCCCATAAAATAATTTTCATATGAAAAAATGGAGTTTAAAGTGCTATGGGTCCTAAAGTGCAAAGTATCCATAGTTATCATTTTAAAGATGCCATTCTTGTCACCGTTAGAATAAAAGCTGGTAACTATTTTGGATTTTTCCCCCAAATTACTCTATGACAGTAAAATTATCTTGATCCTCTCCTGGTGCACAAAATTTGCACAAATCTTTAGATCAAGGACAACTAGCCCAATTCAGAATTTAATTGAATATGATGGAGATCTTTCTCACAAATTTAAAAGACCAACAAGGAATATTTCTCCGTTCTTCAGCTTGCTTAAAATGTTTCTTCTTTTGTCCTGAAAATAAAATGCGTGCTTTTGAATCTTGAATCTCTGTCCTGAAATACACAGAGAGCTCTAATATAAAGTGGCCTAAAAGAATAAATTATCATTTTACTGGCTTTTGGAGTTGTATTTTATCAGACTATTTTAGACATTTGTAATGAATCCTGCATGTGCACTGTATTTACAATTTGCAAGAAAATATTTATAGGTTAAATAGATTATTTTTAATAAGATTTAAGATGTCAAGTGTAAATTTTAATGTTTAAGTTAACTAGTGTTTCCTTTGTTCCTCTACTTCACAGCTTCCAAAATGAAGATTTTGATAATGATTGATTTTGTCCTTGCAGCTAGCCTGATGGATGTCATTGGCAGCTCTGTAAGTTTTAGTAATTAAATATTTCTCTAGAGTTTCTTCTAAATACTGCATATCTTATTCTCCATAGTGCTCACAATGCACATCCCTCCATAGTGCTCACAATCTCTACATACAATAGCAGAACCTTTGATGGGAAAGATTAGAATTAAAAAAAAATGAAAGAATAAGGAAATATCTTCAAATAGTATTTAGTGGGGACAAGTTTCCAATAATGAAAGAGGAAACAAATGCATAAGTTTACACTGGAAGGTCCATCACTAGGTAATGGCACCGAAAAAAGAAATCCTTTCAGTTTATGACTGGATCTGATGTGAAAAAGGAGGCAATAAATCTTCCCTAGAACAGGTATCATATGGTGCATGGAGGCACATTGTACAGAGGCACACAATTGCCATTCAGGTGTAATGCTAACTCAGAATTGCACCTGTAGTTCTGAGCAGCATAGCTACAGAAAGGCGAAGCACAGGAGCTCCTGAAGCAGTGGCTGCAGCAGTGCTGTTTCTGGGCACTGACACCTGGCATGCAGAATGTTTCCGTCCTTTCCCACTTTGTCCACTGGCCCTACAACCTTTTCTCAAACAAAATCCATAACTTCATATTCTTACTTGTTTCCATGTAACTACATTGTAGTTCACAGTCAGAAACAATGATCAAAGCTCCTTCACTTCAAGCTCCCAAAGCCCTCTCCTATACATTCTGTTTCTCCAACAAAAACCCTAATAAAATCACACTTACTCCACAGTTTAAAATACTTCTAGCCTCACCAATGCTGCACTGCATGTCATGGCTGTCCTTACTAGTTTTATATCCACCTCCTAAATAGCAGAGACCTAAAGGGATTGAATTCTTGATTCATAATCTCCTAGGTGGAAGTAGTTGCTGAATTTACAACAATTTTTTGTGGATTACATTACCTTATGGAGAACTTTTGTTCAGATAAGTAGCTTTATAGAGGCAAAATGGGAATGACTCTCTAATCACTTCTGCTCAGTGGAGAAAAATATTAAATATTGCTAATTTCTGCAGAGGCCTACTGAGAAAAGAGGCATCACAGTCAAATGCATTTACTTACTTTTTAATTATTTTCATTTAGAATATTTTGGACTTAGCTGACCTTCTGAGTAAAAACTGGGAATATTCAGAACTTCATCTCAAAATTTTCACCTTTTAATCTAATTAAAACACTCATTTCAATATAGAGTTATTTTGGAGCTAATTCATACTATTAAAAGTAGACGAAATAGCACCACAGGTAAAAACCTTGTATTTTTATAGTTCTCATTAAGTATTCCGAGTCCAATTTGTAGCAATAATTTTAATGGAAGGTCACTGGCTGCTAAATAATTCACACAATAATGAAAGTGAATGCACATTAATTGCAGCAGCTGGTTAAATGTAGGATTGTGTGCCCAAGAGCAGAGCTGTCAGCAGTTGTTAGATAATTGCTTCTCAATGTGTAGTGCAAACAGTTGCTTCACTGAAACAGACAGAACAGGTTGTGTTCAGTCTGCTTTCAGTCAGTGGGCACCACTGTCCACTGGAGATAGCCACAGTAAAATCCACATTTTCTTGAGTATTTCAACATTGTAGTGGTTTAACTTTGGTCCAAATATAACAAATGGAATAGCAATATGTGAGAACTGTAATTTGCATTTTGCTTTTTTATTACTATTTTATTACTCCAGCTTTGCACTGGAGTGGTTTAACCATTGGTTTAACTTCAATGGTTTTTAAAGGATTATCCTGTGAAAAAAAGTGTAGCAGCACATTGCAAGAACAGTCTGGTAAACTGAAGATCTAAAAGCCATATTGATCCAATTAAGTTGCAGTTACCTTGTCATTGTCCCATGAAAAAAATACACATGGAATTCCAAATATGAGAACTGTGGTTTTGCTGTTCAGCAGCAGAAGTCTAATGGGATTTGTCTGGAGTTGACAGAGAGACATTAGTGAGAATGCTGAAGCCAGGGAAAGAAGAGAAAGTATCAGACACCAGTACTTTTTATATGTAGGTTACTTTCAAAACTATTTCTGCTCAAGCATTTTTCTTTTCTTTTCTTATGCTGTAATTATTCAGTATGGCTGGTCATATCTTGATTATCACTTCTAATTTACTCTCACTTCCTAAGCATTAAGAGCTTAAAACCTTTCTAATAAGGAAACTGCAATGTGTAGCATAGATATATCACTGTTCACCCCATCATGAGTGTATTGTCTGCAAAGCAGATGAGAATCAGCTCACAGTTATTTTTATGAATTAATTTATATTTTTAAAGTAAATAATAACAAATGATGGATTTAAAATGCAAGTTTAAAAATAATATTTAGAGACATAGCCTGTTGCAGACTTGTGTTTACTTTGGTTCAAAGGAATGGGCCTTTTTTTGTGGTATATGACGTGGTGTCACTCTGAATTTAGATACCAAGTTTTTCTAAAGTAAGATAAATTTTTTTCAAGAAGTTCTATACTTGTGCTATATAATTTAACCACAGCAGGAGAATGGCTTTTAGCAGTATGAAAGGGGAACTGATAGAGGCATTTCTTTCACCTGAAAGAATCATGTGTAGCTGCCTGTAGCTGCCTCTCCCAAATGCCCTGTCCCTTGCTCTTTGCAGAATGGAAGGTAGCTCTTTGTGGCTCAGATCTGCCACTGTCACAGAGGCTGCCCACCCGAAGTCCTGTCTGGGAAATTGTGAGTGCCTGACAATGGGGGCCACCATTTCCAGGACTCTCCTATTGCATGTTACCGTGTTCTCCAAGCTTGTGAGGGCTGAGTTAAGACTGACACAGGCTAAGCTTCTCACTAAAACTGGTAACTGTGGCAGGGTGGCTTCTTTATCACTCTTAACTTAGTATGATTAGAATAAATATTTGGTCTGACCAGGAACTTGGGATTTTTTGGACAGCTTTTCTTTTATATTTAGCATTAGCTCATCAGGGTGAGCCTGGAAATATTTTTTCAATACTTTTTTAATTTATTCACTCTTTCTCAATCCACCTATCTCTCTCTCTCTCTCTCTCTCTCTCTAAATCTCTGCACTATAATTTTCTGTATTCACAGAGGACCAGACTGACAATTTGCAGTCACCTGTCAAGGAAGCCTTTTCTGAATCTCCTGTTGAATCAATTTCCACTGAGTACAAAATTCAGCTTTTGTGAAGGGTTTGTGTGAAGCTGCAGACACCGCCCTGGAGAGGCTGCACAAAAAATAGTGCATCTTTTCTTTGTAACATGCGACATGTCCCACATTAGCCAGTGCATACAGTCAAGTACCATCGCTCTAAGCCACTGTAGCAAATTTGCATGCCCATATATTTACCTATTTTCTTCTCTTCTTTCCAGCTAGAAGAAAAGGATGATATGCTAAGCATCTCGCATAGCTATCAACAACTGAAAAAACATTTTCAAGCGAAGGTTCTTAAATCAGATAGAACTTTTGGGGTACTACTGGGTCGTTGGCCGCTGGGTCCCTCTAAAAAGGGCGTTTGTGCCTGTGGCCCTACAGCGTCCCCTTGTGGGCCAGCATCGGCGCAGGGCTCCGGCGGGGCTCAGCACAGCGGCCCGACCTGCCCGGCGTGGGCAGCCCGAACACAGCGGGCTGAGCCTTTCCCTCTCGGACAGGTCGCTGACAAACTGCCTAGCTTGTCAGCGACCTGAAAAAATATGTATTTTTTTTCATATGTATACGTATATTTCCCTCCCCCCTTCTTTTATTTCACTGTGTACTTTCGATTGCAGTTAAGTATGAATTAAAGGAAGTCTCTTGATACACTTCACTAATACTTGAGGCAGAAGTCCGTCTTCAGGATTGTTGATCAAATTTTTCAGTTGAACTAAATATTGCAGACAAATGGAACAATTTGTTGGAAGTGTTCATGGACAATGGGTGAAACCTGAGCTTGATGCAAATTAAAGTATGCAGACCGCACTGGGGTGCACCTCACTATGCACAGCAGTATGCTATTGCAGACATCTCTATAGTTTGGTGAGATAGGGCAATGTTCTGAGATATCAATTCTTCCATATAAATGGCAAATATTGCAGGTCTACATGTAAATAATGTTCCCGATGAATAAGGTAGCACCAATTTAGAACTATTGCAAATTTGATCTTACCTGTCAGTTTTCCAGAAAGTCACCCTTTGATTTTGCCTTTACAGTACTAGTTGTGCTCTTTTACAAGCTACTAAACTCTGCTTATATAAAATTTCAGTGTTACTGATGCAAAACTTCTGTCATGTTTCCAAAGGCTTTTCTCCCTCCCACTGAAATCAAATTTATTTAATATATATTTTAAACCATACAGACTGTTTTAATTTAAGTTCTCCAGATCAGGTTGTGTTCACTTTGGCTGTTTTACCATAGTCTTTAATCTAAAACCAATTATTTATTGCTCAGCATGCATTCAGCATGTCAGAATTTGGAAGAGCTATTCCACTATTCCAGCCCTTGAGGGTCAAGCGAGTGCTAGGTAACACTGTATCAGAATTACCACATTTCTCACCCACTCTGCGTGGCAAAATTAAGTACAAAAGTCACAGCACAACATTGACTTTAACTTTTGTTTTAACTTTTATTTTTCATGTATATTCAGGGCTTCTTAGAGACTATTTTAGCATGCCAAAAATGAGCTTAAAACATAACAATATTTATGTTGGCAGTGTTAGGATTCTTATCATAAGAAGTGTGTAACTTAAAAGCATTCAAAAATGCACTATGAAGTTGAAAACATATCCATGTGGATTGCATTTCTTTAAAACTCTTTAGAACCTTTAGAACAATATTAGTAGCAGGCTTCTCTGGATAGAAAATCTCTGTGCATGGAAGATGATAGAGATATTTTAGTGTTTTTCCCCAAAGTCCCTGCTGCATCTTTGCAGTTAGAGCTGGCAGCACTAAAGAGAAGGTCTCTTTGCAAAGTGTTCATAATGTGTATGTTTTATATATTACATGCAGTAACATTTGAAATAATTTTAAACAAAGTAGCAACAGAGATGGAAGTCAACATAGTGTCTGTGGGAAATTGTGATCAAAATATTTTATTCAAGTTTAATTTTATTTATGTTTTGGTTGCTTGGCTCTTTGTGTCACATGTTAAATATCACATAAAATGTGTTGATTTTACAATAAGATCTGTTTTCCTCTCTAGGATTTACAGAAATGTTTTCAAGAGCAAATACGACTTCAGGGCCAGGTGAGGCTTCTGGAGCATCGTGTGAAACAGAAGCAGTTAAAAATTATGCAACTCTTAGAGAAGAAAGAGATTCAGTACAGAGATTCAGAGAGAGAAGATGAAAACAGTGTCATTGACTTGGGAGGAACAAGACAGTATTCAGGTTAGAAATGGAGCTATTCTTTTCATTTCCCTTCATTGTAATGATACCCAGAAGCTTTAGCACAATTGGGCCTATTGAGATATTGTTTTAAAAACTCCTTGTAGAATGTTTGTTTAAAACACAGTGCTCAGCTTTTACCTAGACCTGTTGTGCAGGGAAAAATTGCTGATGTCAGATTGAGGAAATCAAATCAGGATTTAAGAAGTTTGCTGATTTATTAGTAGTGCATAACATGAAAACAATCAGTTAACAATCATAACTTAAAAACAAGCATAAATCTCAGCAATACAACAGACAAAAGCCAATAATAGACATTTACAAAATGTTAATCAGGAGCTTCAGATTTCTAAATGCCATTCTTTGACTAATGTCAGAAGTTCTAGCAATCTCAAAAATAACTAACAACAGGGTTAGTTCACATTCATACATTCAAGTGGTTTCCTGGGTTACAAGCAACTGACTTTGTTCCAATCTGTAAAGTCCCTGAGACCTCCATATTTACACACATAAGCCTGGCACTATGGCATCTGCATCTCACTTTAATAACATTTTCACTGAGTTGGATTCAGCTCATGACATGACAGCTTTTAAATCCTGGTTTAAAGTTGTTTTTCTAATTTCACCAGCACTCTGGTGGTGATCCACTCCTTCTACAGTGGAAGGCCTTTAATAAATACAGTGGAAGTATATAATAAACATCATCCAAACTCTTGATATAATAAAACACCATCCAAAACAATAGTTGGATTGAAAATACAGTTTAGGAGACTCACTTCTAGGTGGTGTTTGTTTCTAGCTGTCCAGTGCTAGAAAGTCTTAACTACTATTATTTTTAATAGCCTTGATTGAATATGCTTGTAGTGCTTATGCTGCTGGAAGAAATACCAATATATATAACATTTGATCTCAAGGCATCAAATATAATAAAACACCATTAAAATGAAATAAAAAGCAGTTGCAAATCTAACATAAAAATTTTGGCTGTGTATTTATGTACTCAGCATTCTGGAACACTTTATTTTTATTATTAGAGCTGACTTACTTGTTACTGAAAAGATTATTAAAGCCACATTTCTCTGAAAGATATTTGTCCTTTCTTAGCATAAGCCTCAATTTATTCTTTTACAATGTTACTCTAATAAACAGATCTAACTTGTTCCTGTTTCTGATTATTTTCCCCCCATTATTTTTCACTTTCTTTACAGCTTGGAAAATGCCTTTCCTGTTCATACTGTATTATTTTCTTAAACTGCTCTAGCATTATAATATCAACAGAGCTGGATAAATTGAGTTAGATAGTGAGGGGGAAATTCCATACTATATACACCTGCTAAAAATTAAGATATGCTTGTGTTTTGCTTACCTACTAAGAAATTAATTTTCTCAAAGCCAACCACACATTGTCTATAAAGACAACTTAGCTGTTATTTAAATCATGTTTTCTATTAGAGTTTATTCAAATTCTGGCATAGCTATTTGTTTTCAGTATAAAGTGTTTATTTTCTATGTCTTATCTTCACTGACACTTTCACTGAAGAGAAATATAATAGTTTATAAAGTTCCAAGCAGGACTGGAAGTTCAGCCAATTCAGAGAATTCCTTAATCAGCTCTACCTTAGCCAGGAAAAACAGAAATGCTGAAAATTATATGTCTTTTCTGTATGACTGCCTGATGTAGATTACATATAAACAAAGAACTCATTTCATTTCTTAATTCCTAGAGGAAAGAATATAAGATTATGCAATTATATTGCTGTAATATTTATATGAGCTCTGAATTTTGTTATTGTTGTAAATTATATTCATCAACAGCAATGCAGACCAGACTGTGAATGGTGCCAAGCCAAAGTGGTATCATTTTACACACACACTGCACTTTTTGGGCGTAGTCTTCTGTATACTTTTGCTCCTATTTGATAGAAGGGACAGGAGAATCAGGCCCTGCAATTGTTTCTGTTTTTAAAAATGGAGATTCCATACTTTTGTTTCTGGCATTTCTGTGAACTTCTGGACATAGAAGTGCATGTTTCTTTTTAAAAGTTACTGTATGTTACATGTAATTTTAAGATTGTAACAGGATTCTAATGTGGATGATACCACTGTAAATTAAAAGTGACACCACTTAAAACAGAGGAATTATTCTGCTAGTCAAGTAGAAACAAAAATGGTCATATTTCACTATGTGAAAATATTCTTTCAATGATATATCAAAATAATTACAGGCCAGAAAAGCTTTAGAGCAACACAAGTACAAAAAAATACCCAAAAGTCAAAGAAATGTGTTTGCAGAGACATTTCACTTTATTAGTGTGGTTCATATGTGACTTCTACATAACATGACTTGATTACTGTTACTGACTTGATTTCTGATTTTGCCATTAAGTACAGGACTAAAAATGTGTCCGATTAATGTTGTGTGAACAGATTGTGCAGAAATCTACAATGAAGGCCATAAGCAAAATGGATTTTATAAAATAAAACCAATCCAGAGTCCCAAGGAATTCTTTGCATTCTGTGACATGTCTGAAGGAGGTGGCTGGACTGTGTTTCAGAGACGTTCCGATGGCAGCCAGAATTTTGATAGGTAGGTACTAGATTTGGTAATTAAAACTGGAAACAAAGTGAAGAAACATTAACCAGATGGTGCTAAGTTAAATCTGAACTTTAGAAGTAAATGAGTAAGTTGTTATCCCAGATAAAAGGGAGGAATGGTTATTCTGTGGAACAGCCTCCAGATGGGATACCACTTCTGGTTCTGGCTGTCTTCTGTGAGACATCCGTTCTGATCTTTTTCTGACAACATATGTATTTGACACAAGGACACTTCAATGTCAAATGCCTTAATAACTGTTGGAGCAAGGACTCTTAATGATGGGGAAAGATTGTCTTCTGCAATTAGTAAAAATAAAAATAAAAAAAAAAGCAAGCAGTCTGAGGGCTCTTTGAGTAAAAATGTTCACAAACATGTCTAGTGGGAGGATGAGAAACAAAGTACCTCAGCTGAAACAAGAGAGGTTCAGACTGGATATAAGGAGAAACTTTTTCACCATGAAAAGAGTCAGCAGGTTCCCCAAAGAGAATGTGCAGTCTCCATCCTTGGAAGTTTTCAAGATCTGAACAGACAAGCCCTGAACAACCTGGTCCGATCTCATGGCTGATTCTGGCCTGAGACTGACACTGGACTAGCTTGCCTCCTGAGGTTCCTTCCAGTTTGAGTTAATCTGTGATCTAAAATTGTTTTATAAAACATCCAAATAAACTTGCTTTTTTGAGAACTTAGTAATTTATACCCATTTCAGACTCTGGGCTGACTATGAAGAAGGCTTTGGAAATTTTGTTTTGAAAAATGGTGAATTTTGGCTTGGAAACAAAAATCTTCATTATTTGACTAATCAAGGTAAGATTTGTATTGTAACCATAGTCTTATTGTTTCTGTTTCTTTGCTCTTTCCAGGCAATTTTTTTGTTCCCCCTTTTTGTTATCATAAATCCTGAGTTCTGTTGTTAGTCTGCATGGACTTCTCTAAATTTCAGAAAAAACCACATTTGAATATATGTTTTCTAACAAAAGGTTCAAAACTGTCCTTAGGCCACTGGCATACTGAGAGACAGGAGTCTACCTTAAAAGAATTGTCTCTATCCATTTTCCACCAGCATCACTAACACTCCAGAGATGGGTATATGCTGTACCAAGACACTGATTCGGGGCTTTTTAGCTGTATGGGCTATTACATGGAGGTAAATCCAGTCCTGTTGATGAGGCCAGGAGTAGAAAGTTATTTCTGTCTTTCTAATAATCACTCAACTTAAGCTAACTTCTGCTTTGTTGTAGACTGCTGCAGATACCAAACTCACCCACTGGCTTAGCAGGCTAAATCATATAGAAATCAGTGCTACCAGGATGTGATCCTAGTATGAATTTATTAATTTTCAGAGTACAAAAATCTGATTTTCATAGGTGAAAATTTATTGATGAGTTTTCACTATGCTTTCGCTACCACCTCAAATATTTTACTAAAATGTAAAACCTGTAAGGCCATATTTTTTTTACAATCTTTTCCCTGCATTTGAAAATTTGTATTGAAATAATTCTAAAATTTTCTAGGCTTAATAGAATTCACTCAGGTGAATAAGGCAAAGAATAGCAATATATGCTTTACTATGCATAAAGAAAGAAGATAAAACCCTATAAAATATGCTGAGGTGATAGAGATTTATGATAAAAACATGTTTTTTAATCTTCTACTGCAAAGCCCAGTTCCAAAAAGCAGTGAGATTGGCTAGCTTAACTAAAATAATTTGTGTTTTTTTTTAAGGGAATTATACTTTAAGAATTGATCTAACTGATTTTGAAGGAGAACGACGTTTTGCACAGTATGCAAGATTCAGAGTTGCAGGAGAAGAGGTAATAAAATATTAAATTACTAAATGTGGATTCTATAGGCAAACAATAAACACACAGGTTCCCTAATTTCCATAAAGATTTGTGTAGAACCTTAATTTAAGGTTCTAAACCATATTTTCTTTCTTACACATGCTTATAATTTTCAAATACCTAATAAAAGTGGTTTACTCTGATACATTAATTTCATACTTTCTGTAAGTGATATGAATAATTTCGGTTAATAAATAGATAAAAGCAGTTTTTCTATGTTTGTTGATATTACCAACAATAATGTGTTGCTATAGGACACGAAACAAAACAACAAGGACACTGGAATCTCCAAGGTTAAAAGAAGGACATTTAATTTCAGACTCCAACATTTATAGATTTTCAAAAGTGACAGTGGATTGGATTGGAGGGTGACAGTGCCACCTCTCCAATGACACTGGACAAACCAACAGTCCATCACACATTTCCCCTCCTCCAGAAAAGAATGCAAAACAAAAAGTGTTACAGAAAAGTGCATGAGAAAGTTTGTTACAAGAATGTAAACATCAGAAGGCTTAGAAGAACTTAGAACAGGGTGACAATAATGATAGAAGATGTTCTGATTTGCTAATGTATACTGCAAACTAGCCCTAATGTTATTTTTATTAAGTCATTTATACATATGGTTAATGATAAATTTTATCCCTGTTAAGCATCTCTACAGCCTTTCAGTATTAAGGATATCATGTCTAAGTGGCAGGACATTTCTTAGCATAAAAATAGCAGCAAATGGAACAGGCTAGGTTCTTCTTTGTGGTTTCACTCTCTGACATGCTAAGGGCTAAAGACATTCAGGAATTTAATTTTCTTTTCTTTCTTCACATTTTTTATTAGCATTCTTATGAGATGAGTTGTGGTGAATACTCTGGTACAGCTGGTGATTCCCTTACGGGTGGATTTCATCCTGAAGTAAAATGGTGGGCTGATCATCGAGGAATGAAATTCAGTACTAGAGACAGAGATAATGACAACTATGAAGGGAACTGTGCTGAAGAGGAAAAGGCTGGCTGGTGGTTTAACAGGTATTTTGATTTCATATGGGTACTGTCAACTATTTTGCTCCATGGGTATTCATAAAATAATAACATATGGTAGAAGATAGATTGGGATTGTTCATTTATTTGTAATGTGCCCTTGTCCCCTAGCAGAGATCTCAGTGCTGGTAAGACTGAGGCTCACCTTAGAAGGGACAGCACCTACTGTGCAGCTCAGGCTGGTCTGTGACAATGGCATTTGCCACAGGTCATCTTTGTTGTCAGGCAGTGAGGAGGAGATAATTCCACCCCTCTGAGGTAAATAGATTTTACACAAGTAGGTCACGGAGAGTTTGCAGATACATCTCTGCTGTACTTCATTCTCACATTTCTCTTGTGTTGCACTAGACCAGATATGGCAGCACTGCAAATATCTGACAAGCTAAACTAGTGCCAGGTTATCAAGACTCATTTTTTTCACCTCACTTCACAGTACCTCACTCTTGTTATTCTTTCCAAATGGAGATGGTAATGTGTCCACTCAGTTTCTGTCAGTGTGCATGTCTGGACTGAGTGAAAGATTTTTTTAAATACGGTTGAATAAGAGAATTTAAAAATTCAACTAACATGCAATATACCAAATCAAAAATAAAGGATAAAAATGGTAGCCTTAGCCTGTACAGATCAGCTGTGTTCTTTCCTGTAATTAAGTAAATAAATATAGCCACAAAAGAAGCTCTGCAATCAGCTGTGTAATAGAGAGGTTTAAAATACAGCTCAGGGAGGCACACTACTCTCTCACTGTGATCTCAGTTCACTTGGCAAGAGGTGCCAGGCTGGATCAACTCCATTGTTTCTGTTGTATCATCCTTTGTTTCTCTTTTTAACTCCTCATTTGCCAAATTCTGTTTTCATAAGCAGTCAGTGACCACCCTAACTGATATGATGTAGCTATTAACTCAGTGTTTCACAATTAAGTATTTATTTTAATACATTTTAATATATTTGCATGGATAGTCAGCCAGCAGAGTGTCTGAGACTTGGAAAAAGTCACATGCAGACAATATTTTTTTTGCATTTCTCAGGAAAACTAAGATATAAAAGGGAAAGGCAACTATGTTGGAGCTTCTTTTCCCATGAAATCAGAGCTTTTGTAAATTTAAAGGAGTATCTGGACCTCAAATCACATAAAACTGATATCATGCCATGGATTTCATTAATACTGAATTACCAATCACTTTTAGACCACTGAATAAGTTTTTTTGCCTTTTAAAAACTTTTTTTTAATATTGGATTGACCTGGACAAAAGAATGACCACTTTGCAAAAGTAGCTGCACAGCGGAACTTGACAGTTATTTATACCTTGTGTTGGTGCTACATAACTTCTAAAGATAGCTGACTCCTACTAGGCTAGTTCTTATTATGGCTGTGTAGCTCATGCTCTTAAAGTGACAGTCTAGCTTGATAATGAAAGTGAGTCACTAATAGTGTTATTTCACTGCTTTGTTATTGAATTTTTAATGTTAAGCCTAACATAAAACTGAACATTGCAAAATACTAGAAAATGTCAGTATCATTAAGTCCTACTCAAAAGGACAGTACTGGCAGAGAAGGGAAAGCACTCAGAAACACATATTTGTCATGCACAGATTAGCAAATATAGAAGGAATTAGTGCTCTTGGCTGGTTTGCATAAGAGCTCCCAGCTATGAAGGAATTGTTTATAGCCAGCTCTATGCTATCAGGATTAATGAAATACAGAAGAGCCCAGATAATATGAAAACCAAGGGACGTGACACAAGTGAGGCCACATGGAAGTAGCTCAGAGTTAGTTTCAAGCCACCAGTCTCGCTCCAGCTCAGCATTTGTTGTCCTGGACTTCTGCAGAAAAATGGCCCCTTTTGTAAGCAAAGCTCCAGCAGAGATTTTTATCTTGAATGCAAGTCCACAGAGCTGAGTTCACTCCAGCACTACCTGCAGGTCATAAGCTTTCCAGTACCCAGGGTATTGCAAAGCTCATAAGTAGCTCATAAGAAGTGAGATGAAGTTCATAAAGGTTCATAAGTAGTGACAGTGCATAATTCCAGTTGGACAGCAGCTTATTCTCTCCCAGCACTCCCATTTTTAGTTATACCATGTATGGATGTTAAGAGGGATCTGTTAGGCAACAACTTGGGGCCAGATATCACTAACTCAAGTTTCCTGCCTTACCAATCACCCCAGAGACTGCATAACTATGTTCATGTGAGGTCAGTGGAGTCAATAAATCCAGGCAGAATTCAAAGGGTTCTTCAGGGAACTAACTTTTACATATGTCACACAGTTAATACATAATTCAGCTAAAATATCCATGGAGAGTTAATACATAATTGAGATAAAATATCCATGGACAGTTGAGAGTTGACTGTACTTTTGAAACTACTGCAGTGTAGTTTTTAACTTTATATTAGCCTATTGAAAAGACAGGAGGAACACAGGCTAACTTTAAGGTATTTATTGACTTGTGAATAATGAATGTTTTTTCACAATATCATATCACATGCCAGTTGTTAACTTAGTATGTACAGTTACTTTAGAAAACATCTGCTTGGATACTGAATACTCTGATTTTCACTATTCATGCTTCCCAACACTAATTAAGACTTTTTACTGGCTCATATTGCTGTTGGCAAAATTATGGTGTGCCTTCTTATGATTCTTTTAATGAAATCTATGTTTTGATTTAAAGTAGGCAGAGTGCCTCCTCATTGCAGAATTTGTATGATTAGAAAGATTAGGTCAGCTCTGATACAAGTTTGTCATTCTCAAAAACAAACTCACTTTTGATGTCCATAATTTATAAGCTTTCAATTAAAACATTAAAAATTGTAAGCAAGAAATAAGGATATATAGATGAGCATTTTCCTGTCGAGTTTTTGTCATAGATTTTATCTCAGTTCTCAAAAACTTTGTTAATGAAGTGTGAGCAAAGCTAAAAAGACTAAGATTTGCCAGTAACAAAACTCATAACGTTATTTGGAATGTTTTCTGCGTGCATATTTTCTGAAGTCTGCTTTTGGAATCCATCATGGTGTTCAACAGCTAGATATTAACAGCATTTATATTGAAATAACTGAATTGGCAGATAAATCAAGCTGATTCATCACAATGTGCTGCAGAAGGAACAGCCAGTTTGCTCTCCACATAAATATCTAAGCTTGCTTCTCGTAGAAACCAGGCAAGTATCAAGGTTGTGCCGCTCCCTTTTCAAGCCTTTTGGGTTTTGCTAAGGTTTTCTGTTTGTTTCAACAACTGTATTTAATAAACTATAACTGCATTTCTGCCTGAGTCTGTTAAAAACAACAAAATCCCCTCTACTTTGTGTAGTCAAATAAAATGCCAGCTCGGGTGATCCAGTGAATTGGTACACATGTAATTAGCTGTCAGAATTCATCTTTGTAAATAGAAGCCCACAGGTGGGCAGGCAAACTGATGGTGGTATTCAGGATTTTTCATACAAAATACCATGTGCTGTAACTGGAAAACTTCAAGAGGGCTACTCTGGAACAACAGAAAAACACAACAGTATTTCTTTCCCAGAGTGTGGTGTGTGCCCTGCTGTCTTCCATCCTGAACAGCTCTGGAAAAATTTTCCACTGAAACAAATTACCAGGAAAAACTCCAAGGGCTAGTAATGTCAAAAAACATGGAAAGAAAAAGCAGCACTTTTGGTTAAAAGAAGCAAAACGCATTTGCAATTCTTCCCTAATTAAAACCCTGTTGTTTATGCGCAAATGCAAATTTATGCAGCTGTCTAACTAGGCTGGCATCAGCGTGGCAAAATTTTTTGACTCACAGAGAAATAAATAACAAATGCACGGAACTTTTCAGCAGGAGGCCTTATTGCTGGTTCCCTTTACTTTCCCACCAGGTGTCACTCTGCCAACCTGAATGGTTTGTACTACAGAGGTCCCTACACTGCCAAGACAGACAACGGGATTGTTTGGTACACCTGGCACGGGTGGTGGTATTCTCTGAAATCTGTTGTCATGAAGGTCAGACCGGCAGACTTTGAATTTAATATTGTTTAAATATTCTATTAACACTATTCACCTGATTAATCTTTTAGGAAATTAATTCCAAATCAAAATGGGCAGATTTTTACTTCTCAATCTATGCATATATAAATTTGGAATGATTCCTGTGCAACCAGTAGTTTTATGAGATGTAAGTGAAAAGACAAGATAGCTTTAGATACAAATATTAATGCTAATAGGTCCAAGTATTTTTTTAAAAAGGCAAGTGTTTACCTAGGAAAAATGACATCTTCATTAAGATGGCGAATTTTTGGATTTCCAGTAACTCCAAATGCTTTCACGCTTAAAAACAACAGCATTGTTACTGTGCTGTCTCAAAATGAAAAGTAATTGTGCTTACACAATAAAAAAAACCAAAAAACCCTACTCAAATAAAAGCAAAAGGTTTACTCAGTGGATGGAACATGCCTGCTTTGGAAAGATTCAAGACTTTAGGAATGAGTTTCCTGTGAATCCCTCTGATGTAAAGGTTGCATGTGTTGTGTACATAGTGTACATAAAAGGTTTAAAGAATGAGGCAGGGAACTGAAGAAAGACAAGGGGTGCTGCCAGGGTACAATCAATTGAATACAGCATAGAGAAGTGGATTGTCTGTTGTTTGCTGAGGCATTTCTAGGGCTGGTCACAACATTTCAATAATTTTCAAACATTTAAAAACGTTTTTAGATGGACAGTAATTATGCTTTTCTCTTTATTGGTAACCATAATGCTTTTTCTTTTTCTTTTTATTTTTATTATTTTTTTTTTTTTTTGTCCTTTTTCTTTTTTTTTTGTTAGATTTTACAACTCTCTAATTTTGAATGTCCTGTCCAGTCACTTGCTCTCCTGGGCTTTTCTCCGTTTCAAGTTGCATATCCATATTTTTCTTGTACAAGAATAATGGTAAGAGAGACTTGCTTACCCAAGGCTTTTGTGCCTGGCACTACAATAGACTCTAACAGCCAGTAATAACAAGAGTTGCTGATAAGTGCTTGCTGCCCTGGAGAAGATAGGAATATTCTCTAGAAAGCTATCCAATGAAATGTAGTCCATTTCTGCTGGGCAAATGAAGACTTCAAAGAAAATATAGACCTAAGCTTGCTTTCCTAAAATAATTTTGCTTTTGTGGCTGAACTGCCACTCTCTCTTCCCCTGTCCAAATACAGTTTTGAACATGGCAGCCACTTTCAATCATGCTTAAAATAATGAAACTAAGTTTTGGTAAATGTCAGTTTATAACTACATTGCTATGAATACAGGACAGCTGAATTGTAACTCTCTGCATGGCAATTTTTTCTTCCATCTTCATCCTCCCAAAACAAAATTTTGTAAAGAATCCTTGAGAGAATTGCATGGAATAAGGGAGGGAGGATGTTTGTAACAAATGGGGGGAAGAAAGAGAGTTCTTATGAAACAATCACACTCAATAAGATAAATCATGCTACACCTAAACAAAAACAAACAAAAAAAGTGTGAAGAAAAAACAGGGCTCAGGCAGCTAAAATAATGTTATAATGTAAAAATTGTGCCAATGAAAATCTGCAGTTTTAGAGGTTTTAAGGTCCCTTTTTTTTATGGTAATAGCAGATATTCTAGATAATCCAGTCTTTTTCTTGATGTATCAACTGATACTGTGCTAGAGATTTCTAGCCTTTAGCACATCCCTGTACCCATGCATGAGAGGAACAATGAACAGTTATGCAACTGCTTATTTTGAACTTTGTTTAATTAGTTTTACCAAATTACATTTGGTATCTGGGAGGAAGGCCCATCTTGTGTGTGTCTAAGGGGGTAAGGGGGAGGGAGGGAAGTAAAGAGAGAGAGAGAGAGAGAGAGAGAGACAGTAGGATAAATTCAACATTAAAACAGAAAATCTGATAAAGTATTTTTATTCGATTTTATTACATGTAACTTAAATTGGGTTCCTATGTAACTATGCAAATGTCTGTAGGTATGGGTTATTAATAACGTGATGGAAGTTTTGGAGTAGTTGAAAAAATGTTCTAAGTATGGTATTTCCCATAATGATTTTCAAATTATTTTTTCACTCTAAGAGGAGAAAGCTTTAATTATTTGGAAAAAAAATCCCCAAACAAACAGAATGCCATTATGTAGGAATTGTAAAAACATCTTTAGTTTTTCACTAAAATGGAAAGATTAACTCATGAATTTGGAGAGTATCAAGGCAGATCATATTCCACTAAAATAAAAGACAAGGAGGATTTGTGCATAGGAAAGTTGGGTTTTCAATACCAAAAAAAGGACTTTCAAAATTTACAGATAGTGCTCACAAAATCTATGATAATTTTTAATATACTGCAACATAAATCCTAATGAAATCTTTTGGCTGAGTGAGGGTGCTTTTGACATATTCTGATATAAAATTTGACTCCTTTTCTTTACTGTAAATCATAAAATGAAGAAGAATCAAATCTGTCTTCGTACATCTTCAAATTCAGTTATGTGTTTTTGTTTATTTGGACTGAATGCTCTTCTGAACAAGGAAGCATCTAGCATACTGTCAGCAATATACAAATATTGTATTTTTAATTTCCACCACTTTTCCATGGCCTTTCTTTGTGCAATAAATTTTTCTGACCACATGAAAAGCATGTCAAAGTGTTGTAATTCAAAATGGTCATATAATTGTTCTTAAATAAACAAACCATTTATTTTCAAAAGGGAAGTTTTAATAGTTACCAGGCAAGACACACGGTTGGGAAAGAATTCTTTCCTCTGCCAGACTTGCCTGTTGACATGAATTTATTTTCTCAACAGGTACAAACATGTTCTAAATAGTCTTTATTATTACAAGATAGCAGAACACAGGCCAGTTTATTTGTTCTGGTGTTAGAGAGAACATTGTTCCCAAACAACTGAAAATGAATACCTACTATTTCATAGAAATCATTTAACCCAAAAGAATAAAAATTGAGGAAATAACAATGAAAATGTTTTGTTAGTCATGGTAATAAAGAACATCATGATATCTACCAGCAATGTGGAATCAACAATATATATTTTTGTAATATCTGTTCAAGGGAAACACTCGTATTTTATTTCCATGTCTGTGTTCTTGCAACATATTGGAGAGTACAAGAATGGAAGCCACAATTCTAGATGAATTAAATGAGCAGTAACAGAGCCTTTTATGTTACAGCATTTGTTTTCCCTAGAATTTGTAGAATGCATTGACAGAGCTCAGGTACCGCAGTTTGGCCTATGACTTTCCATTGGAGATTCTTCTCTTCAGCTCTAATGTTTTGCTACAGTCTACCTCTCCTCACCATTCCCAAAACTATGACTTCTCATACCAATATCTGAATGTCTTTTGTAAGTATAATATTTTGTTCTGTCAGAGCTACTTCTTCTTGCTCTTGAAATGGTACGAGAGCAAGGTTGCCCGGTCTGTGAACATTCCTGTCATGTTCCTTTACTTCACTTCTCATCTCAGAAGAACAAGCTAATTTTTTGCTCATTTTTCGTCAGCAGTCAGTTCTCTTTGGCAGTTGTAACAGAGGTAGAAAGAGCAGAAGTATCCAGGCAAAAATTCTGTATCTAAATTTGGAAAAATTGGAAACATTTGCACTTATTTCTGGGTTGTGGGGTTGGGTTGGTTTTTTTGTTTGTTTGTTTGGTTGGTTTTGGGGTTTTTGGGGTGGGAGGGTGGGTTTGTTGTTTTTTTTTAAAATTATTTATGAAGTGGTCAAATGGGAAAGAAAAAATGGAGCTTTCAAAACCAGGAAGTACTTTGAAATGAGTGTAAGTATGTTTGCTATTTCCTCAGAGCAGGTCTGAGAATTGGGAATTTGGTAAGGCTTCAAACATTTAGCTAAAATCCATATGTTCAGAGGAAGGTTCAAATTTTTGTTGAAGTGCTTCTTCAAAGAGGGTATAAAACTTTACAGTGATAGTGGCTTTTTTGATGCTTAATTAAGGGTTTTTTTGCTGAATACACAGCGTTCATCAAAATTTTTCTTTTCCAAGTACCCGAGGGCCCTCTTAATCTTTATTTGGTGCAGGATGAAATCCAGCTTGTCATTGCTACATCTTCAGTTAACTAAGACAGTTTCTCTTAATCCCACCCTAATGGTAAATAGACTGCATCAGAAACATAATGCTGATACACAAACATTGAATAAACGGCCTTGGGGCCAAATTCATGTTTGTTTGCTTGCAGAAGCAGCAAAATATGGCCTTTGCATAAAAACCACAAGCAAACTATCTTGTAGCTCACTTTTCTGTCCTTCCTCAGCAAGCCATAAACACCTGTGTATAAGTTCCTTTTGCCTTTTTCTTGTACAGAATTAAGATGGACTTTTTTCTTCCTGTCTTAATGACAGCCAGATTAATGACCTGTTAGTTGTCACTTGCATACCTGTGACTGTTTGTCCTAAGGAACCTGGGTAGCTCTGAGGTTCTGCAGACCCTGAGCAAAGGCTCTGAGCAGCTAAAGGATGTTCTTAAGGCACCTATAATGGCAGTTGTGAGAACAGACTGCACTGAATTATTTAATGAATATGTCACCCAACACTACTGGCAGGAAGATAAACAGATTCCTCTTACAGGTAAATGGTTCTCACAAATTATTACCTGAATTTCAGTGCATCCAGTTTTGTTGTCCTTGCAAAAGGTCACAATTTTCAATCCATGCAAAATTATATGGCCATGAGAGCCCCTGGTCTGGCACTTTATGCAACATGATAGTTCATATTAAATGAACTTAGAACATAGTTGAACACAGGCAAGTGACATATGAGCCAAAATGCTTTTGTTAGTGATATCCTGCACTAGATGGTGCTCTGTATGTGGGTTTTATTGGGCAATACTACATTCATAAACTAGTACAACATTTCTCCTGATTAAGTTAATTATTAAATGATAAAAAATAAGGGAAAAATAGTTAGGTGAACCTTGTCCTTAACTAATTTTTGAAATAATGCATGAGTAGCTAAGGTAACCTAAATGGTAGAAATTCACAGCATTTAATTCACTTGAGGTACAGCTCATTTACATAGTTAAATTGTGGTTTTGGTTTTTTTTCCTAAGTCTCCCATTACAACAGTAGTTTGTGTCTTCTGAAGAAGCAGAAACAAAACTATGCAATTTGCAAACACTACTTGAACTAACTTATCTGTACTACTGCTTTCCTGCTGTGATTCCTCTACTGCTCTTCCCTGTTGGGATGTCTTCTATTTTTCACATCTCAACTACTAGGAAATTCAAGGCAACTTCCCTGTAGTGAGGCCCATCTTTATATCATAACACAAATAATACAGCATTTGAATGGTTCTTGTGATCAAGAAACTGAGATTATGTGAATGCTTGTGGCACAAGCAGGATGAAGTGCTTGGGCCATACTGAATTCACTGCAGGGAGAACAGGAATCCATCTCCTGCCAAAATGCCATAGACCCATCTGGGAAAAATACTTCCTTACAGAAATCAGTGGGTTATTCATGTACTCAGCAAATATAAAATTCATGTTGCATGTCACTGCTAGATGTCTTGCAAGTCCTATTCTGTAGGGTAGTATTTAAGTTTGAATTGTTAATGCTTGCAAGACATGCCATCACATTGCCTTGTGATAAAAGGGTTTTTAATGATAGCAATGTATCTCTTTTCAAAAAATTTTCTAATAACTTTGAGTATTTAATTTTAAATATGTCATTGAAACTTTTGAAATAAGGCTATTTCAAATTGTTCCAGTTCTCTGTCACTGAATCCTACCTCTGTTATGCAGCAAGCTTAATGAAAGATCGAGCACAGTTCTCATCTGTTTCTCTAACTTTTCCTAACAAGGGGTTAAATATCTTATGAATTGGTTTCACTAACCCTCTGACTCAATAGAGGAGAAAAAGAAAACAGAAAAATCATACCCATCTGGAAGAACAAAAGCCTCTCAAGCTAAAATTTCTAAGCAAAAAGCTCTTGGATACTGAAGGAAGGGAAGGGCTTCCTTCTTATGTTTACACAACCTGAATAAAACAAGTCATTAATAATACAACTTGGAAAAAATAGTCATTAAATATTTGCAATTCATGATAATAACTTAAAGTCTACTTTCTATTTCCCTTTAACATTCCCAACTTCCCAGAGCGCTTGAGCTACTAAGTCTGACATAAAAGTTTCATACATAAGAAAATAACTGGACACCTTTACTGCTGTGTTTCTTTCTCTCCCCAAAAGAATTAAGAAAATTAATGTCATGCAAATCAATAGAGTCCAGTAAAGTTACTGTGGGGATTAATTATGTATGTCATCTGCTTCTCAAGCAGCTCATTTCTATTGTATCTCAAAGAAAACACAGCTTTAACAACAGACCTTTTCTGTTATTCTACTTTCTCATTAAAAAGACATCAACCACATTCATTATTTAGTATTCTAGAGTGAGTGTAGCCCTGTTAGTCTGGATGTGCTCTGTAATTCATCATATACTAATGACCAACCATCTTCTCTCATGTTACTGGAACAATAAAAATATTTATGTATGTCCAGCAAGAGCTGGGAAGAGCTCCAACCAAGAAGACAAGGAAGAAATGGCCCAAAACATCTCAGGTATACTTGTTGATGCATGTGAGAAGAGGCTATATATTCTCTAGAGAGGTCACATGGTGTCTTTGTCATTTGTACACTAATTAACCCTCAACTCCAAAATTCAAGTGAAATTAAGACATCCTGCAGCTTTTCAAAGAACACCATCAGGAGAGACGAGCGATGAGGCTCATCCAACATAGGAAAAATTTCTGACAGAAATAAGAAAGAGTGTTATGAAATTCACCGTTGAGATATTCTGGTACATCAAACAGTGACTGTACAGACTTCCTTAGAAAACAGCACCACCATAATGATTTCAGCAGATGAAATTTAATTTAAATGAGTATTTACTTTTGGTTCTTAGTTAATGAGCAGCTTCTTCGTATAAGACAGCTTTAAAGAAAATACTCAGCTCTGCATCCTAGACTTCTCTCATGCAAAGCTCTTACCAGAAAATACAAAAGACTACCTGTTTCACAAGGACAGATGCCACATTATGGTTCTGTACACTATCAGTGAGGACACTGATATTTTTGAAGTACATAGTGGAAGCTGATGTCTGGCAGCTGCCTTGTCTCTGTTGTCTCCGTTATTCACCTCCATTTTTTTAACAGGATCTCCTTTCAGTTGAACAGCATTGGAACCCAAAATGTAAAATGAGACTTGGGAGAAGTCAGCTGCTAATAAAAAGTTCCACTGTCCTTTCTTGCTGACCCAATAATTTAAATGCAAGCAAGTCTGATGTGATATCAGAGAAAGCCTTAATTGAGGGGTACTTATGCTTACTCATTATAAACAAGTAAGTTTCAGCAGACTGCTTTCTCAGAAATGCTGTGATATACATCCTCAGATAGAAATGTGTTTCTTACATTATTTTAAGCAAAGCCTGGATTCTTCTCTGAAAGAAAAAAGTACTGCAGTAGTGTTTATTTCACTGCCTATTTTACCATCCAATCATTGTGTTAAGAAAACAAGTGACCAAAATGAAAATCCCTTCTTTGGGACACAGAGATTTTGAGATCAAGAAAAATCTGGAACCTTCTGACTCATGGATCTCATTTTTTAAATATAAAGAATAAGCACCAAATATATATTTTTTCAGTTCAAGAAGTGAAACCTAGAATTTGAAGATGTGAAAGTAACAGTAACATTTTTCCCCATGACTTATATTCTCTGAATCATGTAGCAAGTAACTGAATTTTTTCATACTACCCTCATGTATGGGAAATATAATTTAAACCTTTTACAGAGCATACTGAAACCTCTTTAGAAAACATGCAACTCAATAATTATATTTTATTCTATTACTAGCCTAGGCTGATAGCTCTGACTGATCCTCGTCTATAAGCAAAAATCTTCAGGTTATTCACTAGAATAAAACCTTATTAACAGCAGTTCCTAAAATAAACCCCAGATAAGAAGAGAGGTTAAGGCTTTTGTGTACCCTTTGCATACAGGTTTATGTTAGGAGAACAGTTCCTTTTCAGAAGCATTTTACACAATGATTAATTCAGTCCCTGGGAGGGAGCTACTTTGAAAGTGTTCCAGAGTACATTTAAAATGCCCACCATTCTCCCTGAAAGATTATCTGTGCTAGCTTGCATCCTGTCAGGTTTTTTCTGGTCTGTTTGAAGGGCCTGGAAAGGCCCGGAGTGGCCTTGGGACAGCCCGCGTATCGAAGGACGAGAAGAGGCTTCAGTTCTTCTTTCGGTTTTTATGTTTATTAATTGTTTATCTAAAAGATGTTCTTTCAGCCCGACAGAGATCTGCTCAGCAGTCAGCCATGAGCACACTGTGTCGCCCTCCGTACAGACACCTATCTTTATACCCAAAGTTACGTGTACAATATTTATCATTTTTCCCCAATACCATTTATTCTTATTGCTGGGTGCACTTTTAGTAATGGCCAATCCAAAAGTGCCACCATCACCACAGAAGATGGAGGAGAAGAAGAAGAAGAAGAAGGACAGGACACGCCCCAATTCCTCCATCTTACTTCTCTAAACCCCCCTGTACATAAATCCTAAACCCTGTGTCTCACCTTCTAATTAACTAATCCCTTCACCATTCACCCCAGTGAAGCCCTCATCCTTGTCGTCTCCTGTGTAGGGTCAAAGTCCAGCCACCAGACACTTCTGGCAACATTCCAGGACTCCCGAGCCCCCCAAGGGTGGTCTCGGTGGCTCGGCACCTCAGGACTCAGATCCTGAGATCCCACAGCATCCAAGCTGTGTATGTAAAAGAAAGAAGTGCTGACTATACCAAAAGGCTCCACTATACTTAGCCTTTACTGTCTTCAGTTTCTGGGCTGGCAGGATTAATTAAGGAATTCTGAAGTTTTGACTTCCACAGAGAGAGAGTGCTGAGGAGGAAGAAGTAATCAGCTCTAGTTGGCACCACCATCCATTATAGCAATATTCACAGAGACAGGATCAGTAACTCTTAATAAAAGCACTGCCTGTTACACCCTTTTTAAACACTGCAAGCTGCTCATAGTAAATGGCAAATAAAACCCAGAAGTACAAGTTAGTGTGCATAGTATGATATTGCAGTCAATTTTCTATGATACATACAAAGTAGGGGAAATACAGGGATTCCTTGGGGAATTCTAGCCATTCTAGGTTTAGAAAATGCTATCTGTTGCCACAGTTTCCATTTCAGACCATGGAAAATTATAAAAACTGAAAAATGCCCATGGATAGGAGGTTCAGGAAGAAATTGTGGTTAAGGAGGGCGCCATGTGGGACAGCACAGATGAGTATTCTTCCGCTACACATTCCAGCTCTGACTCAGAAGCTCATCACAACAGAAAACATGTTTTTTTATAATTCCTTGTGCAAACTAACTGACATCTGCCTTCAAAACACTCCAACACTGCACCTTGGTGGCATATCTGTGTGCTAGTCTTAATTTCAGCTGTAAGAAAGCAAGGAGCTAGTCACAAAAAACCAAGTATGTTTGTCCCTTTACCAATTTAACTTTTCTTCTTACTGTCCAGGACTACTGACCTATCCGAAAAAAGGACTGAAGTTAAATCAACAAAAGAAATACATTGCACAGACACTGCTAATGCTAATAATTTTTTAACTTTGTATGCCTGGCTTTTCCTTTTTTCTTAAAATTCATTATACTTCAAATTAACACTTAAGACTGCACAATAACCAAAATAAGACATCTAAAATAGTAATTCAACATTTATCTATTTTATTAATAACTATATTTACATTGCCATTACAGTATGAAATATCAACAACACATAATTTCACAGATAAATCATATTGAATCCCAGGTGAAGAGTGCTGTAGAACACATAATACATGTCTGATCTGTCTCATTCACCTGCAATTCTCCAATAAAATAATGCTGTTCTTATTTCAGATATACCATGTTCAACAGTAATCTTGTCCAGTTTGTAAAGGTGAGTAGCCTGAACCCTTGACAGGGATAAATTTTCCTCTGTAAGGTCTGTCCAACCATTAATACTATGCCAAGAACAACAGACTTAGGATTTTTTCCCTAGCAAAGCTTCCTTGATAAGTTACAAGTATAGGGGGAAAGAAAATTAATACATCAGGCCTATTTTAAGGAAGATAAGGACTGGCTCAGAAATGAGTTCATGTTAAGATCTCTAAATTATCTAGGCTGCTATAGTTTCTTATTTGCACCTGATGTGTTTTAGCCCATATTTTGGCTAAAACACATCAGGTGCAAATAAGAAACTTTTTTCCCTCCCATGGGATTATTTTTACTCTGAATTCCATCTATATTTCCTTATCTTCTTCCTTGTGGTATGGTTTACCACCCAGAAGAGAAAAAAATACGACATTCATTTTCTCGCTCCCAGTGGATTAACAACATTTCTTTAAAATGGCAGCCAGAAAAGACTTGTGTTTTCTTGCTTTTCCCTGACATCTCTCTGTCCATTTCATGCATAGAGAACATAATTCACTTTGAACCACCAAATCAAAAGCACATGCTATCCTTGCATTAATGTTTGAATTCATCTTTCTGTGTGGGAGGGGATGGGAAAGAGAAGGGGAAGGGGTTTAATTCCCCAGTTACCTGACTTAGAGCAGTGAGGGCTAACTTCTGTCATAGGCTGCTGCAGCACAGCTTCCCCACAGTATTTTGTTCTGTCCTTTCTCAGGAAGGCTCAGGAGGGGACATCTTGTTGTCACAGAGAACTGGTTCAAGCTTTTCTTCTCTGTTTTGTTGGTGCAAGCTTCTGTTTAGTACACCTGTATAACAATTACTCCCATTTTTCTGTTGTTTCTGTCCCCTTACATTTACCACAGTTAGTTCTGATTACTCCAGCCAGTGTGAACAATGGCATAATTTGCAATATTAAGATTACTGAGTGTCTAATGAAAGACACATTCACATACACTGAGATGTGATAGCCATAGCAGCCATTACTGATAGAACAGGATCTAAGCAAAAGTAGTGTGGTACACAACATTACATCATCTTGTGAGCTCGGGAGCACCATCAAGTTAGCACCTATTAACAACTTACCGTGCATCAGCTGGTCTGCAGAAATTGTCAGCATGTATTACTTTGCATTTGCTGTTGGAAAACCCTGTGCAAGTGTGCTCAGCCTCCTCTCCTGTCAGAAGGAGTCACATCACCATGTATTTGCTGCTGGCTAAGAGCCTGTTCATCCCCACATCCACATTTACCATGTGCCAATGATACTTGCTAAATCCTGCTGACTTAATCTCACATCCAAGCTTCACACTGGGAAGATGCTGCAATAGCAATATTATTTATGTGTTCTGTAATCATAGAAAAGTGACAAAAGCAAGTAATATTCAGCACCATTTAAGCAGCTGACCTGCTACAGATAAGAATGAAATTGCTTTGACTTCAGCAATTTATTTTTTTTAAGACATTAGGTCTATAGTGAGCTAGTGATGAAAGCACTGAAAAACAGGAGAAGAAACTGCCTGTATGATCTTCTCCTTCTATTAATTTCCCTTAAATAAATCTTAGTGCTAATCATTCTTCAGCAGCCCCCAGTTAACCCCTCAGCTGAAGGCTTGGAGCTGTTGCAGACACAGCTCCTAAAGGCTCAGAACCATTTGTTTTCTGGCAAGACACTTTCAGATAGGTCTATGCAAATAGTCACTTGGAATTATATCTTCACCTTCATTTCTCTGCCACAGATGGTTCCTTTAATAGAAAGATCTTAAGGAAGACTTTTAGGAAAAAAGGTTATCTTTAATTAAAACAAAAAACACCCAACCCAAACAAAACCAAACCAAACCAACAAAAACCAACCAAACAAAAACCAAACCAAAAAAATCCACCCAAACCTGAAAACAAAACAAGGCAAGAATGTGTTGTGCTGTCTCTAACAGCTAGATTATCTCCCACTTCTCCAGCTTTCTGATTCAGATGCCAGCATCTTGCTTGAAGAAACCCTATACTGTCGCCTCTTATTTGTTATCAGGTGCCAGAGAAATTTATTGTCAACCATTGTCTCTTTATCACATCAAATAACCCCATCAGCCAGCATCTCTTGGCACTTTTTTACAGTTCTCTTCCTCTCTCTCCTGTGACCAAATCTCTCATCACATTATTGTTCTTTTGGTTATTTAAGTATCAGCTCCAGTTCAGCATGACTGAAAACCAGGATTCTAAATTTTCTTTCTGGTCAGTCATTTCTTGACATCTACAAAGAACACCACTACTCTGTCAGGAAGTGGGCAGGTTTGACTGGAAATATTGACACTGTGGCAATATATGACTCTCTCAAACATCTTCCCATGATCTGTGATTAAACCTTTCCTAGCAGCCATCCTCCCTGCCAGTACACTTCTGCAAGGTTTACCCATCTTCCTTGCTGTAATATCCCTTCCCCATGGACTTGACAAAGGCAATTAAATTCTTGACTGAAGCTATTGCATTACTGATAACTCTGCTGGTTCATCATGTTCACTATGCAACCTTCCCCCCTTTCTGCTCAGAATAACAAATAAGCATATTTGGGATTTTTTTTTTTAAATAAATCTGCTTCTGTGAAAGTGTGCTTGCTTAGGAAACAGTGTATGTGGAAAATGCCAAGGTGTAACAATTGGCACAGAACAGTACAGTTGTCATTCTGCATATGGCTATGTAAACTCATTGAAATGACACTAAAGAAAGGGGGAAGAAATTAGCCCATTTTTTATCTAACCACAAAAAAAGTAATTAAAATCCTCTAGAAGAATATCACACATATTTTCAATCACTAATATCAGAAAGAAAAAACCTATATTGATTACTTGACATATTAATAGGAATAAAGCAGTAAAGAGATAATAATAATAATATAATATGAAAATTATATTATATTTATAATATATAATATATATATTATATTATAATTATATTATTATATTATATAATTATTATATTATATAATATAATTATATTATATTATAATATAATATAATTATATTATTATATAAATAATATAATATGAAAATTATATTATTTGCCATAAGAAAATGCTTCCTAAAATTATTGAATAGATTTGTTCTTATGAACTGTGCTACAAACCATGAGCCCATTCTTAAATGTCCCTTTAAGAATAATGGAAGGAATAAATAATGAATAACACGTGCAATGTAGAGGTTATCCCACAAATAATGGCCTGTGAAGGAAAGAGTTTATTGCATTAGGGAATCAAGTAAACTACAATTAGTCTAATTGTTAAAGCATTCAGAGTATTTTCTAGTTCTTCACCAGAGCTGCCTGTAAGTGGGTCTGAACCTTGCTTTACTGGAAAGCATATGGAAGAAAAATGACATATGTAGCTAATTTAGCCAAGAGATCTGTGATCTGTTCATCAGTACTTTTTGTGAGGATATACACAGTCTGATTGTTTTCTAAACTGTGGAGGAAAATTACCAAGGATCCTTAGAATTATGTTACTTTTAGCTATTACAGGGAAAATCAGCAGCAGAATTTTAAGATCAAACCTAAATTACTATCCAAAGACATTTTCAACATTTTCAGCAGCCCCACTCAATGATTTTCTCTGGCATACCTCACCACTATGTTGTCAAGGCAGTAAGTACACAATTTAATTCAAATAAGTCATATGAATGTGAAGTTTGTGGTAAAAAAAATTTAAAGAATAGTCATTAGTAATTGAGCATCAGAAGATAATGAAGACTTTGAACTGTGGTGATATACTTTTCTGAAACCAAAATTGGCACTGGCCAGCAGAAAGGTTTGTTTTGTATTAATGCAGTACTTTAAATAGTACTATTTAAGTAGTCTGCATAAGCAAAGGGGAACAGTACTCATCACTTGCTAAAGAACTTGAATACAGTTATCAACAGTCATTACTGGCCCTCTCTCCGCCTCAAAAAACAAAACCAAAACCAAAAACCCAATGGAAAAAAGGCCCTAAAAAATTCCAACAAAAAAACCAAACCAAACCAAACCAAACCAACCATGACAACAGAGTGCTTTAACCTCCAGCCTGCAGGAATTTCATCTGACAGCAGTCAGCCTCCTGATGCCAGAGAATCACCCATAAACACTCTGCTGTGTAACATAAAGAAATCCACAACATGGTGTTTTCCTAAATACAGCCAGAATAAGACTTGTCACAGACAATGAATCCACCACAGCCAAGCTGTTTTGAGTGTTGAGAGCTGCAGCCCCCAAGTTCTGGCACCATTTTGCCACCCAGAAGCCACAGCCCTGGGCCATGTGCCCCCATTCCCCACCACAGCAGAAGCAGCAGTACCTTGGACCACAGTCTCCAATAAGGAGTGTGAGAGCATTCAAGCTGTCAATTACTGACATTCCAACTACAGCTTTCTTGTCATCTAAAGCACTTAATTCCTTAGTTAGGCTTCAGTGGGGTCTGCACCTAGATTTTGGCATTTTTCAAAAACATGACAGGAGGAAGGAGAGGTCTCTCAGCAGCTAAACAGGCAGATGTAAGACCTGGGGGGTCATAAGGACAACAGTCCAATCTGACAAAGTCAGAAGTCCTATCTGATAATTCCCAGGAAATTCCCTTCATCATCAGGCCAGAGGCTAGCTGGGAGGAATGTCTTTCATTGTGCCTGCTGAAAGTCTGTTATTCTGAACAAACTAATCCACATGCATTGGACCAGGGAAGCAAGGCATCACTTTGCAATGCAACAATTAAGGTCCCTAGCTGGGAGTAGGGAAATTTAAATTTCAATCCCTATTACAACACTGCTTTTCTAGGCAATTACCATATAATATTAAAGCACACAAGCAACCATTAAGAGTCAGGAACAGAAACTGAGTTCCCTAATAACCTATTCAAAACCATCCATTACCCTGGATACCAGCAGGACACAGACTGGGCTGTCCTGTGCTGCTGCATTTTTAGTGTTATTGATACTCAAGTTACCTGGTACTCTTTCAAATTATTTATACCTGCTGCAATCATATCTATTATTAAAGACAGACATACATTCATCTTGGAGTATGAATGCATCTAAAAGTATCTTTCAGAGACATTTGTGGAGCCTGCTCCTGACTACTCCTACTGACAAGAAACAGGGAAATAATATAAAAAAGACATGTTACTTTATTTATTCCCTTTCCCATCTAGTGTGACATTCACCTCTTTCTTTGGTGTCTCCAATTCTTTCCCATGCTTTATTCTTCTTGGGGCTCCAGGCTACTTGCAACCTCATCACCCTTTGTCGTTCATTTATCTTCCCTGTTTAAGTGATTTTGTCTTCTCTCTCTTTTTCCTCATTTCCATCCCTTCAATTTCAACGTTCAGTGACAGGATCCTGCAGTATTCCTCTTACATTTATATAAACTCAAAAATGCATGGACCAGAAAGAAGTAAGGAAGAAAAAAAAGGCAGAGAAGCAAAAGTCATTATCTCATTATCTCTTTTTAAAAAAATCTAAGTATCTGGTTTTCAATTTGATTTTTCTCCTTGATTACTGCTGTATGAAAGGCCTAGACAAGCAACAAAACCAGGAAAAATTAAAGAACCATCAGAGTGGAATGGCTGCAGCAAATGCTGAATGAACTGTGATCTTTGGCAGGATAAAGATCAACACCACAAGCTTTCAGCTGCAGCGATCAGTCGATACTTTCCAGGCCATCCCCACGGTGACAAAGACAGAGGCATTTTTAAGTTGTAATTGAGATTAGCCTCGATACATACAGTTGGAGCCATGCCTGTGAACTTTGCTAAAAGGCTGGCTATGTAAACTATCTATCACTCAGTTTCACATGAGCAGTAACCTAATGACACCACAAAAATCTCACTATGTCCCTTGCCCCACACGTTCAGCCACAGCAGCAGACTCATGCCAGGGTTCTTCAGCTGTGCTACTGAAGTGTTTGCCTCCCAAGGTCTGGAGCACTATATAGACTATCCTGGGGTGCTCAAGTTTTGTACAATGCTCAGCATTGTAGCCCAAAAGCACTCTTGCTCTGATCCAGCTTACTAGATTTGCAGTCACGTGCTAACTGAAAACCCATACATAATAGTACTGGCTCCAGCACACTTTGGATGAAGCCCATAAAGACACACAAGATTGCTTTTCATGGATGGGAATAAAATATTTTGTTTGTTACTACTAAGCCAACCACAATAAATAGTTCTCTTTCATGTGGTGATGAAACAAAGCAATCATGCTGTATTCCTCTTCTAATTATTAGGTTGAAAGAAGCAGTGTCTTCCTGGCATGTTTAATTCTGAATCATATTCATCACATATATAAATAGCCAGCAACTGTATCTAGTAGAGGAGGGCAGAGAGGAAGGTCAGGGAACTAGCTTGATGTCATGAAAGCATTTCCTGTGGAGTCACCAAATCTGTCCTGGATACACATTCCTATGTTGGCACACAGGGAGCCTGAAGGCAGCTGTGCCCTCATGCACCAGACATGCCAGGTAAGCGTCTCCAACCTTGCTGGCATTTGGAAGCTTCTCTTCCCCAGAAATCACATAGGCATAATTTACTTCTTAGGGCTTTGCAATGATGAGTAAAAGATTTTTCCTCTCTGCTTCACGTTACGGTAGTTCCACCACTGTGAAGACAAAACTTTAGTGCCAAATCCCCAGCAGCTACTCCACTGGGTCAGGGAGACTACTACAATATGAACTTTCTCCACTGAAATCCAAGTGGTAGGATCCTGGAGGGAAGTCCTGGCTCTACTACCACTAAAATCCAGGATGTCGAGCCCTAAGAAGTGGCAGCAAATAATACTGTGGACAGAATGCTAAAAAGAATTATGGCAGAGTTTAAAGTTGTGGCCAGTCAGTAAACTCACACACTTTCTATCTGGTTGGTGTTTATAAACCACTCTGCATAAACACAAACTTAGCCTAAGACTATCATTGCACAGCTTAGGCCATCAAGAAAATTACGCCTGAACCTCCTGAGACGTCTTGTTGTAACCTAGACATTGCCCTAGTGTTGCTACACACTGTTTCACTAAGGTAGCTCTCAGCTGACTTCACAGAATCCTCGAAGTTGGAAGAGACCTTTAAGATCATCAAGTCCAACTGTCAACCCAGCACTGCCATTGTAACCAGTAAACTCGATCACCAGGCACCGGATGCAGATGCCTCTTAAGCATCTCCAGGAGCGACGACTCCACCACCTGCCTGGGCATCGCAATATGTCGCAGTAACTTCTCAGGAACAGGCTTGTTATCCACGCTGCCTCATTGGGGCCGGCAGCAGTGGGCACGGGAGCGATCCGGCCGGCTCCCGCAGCAGCCCGGGCCGCAGGGCTGGCAGCGCGGCGCGGCGGGGGCAGGGCCCTGCCGGGGGAATGCGGCCCGGCCGGCCCCGGCGCTGCCCCGGGCGGGTGATTTAGCCCGGCTCTCCAGCACCGGGGCATCCCACGGCTTCTCGCTCCGCGCGCCGGCCGCGAAGCCACACGCGGTTTAGGAACTGAAACGAGACCAGGCAGGTTTTGTCGCCGTCGGTTGTGAGTTTGAAGCAGCGCACTTTGCCCGGCCGGAGCAAGGTCACTGCCTGGCCCGGCTCGGCCAGGGCCCACCATCCGCCGAGACCCGCGCCAGCCCGGTCCCGCCGACAGCCCTCAGGAGGAGCGGCCGCCCCCCCGGTTGCCATAGCCGGATCCTCCTCCATCCCGTGCGGTATTTTTAGCCGCTGACCCAGTTCCCCCGCTCGGCTACCTGCGCCTCTCTCACCGCCCGGCCGGGCGCCCCCGCCGACAAACGCACCGCCCAGGGCCGGCCCGGCCCGGCCAGGTGAGGGGGGCTGCTGCTGGGCAGGTGCGCCCGGAGCACGGCGGCGCCGCCTCGCACGGGACGGCCCGGAGGGGGCGCGGGGCTGCTGAAGGGGCGCAGCCCGGGGCGGGACAGCCACGAACGCCGAGCCGGCGGCGCTGGCGAGGAGCGGGCGGGCTGGTGCTGGTGCGGGCGCGGCGCTGCCGGGGCCTCCGCGGGGGCGGAGGGGAGGCGGTGCCGGCGGCGAGAGCGGCCGCGGCGCAGTTTTCTGCAGTGGCGCCGATCTACAAGTGAGGGGTACTGTGTGCGTGCCGCCGTAAGTGCTGACTTGCTGTCTTTTACAGAAGTGTGAGTGCTCCCCTTCCTTCCCTTCCTTTTCTTTCTCTCCTCGCTCTCTCAGCGAGCGTGGCCGGATAACGGGGCACGGGAGCGGAGCGCGGCTGCGGCTGCCCGGGGGAGGCGGTCACTGCCGCCGCTCCGTCCTGCTCCAGCCTTCTCTCCTCCTGTGCTCTTGGGCGATTGCCGCCCGCCGCGTTCCCGCGGCCCCGGCGAGGTGAGGCTGAGCCGCGGCCTCGGGGCGCAGCGCAGGTGCGGCGGCAGCGGGGCCCGCCCCGAGGGGCCTTTCCCCTGCGCTGAGGGGTCACAGCCTCGGCGGGCCCGAGTTGGGTGTTCGGAGTTTTCCATATTGAGAGATACGGAAATTGTATGTTGCACTATGTCGCAGTTGTTTGGTTTTTTCTTTTTTTTTTTTTTTCCTTTTCTATCTGGATGAACAGTGACACCGTGTTTGATATGTGTAAAATGTGCTACAGCTCGCTCTCGTGCACCCGGAGTGCTTTCGTCCTGCACTACGAGCATGAACTCTCCTGAGATTTTTAAAGGAGTATTTTTAATGCTCGCTCCTCTGCTTGCTGCTATTTATACCATGCAAGGTTGGCAAGGAGAGGAGAGCTAGAGTTCGGAAAGGACATTGAGCTTTAACTTGATACCATTGTTCCAAGGCGAGAAAGTGCAGGTATTTAAAATAAAACAAAACAAAGAAATGCCCAGAAAACAACCCCATAAAGCACCCTACCTCTCTGTTTTTCTACTGCATTATTCAAGCAGAGAACTGAGCATCCCTTTGTGGTTAGGGTATGTAGGTGATATTCTGCCAGGGGGTCTAAACCCGTACTTTGGTTTTATTATTTGTTTGCATTTTGCTTGTCATGTGCTGGACAGTCCAGCTGGTTAAACCCCACACTGGGGGATTATCTGAAAGATGAAGTCTCACACTGGCAGATGTGTGACTTTCACTTAGGTAAGAGAAATCATTACTGATCACTGCCTATGCATTATAAGATAGCATAGCTATAATGTAAAATATCATTAACACTAAGTCTGAAAAATTGGATGATACCTATGCTGTTGAGTATATATTAATGGGTAATCAATTTCTTTCTTCTTTTTCTGAATTAATTCTGTACACAGTAACACCTCTCTCTAAAGTCAGGAGAGATAGAAGTTTTTCATATAGTGAAACTTTAATTTCGGGAATAGAAAAGCTTTAACCTTCATCGTTTATATCACTAAGATTTTCTGAGTGGATGGTGATAACTAATATGGATTGCTAAATAAGATTGGTATTAAGAATTGTTTATTCCCCGTGACATGCACTGTGCTCTGGTGGAACTGCAGAGCAGCATTGCAGCGGCTGGCTTGCGTGACTGCACATCAGCCACTGGGGTTAGCTTAGTTCTCCTAGTGCTAATTATCCTGGGTGAGCAATGGATTGCATTTGACTGTGTTTTTATGGAGTAATTGTATGTGTGGTAACAAGGCTCTGCTAAAAATTCATATAGTCCCTTTTAAAATATCGCAAAGCTTTGACTTCTGGCTGAGATCAGTCTGCTTCGGAACTGTGGCTGAAACTGTGATCATGATCTGGTAAATCTGATACTAAAACTTCACCTAATCTGATTTCCTGTTCAGAGTTAGCATGATTCTGTCAAGATGCCATAAGTTGAAAATATTTGAACAAATGTTAAATTTTTAGTAGCTAACCCCTTAATTTGGTTTCATGATATTTTTGAGCAGTTGTGATTCATAAATAGGAAGCCTTCCTGCCAGATGCATAATTGTTCCTTATTCTCATGTGTTTTACTTATACCTGAAATCAATATCCAAGTACTGACTAACTGCAGCAGTGCAGTGTCAAGGCCTTCAAAAGTCAAAATTTGACAGAGTAATGACACTCTAAATGCATTTGGTGCTTCTGTTTCTAACTCTTGCATTTTGTGGTTTCAAACTTTTGTCTGCAGGCACCTATATTAGAAGTGGGCTTTTTTTTTTTTAGGCAGAGCCAAGGTTCTTGTACAAAAATGTCAACTCTAAGGAGGCTTTTTTTTTAATCTTTTAGGATTTACTATTGAGCTGAGATTTAACATGTCGGGTAGCTAATGGTCTCAACAATCTAGCAAAATAATTGCTAAGATTTGTAATAGGAACTGTGGAATGCAGATTAGCTAGCTGATAGTGTGGGACTGATTTTTTTTTTTAATCTGCGGAAATAAAGATGCACTTATATTTTTATACATATATATGTGCCATGTACATGTATAAATGTATATGTTTTGTGTAGAAATATGGTATATTACATATTCATACAAGATGTGAAAGTGCACCACTGCTGTAGTTTGATTGTTTCATGATGAGAGATCAGATTATGTGGTCAGGAGTGCCACGTGTGGTATGTATGATTCAACAGAAGCTGCTGAAGTGATTGCCTGTCCTAAGTCCCTATTTCTGTTCAAGTCATTGTGTTCTATTCATTCAGTTTCATGAAGTATCCTGATTTACTCTTTTATTGGGAAAATCAAGCATTTTTAGTTGCCTTTATCCCTTTAATATGGAAGATTACCTGGTGAGTTTGTGAAATGCTCATTCTATGGAGTAGTTTGGAGTTAAAGCTGGGAAAGTTAATGCTCTTTATTCTGCTTTACTTGATTGCAAGAATCAGTGCTTCTTCATTGTTTGTGCTGTGGAACTGGCTGTTGTACAGTTTGCTCTATGCAAACATTGAAGTGAGAATGATAACAGCCTACTTCTTTTTAAGGGAGTGCTTGCACTGTGGAGTTTTTTTGCTTTTCCTGATGTACGTATGAAGATGATTTTAGACTCAATAGTTGCTCTCATGGAGGCAGGGGAAGAATTGTTTTCTGCTTTCCTATTTTCTCTGTTGTTGCAGAGATGATTCCACAGAGTATGCTATGCATAGGTATGCTTTATTGTCTGACAAGAAAGTTAGTGCTAGTTGATAATTTTGTTTCCTCCAAGTAAAAAAATAATATTAATTATGAGTCGTAATTTTCTTCATGAGTGGACTTTTTCAGTGCCAAAAAGTTATGTCAGTGGGAACTTTCCTTTTTCCCATCTCTAGCACCTAAATTAACTTCAGTTTTATTTTATGGACTTCTCCTTCCCTTGCATGAATTGCATTAATCCTTTTACACTAAGTTACTACTACACTCAAACTGCTTTAGTTACTGCTCTGTTTAGTTTTTGCATCAGGAAAACCTGCAGCTGCTCTTAGTGGATGACTTTGATGTGATCTGTGAATTGCCCACTTGTATTGACTCCCCATTGTCTGTTGTCATTCTCTTTAGATGGTTCCCTTAATGTTTGTCATTTTGTTTGGCTTTGTCATAGAATTTATTTGAGCCCCTCGAACTTGGCTAAGTTGCCAGTGTGCTCTCAGCAATGTTCAAATACTTAAACATTTCACAATTTTTTTTCTTTTGCAGTTCTTAGATAACTATTTTAAAGATTAAAACTAGCTTATTTTTGCATTTCATCTAAATGTGGATTTAAAGATTGCAATATGGTAATTATGCAGGGAAATGAAACTAGTGCACTCAAGGCACTGGGAGTTGAGATGTTGTAAGCCACACTGGGGTTTGATGAACTGGTTCTAGTGCAGACCCCTGTGAGTGTGCGTACAGAGGTTGTGTGTGTGCTCAGAGTGACGCTGGGCATCAGCTGTACAGCAGAATCCCTGAGGTGGGGTACAACAGTTGGCATGTGTGTGGTGTAGCACTTCATTCTAGTGCCTGGTGTTCCTAGTATCACTAATATCTTTTACTCTCTACTCTCTGTACTGTGTCTAGCAGGACGAAATAGGACAAGCTTTCTTCCCGAGTCAGTTTCCTCTGTGTTTGCTCCATTCATGTCAGTGAAGAAATGGACAAGCCTTCTTCAAGCAAAGCCAGAGTATTGAAGCAGGAGTTGTCATTGCTATAAAAAAAATGGTTGTAGATACATTATATGTTTTTATTTCCCCTGATCTCCTGTCAATGTATGAGGTCCATATGGTTTATTCTGGGCTTGTTAGTTCAGTTTGATAGCATTAGCTGACACCAGTGAGGTCTGGATGGAGTGATTTGTGAAATGTTCCTTTTCTCTTTCTGAGATCACTGTAAACCTATGGGACTGGCCAAAAAAGAAATTATTTACATCACTGGGCTCCTGAAAGAGTGTGATTGTACTCTTGCATGAGTGTGAGTAGTTGGTGCTGCAAGTGTTAGAGACTGCTTTTTGCCTCCATTCATCCCCTGTTGGAGTTGTAGCTGAGGCTGCTGCCTTGTCATGACTCTAGTGTTGAATTGCAGCAGACTGAATAATCTTGATTGAAGAATTTAAAAAATAGGAGGATTTTGCTGCACCATCATTTCAGGATGATTTGGGAACTAAGGATCTGTATGCCATTGGGCAGTCTCAGAGCACTGTGGTAAAGACTATGGGCTGATGAATAAATACTGTTAAACAAGAAAGACCGTGACTTGTCCATTAAATATGGTTTGTGTGTCCATTCTCCTAATTAACGTGGATCTGCCTTTTCTGTTTTACTTGGTGCTTTACCTGTATGCTTCTAGTGAGTCATATATGGTTACTCTTACCTGAGGATGCTAAAGGTAAGATCCTTGGACTGATTCAAGACCATGGTGTGAGACCATTTCTTAATTGGTGATATAAATGGAAGATGCTGCTGGCTTATGCACAGCACACATCCTGTTAATGCACAGTCTACAAGAATCATCAGTTCTTGGACAGAGTCTGAGTTGCTTGCTCTTAGTGTCTGATTCAAATGTTTTCGTGGCAGCAATTTTTTTTTTGCTATGATTATTAGAGGTATTTGAAATACCAGTGATGTGACTTTAAAAGGGAAGTCAGGAAGTACTTTCATAATATTTTCCTCAGGTTTGTATTTTTCTTTAAAAAAATGTTTTAATTTATAGAGTTACGGTTTGCCTGAGAAGTGCCTTTTTCTAACCTTCGCGCTGAGGTAGGACTACAGCCTGAGCTAGATCAGGTCAGGGTGCAGCTGAGTCTTGCAAATCTGCAGATGGAGGGTGTGTAACCTGTTTTGGGTAATCTAGCAAATAACATCATTTAAGCAAAGAAATAACTTGAACTAGGATGGTTGGTGAGCCATTTACAGGATTTTAGGCAAATGTTGTTATAGAAGTTAGTTGGCAATTGTACCTGCTTTTGGTACTGACCTCTTTCAGATGAAACACTGAGACCTTCAAGGAAATTGATGTAAGGTGAGTTGTTGGTGGCCCTTTCCTCTGAAACGACATTGATCAGGTGATTAATTCTGTCCCTGAGCAGGACCACAGCTCTTTATTGCAGCTCTGAGTTGCAAGAAGATTATAGTTCTGCAGTTTTCTGAATGCTGCCTCTTGCTGTAAGAAATTCTCATATGCTCCTCTGTGAGCCTGTCATTCCACCCAGTTGTATGAAGTTTTGATGTGTCAGATGTCCTTAGCATTGCTTTTAGTTCGAGGGGGGGAAAAACTCTCCAAGTTTGCTGGGTGAAATTAGCATGAAATTTGACTGTTTTTAGTGGTTTATTGGTGAATGCTGAATAATTGGAAGACTGCTTAGTGGATAGAAGTAATAGCTTGATAAAAGTTATTCTCTAGAAAAGTGGCATAATATATACAGTGTGTAAAACTGGAAGTCTGTCTTTGCAAGCTTTATTTAAAAGTTTTGGAGTTCTGGTAACCTGTGCTCTGCAGTGGTCAGTGCAACTTCCACTCTGTGTAGCAAAAGCAACAATACACAGCTGTTACTTTCAAACCAGATGTCCAGTTTTAAGATGTATAAAGGGCTGTTTGATTGGAAATTGTCAAAATTGAATCTACTTTTCAGTCTGAGTTGCTTTTGTTATTTTCTTCTCTTGCTTATCTTATTGCTTTTGATGTCTTGAATTCTGTGTTATTTAATGTCACTTCTCTGTAGTGGCTGTGTTTCATGTGTGTAGTTTACTTCTGTCTATCTTGGCCTTTAAGTTGCTCAATTAAAAAGACAGTTTATGGCAAAGTCATTCACCATGAACATTTGGAAGTAACCTGGGTAGGTGTTCATTTTGGGAGATACTGATTGATACAGAAAACAAATATGCAGCATGCATCCCAATATTAGGATTATTTATTTCAATATTAATTCACCATTTAACTTACAAAGCAACATAAAGCTTTGATAGTGTCAGGGTGCTGTCCTCTTGAATCTTTGTGATGTTCTTTTGGGAAACTGAAGAATAGCTTGAAATTTGGTTTGAAAGGCTTTTAACGCTCCTCTTTGCCACAGGCAGTGCTTTTTGGACTGTCATGTCATCTGCAATGATGTCACTTGGAGATTAAACTCTTCTGGTGTTCTGTTGATGGAGTTCTACCTCTTGCAAAGCATGAACTTCCCTAACATATTGATTACCAGGCTTTATTTAAACATTGGTTAAACCTTCTGCAGATTTGCATTGGTTTTGTCCATACTTAAATTGTGCTCTTTGAGGTTAGCAAACTTAAATGTCATAGTTTTCAGAGAATTCAGTCCCATCATTAAATCAGTGTATAACTTTCCCAGAAACTGGAGAACTAAATGTAATAAAAAATGAACTGTTGCACACCCCACATTTGTCTGAAAGCTGGCGTTTGTTGGTGAAGGAGCTGACAACTAAACATATTAAAGCTTAAATAAACCCAAAACCCACTAGAGTGAAAGGATGGGTTATTTGAAGAACTAATTCTTGCAGCAAGGTGCACGCAGTATTAGAGTTGTCACTTTGTGGAATGTAAAAACTAACTTCTATTAGTGATCATCTGTCATAATTCCTGTGAGGATACATTTTGCTCAACATTTTGGACTGAAAGAGTAGCTTGTTTAGCTCCTCTCTGAGATTAGCATTGAAACTGTCTTCTCATACTGGTTTTTAGCACAGACATATACCCTGGCTCATCAGAAAATTTTCTGTGGAGGTTGGACAGCTGTGCTTAGTGTGCTTGAGAAAGCCTCCTCTGTTGTCTTTGCTGCCATGTACAGGTTCTCCATGTAAGGCTTGGTGCAGTTTGCTACAGGTGATCCTGTCCTGCTTTTTTGTTGTTTTGGTTTTAGTTTTTTTCTGTAAAAGTGGTGGTTGAAACTAGACGGTGCTTTGTCCATCATTGCATGTGGACTTTGTGATTTCCTGTAAGAGGATTGACATCTTTTAGTTTTGCAGATATGCTGGTTGTTCAAACCATTACTTAATTATTTTATGTCTCTTTTTGACTCCCCACTTCTTTTTGGTTATTCATTTGAGGAGGAAAAAAAAAAGAAGAAAAGGAATGCTTGTATTGAACTGTTCCTTTCCACCTTTTGGACATTAATCTTTCAGTTCTATTGTGTACAGGATTATTTCTGACTCCTGGCTGAAGCTCTTAATGGTCATGTGGCTTCTTTGTTGATGCTGTCTAAGCGTGTGAAGCACTGGTGCTGCCTCCCCTGTGTCTGTGTTGAGTTGCAGGACAGCTCACCTTCAATGCTGCTGATTGCTGGCTGTGTGCTGCAGACCATTTCTGGATGTACTGGCCTGGCAGTTCCTGGCACTGTAAGCAGGCTCTGTTTCTTGCAGTGTGCTCTCATCGGATGTGTGCACTGGTTATTGCTTTGCTCCCATCAGTCATCAAGGATCTTAAAACCATTACTCTGTGGCTGGCTGCTATCTAATCTTGGGAAGCCTATTGATTGCTGTTCCACTGTTGCAATCTTACTTAATTGCATGGCTTGTCTGCCAGTTCCACCTCTGCGAGACACCCTCAGTGCTGACTTGACCATTTCATTACATTGTAGATATCTAGAAGGTGTCTACAAAAATTTGCAGAAGCTTGGTGTTTCTTTATGTTAGTACTATTTGAACAACTCCCTGTTTCAGGTGTGCTCTCTACCAGATGCTTTTAAGTGGGCGGCCTGTATGGTTCTGTATCATCTCAGTAATACTTCAGGTGTAAGTTTGCAGGAGCTGAAGTCTGCTGCAGACTTCCACCAAACAGAATGTTATTTTGTATGCTTTATTTCCTCCTCATTTAGTGTGCCCAGCCAAACTTATGGAACTTTATTCTTACTCCTTTATCTTTCAAGAAGTGTGGAAGGAACATGAACTGTTTTTATTGTCTGTGAAATTTCATCCTTTTCAGGTCTCTGGTAGCAGCAGCTGCTGGTGCTGGAATAAACATCAGCAGCCTGAAGGTGCTGGAATAAAATCTGTTGGTATGATTTGTAGTTCATATGTATTATAACATATGACTTGATTTAATGAATTTGTTGCCAGAATTCTGAGAATTATTTTTGTATCACATAGTAGATTACTTACTTACTGTGTACTTTATTTGATGCTTCTTTTGAATTTGTGTGAGTAATTTTATTTGTTCCTGAGTTTCAGGTAATTAAATTTTTGTATCTACAGGTGGATTGCTGGAGTTGTTCCTTTGCAAGTTTTCCTGAAATGAAAGGGATTCCTTGGATATTTTGCTGTTTGTATCCTTACTTGTGTCTCAGTATAGAAGCATCTCAGAGCTACGGATGTTCCCTACAGTGCATCTGTGTTTCCTCTGCTTTGTTCCATTGTCATAAACAATTCATAGGACCTGTTGAGGAATTGTTATAGTTGAGTGTTATGAAACTGAACTGTCTGGGTGTTGTCTCTTGACACATTATTATAATCAGCCAGAACCTTGATGCCAGGAGATAATGAAGGCTGGTTCTGCAGTCAGCATAGGTTGGTGGCCTTGGGCAGTTGGATGCCTTTAGGTGTTTGCACTCTCAGTATCTGCCTGCAAGGACAGCAGAGGCTTGCCAAGCAGCTGGGAAGGTCACCTACTTTAGTGTGCTTGAATCTGTAGTAACAGAATGAATGTTCTTGCTCTGCTGTCGTGTAATGGATAGCTTCTGGTTTGGAGTTGTGCAGACCACTGCGTCACCTAAGGATTCTTTGTGCTCTGTAGATCCCTGATATTTTAATAGCAGATAATACAAACCTTGTGAGCTTGGCAGTTTTCTCAGGAGATTGGACATGCTTTTGGACATCCACTTCATTATGTATACTGCTTGTGGTAAAAGCTTGCTTCTAGTTTATTGCACAAGCACACAGATCAAGATATCTGAGCAGTTTCTGTATGTGGTTAGGACTTATCTTTACCTTTCTTTCCTTGCCCTGAGCTTGTTTTTGTGTTTGGGTTTGTGTGCCAAATATTTTGTGTAATAAAGTGTCCTACTGCTCAGCAAGTGGGCTCCAAAGTCAAATACCATAAAGTCAGTCTTCTGTGTTATACATTTCTCATAGGTTTCATAATAGTTTTATTTGGTATAACTAGTATTTATTCATGCTTTTCTGTTTTAATCAAGCTGCATCTCAACACTGAAGAAGTTGGTAAGTCTGGCTCCAAATTTCAGCCAGCTCGAGCTGGTAGTTCATTTAATACCCTAATTGCAAGGTGATAATTGAATAGGAGTTGTCTTCAATTCCCTACATGCAGAGGCTGTATCATTAGACCTTCTGAAGTCTTGCTAAATGCTGCCTCTACTGAAAGATGTATTGCAGCTTCAGCTATTACTTCAACAAGAAAAGCATTGAGCATTTTTTTTGTTGTTTTTATATTGGACCAGTGGCTTCCCTGCTTGCCCAGATGACTGTTGGCCAAGTGCTTCAAGCAGAGCTGGGGGTGCATGCCCTGTTAATTGGGGTCTCTGGGTGTTTTTCAGCATTCAGCTTTTTCCACTTGTCCCAGCCTAGTGGCAATCAGGACTGTAATTCTTCCCCTTGGTTCCCAGCTATCTTTATTGCAGTAAGCTGAATTGCTGTGCTCACACGGGTCACAGCACTGTTGTGCTGGTGTGTAAGCCTTACTCTACAACAACATTTAGTCACAAGCACACATTTGTAAAAAATGCACTTTTTAGACAAAATAAGTGCTGTGGAGCCTTGAAAGAAGCGACTGTAATGTACTCAAAACTGAGAAGAGTGAAGGTGAGAAACCGCAGTGGTTAGGGCAGCTCTCCCAGCAGAACATTTGACACTTCAGTGGTGTAGCTTGGCATGTGGGCATGCCTCCAGCCTTTACTCTCCTAGGGGTTACCCTGTTGGTAAGGTGTCACCTAAATATAGTAAGCCTGTGTGCTGGGGGTGGTTTTTTCCCCCTGCAATGGGCTATTTTCAGTGTAAAATAAGCAGGAGAGCTTTGTGTTCTACAAGGTTACTCCATCACAAGCTTTCAGATGTTTCTAGTTGTTTAGTTTTCTTATTGAAGGCCATGTAGAAACTGTGTGGCAAACCTTGAGATCAGTATTTCTGTTCTCTAATCTATAATGGGGTTCATATCATTGATAAAAGATGTCTGGTTCTGTAGAGGTCATTCCATAGTATTTATGTAAGTTATATTTAGTGCATGTTTTTATCTGATTGGTGTCAGAATAAAGCTGCTGTTACAAACTGCTTACTTATTTATAAACACAGAGAACACAAGCTTCCCTAGAGGGGCAGCTTAGAATTTTGTTCTTAAAAAAAATGTGAGGGAAGTGGTTTCTAGGAAAAAAAAATCAGTTGCAGTGTGTTCTTGATGGCTGGTTGGTGGTGGTTTTGTTTTGCCAACCAGTGGCTTCATGTAAAAGTATGTTTGTGGTTGTCAAATGTGAATACAGTTAGATGCTATAAAGAATTAAGTTTCTCAGTCTCCAGGACTAATCATAATCTGCAGGTAGCAGAAGGTGGCTTACAACACAGTTGGAAAGTGGTGGGCTGGCTCCTTCCCTGAACTTCCTGCAATGATAGTCTTCCCCCCCTGCCCTCCCAAAAAACCCAACAAAAACCCACAAAAAAACCCTAAACCCCCCAAAAAATTAGAAATGCACTATTGATGTACATCCCATCTCTACTTATGAGTGAACACTTGGAACAGTGTACAGAGGGGCAGGTCCTTGAATCTCTTAACTGTTAATAGCCTTTCAGCGTGTATGTTCTGTTTTCTCTTTTTGTTATAGAGAAGTCTTGGATGGCAAATTCATCTTCTTTGTGCCTCAAAGTAACATTGAATAACTGGATAACCCTACTATATAAAACTCTTAAGTGTAACTGTAGCAACCCTGTATTTTTCCATTGGGCAAAAAAGTAGCATTTTTAAACACAGAAGATGAATCTGTAGTATTGAAAAGGGAAAATGTCAAATAACGTGCGTCTGTCCACTCTTGGGAAGAAGTCTGTCATTGACGTGATTATGAATGCTGTAGTATCTTTTCCATGCTCTTCAGCTCTTCCAGAAATTGCTTTCAGAAAGAGGCAAGTGGCCTTTGTACTCAGTGATAATGCCTAGAGAAGAATTTAATCCCTCTGGACTAACGTCTGCCTTTCTACAAACCAGTGACTTTGAGGTTAATGTTTAAATATTTAAATGGATTTGGCATGTTGCCATTTAAGTGGAACAGAATGTGCTTAACCTGAAACTCAAACAGTTCCCTGGGTAGCCAAAAAAATAAATAAATTGCTCAATAGTGCAGTGATCTGGTAAATTGAAAGATTATAGTTTAACCCTAACCCTGAACAGGGTTATCCCAAAGGAGGAATATCTGTCTTATTTTTTCTATTTAGTTGAGGGCAATTTTTACGGATGTTATTGGAACTTTTTACAGAAGTTCTTAGGCTAAGTGGTAGCACTTATCTGTGGATCAAAGTTCAGTATAAATCAGTTCTAGTGTAGGTTACTGATCTGCATGAAATAATTTTAAACTTGTTGAAAACTGAATAACTTGCTTAATTTGGATAATTTTATTTTTAGTTCTCTTTCTTTGGGGTGGAACATAGGGGTTAAACAAAGGTTTGATGAGTATAAAGCTTAGTTTGAGAGTCTTGATAGTTACAACTTGAAATGGGAGAAGTTAAAGAAGAAAGGCAAGAGCAAATGCACCTGGCATTCTTCACATCTCTAGGGCTGTCTACCTTAATCCAAAGGGTTACCAGTGCCTGGAAGAGGGGTGGGAGCTTTGGCCTTGAGACTGCATCTCTAATCCAGTCAGATTCTGACCTTAAGTTTACCAAGAACTTTGCTAAAAGCATCCTACTCAGGGGAACTTTTCCTGCCTCTCGTGCCAAATGATGCAAACCCAGGTTTTCTGCCAAGTATCCCAAAGATTTTCTCATTTTCTTCACATTCTGCACTGGTGACTACATGCTGTCTGTAGTTGAGAGAATGAAGCAGTGTTCAAGGCATGCTAAGGTAAACTGGGCTGGGTGGGGGAGACAATTTTCTTTCCTCATTGTGCTTTCTTGTACAAATTTCGTGTTCAAGTTAAACAAGTATGTGAATTTTTCATGTACAGATGTGAAACCTCACACTTTAGAACTCTTAATGAAAATAATTATAAATCCCATAACTCCAAGCCTATTAAAGAAGTATTTGAGTTTGAGTTGCAGCAACTTCCCAGACAAACTGGTATTTTTTTTAACTCTTGATTGTTTGGTATTTGTACTACAGCAGAGAAGTGAAATTGTCTGGGCCAGTGTTCAGTATTTGCTTGAGCTCATGTTTGCATCCTAGAGAAAGGAATGATACTGCAAATGTCCAGCACAGAATTTCTACATCACATACTGTGATGTGATTTATGTGAACCAAGGGGAGGTCTCCTCATAAATGATTAGGAAATCTGCACAGTACCAAAAAGCATCCTCCACATGAGTGCTACAACTCTAAAACTGGTATGAACTACGTATTCTTCTACATCATCTATGTCAGTAGTTGGAGACAATTCTATCACAGTTTAATGTATTTGGTGATTTCCTTATAAAGGAAAAAGAAATTTCTACTTAACTGACCATTTCATCGGCCATTTCAGGAAGGGAGGACAGACAGACTGCTTTTCATAGACCAGCCTCTTCCTGCTGGTGGTTCAGAGGTAAAGGGAAGATCAAGACAAAGAAAAGTTTACTTTTGAACATTTTATAGATGGATCTAAAGAAAGACAGTCTGTGTTTCATTGAAGAAATAACACATGAAATAACTCAGCTAGAAAACTTGCAGTAGGAGCTTTTAATATGAAATTTTCAAATCTTACTTCTGTAGAAAGTGCTCTTTTTTACCCCTTGCGTGTTAAATGAGATGAAGGAGAACAATATGTTCAAATTGTCAGCTTAACTCTTAAAAGATTACAGTGATCTGTGCCTGGTGCTGCCATGTGTAGTCAGCTTGCTCCTGCAGTGCTCTTTAGCATCCTTAGTCTAGGAAAATTTTTCATTTGGGAAAAGAATCTAGCAGTCAAAAATGGTAGGCAAGAAATCAGAAAAGACTGTTCAGGAAAGCACTCAGATTTCAGATTTAATCAGCTGCAAAATATGAATGTATGGGTCAAAGAGAAGGTAATTTTGGATCTGTTCTGAAGGGGAGAGAAGAAGGGCAGATGGTTGGTGATCACTTTTTTTACAGGGAGATATTTGCGCTGTATTTAAATAGATTGAAAGTATGTTAATCTCCATGAGAGAGACTGTTATGGGCAAAATGGGGGGTAATGAAGTAGAAACTCAAGTCCAGAGCTCAGTATTGACTAACCTTAAAGAGCAGCTTTTAAGAAATCCTTAAAGGCATAATCAAGCCATAACAAGTTCAACTAGGGACCAAGGAAAGTCAGGTAATGATGAGATGAGGCAGGCCTGGCACAGCAGGGGAGGAAGGGCCTGTGTGTGCAAGCTTCCGCTGGTGTTTCTTTTATTTTGGGGCTGGTGCTTGCATGTGGCTGTTAGATGGCTGTGGTTAACATACCCTGCCTTGTCCTTTGTGCCAGCTGAGCAGCAGCAGGATTCACCTCCCAGTGATTCTGAATGCAGAATGCTTGTGGTGCTGAGGGTGAGGTTCTTCAGCCTGAGTATCCTCCCAGCCAATAGCTATATACTTATTGCTTTAGTTCCTTCTGATTTCTGCATCTTTGTGTGTTGTTTTGGTTTTTCTCTCAGAGGTCACAGAATCATGGAATGGCCTGGGTTGTAAGGGGCCTAAAGGTCATCCAGTTCTAACCCCCTTGGCATGAGCAGGGATGTGTTTGATTAGATCAGGTTGCTCAAAGCCTCACCTCAACCTGGCCTTAAACACTTCTAGGGATGAGGCATCCACAGCATCTCTGTTCAACCTGTTCCAGTGCATCACCACCCTCACAGTAAATAATTTCTTCCTGATGTCTAATCTGAACCTACTGTCTTTCAGTTTGTAACCATTCCCCCTTAGCCTGTCACTACATGCTCTTGTAAAAAGTTTCCATATTTCTGGTAGGCTCTCTTCAGGTAATGGCAAGCTGCAATTAGGTCACCCTGAAGTGTCTTTTTCAGGCTGAATAATCCCAGTTCTCTCAGCCTTGATGATTATAGCCTGGAGACAACTATTCCTATTCTGCAGGTGGTCAACTCTCTACTTTTCTATTAAATTTCTGACATAGTGTTTTTCTGATGGTGAGTGCAATGAACTGGTAGTCAGTATTTGAGGCTGTGAGGTGGGATCTCAATGACAAGCTGTGTAGTGCTGAAATCTTGGCTCTTCCAGTGTCATATTCTTCCATTGGTAATGCTGTGGAGCTGTAGTGTGCTGTGTGTTGTTAGATGGAGAACGAAGCTTGTTGCCATCTACTTCAGTTTTGCAAAGCAGAAAAAAACTTGGATTTGTCAAATTAGTTTGACTCCTTGAAGAACTTAAATGCTAAAAAGCTCATTTTTATAGAGAGGTTGTCATCCAAGAACATGGGATAGCTGAAAGAGTTGTTTCTTCTTCAAAGGGCAATCATTTTATTCATTTAGCATTTATTGCTTAAAGGATGTCTTAGTAATGTAACAGTTGTCACCTATTTCTCTAAAGGCAGAAGAGTGAGTTGATGCTCTGTGCCTTCTTCCATAATGATGCATTATGAATTCTCACTTATAATTAAAGATAACTGCATGATTTCTTGTAATACTTCTGTATCACCAACTAGATGCACATTATCCACTAGATATCTAAGATTCATAACTTTGTTTCTGAAATATTGGAGGTTGTTGCTTTAAAAAAAGTGTTTAATTCTGTGATCTTCTAAGAGATTTCAATTGACTTTATTCCTTATATCTTGAAAACTCAGACATTGAACTGAATAAATTAAATGAATGCAGAGAAGGTTCTCATTGGAAAACAGAAAGTACTCTGAAATGTTTAACTCTTCAACTCTAAATCTGTGTACCCAAAAGCAGTGGTTTGTCTGTGTTTAGAAGTGTCAATGAGCACATACCACTCAAATGGTGTAATTTAAATTTGGAATGTGTTGGAGTGAAGTTTAATATAACTATGATAATTCCACATTTAAATTGACTTTGTTAAAATGAAGTTGTTTGTTTTTATTACAACTCCTTTGTACCCTGAGGAAATAAATATTTTCAGAGAGTGAAAGTAAGTTTAGCACTGTTTCACATAACTAATGTATTCTAGTTTTCTTTTTTTTTCTCTTTCCACATTTCCTGCAATGGTGAATTAATTGAGAAACCTCGAGTAAATAGGTTTAGGAGCAAGTTATACACTTCCAGGTTAATTCTATGATGTGGTTACATTAATTTAGTAAAGGAAACTCTTCAGTTTTTTGGAAGCACCATTTTCGCCTTTACTTGCCTGTAGCAGACAGGAGTTAAGAGACTGCAGTTTATGTCACTTACAAAAGGTGAGGGAGAACTGTTAGTTCCATAATGCAAAAGTGAATAATTGTTTATGTGTTGCAATATGACTTTTCCAAACAACCGTTCTTTTCTCAGGCTTTCTGAAGGTAGGCTAAGATTACATTTATCCAAGCTGCTCTGCAGACTTTGCAGTATAAAATTCTCTTCCAGGGAACTGTATGTGGTAATTTGTCATGTGCAGGTGAAGAACAGTGACAGTGGGGGAAACACCTGCTTGTGTGTGTGTTTCTCTGTGACCTGGAGCACAGGGTCAATGTTTTGCCATGGCCCCACATGTGTGCTCTCAGCACCCAGCGCCTTGTGGAGCCTTGTGCTGACAGCACTAATGGCACTGGGCTGCAGGAACTCCTGGGCACGGAAATTGCTCGGAAGTGACTTTGTAGCCTGACTGTATTGGAGTTGTGGTAGCCCACAGCTTTACAAAAACAGTAGTTTGTGGTTTTAAAGGCTTCTGAGTTCCTCAGTTGCAAAAAAAGTGAGCTGAGTAAGTCCATCCTCCTCCTCCTTCAGACCTGGCCAGGCAAAGGTGTGCTTATTTTGTTAGCTACAGGTTTTGTCCCTCAGTGGGAACAGGATCCAAAGTGTTACAGAAAAGACCTCTCTACAAATAGCATTTGTCAAATTTGTGAAGCCCTTGTCAGACCTGCCGAATGTGTTGGTAGCATGCAGGGAATTTTTTATGCAGTGCTGGCAGAGCGTCTAAGGAAAATTCCTTAGCCTGAGTCTTTTATTGCTGCCTGGCTGAACTGATCTTTGAAAGCTGAAATCTTACGAGAGGACTCTCTAATATGGATTAAATGGTTTTGTTTCAGTTCTTCTTCCCTTACTCTCACTGATTTCTTGTACTCTGCCGTGTGCCACTGGGGAGAGCTTTTGATGAATGATCAAACTCAGCCTTGACTTGTCTCTTTTGAAAGGCTTGTGCTTTGACTGAGTAAGTAGTTTGTGGGGTATGTTCCTTTCTACTGTGCCCTAGTGCAAGTTGCTGTTATACACCAAATAACTTCCCAGATTTATTACTTGAAGTTGTCTGTTCCATAAATATAGAAACATGCTTTTATATGTGACACTTCCAGTTTATTCTTTACTGCTTAGAGGTTGAAAAGATTATTAGCATTTTCTCAAGCTGTTTGCTTAAAAGTGGTTCAAAGTAAATATTTTTGTTGTAAAAATTACATAGAATGTAGTAGTACTTGTGATTGAGGTTTGGTGGCTTGTACTGAATGAAAAACATGTACTGTCATTGATATCATGTTCCCTGTTTTAAATTTTACAGCTAAAACAGAACTGTTAGTGACTTCCACAGTTAAGGCTAAAGACATACCAGGCTGAGACAAATGCCAGAAACTCCTTCCACGTAGTTTCCATATGTTGCTGACACACTATTTCCTGGAAGGCTGGTTGATGTGTTGGCAAAACTACTGTAATTTGCTATTTTCTATTAGAAGTTTAGAAAGGACTGTCAAGTTCCAGCTCTTAAAATGGAGAGTTGGGGATGATAAAGGGCCTCTACTTAGTGGGTCTTTTTCCTATTCTCAGTATTTGAAGTGGTCTTTAATCATTGATCTTTGCATGCTGAGATACTGCTTTTCTGTGTCTGATCTTTTCTGATCCTGCTATCTTTAGCTAAGCTAAAATACTGAAACAGGATCTGCCAGTATTTGATTACAAAATTAAAAGGAAATATCAACCAGACCTTTAAAGATGATAAAGGAAGTGTAATTTGTTTTTCTTTATAGAAGAGGGGAAGACCTAAAACTAGAATGGGAAAAAAGAAAAGACGAAATTACTATTGCAAAATATATTCAAGCAAATTTGAATGTGTAATTGAGTTGTGATAAATACTCTGTAGGCAGGACTAATTTGACCTTCAAAAAAGCACAATCCCATGCTCAAGCACAGAGTTCAACACCAGGGGCAAGCAAATCAGTGACTGTGTAAAATTTCATAATTTGAGTGATAGTGGCCCAGCTGCCTCTTGCTGCCTCAATCTTTTTGTGATTCAGGGGTTTTTCTAAGCAAGAAAGTAGCCACAGCTTCACCCTAACTTTTACCTTCACTGTGGTTGTTTCAGGAAGAAAGGTAAAATACCCCAAACTCTGTAGGGGGAAATGCTGGATGCAGCAGTCTGCATCTGGGTCTCTGTTAGCTGAAAGTAGTAATTATTTCTAAAGAAACCCTGGAAGTAGCTTTTGAAGGATTGTACCGCAGTGACAATAGCTTAAATTTAAGATTCTCTTTTTTAGGTTATTTAACCAATCTTTTGAGAATAGTATCCATTTTCAGTATTCTCCCATTCTAACATTCTAATCCTGAAATGGTAGAGAAGGAATTAGTTGTGTGCCTACATTTCTGTACCTCACATCTTCACCTGTGGCTTTCTGTTTTCATCGAGTACGACTAGTAGCAATGTTTTTTCCAAAAAGCTCAAGATTTTTCTTAATAAAATGTCTTAAATGTCTTTATCTTATTGATGCTGATAGGTGAAGAGTGCTTGCAAAAGGGTGTGTGCATGTGAGGAACAGTGTCTTAAACACTTAAGCATTCAAAGTGGAAGCTGGTGCTTGGTATCAAGGTGTCCTTCACAGCCAGACAGATTTTACCTGTAGCACAGTGGGATAACATCTCCTGCAAAAGATCTGGAAAAGTGCATTAAGTTGAATCTGCTTAAATGTTTAACAAAACCACTGTGGACTCTGTTCTGTACCCCATTCTGTGTGTAAGCACAGATATGTTTTTCAAACTGAGAAAGGGAAACCATTGTCACAGTTCACTAACATGCAGCTTTTAATTTCTCTCCAAAACTGATAGTTTCCTCAGCAGATGGAGTGAAGGGGAGTGCAGGCTGTGGAGACAGTGGTGGGGTCCATGAACTTTGTTCCCTTACTATGATCTGAGGGTATTGCACAGTACCAATTCTTGGCCAGAACTGTGTGATTCTTGTACATCTTGTCCTGCTCCTGGTCACTCAGCTGTAGATGAGGCTGTGACAACTCATTCATGTGCTTATAAAGCAGATGTGCCCACCTGCCTTGTAAGTGAAGCCTTGACTTCCAGCTTTCACCTTGACTCTTGATTTATCCATGAGGCTTTAGTTAGTGAAAGCAGGTTATTTGTATTTGTGTAAGTGTAGTGGCTGAATTTGTTCTGTGTAAGAAATACACTATTGCTGTTAGAACACTTAACCAGTACCTGAAAGTCTGCAAGTGCCTTCTGTCAGAAGCAGCTAGTGCCTGGTATTTCTCTGTATATATTCTTTCTAAGTAAGCATGGCAGTACTGGCATCTTTCTTCTTTCTGAATATGGTAGATTATTAAGCAAAATGTGTTCTTGTGACTCTGACTCACCTCTAACTCTTCCCCCCCTCCACCCAAGTCAGTAGTCTGAAAGCCAGCTTTGCCATTCTGGTCTGAGTGGAGACTTTTATTCAGACACCCTTTTCCAAAAGGGGTCTTTACTTTTCTTCCTACTTTGACTAGAACTTTTGGTTTTTTTTTACCCAGGCATCTGGAGTGTGTGAACTTGTTGGGGTTTATTCTTATTGTGGAGAAGATGCAGCAGCTTACAGTCAGGAGAGTCTGCTATTGGGGTGTCCCATTGTCCTGATGATACTCTTTGTAGTTGTTACTCTTCAAGTGAGAGTGCAGTTGTGATTGCTGCAGCTGCATCTGCTTGGTTGTTAAATGTGCCTCAATGGTTCTGCTTGTGTTGGAGAAGCTTTCAGCTTTCCTGGACCTCAGCTGGCTCTGTGCATCTTGGCAAAGAGGTGGGATGTCATGCCAGGGCTGTCAGACTCGTGTAGTTCGTGTAATATGAGAGACATGCAATTTGGCAGCCTCAATTTGGAAGAAGTCTGGTGGTGAGACCGCAGGAATGTTCTCTAAGTTGATACTTGGTTTCTCCTTCCATAGTTAGTGCTTTGAATGTAGTGACCTTCTAGGTACATGCGAGATGGATCTGCCCAGGCCATGGGGTGAGCCTATGTAAATGCCAGCTTCTGCTCGTGGTTCTGGTGCTGTAATTTCAGTTAGCAGAGCCTGAATTTGGCTTTATTACATAGTTTGGGTTCAGAATAGGATCAATTCACCTGTGGTTGGTTTGGAATCCAAATTATTTGCTGATCTAACCATTGGTTTAAATATATATTTGATGTTGAAAATTTAACAGGGATCTTAGTAAATATATTTTTTATTGTGAGTGAGCATTTTATAGTTAAATCCTAGAATTGTATTTTGTCCTTTTACACTATAAAGAAGTTACTCTTTATATCAAAGTGTAAGGTAGAGATAGGCATTTGATTCGTGAAGTTAATCTAGCTGCAAGCTCCAGTGTATTATTGCACTGAATCAGTGTTTGTGATAAGACTTGTGATTGTGTTGTCAAATAGGTTTTAAAATGTATTTTTCCATTGGCCATATGAAGAAACATACAGGTACTGACATACAAAAAACGAGACTACTGAGGTTTGTTTCATTTTGTTTCTGCATGTGGAATCTAATGCTGAGCAAGCATTTTGAAGTAAGCACAGTGTAACAGTGGTGTTTCTTGTGTTCTGTCCATTCTATGCAAAATAACTGAACCATGTGAGAGGATGAAGATGTAAAAATTGGCTGCTAGGCTGGAGCACAGAACTGAACAAGAGAAGGCACTGATGGCAGCAGTGTTCTTGTGTTTGTAAAGATTACTCTGCTTAAACCACAATATTCTCTCTGGCTTGTTGGTGTGTGAATGCCAGTTTATTCTCTCTGTGTGAGGCTCTTTGAGTGGAGTCTGTGGGAATCCTTCAAGTATATTGGATATAAAAAACATTCTCATAGAGTTTCCAGCACCTCTGCTATAGCATGTGATTGGCTTGGATTTAGTTTGTATTACCACCTGCTACATTAAATTGCAGTTTCTTTATAGTACATGGAATTGCAGGTTTGAATACCTAAATATTTTTAGGAATGAACATAGTTTGTTCACAGCACTTAAATTCGTTAGTAGCTAACTTTTAATTTGAAATGTACGTGAGAATAATTGAAAACCCAAATTTGTGAATCTTGTTATGCAAACTTGGAATTCAGGGATGTGATGGGGAGAAATACACACCAGTTTTGGTGTAGTTAGAGGCAGGTGGTAACCTGGTAGGACTTAAAACTTGTAGAAACTGGAAGTTTAAGCAGGCAGTTGCTCTCGTTTCTGCCTTGGATGGGGAGAGGAAGATTTTGTGAAACAGTTCAGAAGACTTTAGTGTAGTTTACTATTATGAAAACATTTGCTTTTGCTACCTTTCACACCTGCCATTCTCTGTATTGCAATGATTTGTGAAGAAAACAGTCAAAGGACTCAGTCTATCAACTTCTGCCATGGAAGGCTTGACTGACAGAATTTGATTTTGAGACCAATATGTATGCCTTAGTAGAGGTTGTTTACCTGTCATGGGATCATTTAAGAATACACATTTTTCTCCTTTTTAATTAAAAAAAAAATCTTATTTTTCTTAAACTCTTATCAGTGGTCAGAAATGAAGTATTCAGTGCACCAGTCAAACTGTCATGAAGAGCAGGACTAACTTGACCACTTAGTACTTGCTCACAGATTGAACCTTGGCCTCTCCTGCATGATAGTAATTCCAGTTCCTGCGTGCTGTCCTTCCTTCTCACTTCTGGCATACCTCATTTTGATTAGGAACTTCCTTGTAGATGGGAAAAATTCAGTCCAAGGAACTTTATTGTCACCATCCTCTTCGTAGTACTGTTTTGCAGAGTACTGTTTCTTTTTACTTCTTTCAGCAAACTTATGAACAGTTTGAAGTCTAACCACCAAATATTGCTTTGCAATCCTGAAGGCTTTTCTGTAGCTGGACTTTTCAGAGGATGGAAGCAAGTGGTTTCCAGGTGCCAATCTTTTTCACTCCTGGTTCTTGTAAGGCAATTTCCTCTGAAGAAAGTTCCTAATGCAGGATTAATGGCTTGTAGTTGACATTTGTGAGCAGTATACTACCCAAATGGCTTGTGAAAACACCTCTGGTATGTTTAATTTGGCACAGAGAGAGCAAAACTCCAGTGGTGGATTTGAAGGAAAAACATCAAGGTAGAAACAGCTTCCTCTTCCAGGAATATCCTGCAATACCTGATGAAGGAGGGAGAAAGTACTCTTAAATAGTCTCTAAAATTAGAGAAACAGAAATGAGAGATCCAGTGGATCTTATAGATTCTCCTGGATGTTCTGCTCAGCTCAACCTTTTCTTCCTCAGCTTTTGGCAGTTAGGGTTATGTATTTTCCTAGCAGGAGAAGCTTAATGACTTTTCCCCCTATTTATTTTCTAAGATTACTCAGCGCTGGGTGTGTGTTGTGGTTTGGGTTTTTTTATTTTGTTGGGTTTTTTTTCTTTCCCCCTGCGCAACCCTTGTATATTCAGCCTGCTCCAGCATTCTGGGATTTCATTTGCTCAATCACAGAGTCCTGATTGAGCAGGACATGAGGATCTTTGTTTGTGCCCTGTGAATTGGTGGATTTCTAGATGAAAATTTAGAAACTGCAGCATTGTTGACAAACTTTGTTGAACTTGCTGCTGGTAGAGGAAGTAATTCTGTCATGCAAACTTAAAGGAACTGAGATTGCTTTCTTTCAAAAGGAAGTTGGTTACCCTTGACAGGACAGCATTTGGTTGTGTGCAAGGTTAATTAACTTTTACTAGGTATCTGAGCATCAGTTTATCAGTTTTGTGGTTATTTTTTTCAAAGTGTTTCTTCCTCATTCTCTAATGCCCCCCACCCCCCCCAGCCCGTGCAATGTGCAGCCCAAATACATGGCTGTGTGTGAGAATTGTTTTATTCCTTCTTTAAGCTGAAATGCAGGAGTTCCTTATCTGAGTTCCAAACTAATGTCAGCTGTATGAAGTTAGTCAAGTATGTTCCATGTTAGCCCTGTGTAGGAGCTTTCCACCTGCACTGCAGGGTGGTGAAATGCCTTATCAGTGTTTCTGACTTGCCTTTGATATGGATGGTAGTTCCATAGATTTCTGTACTGTTAAGTGACTGTTTGACCCAGAAGCTGCCTTTTGGTGCTGGTGCTTAGCAGAATGAAATAATGAAGGCCTGTGACTCACATAAATCCAAGAAGTAATATTCTGTCTCAGTTAATGATGGATGTGTATTCTGTCCTTGGATGAACAGCCTGCACAGCACAGCTTGTGCACCTGTTTTAAACCCTAGTGCTCTCTACAGTTTTGAGCTGGGGAAGCTTTGAATTTTGAGTGTACGAATATAAAGGTATCATTTAAATAGGATCTCTGCCTGTTCCTAAGCAGAATCTATAGAAGTTGCAGTATTTTTTTTCCTTCTAAGAAATTTTTTGGATAGTCCTGGTGAGAAGCTCCTTTATCTGTGTTCTTCCAGTTATTTGCTGCTGCAGATTTTCATATCTTAAATGTGTTTTAGCCCAATAAATGGTAGATTGTGTAGGTTGCTGCTAAGAAGACTGAATGTCTGGTTATAGAATGACTGTTTGGAAGTGTACTAGATCAGAGTGATGACTTTTAAATCATCATGCTGCTGTCACTGCCTGTATGCAATTTCACTCCATCAGGCTTATAAAGTGAAAGCCAAAAGGGTTAAATGTGGGGGGAGCAAGTCCTAAAGACTGCAGAGAACCATGTCAATTGCCTGACTGAGGGTACTTTATGGCATAAGTTAATGTGTGATCAGTCCTTGCAAAAAAGACAAAGCTGACTTTGAAAAAACCAGCCAGAGCAAGAGAGAGGCAGTTCTTGCTTGTTAATCATGAGACTCAATTAGTTTGTCAGTTATTCAAGGGTTATGATCTAATTTATTGTAAAATCAGAGGGTTGCTTTTTCACTTGTTAGCACAGAGACAGTGCCAGAGCATGCAATGTCCTCTAGCTGTGCATATCTCTCATCTAATGGAAGTTTGGACAGAAGCTGAAACTCAGTGGGGAATATCAAGTATGGATGTGGCACTGGGTGTGTAACACTTCTGTCAGTGCCTGTGGCATTTACTTTAGTCAGTTTTGAGTTGAAATCAAAGCTACTGTTCCCATATAACTGTAGTTCCAGGATATCTGCAATGATGTGATGATGTATATACAGTTTACTCTTGTAGGATGTTGTCAAGTCAGCTATTAGTTGAATGGGGAGAACTTTTTGAGGAGTTTACATTTGAAGTTATAATATCCAGCGCTCTGAAGAAAGTTTTGGAAGAGGCTTGGCTGTAGTGTAAAACAATATGTAGTCTATAACAAGCAGCATTTGGATTTTATGCTTGACTTCAAGCAAATTGATTAAAGGAAAAATATTTTAAAACAAATTTGTACCACTTGAGTTTCAAGGAAGAAATTTGTAATTATTTGCTAATGTACAGCATTCGTGTGGGATCTCAGATGGCGTGACAGGATGATTTCTGTACAGAAGCTCTGAGTCCTGCTGTTGCCCTGCAGATGCACTCCCTCTCTGGGAGTGTTGCTGCTCTGAGCTCAAATGGAGCCCTATGCCAAGAGCCAAGGAGAAACTGCAGGGCACAACCAGCGAGCCTGCATGTCTGCATCCTTCTCAGGGCGTCCCTTGGGTAACCCTGCCCTGGCAGCCTTTCAAGCAACATGTGCCCAGCTTGCCCTTCTCTCCAGTGCTTCACCCTCCAGGTCCTGGTGGAATTTCAGCCCTGGTGGAGCTGTGAGCAGCCTGTCATCAGCTGTGTGCAGCAGCACGGTGAGCTCGTGCTTTCCAGAGAGCATTGACTGCAGCCTGCTACCCAATAGCATTGCATAAATCAAGCTGTTGCCTTTTTTTTTTTTTAACCAGCTCTGCAAAACTGCCACAGCATATTTTTTGCCATTTGTCTGTTTCAGAGGTGCAGTGCTGTGTGTAGCTTTTGCAGAGCTGGTCCCTCTTGGATTTGGGGGACTTTTATCTCCTGGGTCCAAAGGAAAACAACCAAAAAATGTAGAAGGTATACAACTCTTGTATCAGGACCGATCTCACAGTAAGAAACAGTTTCCTTTGAAGGAAAAATAACAAGATTTTCTTTTGAATGTAAACCAAATGTGTTTTATTTGGGTTATTTTTGCCTGAGACTACAACATTTGAAACAATGGTTGTGAATTGCCCCCTTGCTCCAGATCCCAGTTCTGCAACACTGAAGGTGAAATATTGGGAAAACTGTTGGTATTTAAACTACTCTCCAGCAGTACTTACTGAAAATTCTCAAAAAACATTATGCCTTTAGGACTTCTAGTCATTGGGTTGATGCTGCTTCCTATTTGGCTACCAAAATATTATTTCCTGTAACCAGTTTATTGCAGTTTTGTTAATTTTTTTTCCACGATATAGAATCAATAGCCTACATAGTTTAAGTCTAAAACCAGTTTTTTAATTGGCAAATGCAGCATCTTCAGAATTAAATTCTGCTGTGATGATGATGCTGTGCAAAAGTGCGGTCCTAACTCAGTCGTAGAACTTCTCGATGTGTCAGTGGAAACTGTTCTTGGCTGGCTGTAGTCTTTACTGAGTAAATGACCACTTCTGCACAGCAAACAACTTTGCAAAAACAGCAAGCTGGTTAAATTTCTGACTTGGTTAATGTGAGAAATCCTAAGTATATTGATTCTACTGCAAAGCAGTATCATGGCAAAGGTGCTACTCTTTCAATCATTAGTTATCATTTTGGTCTGCTTTTTCATAGAAATTAATCAAGTTATAGATGCATTGCACAGGATACGCCACCAGAACTAAATAATCCTGCTGTACTTACTGTCTTCACTGCAGGTTGAGAGTACTCCAAATGCTCTGTAAACTAGTTCATATCATATGTCTCTGTTAAATATAGCCAAATGCTGAAAGGCTTCTCAGTTGTAGGTGAAGGTCTGAAGGACATGCAATGCATGGGAGCAGCTGAATCTTCCTGTGTCTTTAGCAGTCTGATTCCATTGATAGAGTCCATGCAGAGAGTGCTGCTGATGTTATCTCCAAGTTGGAGCACTCACACGAGGGCTGTGGGCACTGATGCTTTGTAAAAAGTTCGGGGCATGAAAAGCTTCAAGTTAGCACATAACCTTAGGAACTCTCAGTGTATGCTGCCTGGCACATTGTGGTAATGGTTAAAGCTATTTCCACTCTCACCTGCCAGGTTGTGGCTCATTTTTAGAAAACAACCACCTTTTTTTTTCTTCCTCCAAAGGTTACAACTGGCATTTTAGCCACTACTCTTGCAATGTTGTGCTGCTTCTGCAGAGTATTTCTGCTTTTCTGAAAGCTTTGTACTTGTCTGACAAAAGATTAACAGCAGTCTTCACTTAAATATTATTAAATAATCAGGATATTTAAAAACCCAAATGTTAAAAATCACATGCAAACAAAGAAAAAAAACCAGCCAAAACCAAACCACCATAAAGCCAGCAGCAAAAACATTTTGCCATTTGTCTTAAGAATCCAAGGTGTTATGACTATTCCTTCTTCCCTGTGTACCTGCTTCTCTACTGGGTTTGACTTAGCTAGGATGAGAACAGAAGAACATGGGGCAGCTTAAGAGGATTGACAGGTCTGTAAAAGAAGAGAAACAATGCAGGATAGGCTGGTGGAAGTGGTGGAAGGAATGAACTGCTAGTTTGGAACAGCTTCTGTTTGAAGTTGATTTAAAGGAAAATGGGCAGCAAGGGTGCTGGTGGATGGAATTTTGTCAGAGAATGGGAAATTATGATCAAGAATGTATGATGAGAGGTGTCAGGAAAATTGCTGAATGTCTGAAGACTAGCTTGAAACTTGAGAGCACTCTTGAAGAGCACAAACCTTATTTGGTCTGTGAGCAGACAGCAGACCTAGCAGGAGTTGACAAAGTATTTTTGTTCTTCATAGTACATTACTGACTTTCTTCCTATACTGATAGTATTTACATCAGTAAGGATTAATATTTCAATCAGAGGGGAAATTTCTGTGAATAATCCTGGCTCACTGTTTCATAGCTTCAAAATATCAAAATGTATGAATGTACCCTTTAAATGGTAGCAGTGGACAAAACCAGTTTAGCAGAATTCCTGGAAACAGAGAAGGTGATCTGATTTGTAATCCCTATCTAGTCAAATAGCTTGAAGACTGATGAGGATTGTTGAACACTGAGCTCTGACAGTCTCAGGCTTGTTTGTGTTTACCTATTCAAATCTTTCAAAAAGAAGTACCTGAACCTTCACCTTGCAAGGAAGTGCCATAATAAATGTACTGTTTGTTTTTTTCAAGTTCCAGCTCCTTATTTTCATTTTGACCTGAAAGCTTATCCCTCCTTGTATAATAACATATGCTCTTGCTAAATATTTTAGTTGTGATAAAATAGCAAAAAAACCCACCAAACCCCAAAGTCTCTTTCTGAAAAGGCAATGTCTAATTTACCATTAAGAAAGAACCTAAAGTTGCAAGTTCCTAAAGAGGAACAGACATTGATCTCATGGAAAACCATGCTTTGTTCATGGTGGCAATGGATAGATAAACAATTTATAACTAAGTGTATAACTGACCATGTTGAAAACCTTGTGAGTAGTCTGACACTTGTAGCAATGAATGCTGCTTAATGAAGCTGTAAATGAGTCTGATTTACTTATGAGAGTGTGCTGGACTATTCAAGTGAGGGACTTATTGCTCTTCCACATTGAGATAGGTACCTTTGGTTTTGTTTGATCATGCACTTAATCTCAGACAATAAAGTACACTTCCTTTCTTGCAGTGTGTTAGTAGCTGGTGTTTGCTTAGCTCTAACTTAGGTGAGTTTCATCCTGGCAGTTGCTGTAAAACTGAGTGGGGGAAAAGACATTTGCATTTGCAGAGTACTCTGGTCTAGGAGGTTGCATGTACTCCAGATCACTAGAATACTGGATGACATTTCTAGACAATGTTACTAAGTATCTTGGTTATCTAAGTAAAAGATGAGCTTTATTATTTAAAAAAAATTACTGGACTAGTGTTCCACTACTGAATACAGAGATCTCCTAAAACTTACCTAACAATAAAATTCAAAAATTGTCAATTATTAAAGGAAGAACGGTGTTATCAAGACACTGTATAAATCTGTTGAAGTATCTCTGTGTTATGTGCTTACAAATAGTCTGAAATTGAAGGTGGAGAGAACAGTACAATATTCTAAAAACCAGGACAACAAGAATGGCCAGAGTTTATAAGTAATTAAGTAGATAAGGACTTTTCATCTTAGCAAAGTGGAACTGCTTTTCTACTTTACTTCTTCCATATCTTAGAGCCAAGATGTAACTGATTAAAATTAATGCTCCTTGATTACTGTAACTTTTGTATTATGCTGCTGCTTCACTCTTGAAACAGACTAGCAAATAGCCCAGTAGAAGGCCAAACCTGATGGTTTATGCCTTTGGAAGTGATAGAACTCCTTCAATCAAAAATGCCTGCATGATTGCTTGCAAACATAGCTTGTGCATTATTTCTGCTTACTGTATCAAGTGTCTAACATGGTTTCTGACTTCTAAAATGTTGTTTACTGAAGTGTACAGATACTGCTTAGCTACCCTGTGGGGTGGGTTTGTCTTTGGTTTGATAGTTTGTTGGGGTTTTTTGTTCTTTTATAAACATCTTCTCAGTAAACTCACTGACAATACTGTGTATTCTGAAGCAAGCAATGCCATGAGTATATGAGAACTTAATGTAATCCACTTTTAGGAGTAGATTGTACTTGTAATGTTATAAATGTTTGTGTGAAGTTGTTATAGGAGCTTAACTTAATCCTCTCTAGAATAGTTTGAATTAGCTTGGCAATAGGCTAGTTTACATTAGAATGTGACATTACTGAGGCAGCAGAGAGAGCTCTGAAATCTGCAATTCTGTGTAAATGCAACATTGCCTGAACCATTTCGTGTTTTCCTAGTGCTTTCTTATGGGGCATATTCAAGCAACACTGAACAGCACGTTGGGAGGGATGCCTGGTTGCTGTGGGTGATGCCATCTCTGCCTTCAGGGGTATGTGCTGAAAAAGTCATACTTGTGTTTTTGTGTTGTGTTCTAGGACATGGGCAAGTAAGCTGGTTGTAGTGTAATGCATTAACATATGCAATGCTTTGTATGGTTTTTAATTTCAGGTAGTCATGACCATATAATACGGTTTTGTGAGGTAATGCTGATGCTGCATTTTGCCTGGTATCAAAGCATGTTCAGTTAATTAGAGCACTCTGGACAGCCTCCCTGCATGTCTGGGCATGCCCTCTCCTTTCAGATTCATTCCCCACCCCATTTCCTCCCTTCATGCAGGCTTCGCAAACAGCTGATGGGTTTGAGTAAATGCTCTGTGATGATTTGCTTGAAAGAATCAAGTTCCAGATGGAATACCAGGAAAAGTGAAAAATTATTAACGTCTGCATTGTGACACTAACACAAACTAACTTGAGTTCTTGTAGTAATTTGTCAACCTGTGAGTTGAATTATGTATTGTAATTATCTGGTTTTGATTCCTGTTTACCTCACCCTGAACAAGTGACTATCCCCCTGCCCTTTAAGAGCACACCCCTGGATGCCTCTTGTTGGTTAGTAGAAGTGACAAGATCTTGCTCTGAGCCCAGTTCTGTATCTTGTAGTGTATTTAGTGTATTTCTCCTGGATCTGGGGCAGTTGGCAGCCAATCCCTCCTCTTTTTAGGAGAGCCTACTTGCCAAGCTTCTTTTGTTGTGTTTTTTTGGGGGGTTTTTTTTGGTTTTTTGTTTGTTTTTGTTTGGTTTTGTTTTTGTTTGGGTTTTTTGGTTTTGTTTTCCAAGTGGTCCTGCTGTTACCCCAAACTCTTATTTCAGTAGAGGAATGGGAAAACTTAGAGCTCAGGTACTGAAGACTTTTTCTGCTGTGTGTAAGCACGGGAGGTACAGAACTGAAGTTTGGTAAGCTGAGCTTTACTGAAGGCAAAACCAGACTGAACTGTTTTGCACTGCACTGGAGCGTGTTGTGGAGGCCAGGCATTCATGATGCTTGATGTAAGACCAAGTCAAAGCAAATTTATTAGTATTTAGTTTAGAGAATTCCTCCAGTGACTAGTTGCCAGGAACAGTGTGTTCTCAGCAAGGGCAACTTGTTATGTCTGTGTTTCTGCTACTGACTCCCCCCCATGGAGGAGATGCTGGGCTGAGGGTAATTTTTCATTCAGCCTTATATGGCAAATCTAAAACTAATGAATTTCTTTGTTATATGAAAGTTACAGAATGTCAATTCTTTAAGGAGTAATGTTCATCAGATTTTTAAATACCGTAGCTGATCCTTAGGAATGCCTCTCTTTTTATGCAGGATGCTTTCAGGACTCTAAATGTGAATGTGAAGCCAGTCTACTTGTTCATGAAAGCATTGATTAATATAGTGAAGGCTTGCTTTAAAAATAGTTGAATTAGTAATTGATTTCTACAGGTGCTCTGGCTATGTGAAAGTCCAGAGCACTGAGTAACAGACCCATGTGTGTATATGTCCACCTTGGTATGTGCAACTTTATTGTGCTTCCTCATTTCTCTACTCAGTATCAAATCTGCTTTTATTTTTTTGGAGTTTATTCAGTATCAGTTGAATCAAGCTTTACTCAGCTACTTGTGTTGTTTCAAATTTTGGCATTATTAGCTACATATACCGTAAAGTAATGCAACATTCTTTAAATTCTTGGGATTTTACTCTTGCTAAGTCTTGAAATTGTCTGTTTTCTTCAGAATGAAAACTCTTGAAAGAGGTGAGACTTCTGGTTTGATCTGAGCTACTGCTGAAACAAAATGGAATCTTAACTTTTGTTGCATGACTAGGTGAGCAAGCTGAGTTAAGGGCTAGTATCGAGACAAGCAGAAACAAGTTTCAATGTGTCAAAACAACAGTGAAAGCAAAGTTTGCAAATATTTTTTCAGCAGTTGATTCTGTGATTGACTTAAACTAATGGAAAATTATTCAGAACAGATTCTTGCCCTGCCTTCAGGGAAGATTTTTTTAAGAACTCTTCAATCTGCCTTAAGTTTCCTAATTAAAGGTGAAAGTGAGGGTACTACAGTTGTTTGTTTCTTTAGGGATTGTATAATAGTCAGTAAACAAAAGATCTAGATCAGCCTAGAAGCAGATGTTTTAACTAGACAAGTCTTTTCATCTTGGGGATGGGAGTGGGGGCAGAGGAAGGTGTGCTGTCTGATCTCAGTAGCTTTTTTCCCCCCCATGTTTCATGGTCTTTTTACCTTCAATCTGAGTCAGATGTTCAAAGTACCAGGTAAAGAAAATGGATTATTGACCAGAATTCACTCTGTGTTTGGTTCATAGTGAGCAGACAAATTCTTGAAGTTCTGTAGTAGTCTTACTTTGGATGTTGCTGTATTGTTCTCAAAACTATTTATGGGCCCTGCAACTTTATACTTCTCACTAGTGTGATAAAGGCTTTATTTTGAATGTAGTCACTCAAGCTGTGTTTCCAGCTGAACAAAGAAAGTTTTAAAGAAAAATTTTTTGCAAGAATTTAAAAAAAAAAATCTTGCATTTTGAATAATGCAAGAAATCACTTGCCTTTCCCTACTTAGTGTGCTGGCTTCATTTTACACTTTCCAAAGTATTTGTGCATGAGAGTTTGTTTTCTTTCCCCTGCTGTGGTTTCCAGAATGACTTATATGGTTTCTGTGAGGATTCAAACTTACTTGTTAGAGAACAAATCAAGAGTTGCTTCTCAGAACAAACTTGTTTCCCAAAGAAGTCTTTGATTCCTCTACGAAAATGTGATTACAGAATTATTTTTCAATGTTCCTAATCAACATTGCTATACCAGAAGTCTAATATTAGTATTATCAGTATTATTAAAATATTTTCTGATTTTGTTGCAACCATCTTGTATTGCATCCAGCATTGTCACCATAGTTGAAACAGTGAAATAATTTTGGACTTTAATATAATTCTTATGTGAATTATGAGTTATTCTGCCCACCGTCCATACTTAATCCTGATGTACATGTACTGCTGCACCAAATTTCAAGTATGTCATTAGATCAGTGTCTTTGTTTGAGGACACCACACTCTGATATCAGTCTGCATTTTTGTTTAAACACCAGAGACCTGTTTGCTCATTGTTTTTGATGACGAGTGTCCTCCTTCCTGCTCTTTGGTTGGAGAGTATAGTCTGTTGTTCCACACAGGTGAAGGTGTTCAAGGTGTTCATTTTCTTCAGTTGGGAAGCTTTGTCCATGAGTGCATCTTCAGCCAGACTGCCTTCTCAGATCCATTGAACTTCTTCCCGCCCATTCAGGTTTTAATTGCTCTGAAAGCCTCCTTCTGGCAGATTCCTCACCCACTGCAACCATATGTTATGAATCTGAGGTTTTTCCTGCCTCTGGTCTCATTTCTGGTACTAGGAGCCTTTCATATGGAGTGCTACAGACGTCATCCAGCTGCTTTGGACAGTTTGATCTTCTCTCTCATTCACATCTTTGTGGTTTTGGTACTTAGGTGCAGTCTTAGTGCTTGTTAGGAGCTTGTCACTGTATGTTGCAAGGGCTCTGTGCTGTTTTTTGTTTGTGAATCTCCACTCCCTGTGTGGTCAGTTGTTCTCCATCATCTGTCCATGTCAGTCCCACCCCTTTACCTTTCCATTGGGTTTTGGGTGAGGGTATATGGCTCTGCTCTGCTGGAGAGGACATTGGAATTGTTTTGTCATTTGGCTAATCTTGGCTCATCTTCATAGAAAATGGAGGCAGTTAACTGGTATGGAATTGCTTTCCAGTGACTCTGAAGGGGTCCCACGTGGGTCTGCAGTTGGCTGCCCCACCAGCATGGGGCAGTGTACTGCTGGAGCCCCAGAGCTGATCACAAACCTCCCTCTCCTCTCTGTTTCAACTCAAATGTCTTAAGTAACTCCTCCAAAATCTTCAGCTGCCTCTGCTGTGCATCCCTGCCTTGAAGGGCAGGAAGAAGGCCTTCAGTGCAGAGCACAGTCTCTAGGTGCTCTGCATCAAGGGGTGAAGAGTGAAGTTTTTCTTTGCTGGGATTCTGAATGTTGCTTCTATGTTGCTGCTCTGATGTCTGAAGACTAGGAACTTGGGAATGCTTACTGTCTTAAAATCCTGGTTTGGCTAACTTTTAAAAATTTCTTTTTAATTCCAGAACATTTGAATCTTCTTGGGAAACATGAAAACAAAGAACTGCTTTTTAAATATCTTTCAGGACAATTGACACATTCCAGGGAAAAGAAGTTGTTTTTTTTTTTCCTGCAAAGTTCAGAAGAATCTGCATTCTCTGAGATTTTAAAGAATTCTAAAATGAAAAGGGTTTAAAATTTATCTTTCAAAATGAATGTTGGGAAGTCCGATGACAAAGCAAAGAATGGGTTGAAGTCTTCCTTACTTATAAGGGATGAAAATGGAAATAGCTATGCATGTGACAGAGGTACACCTTCCTCAGAGAATTGTGCCACCAAGATACATGGTAATTCAACTGCCCAAAATATAGGGGCTGAGCGTGAGGGTGATACCATTTTTGAAAATAAGAGTGACTTCAGAAGTCTTTTAAAACAGCAGTGTATTGAAGTACTTGATCTGCAGAACACACCTGGTAAATACAGCTGCACAGGAGCTCCATCAGGAGATACAGATGCTGCACACAAGTCTTCTGGGACTGAGCAGACTTGTATGTGTTCTTTGAACTGTGGCTTGGAAGCAACAACAAGCTTAGTGAAAGGTGATTTTGCTGTGGCAAAAATGCAAAATCAGAGTATCAAACACTCAGTGCCTTACAGTCAGACTGACCCTAAGTCTGTACTAACTCTTCCGGCTTCAGAGGAGAACATGCAGTCCCTGGAAAATGACAGGGCATGCTGCCAGCTGAGCACATTGGATGTTACTAATGTTACAGGTAAAAATCTGAGAACTGATCAAAAAGATGACATGCATCTGGGGGAAACATTGGTCTCTTCTGAAGTATCTATGTCAGAGAAATTTGATAGAACCAGCTCAGAAAGAACATCTAACTTCACCTCTGCAGGTCTTGAGGACTATCAAAAAAACTCTATAAAAAATGATAATGAATCACAGGAAACAGAAGCACAGGCTGTAGAACTACCTGCTGGATGTATAGATCCTTATAAGCTAGATGCATTATCACCATGCATTAATATTAATGAGGATGACCAAGTGAAATCCTTGCAGATTTCTCCTTTCCATGAAAAAACTGGGAATTCCAGTGCTGAAACATGCATGGATATTGTTGTAAATAGTGTGCACCTTCTCCCAGTAGATCAAATGGATGGAGAACAAGTATCAAACAAAACTAGTGAACCTTTAACCAAAGAACAAAGTATCTCTGGAAATGCTGCTCTTCAGAATATGCACAGCATTCCTTCTGTATCTTGCACTGTTCCAAAATTAAAGAAGACGGTTATGCCTGAGCTGAAATGCGAAGCAACTTTTTTAGTCTTCAGTCCAACAGCTGATAAAAGCAGTTCATCTCTATGTACTTCAACTCCTAAAGAGCAATCAAAAAATAGGACTTTTTCTGTTTCAGCTTTGGAAGAACTTGGAGACAAGTCTTCTAGACTAAGACAAAGTGAAGTATTTGTAGGAGGGCGTAGCAGGCCTGGGCTTAAAGCTAGTTCAGATCAAACTGCAAGAAAATCAACGGGCAGGTCTCCTATTGCATCAACAATAACCAAAGCAAGGAAATCAGAGATAGTTAGTTTTCCCAAACCTAATTTTAAAAATGTTAAGCCAAAGGTTGTGTCTAGATCTGTGCCACAGCCAAGAGACAGTGCAGCATTAAAGCAGTCTCCCCAGTCCCGTCAACTATCATCTGTCTCCTCACCTTCAAGGGCTGGTTCCCCAAGGCAATTGTCCTCCTCTATAAAAGTGCTGAAAAAAGCAGTAGATCCAGCTAAAGATGCTAAGGTGGAATTGCCTGTAAATAAGCCCCATAAGCTACATGTTAACAAACACCTTTTCACTAGCCAAGTTGATCATGCCACAGCACATCCCAGAAATGCTTCCCATAAGGTTTCAAAAACACCTGCATTAAAGTTAAGTCTGCAAGACATTGACAAAGTGAGTGCTACCCATCCGGTGTGCTCCTTGGCTTCTGCTGCGCTTCCAGCACCTACAGAGAGCTCAAAAGAGATGTTAAATGATAAAATGGAAAGTTCAAACTCCTTAATGACACCTTGTTCTCAAAACATCGACCTGACCAAAGGTGAAGAAGAACAAAGCAGCAACATGGGAGTGCTTCTGGAAGACCCATTGGTAAAAGATACGGCAAACGAAACATTTGAAGTGCACGCTGTTCCTTTGGTAAGTTTTTTTACTTTCATGCTTACTTGTATGTTTTGTACATTTGCAGAAAAGGAAATTCAGTATTGCACAGTGTGAAAATTATGGAATAGGTCTGGTGTCTGCAAATGTAGCTGTAGTGTTGATTTCTACGTGAAGTCTCTCCCTAGTAAAGGCACTGAAGTATTGTTTTACAGATTAGTTGCAGTTGGCTTCAACTGCAATTTAGTGTCTCCACCTTCACCTTGTTCCGTAACACAATTTTTTTAGTAGAGTCCTTTTTTAAGGTTTGTAAGAAATCTAATAAAAGCAAACAAGTCTTAGTTTAGTCAGTCTTGTAAAATTGCCTAGCATAACTTGGTGATGTTTTCTAAATACAGCTTTTAATGTACATTTCTTCAAGATTATTCTAGTGATGCTGTAATTTCAAATAGACATTAGAGATAAAGTGCTGGTTTGGGAATTTTCTTTCAAAATGTGCTTTAGAACTAAAGTAGACTTTTAAAAATTAGTTGTGTAAATGTTGTGCTTATATGAACAGTAACATTAAGTCACACAAAACCCAGAGACCAATAAGTTGGTGAAACATTTTATTTTTAACAACTTAATTTCATTGTCTCCTTTGTATAATTTAGGAGTTTATTTGTTTTAAGTAGAGCTGGGACTCATTAGAGTAGTTAGGAGTAGTCAGGAAATATTTCTCATGCAGAGGGCATATACCTGGTTTTAGGCAGTCAGCCAGCTGGAAGGTGCAAACTTCCTGGCCGGGAGGTATGCATGTGCTGGTTGGTTGGGAAATATTTTGGGATGAGTCAGCTGCCTGTCAGGAGAAACACGCTGCTTTCAAATGCACTGGAAGAAGGTTAAGAGACAAGGAGAAGGGGAAAGAAGGGAAGAGCGTCAGAATTGGGTTGACCAGGATTTCAGGAGGTGCAGTAGGAACACAGCCTTGGTGCTTTTTGGAGTCTCTCTTGTTACTGGCTTGTGGATTCAATAGCTTACGTTAAATTGGTGAAATGGAGGCAGCAGCTATTACTGGTAAAACTGTTGTCTGAATTTTTGATAGGCCTTACTAATTTGCCAGAAAAATTTCAGTGAAGCTCAGTAAATGGGAGAAGCTACTTAGAACATTTTTGAAACATTGCACAAGAAAGTAAAAAGTACTATTATTTGGCTAATAATTTAACTTGAAAACCTAAGTAAGCATGAAAGCAGGAATGGTCTATTTTAATTCTGCAGTCTTTAAGAGTTTGCATTCTTTGTCAGTCCTTACTTTTGGTATGAAGAGTTGGAGAGAGTGCTTTTAATTCATTCCCTTGCCAAAAAGGAAAACTTTGTGATTTTAATTGTTCTGCTTGTACCTGGAGAAGCAATAGAGAAATTTCTATAAAATGCACAGTAGACATATCAGCTGGATTAAATTTAAGAATGATCTTCTTAAGTGGAAAAGTACAAATTAACATCTGAAAATGAACATGAGGATTGTCATTGAAAATTAAAAATTTGGTACTCTGACCGAACTGCTGCACTCAGCTTGAGTCACAGAAAAGCACATGAAGAGCTGAACTGTCAAGTGTGTCTTTATAGGCTTGACAGGAGTGGCTGTGAACTAAAGGTTGTATAAACTGGAGCAAGAATTCTGTGTGAAACATATATAAACCAGTTTCACACATATAAACCAGTTATTTTATACTGTCCTGGATCTACTCCTGCACTTATGTTTTGTCTATGGCACCTCAATGTGAAGGATTTTAAGCTGTTGTGACATAAGACCTAGATCAGGAAGCTAATTACAAGGACTGTGACATTTCAGGTAGTACAGGACAACTAAATTTTCAGGGCCATGAACATGTGTAGTTCGTTGGTTAAGGTCTTGGGAGTGGGTGTAGTCATGTAATTGAGTGGTTTAATTAGAGTTTGGGGAGGAAGAAATTCTGATGACCTCTGTAACCTCTTTTTAGTGTGTTGGTCATTACTAGTGATTAGCTTCAAACGAATAGGTTTGCATTGCTGAAGGCCATTCAGGAGATTGTTCTTGAGGTTCTGAACTGCAGATGTTGACAGTGGCATAAAGACTAAGCATGTTTCCTACTTGGGTGGTCAATATTTCATTGCAGATGCTGCAGAGGGAGATCTTTAGTTTCTCACAGTGGTGGTGTGTGGGTTGAATTGTTGTTGGCTTTTTGCTTTCTGTTTTTTTTCTTAAAACAGATGCCTTCTGTGAAAGATGGAACAGCACAAGGGAAAAACATACCAAAGAAAGATCAAATCACACTACGAAGTGTATTAACTCCCAGGGTTAAAATGGTGCCATCTGTGTCGACCTTGAAGAAAGGAAGTGAAAATAAAACTATCAGCACTATTAAAACACCTTCTCACAAAGAAGCTCTTATGTCATCGAACTCTGGTAAGAGAATTTTTCACTGGAATATTACCACTTAACTAGTTTCTTAAAATTAAGGTATCATACTTAAGGTACTTTCTGACACAACTTTTAGGGTAGTACAGAGCTATATGTCAGTGTTAAATACAATGCTGTCTAAATTGTAAATTGCTAATACAGGATGTGTGCTATTATGAAAATCAATATTAAATATTATTTATATTTGGTTCTATAATAGGATTTTGTGAAATTACAACTAAAATTACTTGAAAGAGGGAAAAATAGAGTGCTCAGGTACAATGCTCTTGTGATAAGCAACTGCATGCTACCCCAATGGGAATGAGTCCTTATTTCAGGACATAACATATTTTGTTCAACCTAATTTTAGCACAACTCTGTAGTTTCTAGAAAGGGGAGAACATAATTGAAGGTGAGACTACTGCTTGAGCTGCTAATTAAACTCAGACTGATTAGTAGCAAGGGCAGGGATGAATCTCTCATCTAGTCTGTAGGCTGCTGCTCAAATCTCATGACTAGAAACTACATTCTGTAACTGTATTATAGGGATTCAGATGTGCTCTGGTAGATTATGTGCTGGGTTTTTTTAACCAAGTGTGGCAATCTAACTAGCTGCAAAGGTAGCCTGTCTATGAATGACTACACTACAATGCACTGTAATTTGGAGAGTACACACCCAGCTATACCCAGTAAAACCTGTTCTTTATTTTTTAACCCACTCAATCTAAGATTATAAAACAGTAAAAAAAAGTCCTCTTAATTATATACAGGTGGTGAAGTGTGATAAAATCTGTGTATGTATGTATGCCTTTATGGAATGAGTCCCTCAAAGAAAGTGAGTATAGACTATTCTCCCACTTGAGGCTTGCTCATGTGGGGCATTTGCCCAGTGAAGCAGGCACCAGCCTGTAGGCTGCCAGTTTCTTGGAGAACTCATCACTCCTCTAAATACCAGCCCAAACCTTTCCTGTCTGTAATTATGGCCTTAGAAGAGGAGAGATGGATATAGATATACAGTTTTCCTTTAGGTTATTAGTCCAGATAGGATTTATGATACTGTCACTAGAAACAAATATAAGCATAGGTGAGTTATAGGACTAACTTCTTCTCTTCAGAAAAAAAAAAATAATTTCAGAAGAAACAGAAGTAATTTGCTGTTTAAAATAAAAACATTTACTCCCCAGATTTTTTTTAAATAAACCTGTCACTCCTTAGCCAATTGATGTGCATTGAAATGATGGTAGTCAGTAGAATATTTTCCAAATTTTTCCTACTGGAAAAAGGCTGCTTAAACTAAAAGCAAAAAGTAGCACTTGCACATTTCAAACTTGTGGTATGATCTGGTAAGACTGGAACTTTAATGCTGCACATGAGAAGAAATTTTTTTTCTCCATGCCCTTTCTCCAGTTCTGTGTTCCTGGTTTACTGGTCCTAGCAGATATTACCCTTCATCTTCCTTATGCAGTGTTTTTGTGCTACAAAGTAGGGTTTGATGCATTCAACTGTATCAGATTAAGTTCCCCATCCCTTACAAAGGGAGTTTTTAAAAATGTGTCCTTGCTCCTTGCAAACCTTGTACTGATGCAAATCATAGGATAGGATTATGGGGTGGGATATGGGGCAAAGTAGGAGTTATTTAGAATTGCTGCTAGACCCCCACAGTATTATGTGACCACGCCTTTCAGGTAAAACCATACTTACTGCTGCTTACCCCTTCTGTTTTTAACATTTTTGAAGTAAAACTATACATACACTTTTTGTGACAGAGTGGCAGTTTGTAAACCAAACCCAGTTACTTCTTTAGGCTAAAGCATTCCTGAAGGGGGATAACTGTTTTTTCCAGTGGAGTCATTTGAACACTTTGGTATTAAACTTCAGCCCCCAGATAAATCATTCAGTAGCTGTACAGTTGTTTGCTGTCAGGATTTTGTCAGACTACAGACAGACCAGCTAAATCCAGAAAGGAAAGGACTTCTGAAGGTCGCCTAGTCCAGCCCCTGCTGCCTGTAACTGGGTCATTACTGAATTCAGACTAGGTTGTTCAGTTGTTTGTCAAGTTGAGTTTTAAAAATGTCCAAATCCTAATGAATTTGTTTCTTCCTGAGGTACTAAAATATGTGCAGCTATTTCTTATCCAGTTACTGATAGTATTTGGATCATTGGGCAACAAGAGAAGTTTATGTAGTTGAATTCATTAAATACTCTGAACAAGACAAGTAATAGTATAGCTCTATGTCAACTCTCACACGTGTGTGGTGAGGGACAGAAGTGGTGCATCTGTCCAAAATGTACTAGTGTGTGTATTATTCCTAGAATAATCAAGAGCTTGTGAGGGCTGTCTTCATATAATGGCTGTTCAAGAAATGAAAGAAAAAAATGCCATATATAAAACACCAGTTACAAGATCCTTAGAACTTGTCAGGACTTAAGATTTTGGTAATTTTTTTTACCACTTGGAAAACTTAAGTACTCAGTGGTAACATACTAACCCAATAGAAAGAATTTCTTCTCAGGAAATTTCCTGATTCTCACCTGAACAGCAGGAGAGAAGAACTCATATCCCAAACACTCTATTTTTGTGAGGTTATTTGCAGAGCATATTAGGCTAGAAATAACTGCGTTTATTTATTTCAAAATGGTTGCTGAGCATTGTTCACCACTATTGGTGTATTTTAGCTGGAACTTGAAGTTTTTGCTGAATTAGAAATAGGTTCTCAAAAAGACAAGCCCACCTTGATCCAATGTACCAAAGTGATTTGGGAAATGATGAAGCCCCATTTCTGCAACTGTGACCAGATTTGCTGCAAGCTAGATGCTTCTGTTTATCTCTTTTCTTCATAAGAGGGGATGACACACGCACTCGAAGACAAAAATCTGAATTCTCTACAGATAACTTTTCCATTGGCTGGTGTGTAGGTTTCTGTAGTACTGGATGGCAGGCTGTATGTCTTTTGCTGTTTGTTTTCTGTCAATGAAAACATTTATTAGAATTTAAAACACAGAATAACATTTTTGACTTACCCATTTTTACTGGAAGGGATATATAATTTTGGAGCCCTGGTAGAGGACTTTGAACTAGTTTCAAAATCAAAGCAACTGTTGTTTCTGTTCCCATGAAATACACAGAGCCTTCTGATTTGGATGTGTCATAGCCAGTGTGGAGGAGTAATAGCCTGATAATAGTTGAGGTGTTACGGTTTGGGAAGAGTCATGTCTTTGCCTCACCTGAAGGGAGGAGTTGAAGGGGATTGGAGAAGCCAAGGAGCTTTGGTGTTCTGATTTTCTGCTATCATACCTCCCCCAGCAACTGTATATTACCACCTGTGCAGTTGAACAAAAGCACTGTGACAGTTTGAGCCACAGGAAATTATTTAAACAGCACCAAATGGGAAACTAAAAGATTCACAGTAAATCTAAAAATATATATGCCCACCAATGCCTTTTTTACCATCTTTTGTGGACTAGCTAGGACTAGGACAAGCTACCTGAAATTGTGTAAAGGAGAGGAGCTTTACCTGCAAGTAAGACTTCTGATATGCTATAACTTCATCTTCAGTTCTGCCTTAAAGACCACTGAAAGCTTGGATACAGAGAAGCTTTAAAGTGTGAATTCTGTGTTTCCTTAAAGATATTTTTTGAACAAGTGAGTCCTTTCCCTGATGACAAGTTGATCATACTGAAGGACTTTTCCTGTGTTCTGCGACTACTGGAAGCATGGGAAAAATAATTCCCCAAATGGTATGGAAAATGAGTATGCAGGATTAGCGATACTTTGAAATACTGATTTTTTTTGTAGTTCATAATTACTAAATTCCTGCAGCAGAATTTTGGCTTGATCATACATTAAATGTGTGATTGAGAGAAGCTTCCATAGTTAAACCGAGCAGGCAGTGACAGATTAAGACTCAGTTTGTTAGTGAGTGTTATTGCTTTTTATTGCACAAAGAAAGGCTTCTCAGATGGAAAATTCAAACCAAATGGTTTCAGTCAGTTTTCATACAGCTGGAGACATATATAAACTTGATAATTCAGGACTTCTTGGTACAGCCTTTCACAATACTAGTGAATCAGGACCAAAACAATTTAGTTCCACTAAGCATTCTCACAGTCCTTGAGTCTTTGTTCTGACACTGATCTAGGAGCCAACCCAAATGTAGTTACTGAAAACAGTTTTTCAGCTTGTATCATTCCTTTTATCTACCACGCGACTCTTTAAAGCTTGACTGACATGCTGCCAAGAGGAAACAAAATATTTAGAAAGAAATATAACTTCCAGGTTCTCTGGATTGACACAGTCATGACTTTACTCAAAATCCTAGAATAGTCACTTGTAAAGATGTTCACATATTTTCTCACAAACGGGTCTGGAATGCACCAGGGTCTAAAAATAAGGCTTAAATTTTCATTTCAGCCAGTATTTTTATGCTTTTTTTTTTACAGAGCAGTCAGTTTCTTTTGTGGATCCTAAAAGCAGGTTCTTCATAAACTAGCTTACCCAGGATGATTGTCTTTCTTAGTCCAGATTAGTGAGTTTAAGTCTCATTTTCTTTAATATATCTGTACTAATTAAAGCCTGTGTTAAAAGTGAACTTAAAACTTGCATGTTTCCCTTCAGAGGTATAGGAAGGAGGAAGCTAAAACATGACACAAAGCTTGTGTCATACTCCTTCTTTGGTTGTCATAATCCAGACATCTCCTCTGCATAGTGATTCTGTATCTCATAGCCAGTTCTCTAAACTGGGGAAGAATTACGCTGTGTATCCAGAAGGACTTTTGTCCAGTTGATGAGTTTGTGAGAGTTCAGAAAACAGTGTTAATTGTGAGGGCCTGAGCCTTGCTGTTCGCTGTTTCTCCAGTCAATTGAGTTGGACTCGCCTGGTAATGTTTCCAGTCTACTTCGCCCTTACTTCCTGGACATCCTCAACAGGAATGGTTTGCTGGAAGCTGCCTGGAGCAATATATTTATTTGTGCCAAGTATTGACCATTAAATTCCTGCCCCAGGTGTTGATCATTCAGCTACAAAATGGTCAAGTCATAATCTGAAGCCAGAAAGGAGCCATAAAATGATGTAATCTGAATTGAAGCTTTGTCAATTTGCTTTTGGCCTTGACTACATACAATATCAGAAAACCTTAACATAATTTGGACACCTATTTTCTTTTGTTACTTTTCATTAACAAGGAATTCTTCCTGTGGGATATGTTCAGCATGTGTTTTTGCAAGCCTTTCATAGGGTTCTTCAAAAAAACGTATTTTGGAATAAAATACTTCCTATTTATCTTTGGAAGTCAAGTTGACCATGAAAAACAAGTAAAAATGAAAGGGTTTTTGTTTGTGACGTAGTATGGGATCTGTTTCTGTGAATGACTTCAAATAAACTGGGTTATTTATCTCTGTATAATTTGGATGGGGTTATCTGAGTTTTGAGGGGATGGGAGAGAAGAGGGAGTTGGAAATATTTGAGTTTATGGGTAATTCAGATAATATGGCTTTCAAAAGGGGGCATTTCATTCTGTCAGTGTTGCTTAAGGTGCCATCAGTGACCATAGTTCAGGAAATAAATTTTTCCCATATGTTCCCAGACTTTTTACAGGCAATTTTGTGACGAGCCCCATTGAAGTTTTAGTATTTTGTACCTGTACCAAGAAGCGTGATCGTACTTGCAGACTGATTCTAACAGTCAGCATATTGACCCTGTCAGAAGTGTGAATGTATCTATAAGAATATTCTCCTTTAGGAGAGAGGTGTGCACTACTTCCCTGCAGGGGAATTTCTTGGTGCCTAGTCATTTACTTGCTAGGGCATGCTGGTGTGTCTTCAATAACTCTTTGTGTACTGCTTAGTTCTGAATTCTCTCAGGGTAGGTGTAAAGGAGGAGGGAAGTACGCATAATTGTCTTCCAGAAGAAATTTGTATTTGTTTGGCTGCAGAGAGCTTCCTCTTTCATTCAAGAAACACGTGAAGTCCCGCAACAGAGAACTTAAGATTTGTAGATAACGTGAGTTTTAAAGCTGCAATCTAAGTCAAACAAAATTCAGTGCCAGACATAAAGGCTGTGTGGTAAGGAGAGTTGTACAATAATGAAAAGCATGATTGGATGAACTCCATCCACCAACCTGGTGGTTTGCTTCTGCCCCAGCTTACCTTGCAGTACATTGATTTGACTTCTTCTGCCCAGTACTCCTAAACAGACTGAGCGTTACCACAGCTGTGTTAAAGCTAATGGTTGGGATTGGATTGTTCAAGCCAGCATGCAGCCTGTGAGAGTCTCCTGGCAGAACCGGAGGGGGCAAGCTTTGTGAGCACTACTGTGCCTGGGAAGCTGGTGTAAAACTGTCTGCTGTCCAGAGATGGGCTTTGCTTGGGCTCATAGGAGGTTGGTAGCATGACTGTGCAGACTGCATGGTCCCTCATGGGGCTGCTCTAGTTCAGTCTTCAAAAGGAAAAACTTAAGATGGACTAAATCCAGCAGGCATCATTGTGGGCAAACAGGAGGTGAGAGAGCAGGTGTGAGCTCAAACTTGAGGCCAGGGTAGAAAAGGGCTGTTTCTAGGTGCTGGACAGGTTATAATGCAAGGGGTTGAAAGGAAGATGAGGAAGGGAGAAGTCTCTGATTGTAGAAGGGTTTAATTGGGAGGAAATCTGCCACATTTCAAAGCTGGACCTAAGAAGGGGCGAAAGTGAAATTGAGCAGTAGGCATACATGACACACTACTCTTCCTCTCTCTTCCTCTAACTGAAAGCACCCCAGTCACTCTTCTGATGGTAGGATCATTTGAGGGAAGAAAAAGGGTTGTTTTGGTTGTTGGTAACTGCTTATAAATGCTCTGAAATAGTGATGATTTGATCTCCAGTTTTAGTCCAGGAGTGTTTAGCTGAGAGGGGAAGAACATGTGAACACCTACCTGCATGGCTGCTGACACCATAGTTAGATTTTTGGCACTAGCTTACTGCTGGTTCCTTGCTACCAGTCTGAGGGTTGTAAGGGAAAGGGAAGAATGCTGTCCAAGTCTGTATCAATGGAGAATTGAATCTTGCCATAGTATATAAACTGTTCTCTGACCAGCTGTTACCTGCTAAATAGTAAATGTCTCTCTGACTTTCAAGAGCCAGGGATAACTTGAAATTCCCTGGTTTTGTCCGTGTTTATGTTGAACATTTGAGCATTCATAGCAACATAATGTAACTGCGTCCTGTCTTTTTGGTAATTTTGGTAGTAATTTGAGACTTCAAAAGGGAGACATAATTAGAAAGACATTACCTCAGAATTACAAAACATACTGTAACCAGTCTTCCTTCCTTGAAGGATCACTGATATATGTATAGCATAATGGATAGTATAGTTAATAATGCTGAGTGGCTAATCAGGCAAACTGGGGAGCTTGCAGCCATCAGAAAACTGTTGGTATTGCTGCTGCTTCACACTGTTTGAAATGGCAACCATAGGCACTCTTACATGTATGTCAAGATTGATCTGCTGGAAACAATACCAAAGTCCAGTTTGTTTTTCCATTATTTACTTGCACTTTTCAGTAGATGCCAAAAAAAGCTTGTTTTCTTGGAGGTTTACTCCATGGTGCTTTATCAAGACCTTGTACTGTAGGCTTAGACAGGACTTTCTGCCAGCTAAGAAGTTGAACATTTTTAAAACAGAGCCCTTTGAATTTTTAAACTCACAGAGAAAATCAGAAATGCATTAAGCAAAAATCCAAAATTCAACGTTTTCAATAGGTCAGGCATTGAAGGGCCGAAACAACTATTAGTGTTAGCTTTAGGTTTAAACAAAAGCAGCAACAACAAACAGTATCCTTCAAAAAACTCCTTTTGCACTTAGTGTGCTCAAAATTCGTGTTTGGAAAAGGCTTCCAGCCACTAATTTCCAGATGCCATGTAGCTCAGTGAATTCCAGTTGCTCAGTGTGTTCAGCTCTAGATGTAAAATGTGTTGATGTGTTTTAAAATGGTGGACATGAAATTTCAGAATTTGTGAATATGTATTTGGCTTTACAGTCTGCCTCATGTCAACATTCTGTCATTGTGTGGTTTTTTAGGCTCCAGTGCTGTTTAAAGGAAGCCTTAACTTTTTCTTGACAATAACCACCTATGATGGATTGATATGAAAGGATGATTATTTGAGTAAGGATATAAAAGCTGACTTCAGAGCTTCTTGAAGAATGAGCTTTGTTCTTTGCTTATTTCCATTCCAATACAAGACAGACTTTAACGTAGTTCAAGTAACATGGTTGTTTGCATGGAGACTTTTTTCTAAAGAATTGCCAACTCATTAGTTCACTGTAGAGGAATGCAGTATTGCTGGTATCCCACTTCAGTGACTAGATTGAATTAGTGATGAAAGCCTGTTACTTTGATGCTACTGCTTGTTTTGTTTATAATAATGGTTTACTAAATATCCTGCTTTTATGCTCATTTCCAATACTTTTGTTTGTGTTCCATATCTTCCTGCTTCTGTCTTCAAAACCTTTGCATTTCATTTTGTGTAGCTCCTTTCTTAGGGAATGGTACTTATTAAAAAACTTCTAAAACCATTAGTTGAAGTAATACCTAGAGTAGTTTCTTAATTATCTTTTGTTGTTACTTAAATTCTCCCTCGAGCTGGGCTTTTGAAAAATGCATTTGAGTGCTTGAGTAATTACTTTAATAGAAGCATTATAGGAAAGTACCAAGCAGCAGAAAAACTAAGAGAAAATGTGATCTGCTTAGGAAAGGTTTGACATGCTTTTGAAACTGGACATGCTAGAGATTGCTGGATGGGTTCGTGCTCAGAGCACTGCCACACTGCAGCCTCTGCAGAGAGGTTGGGCTTGCTGCAGATCATGTATAGAGAACATGCTGTACTAGACAAGACTCAGATTTTCACATGCTTACTTTGATTCCTCTTGAGTGAAAATCACTGTGAAGAAAACAGGATTTTGTTCCGGTATGTTTTGGAATGGATGAATGAGTCCAGCACAATGGCAATCAAACATGTTACCTTCACCTTTAAGTAATCAAATACAGCTGATCAAATGCATTTGTTCCTCTAGCTCCCTTTTGTAATGTAGAACATTAACTCACTTAGTCATACAAACTTTAAACACAGTGTTTGCACAGTGACACTTCTTTCTGTTTGTTTTTTGGGGGAGTTGTTTGGGTTTGTACCTTGTTTTGCTGGGAGGGTATTTACAAAAGGAATTCTAACTGGTTTGGATTAGTTATTTTCCTGGTATGTTGACCCATTAATGAAAAATAATTTTAAAAAGCATTGTGGGAAGCTTTATAAAGCTGTCAGGTTTGTTCTATGACATGTAAATGGGACAGAAACTTTTTTGGTCAAACGCATAAATTTGTTTCTGTTGTGTTGTCTGGAGTGCTGTTTCAGAGGTGTTTTTAAAAAGTGTGAATTTTTGGTGTTCTCATAGCACAACAAAGCTTGTATGCTCTTTAGCATGTTCCATGTATTCAATTGTCCCTTTCAATAACTTTCAAAAAATTCTAAAAGATGGCTGATAATTTTGTCTCATAGGTTTAATACCAGCCTGCAGTAAAGCTATGTACAGAATCAGAGTTCTGCATGGTTAGTGACAGGTAGTAATAGTGTTCCTGTGAAGAGACATCTGATGCAAAGCTTGTTTAATTGCTCATTGAAGTTTGTGTGTTATATTCTGTGACCAGTAGTATGTAATAGGCTAATGCAGGTTTAGTATATGTTATGAGGCTTCTCTTTTGTTTCTGAATTGATCTGAACTGAGGGAAGTAGCTTGGACATACCTTCATTTACCCATCCTGTTCCTGGTTTTGTCTACTTGATACAGGATGTTTTGAGGCAAGTTACCTAATCCTGTCACACCACCTACTGTTGAAAGGCAGACATGGGCATGTTTTTATTTTCTAAAATTTAATGTAATCCCCTTAATGTCATGATTTCCTGGGTTTGGTGCAAATTGCAGGTTTCTTGGTCATAAGTATTTAGGAGTAGAAATCGTGTAGTAGAACTAGTGTTGCTTAAAGTGAAATTACTAGCTAATTTTGTCATATTTCAGCAGTCTTCTAGCTTAAGCAAAGTTGAAATGTTGTTTAATGGCAAGAATTAATGAAGGGTATTCCCTTTAAATAGAAATTTGGTTGTTCTGTGTAAATTCTTAGACACTGTAGTTGCTTCCTTTCCTTTAAGATAAACTGTCAGCTTTGAAAATGGCAGTGGCATAAGAAATCAACATATTTTAGATATATTTTTTAGAAAATATTTTGTTATAAGAAAAACTAAGTCTGTCTTCTCTGTTTTTGCACCAAAATGAAAACCTGTTATCCATATTCAGAAAGCTGATACTAATATCTTGATACTGGGGCTGGCAGGAGTAAACTCAGAGCTGGCAAGAGAAGTCTGTATGTATAACTTCCCTGGGCCATTGGAATTTTAATCTGGGTGCCCACTTCTCAGGAAATAAACTAGAAGCTTAATTTGTCTAAATTCAGATTTTCTTGTGGGAAGTGTATTTGCTTTGTTAGTAATGCAAGAGTGAGCTCCTCCTACACCTATCTCTTGTGTAGGTGCTTTTCCTGTTTGATTAACTTAGCTGTTGGGTGCTGGTATTCAACAAGCTCAAATGAAAGCTGGACTTAATGCAACAATGCTTCTGCACCAACTGGCATTAAGAACTTGTTTTTGGAAGTGCTGTTAAACTAGTTCTGTAGAACTACTCAGTTTTCAGGATATGTATTATATGAGTACAAAGCAATTTGATACTCTCATGCTGTCTAATTCCTTGAAAGGATACTATCTTTTAGAGTGTTCTGGCCAAGGGGAGTGGGGTTGTGGGTGGATCTGTTTTGGGGAGGAACAAACAGAAGAATCCTTTCCTAGATTGTCTTTGAAATGGAAGTTATATTTTTGTGAGATTGCCAGTACAGCGAACCATAATGTCAGGTGGGAAAATAGAAAGAAGACTTTTTTTAATATGTGCAGATGTCTGCACTGAAGGCAAATCTATTAAGCTCTTGACTTGTTTCTAAGACTTTAAGTCCTTGGAACTGTTTTTATGCATTTATAGCACTTTTTACCATGTCAATAGGAAGTAGATTAAGCCATTTTATATGGATTTTTACTGTGTAAATATTTTTATTGTAGGCATACACGTGAAAGAAGCAATCATTTAAGTTTCTTTCCTACTTCTTTTGTTCTTATTTCTCCCTACTCTTTCTCCCCTAATTGACAGGTGTAGGATCTTTGCCAGGAGAGAGGCATGCCTCAGTGAAAAATTCCCTTGCCAAATCCAAAGTGCCTGTCAAAAGATCAATGCCTGAGAGAACACCTAGCCTCTCATCAGTCAGCAGCGCTCAGAGCGAGCAAAGTCTTTTCAGCACTAATTGTAAGTATATGTGAGGGTTATGGGTTTTAACTGATTGATAACCAACATCAACTGCTTGTTGGTAAAAATCCTCTTGGAAGGGAGTCCTGTCTGACAAGTACCTGAGTTAATTCTGATTGTACTACTAATAAATAGTACAATCTAGGGGTTTTTTTGTGTCTTTACTTAAAACTGTCCTTTTTGAGACATAGTGTCGGAAAGAGCTTTGAGCCCTGGATTTTGGGTTGATGAGTAGAGATTTTAGTACAACTTCTCTTCCATCCTAAAACACTACATAATCAGCATGTCTTTTTAAGCTCCTAGTGTTTACATGTAGTGTAATATGTCTGAACAGAATGTTTTGCTTGTCAAAATATTTGGAACAGTGTGTTACAGGTTTTCTGATGCTAAATGTTTTCTTGAACCAGTTTATATCTGCTTTCAACATTTTAGGACAAAATATGTAGATCAAATTTCAGGCACAGAAGTGAAACGTTTTTTAGAAGATGAATCTTTGTCTGGGTAGACTTCTGTAATTTCTAAGATAGCTGTAAACATTGGTGTATGACCTACCCAACTCAATCTTGATTAAAATTAGTGAGAATAATACCAGGATTTGCTTTGATTTGAAGTTCTACAGCACTTCTTAGGAGTTCTGAGGGGAAAAATATTAAGAACATAACATACAACTGACTATCAGACATATTAGTATTCCCAGCTATGCATATTTAAATAAATACATTCAAATATTCTGCTACTATTGTATCACCTGTTATGTCTTGAAGACTAGGCAAAGACCTTTTATTTGTGCCAGATGTCATTTAAATCTGTCTTCAATGGACTGAAAAAGAGAGCTGTGGTTTAACACACGTCTGTGGTTTATATATGCGCATATGCATGCACACATAACAACATTTTCTCCTATTCTTCTCCCCCCTCCCCCCCACCTCATACTGCCTTCATTAAACTAAACCTCACATATTCCTCTATTGAATAAGAATATGTGTAATAAAATATGCATGTGCATCTTGCTCTGTAATGGGATCAGTTCTGATACTGTGACAGCCATGTTGACTTTTGCTGTTCAGGTTTAGAACTGTATCTGGAGTTGCTAAGCAGCTTTGTCCTCTCTTAGTTTTGCTCCCTCATGTAACAAAGGAAGGGGTCAGCGCTTCATAACAAAGGAGTGTATTCAGATTAAGTATCCAAACAGATGACTCCTTATTTAGCCTGATTTGCTGGCTGCTGTAATCTGTTTTGTCCACTGCCTTCAAGCTTACAATTTTTTCCACTCCGATTCACGAAGACCAAGCAAGAGCAATATGAGAGGCTGAACATGGCTGCAGTCTCATAGACTTTAAGCTCGCTTAGATCTTTTTTAAATGACTATACCAGGAGGACTCCGCAGTTGCACAGAAACTAATTTTTCTCCTGTTATTTTCTTCAATTCTACACTAACACCACCGACTGACTCAGGAAGCCACTATGATATTACCTTACTGACACTGCTGGTAGTGGGGTCTTACAGCTTTTGTATTGTTCCTTTGTTAGCCACGTTTACTGGGAAGAGAAGTAGGTTGTATTCCTTTTATTTCTATTCTAAAGCATGTATTTTGTTTTGTGGAGGTTGGTAAATATATGCAATGTTTTGATCTGCTGATTTCTGTGATATTATTTTTCTTTAGGGAATTTTTTACACTTGATGAGAATTATTTATATCTAATAGTAAGGTTTTGTGAGTATAATAACTTAAGATTATGTGTAATTCATATGTTAATGAAATTTGACTTTGAATCAAATTGGAAAGAGCTAAGGAATTTTCTTTGTATTCTAATGCTAAGTACAGGGCTGTTTTTGTTTTTTATTCCTGCATTTAGTCTACTATGTAATAATTTCAGAAAAAAAATTTGAAACTTAAGTGTTTTTATTAGATTGGTGGGACACACAAAGATCAGAATGGGAGGTTTATTCTGTGTGTTTCCTGAAATGCATGACAATCTACTGTGGTCCTGTCAACAATATTAAATCAAAAACATGCTTGGCTTGTTTGGAGTTTGTCTTCTGTTAGCAGAGAAAAAATTGGCAAGCTGCTGCTTTGTCAGCTCAGCCCTTTGTTATGGGATGTCCTTGGATTGGTAATTCTGTGTGGCAGCATTAGCCTTGGTTTTTTTGTGTAATGAGCACTTGAACTTTATGATTCTTTTCTCTTAAATGACTTCTTATTTGAGAAGCTCAAAAACCACATGGTTTGAAATCCTGTTGTTAATAAAAGCATATTTTGTATGTAGTCAGTTTGAGCATTAAAAACCAGACTTTTTTTAACAGTAATTTCAGTTTAGTGCTGAGCCGAAAATGCTATCCTTTGAACAGACAAAATATTTAACTCTGAGGTTAAGAAAAAAGATTCCAGATTTTAATTGCATTAGAATAATTATATATATAGTAAATAGTGTTTCAAAAGTTAAAAAGCTGATCCTAGCAGTTAACCTGCATCTGCATTTTTGTGCAGCCAATACATCATTAAAATTCTTTTAATGAGTTGAGTTTTTAGATCTTTACTGGGCTGAGATCATTTCATACCCGTCCGTCTTTATTCAGGATTGCAATAGCTGCTCCAAATTTGAATCCAAAAGTGATCAAACTCTGTAAACCTGGGAGGTTTTCGTGGGGTCACTTTGGTTTTTTTTCAATTCCTGCACACAGCCTGGTTAGCTGACTCTGGAGCTTTAATAGGACAGAAGAGTCCCCTAACTAGTCCTGCACCAGAAGGCTGCTCACACACCCAAAGCATTACTACCATGGTGTGCTGCTGATTTAGGAGAGGAAGTAGCTCACTACTTTGCAGGCAGTTGTTAACTGTTTGCAGTGAACTCTGAGCAAACATCCTTAATTTAGTGATTCACAAAAAATGTTAAGGACTGCTTCATGCCTTGTGCTTTACTAAAACAAATTTGGTTTAATTATATAATGTTGATCAGGGTCAGATTCCCACACAATAACTGTGTTGCTGATGTGTTATGCAAAATGCTCCTCATGTATAGATTTTTTGGCAAATATTTAGCTTTTGTGTTTTTAGAGAGGCTCCAACTTCCTTTTTTTAAAAAAAGATGATGGCTTCAGTTGCATGTGTTTGTTAAAGGGAAATCCTCCTTCTGTGGCAGAAAATATTTAGTGGCCAAAAGCATCTTTTTGAAGTAGTTAACTTACATGGTTTATACTAGTCTGTTTAAAGCCAATAAAATAATCTCAAGACTGTATGCTCCATCTTTTGATGAACAATATTAGACATGTAGTTCACATTGCCTTTAAAAAAAACCTGTCTCATTAAAACACTTCTCTGAGGCAAACCTGGTAATATAGATAAAAGCTTCCCCCTCCCCCACCCTTTCGTTTTTCAGTGACTAGAGAGAAAAGAATTGCTGTGACAAACAATTCCACAGTGACTTAATTTTTTTCTTGTCTCTAGTAAATGCCATGTGAATTCTTACTCATTAACGTGTTAATATACATAACTTTTTAGTGTCCAAACCAAAGTCTACTCAATCTGTACTTACTTTAGAAATATTTTCTTTTTTTTTCTGACAACAGAAACAATGTTTCCCAAAATTTCAGTTTTTTGTTTTTAAAGGAAAAATTTTTCTTGTGACCATAAACTCAAACCTATTTCAAGGTTGTTTTGTCTCTGGTAAAACTGACTTGTCTTATGATTTAATTTTCTATAAACTATAAATGCCTAGAGCAAATTTCTTTGTGATTCTGTTTTGCAGCTGCAAGTGCCACAGTCATCAGGAATGGAGAATGGCCTTCAAAACCAGCCTGCCAGAATGGCACTTCAGGGTCTGTCCCTTTGAAAGCACTACCAAGACCTAGATTGCACTCGTTGAGGTCAACTCCAAAAGGTATATGAGCCTGTTTGTAGACAGAGGAGGTAAAATCCCATCAGGGGTGCTTCAAGTGCTGTAAGACTTCATAGGAAGGCTGAAACATTCTTTGTATTGCCACAATTGATGGAGTATTTCAGGGAAATGAAGAGGTCTACGCTGTGGTGCAGCTCAGGTTTGCGCGGTACAGGGACTTGCTACATGGCAGGTGTCATTGCGTGGGGTTTGTGTTGTTTTAGAGTTTACTCTTTACCACTGCTGGTAATCTGCAGAACAGACATACCTGAATTTATCCTGAGTGTATGGTTGTTCTTGTCTTTATGCAGACTCTGTATTATCTTCACCCTTTTCAGGACCGTCAGGGTCTTGGGGGATGGGGATATATTTTTGAATAAGATATTGTTAAAATGTATCTTCTTCTGTAGATCAGTGACACTGTCCCATCTTTCGAAGGGAAGAGTCACAGAAACTTAGATGTTAATGTTGCTTTTTCTTTATATTCTTGGGCTGAATTAGAAGATTTAAAGGAGATGAGGCAATTAATTGTGTTTTATCACCTTGTGCTCAAAGAAACATTCAATGTACTTCCTGACTTTGTATTAAGCATTGTTCAGGTTGCTATTTTGGTTCGAGCTAGGACCTCTTGATTGGCCAACAATGCAACTTCCACTCAGGCCACAAACAGCAGTTGACAAGTCATTCTCTGACCAAAATTAAAGACATAATGGGGAGCAGATAAATAAGCTTTCTGTGTCTCTTTCCTAAGTCCTAGCTGTAATCAGCTTGTTTCTGACCATCTTTGTGGTGAACTCGTTATTGTAATTGGATAAAACCTAATTAAATGCTGTACTCCTGCATTAGACTTAAATTTTAAGCTGGTATCTGACATAATGGAGAATAAATAAGAGATGCCTGCCAAATGTCTCGCTGTAATGACATGCTTTAAAAGAGTAAACAGTGAAAAGAAACAGAATTGGCCACAAATTATAAGTCACTTTGAAGCAAACACAAATCGTATGGCTTTCTGACAGGCTGATGCTTTCTGGTGGGGTCCAGCACATGCAGCCCAGCTATGCATAGCTCATCTCTTCAGTGACCTGGCAGTGTGCCTTGAGCACCTGCAGGAGCAGTGTGGCCAAAGGAAGCTGGCATTCCCCTTCAGATCTGGAACTGGTGTTGTGTTTTGGGATCTTCCCAGACGCAGTGGAGGCTTAAGAAGATGGGTGGGGTCTCTGTCCAGTGAGAAGAGGTTGAGGGAGTTGAGCCTGTGCAGTCAGTAACTTGAAAAGGACAGCTATAAAGGTCATGCTGCCAAACTCTTCTTAGTAGCACCAGATCATGCAGCAATCAGAAATGCTTGCAAATTGTGGCGTGGGAGATGCATCCTTGCCCAGTGCTGCCATAGAACCACCCTTCCTGGAGGTTTACAGGGCCCATCTAGACAAAAGCGTGGTCAGCTGATCTCGTCTTAATCATGACCCTGCTCTGCATGGGAGTGCTGCTCTCTGCCCTCTGGAGGTCTCTTGCAGCCAGTGTTTCCTTAGCTGCATTGTATTTGCTGCTGTTTTGAGACTTCAGTAGCTTGATCTTAGTGCTAAAAGAAAATCCTTACTAATGTTTTCTCCTGCTTAGAAGGCTTTTTAAATTATCTTTTTATTTCTTCCAAGGTGAGTTCTGGCAAAGCAGAGCTAAGTTTTAATACAGCCTAAACATTCTAGGTTTCTCTTTTTGTGTTTGAATAGATTTGTGGATCTTGTACTTAAATGTGAAAATGTAAGATATGTCTTTAATTACTTTAAAACTTTAAATAGTTCTACTTTAAAGTTAACCTAAGCTTTTACTTTTAGGAGCCAAGACCAGGTCTGCTTCGCTGAACCAGTGCACACCAAAATCGTCTGGGCCTCTACACTTAGCAAGGAAAGTTGGTGAGACTAGAGGTAATCAGCTGTTGGGTAGTCAATTTTTCACTTTCTTGGATCTCTCTGGCTTGAGAAGGAGCAGCTATGTTTTATGATTTCAGAATAATTAGGATAGTTGATTCATTTTCTTTGCAGTTCACCAGACTGGACACTGGCTCTGCAAGGTTCTGTTCCTTACCTGTTTGCTTTAGGGATATTCATTGTCTACTACTGTCTGCTTGAAACTTGCATCCCATAAGGACTAAAAATGCAGCATAATTAATCTCTCTGTTAAATGATGTTCTGTCACCTGCTTATAAGGTTGCATGTTTGCAAGACACAGTGTAGACTGGATTTTGCCAAGTTTGTGTTTAGTTTAAGCAAGATTATTGTGAGAGCATGCTGATCAGCCCTGGCTGCTGAGGGTGTTTACTCCACTTTGTTTCTGTATCAGATTTTTTTTTACCTTTAACTTTGAATTAAAATTAGTTATTTCTCCTGGAGTGAATCAAAAGAACAGACATAAACCTTAGGACAAGGTTTGTAAGACCAAATTTTCAGTTTGGGAGCAAAGCTCTATTTGAAAGGCTGAGGTAGGGGGAAGCAAGTGCAGTGGTGGTACAAAGCAACTTGTTTCCTGAGGAAACCTGTGCCATAGGATCCACACTATTCCTAAAGCCTGCAGAAAGGTGTTGTCAAAAGACCTTTTATGAACTTCTGCACATGACTTTTGCACTTACACCCAGCAGTCCAAAAGATTGCTTTCATTCAATATCCTTCAAAGTAATAAAGTTTACAGGTCAATTTTCATGTAACTTTTAAGTAATACAGTAAGGGTGGGGTAACTTTCTCAGTGCTGTCATTTATATCTAACTTGATTATTAGCACATTTGAGAATGTTGGTAATTTATTGCTGCTCTATGCAAATAACATAACTGTAGCATAGAGAAGGAAAAAAATGCTATAATACCAGTATAGATGATAGTTTTTCGTTTTCTGTGTCCTCTTTGAATGAGTAAAGTGAAACAGTGCTACCTGACTTAAATGAAATATAGTAATTGTAATGATACAATTGTAATTGAGAATGCATCCTGCATTTCCCAAACAGTTTCTTATAATGCTAAATCTTGCTGTAGATCATGCCATCAGCCATCAGAAGAAAGAAGCTGAAATTGCAGAGTTGGAGGAGCTTATGTGGAAAGAATCTTGAATCTTAAAAAAAGGCAGCCCTACTGCCCCTTACTGGCTTGAAGTATAATTTTTTGTTTGTTTGTTTCTTTCCTTTCTGAAGGTACTCCTGGAAGAAATGTACACCAAAGCCTATCTTGTCTGGGTCCTGGTGAGTTTTCTGAGTTCATTTTATATTTTCTGTGGTGCAACTCAAATTAAGTTTATATATTATATTAGTGTGTTGGTTCTTTTCTGGGAAGAACAGATGCATAATGGATAATTCTGTAAACTATCACCAACTCTAATTTCAAGGAATATGGAAAAAAGCCTATTTTCCTGGGTTTTGTCTCCTTCCTGTCTTCTGGCTACCCAGCTTAGGCTACACAGTCTGTTCTGTTCTTCTGTTTCCAGTGAAACCTAAAGAGGTTTAAACAGTATGCAAAAAAAAAAAAAAAAAAAAAAGGAAATTGAATTTGGATGTATTTTTTACTTTTTAGCCAAAGTAATTAATGAATGGACTTGTGTGTTGCAGCATTAAAAAATACCCCAAAACCAAACAAATAGAAGAATCCCACATAACCTTCCTTTTCTGGTGTGTTCGTTGTAGATCACCTGTCGGTGTGAGCTGCCTTTGTGTATCACTGTAGACTATGTTTGTGTAAGAAGTTGAAGTTATCAGAGCATGTTGACGTGAGTGTCTGCTCATGTGGCAGAGGGAGAAATCGCAGCTGATTAAGTGGCAGATGGCGTTTCAAAATCTGGCAGAGTTTTAAGGACTTCATATTGGGTTTGTTTTTGGTGTTAGCGCCAGTCAGGACACCTGGTGCCAATTTCTGTCTGCCAAGAGACTGAAAAGTCTTCAGATGATGCTTCTACTTGCAGCAGTTTCCAGGTCTTTTCAAGAGAGTTGGCAGTCTAAATTAGTTTCCCGAGATTCAATGTGTGTTTTTTGAATTAAAAGCTACTTGTATTTAATTACTCATTGAAAAGCCCTTTTTGAAAGATACTGAAGATCACCGGAAAGCCCCGTGTCCCCTGAGTGAATAGCAGATGTCTTTCTGAAAGGGGCTGTAACCAAGCAGATGTTGTAAGTTTGAGTCTTGAAATTACTGGACAAATCAGTTCTGACCTGTAACTCTGGAACTGTGGCAGTATTTTTTACATTTCCTGTAGTCATAACATGCATTTAATACTTTTGTCTTTTCCTTTCTTGGATGTCAAATATATTCATATTAATTGTAGCTGAGTACTTCGATATCTTCTGTTAAGAGTCAGGGCTTCTGTCAGACTTTGCCCAAAGTTTGCTCTGTTTGTTGCTTTTAATATTGGACTGAACTAACGTTAGTTTAGGTAAAGCCTGATGCTGAGTTTCAAGAGCTCAAATGCTCAATCCTAGTCTATTGTATAGGCATGTAGGGCATGATTCAGCTAGCAACATTGATCAGTTCAATTGAGGAAACTCCTAATAAGCAATAAAATCCATGTCTGGACTAGAAACTAGAAAAGTAAATTTCTCTTATGCTTGCTTACAGTAGTCTCAAAATATAACTTTATTTCCCTTAAAATTCAGTGTGTACTTTCTGTCTACTTTCCAGAAAGTGTTATCTCCCCTTTTTACTGGTTTAGTAGACTTTTGCTTATGATTCATCTTTTCTGACCTGAAGAAACGTTGTAGCTACATAACTTTGAAGTGTTGGATTTGAAAAACACAGCCAAACTCCAAATTGACTGTAATATTTAGCAATATTTTAATAAATGCTCTTTACTCATACTTATGCCTATAAAATGGCTATATTTCAGATTGTTTTGACAAACTTGAACTGCTTACCGTACTGAGTCAGTTTCCAAAACTGGAGATGTTAGACATTCAACTTAATACATTTCTAAGAGAGAATTAGTATAATATCCCATTTATGAATGCAGAGCTGTCTGGTGGAGTATTTTGCACTTTTAAGAAGCTTTTTTCCATCCTTACAGTTGCAGATATTTCTTACTGAATAAAAATACTGTGTGACTGCTTGGATATTCTGCAGTACAATGTCTTTCTTACATTTTAAGAAAAGACAAATGATCTTTTTTGAAATGAACTGAAATAATGCCGGCCTGTACCATGTAGAATGAGGCCCAGTATCTTTTTTTTTTTCTTTCTTTTGGCTTTGATATTACAGTGAAGCTTTGTTCTAATGACTACAGCTAGTATAAAGCTTTTGTTCTTTTATTTCAGTGCTGTAGTTAAGTCTACAGTTTTTAGCCTTATCCAGTCAGAAGTTTCAACCTCACTTCTATTTCCCTCCCATGTGCCCAGGACTAATGTGTTACAGCAGAGCTCTGGTAATTTATTAACTCTTAACTAGGAGTTAAAATATTAATTCTTAATATCAGAATTCTGATGTTAAGGTATAGCTGTCTAGCTCAGTTTTTCCTGCTGCCTTTCACATTTCTTCAAGGATGAGAAAATAGCAGGTTTTTCTGGGTACACTTCTGTTCCCTTAATGTTAGTGCTGTTTCTCCATTTTCCATTTATTTACAGCAATGATGCACAGCCAGAATCTGCTTGATGAAGCAAGCCACAACATACTGTTAGTGTGCCTGTAAAACTGGACAGACTTGCCTGTTTTCAGCAGTTTGTTTCTTGTTTGTGTTAAAACATTCACAAGGCTTCTTTTTTTGAATTCTGTATTTTTCATGGGCGGTGTTCAGTGCATTAGATCAATTCTACAAGTTTTATGGTGTATTTCTTCAGCACTGGCTTTAAAGCTTAGGCAAAATTAAGTTCTTGGGAATGTTTTAATGTACTTCCTAACTTTCTAACTTCAAGTAATGATGTTTATGTGCACTTGCTGTAATGTCTTAATGTAAGTATGGATAAAAGTGTTGCCTCTTATGAGATGGAATTTTCAACTATATGCAAGACTGCCTCTAAAAATGCATAAAGTAAGTGCTGTTTCCTTTTTACTTCAGCTTCCCTGTAGAAAAAGCTGGCTGTGTCTAATGCCTCTGTAGTATATTACAGTGCAGGGTGTGTGGAGGCAGTGGGTATTCACATCTCAGGTCTCTGCTACTGGCCAAACATTAAGTTACAGCACAGTAATCTCTGAACCCATGTAAGTCAAGCAAAAGCAAATATCCTGTTTGGCAGTTCCAAAGGTAAAGCAATCACTTTGGGAATAAAGCATGTGAATATTTGGCTTATCCTGGTTTTCCATGACCCTGAAAGGGATCTGTGGTGTATTATGGGTAACAAGTTTGACTTACATGTGCAGCATAAGACCATTGTCAGGATAACAGCAAGGACAACTGATGGATACACCTGTAAAGTGTTATTCCATATGAACAGTGTGATTTATGTTGTATCTTTTAGCACTGGGATAGAGTATGCAGCGTAGAATTGGTTACTAAAGGCTGTAGAAGCCATGACAATCAAAGAAGCTTTATCAAAAAAGGGTACATGCTCCTGCTCCATGCTCATGCTCCATGAGCATACATGCTCATGCTCCATGGTGTTCTGTTTTCTTACTGTCTTAAAGAAAGGATGTTTGTTTTAGTTCAGCCATTTGTGAGAAAATATAACACTAAGAGAGGGAAGAAATTATGTTAGGGGGCTTATTGCAGCAGTGAGTAATAGTGCTGATCAAGCTCAAATGGAAGAATAATGTATAAATATAACAGTCTAAGAACAGGTTGTTAAAGGTGTGGGGTCTGACTCTTCACTCAAACCCTTTTACTGGGATAAGATGCTTTTGCTAACAAAATACTCTGCTTCAGACAAAAGTTGGAGGCATGCTTTAAGGTTCAGTTTACACCCCTTTCTTTCATGCTCTTAGTCATCCCTGTTCAAACTTGAGAAGAAGCAGTTCTTATGTTGTAGATTCTGTGATAGAAAAGGTTACTCTCAAAATACTTGCACTTTCCAGGTCTGAAAAACAAGGATTGATGTTTATCACACTCTGATTGTGCTTTGTCAACAACAAACAAGACTTAATATTTTAAAATCATATGTTATACTGTGTCAAAATGTGTATTTTTCTTAAAAATTGGGAAGAATATTCTGAGATGTGATGCACATTGTTTTGAAAGCCAGATACTTAGGTCTCCTGTTGACTGGCATTCAGCAATGTATGGCAAATTACCCCAAATGATGAGGAATATCTGCTCAAGTAACTCATTAGAGCTTTGTTTCTCCTTTTCTATCTGATCAGAAAATCTTTAGGGGCTTGTTATTGATTGGAGAGTGGTGTGTATTTGCTTGTAAGAGTTTTTGCAAGTGCAGAAGAATCTGTGCAGGCAGTGATGTTGCTTGGAGACTTGAAAAGGCCTTGATATGTATGTGAGCATACATGCCCTGACAGCCAAGAGGTGCAGGTCTTCCACATTGCAGAAATGGGACTTCTGACTAACTCTAACTGGGAATTTCAATATAGTTGCATTGGATAGACTGGATTCTCAGTCTCTGGTGTTAAAAGCTTCAGCACTTGTAAATAAGTTGGGTTTGTCAGTTTTTCTGTCTCTGTCCCTATCTCCACAAGAGAAGCCAGGAAATCCTGAAGAACTTGGAACAGTTTTGTATGTTTTGGGGTGACCAGATTAGTACAAGATTATATTCTGTATTCATTTAAAACAGTTAATGTTTTACACACTGAAAATTCTGGGAGTTGAACAATGTAGATTAATATTTTCACTTTGTCCCTTGAAAAGCAACGGACATCAGGCTTAAACCTCTTTTTGCAGACATTTTACTGTGGCTGAATGATTTTGTTGCCTTTCTAGCTGCAATAGAAAGCTGGCTATAGTCTTTTTTTAGATGTTTTTTCATTCATGTGAACTATGAGGACTATCTGAATGACTCAATTGTCTCGTGATCTAACCTTAGAATACCTTCAGGCTAATGCTGTTATAAACAGACAGCAAAGCTAAGTAGAGTAGCTACTGCATGTGAACTAGCTATGAAGGCTGGCATTTGTTTTGCCATTTCTATATAAATAAATACATAGAATCTAAATGTATGAATTGGAGTTTTGTAATGATTATATTCATTGGGGACATAAGATGATAGTTATTTTGAAGAGTTAAAGGAATGTCTATAAACCTGAAATAATCTTTGAAACACAATAGCTGTTGCCTTCTTGGCCAGATTTTTTTCACTGTTACTAAGTATAGTACAACAACTGGATCTAAGGATTTAATTTCTTGGGTGAGAACCAGAATGATCCAGAAGTCTTCAAAGTGGAATGGCTGGTTTTGATAATCAGAGAATGCCACTCTAAACTCTGAAGTAATCTGTTTTGAGTGGGGTTTTTTGGTTTGATTGTTTATATTTAAACAAATGGTGTTTTTCTGATATAGTGTGTTTGTTACAATAGGGAATAGGATGCAAAAAAGCCAGAGGTACATGACAACAGTATATTAACATATACTAGATTTGGTCCCTTCAGCTAAGTCTATCAGTGTATTTGCATTCATGTTCCTTGTGTTCTTCTCAAACTTGATCTTCTGAAAGTTAGCCATTTGGGAAGTTTGTCTGTTGTTGGGTGCTAATAGCACTGTTCCCTGTGCCTTCAACAGATATTTTTACAAAAAACCAAGGAATTCCAAAACCTCAAGGTTTGCTATGGAGTAACATATGAGCCATCTAATTTAAGTGGTAGTAGTATTGTGTGGGCAGTCTGTCAGATTGATGGACTGAAAATGTTTATGAATGATTATATTTAAAATTCCAGCAATGAGGACTTGGTAGGGATTTTATCAGTTTTGCTATCGTGATGGATGATCATTCATTAAGGCCTTTTGTAGCCCAACCAAAATGGTTTTCACACTACCAGGTCTGTTTCTTCTGTTAATGCTTTTAAGTAAGGACCTGTTTTGTGGATTACAGGTTAGATATTTCAGAGTTCTTTGTTATTATTTAGTTCCAGACTTCTGTGAGAACCTTGCTCTCCAGCTCCACACATCCATACTCCAAACAAGTGGTGATGCAGAAGTATGCAGGCTTTCTACAGCAGGAATGTTTGTAGTTTATTTCTGTGGTATTTATTCTGTTGTGGGGAGGAATGTCTGTGGTTCTCTTCCCTGGTATTTATTTTGATGTTTCACAATAACAAGCCACACAGGAGAGCAGCACAGAGCTTTGGTTTTCTCACACTTGTCTAAATATTGGGTAGGCCAGCCTCTGTGTGAGTGGAGAGGGCCGCTGAAAGGGATATCTACAGACTGCATCAGCTCAGTCCAAGAGATAGAGAAAATTCCCATGTTGGGAGCTGGAGTTCGTTGGACCCTGTTAGGGGCTTAAGTGGACATAATACTTGAGAGATCATTGAGCTGTCACAGAAATGTGAAACTCATGGCCTTGTGTCAAAGATGGTTAAACAACTTGTACATCTGCCTTTTTTTCTGCATGTCTGCAGTGAGGGAGGGTGTGCAGAGCCCGCATAGGTAGGCAAAAGGCAGTGACTTATCTTGAATGTCCTTTGTGCTGTCCAGATAAACCACTGCCATGTCACAGTGCATATACTTGCCAAATTGACTTTATTTACAATACTGCTCTTTCTTACAGGCTCTCTGGGTATTGTTGTGAGGCCAGGGATGAAATACATGTGCATGGGGAATATAAATCAGTATTGTGTAAATAAATAATTAATTTAGGCTGTGGGTCTAGTTAAAGCATTTTTTTTTTGCTCTGTTGCATGAGGTTTGAACTTACAAGAACTTAAGCATACACCTACCCTGTTTCTGAATGGCAGCAAAGAGGTGGTTGTGAGTCTTTTTCACATCTGGCCAGATCATTGAAGGGCATTTTATTTCAAATTTTAGGGCATTTTACTCTAACATTATTGATATTGTACAGTGTAGTAGAGTAGTAGCTCTGTAGGATTTTCCTGACTGAGGAAGTCTTACCAAAATGCCATTTTGAAAGGGACATCCTGCAAATGCACTTCCCTTAAATCAGAAGTTAAAAATGAAATTATTCTTGAAGTGTTTTGTGGCTATTCTCAATTATAAAAGAGTGAAGATAATGTAAATACCACTGTTGCATGTGGGAGACACAGATCAGCCTGATTCCTGTATCAGTTTGCCTGGGAATCCACTGCAGCATCACCTTCAGTTTGACAGGCTGCTGAATTTATAATGATTAAAAGCTTCTGTGTACAGAAAGAAGAAACATAAATTATTTAGGATTTTAGTTCCTGCTCTGAGGAAGGGAGATGTTTCCTTTTTTTTTTTCAGGAGAGGATTTGAGCTTAAAATTAGTCTTGAAGCTGCAGCTTGCATTCATTGTGGCAGCAAGTACTGTTGCCTACAGGACGATTAGCTTTTCAAAGTGGAGCACTGGCTAGAGCAAGCAGATCACAGGAGAGTGGAGTGGGAGCAGTCATTTTCCAGAAATAAAAATGAGGACACAGATGACCCTTTGGCTCTTAGCAGGTTCCTGCTTTTTGCATCTCTCTTTGCATAAGCAATTACCCTTCAGTTCTTCCTGAAGTAAAGCATGCCAGTAAAATCCATCTGCTCTGCACTGCTCTTGCTGTCTTGTGACATGGAGCCAAGTGTCCTTTACTTGGACTTCTTGGATCTAAATATCTAGCTCCTGATTTCGACCTTTATACAGTGATACACTTAACTGTGTTCCAATGGCATTTTTAGAGATTGTTGGGTGAGGAGAGAGGGGAAGGGACAGCAGAAATGCAGACACTGTGGATTAGGCCTCGTGAGGCTGAATTGAGAGCCTATACATGCCCGTGTGCTTTGCTTCTTTTTTTTCATATTGCTAATGTTCCCAGGAATGGCAGATACACTAAATCTGCTGGGGTTAAAATAGGTGTGGCCCCTCCATCAATCTGACGGTGTCATCAGGTACTGATGCACCCAGACTGAATTACGTGGTCATAACAGGACAGAGCCCCTTTTTCCATGTTAATCACAAGTTCTGGCTTTGGAGTCAGATGGAAGCCAGCAGTAAGATCCTAGTAAATAAAATCTGTCTTGTCCTTTTGTCCTTTGTATATTGCTTCCTATTTTATTCTGCTCTTTTCTGGTGCTCTTTTCTGTCATCCTTCTCTAACATCAAGAAAGAGAAAGACCTGTCTGTGATCCTCATGTTATGCATGAAATGCAGACAGTGCATGCTCCTGGCGTGCTCTGTTAAGATGCCGTGGATTACGCCCTGGCTTTGTAGTCTGGCAGCACGAGGCCCTAGATGACTATCGTGGGACTGCAGACAGGAGTGGAAGGTGCTGTTTTCCTCAGCCAAGGAAACCATGCTGGCACATGCACGGCCACCACAGTGGAGCTGTGCTGTGGTGTGACACTGAGCTCTAGAAGGATTATTTGAGGAGCCTCTGTGCAAGTTGAGTCTTGCCTGGGAGCTGTTCAGACTGACATGGGCAGTGCTCTTGCTGGCTGCTGTCAGAGCACTCAGAGCACTGGGTACTAGATGGCACTAGATGAGTCATGCATCCATTGCTCTTTATTTGTGCTGTCAGGTCTGCTTCTGAATAACACAGACTTGTTTCAAGTTTCTGGGTTTTAATAGAATTAAAACTCTAGAGGCTGGAAAGGCATTTTTGTCAGATTAGAAGGTTTTTTACAAATAATGTGATGTATCTGTTTCTTCATGGCCTCTTTTCACCCAAACAAAGAGCAGGAAAGAAGAGGCAGTAAAAGTATTATTTGTGTATCTTGGTAGAAGCAGTTTTGGTCTTTCCTGAAAGGATTTTGATGTTCATATAGAGCTTTGGTCTGCTCATATTTTGTATGGTGATTCATTCCTTCTGCAGTTTCCAAACTGGTTCATTACATCGTGTTTTTCCTGTAGAGATTCTTTGTTCTAGCTCCTATTCCTAGGAGGTTTCAGCAGGGTGTTCCATCTTGTCTGGTTTTACAGCCAATGAGGAGTTCTTTACCTTTCTCCTAAACACTGATGCAATGATGGGGAGAAGTGGTGGGTTGTTTTTTGGATGTGTTTTGTTGGTTTGCAGTGGTTTGGTTTTTTTTTTTTTAGCCTGATTGGATTGTTTTCACCTTTTTGAGAGCATCAGATTGGGGAGGTGAGAAAATATTTACTACATAGGGCAGCTTCTCTCTTGGAGGAATGTGGGAACAGGAGGGAAATAAAAGAGAGCTCTTCTGGGGGTGCCCTGGCAAAAGGATAAAATTTGGTATGGCTGGGTGCTAAATGATGTCTGAAGACTGGCTGTATGCCCAGCAAAAATTTCAAAATGCCTTAATTAAGAAAGGATTTAACAATAACAATCTAATATTTGATGAGATGTGCTAATGAAACTGTGCATGTGTGAATGCACAAGTCTACTGAACTGTGCTGTAACAAGCCTTCTGGTTTACTGCTCAGTGTGGTTTTCAAGCATCATAATAATGCAGCCCAGAAAGGGGCAATGTCTTTGATAATAGTATTGGATTAGGAAAGAGTCTGGAACTGCAGGCTCTTGGAAAGATAGATGAACACATATTGCTGTGCCAAAGCTCTTCAGACTAGAAGGAATAGATGAGGTTTTATAGCAGTAATGACATGCATGCCCTGCTGTGTGCAGAGGCTGCCCTGGGAACCAAACAAAAAAACCTAATTTACTGTCTTTGTACTTATTTTGAATGGTTTTGTGTGGACTGAAGATGTATTATAGTACTTCAGAGTTGGTGTTTCATCAGTGTGCTGGGAAATAAATATTTTGGTACCTGCTTTGAAAACATGCTGGTGCATTCTCACACAGTCTGCTGTGGAGTTTGCCTTGGTGGGTCTGCCTGGGTGCTGTGCTGCAGCTCTTCTGCTCTACATACAGTGAGCATCTGCTTCACTGTCACTGCACCGGGCTCTGCGTGATCTCAGAGATACCCAGATACAGCAGCAACATGCTATTTTTAGTTCTAGCTGATGTGGAAAATAAGCTCTATAAATTTTAAGTGCATCTTGAGCAAGTAAGACATACTATTAAAATATAAAAGTTAGATTTGTAAGGTAGGGATGTAAAGAAAGGACAGGTAAGGCACTGCTGAAATGAGAGCTGTCACTGTGATATTTAATTTGGCTTATACCTGCTTCAGACTAAGCTGAGCTAATTGTTTCTGGAAGTGGAAAAACTGTTCAAAGGTATAGATGTTAGAGAAAATTGGCTGGGGTTTGTTGAAAAGGTAGAAGTGCAGAAGCAATGGAAAAGTACCTAATTTTGTTGTCTCTAAAGAGTGACAAAGTCTGTGGAGGCCAGCTCTTCAAACAACGCCATAGAAGTGTGAGCTGCCGCTGTCTTGTCTCCAGCACTGGCTGAGAGTACTTGGGTGGTCCCTGCTGAAGTGGCTGCCTGGCAAGGCAGCTGCTGACCTCAGGAAAAGTAGTGAAATGTTTCTTTTTGCACAGGAATGTGGCCAGTGCATGTATGTCTAGTCATGGTCGCAGGTAAAAAATGTGACATTTTCTAATATGTAAAACAGTTACTCCTTTATTTTATATTTTTTTTTAATTTAATTTTTGCTAATGGCAGTGGACTTCAACAAAGTATATGCAAAAATTTCAGCTTGTTAAATAGTAAGAGGAAACTCTTTATATGAGCGCTACTCAAGTATGGGAAGTACATCTATTTTGTAAGAATTCCTCCAACACTACTTATTTGCCTCAGTGTTTGGGTGCCTTCAAAACCCAGCTGGCAGAGAACTGTTTTAATGTGAATTAATGCCTGAGTCCTTCTCCTCTGATGCTAAATGGAAGCATCTGCAGTGTTGAGCTGCCAAGCTAAGCAGAATTTCCCTTAAGCAGTTCTCAAATAGTGAATTGTTCTTGGAGAATAGATGTGTCTTTGGATTTGTTAGTACTTTAAATGTGGACATAATATTTGATTGAAAGAAACAGTTTTAAAAAGTGCACCCTGAGAAGATTTTTGGAGAGCAAAGCTGAACTATGCCTCCAGGAATATTCAAATAATGTTCCTTACAGTTTCCAAAGAAAAATTACATCGACTGTGACATTGCCGGATGATATATTCAGCTGGTGAGACCACCCACTTCCTCCTCCTCCCTCCTCATCCTCCTCCTCCCATTTCTCCTTTTCCAGTTCCCAGCTCACGGAGTCCCACAGCAGATTGAGCATCGGTACTGTGATGCAATTCAGAGGCTGCTGGTTTTCGAAATCACTAAGTCGGTTTTATTCTGAGGACAAGCTTTGTTTCCAGAACATCTGGTGGGGAGAAGCTGCCAGCAGCATTTACATTGTGGATATCTGCTTTTACTGATTTTTTGCTTGTCTGTGCATAAGGAGTAACAGCAAAGGAATGGAGACCTGATTATTTCTTCAAGCCTGTTTTTTTTAGCAAGAATTGCTCCTTTCTGCCAGTAGTGATTTAAAAACATAGTATGTGACGGTACATGGAGGCTGTTTCTTGCTTGTTTGTCTTCCAACTGCACTGAAGACATGTTATGGTCCCCGAAATTTTCCTTATCCAACATGCGCATAAGGCTGACAGCAAAGGGATTGCTCCGAAACATCCGTCTGCCTTCTGGCTACAAGAAAAGCACTGTTATATTTCATACAGGTTTGTGTATTTTTAATATGACGATTAGAGCATGCACTGAGTATCTTGTTTACTTTAACAGCATCTTATTTTTAGCAAGTAAGAATTGTACTGGGCATGAAAGTTTTTGAATTTCAGACAGAAGTCTGACTTTCAAGCAAAGTGGTTTCATATTCTAAGCCTCTGCATGTGTGCTGAGCTGCTTGTTTGGAAGATAGTTATTCTGTTTGTGAAATGCAAATTGGGATTTGCTCTTTCCTTGCACAAATCCAAAAATAGTATCAGGAAGTCTGTGCTATTAAATATTAATCTAATAATTTAAATGGTTATCTGCTGGGAGCACTGTCTTTTCTGTATCTTATTTGGGTGCAAGAGGGGAAGAAGGGAGGGAAGTGGAATGAATACAGGCTGTCATGGTGTGGCTTTCTGTCTGTGGGAAATATTTGAATACTTACCTGTAGGTAGCTGTTATCACAGTTGTGCTAAATACATCTTACTTGCAAGTGGAACAAAGAAACTTTTGTGCCTCTTCTTTCAAGAGAAACGTAAAAGGTACAACGTTTTGAGACACTGGAGACAAGTGTGTGTGTTTAATTCAACACACACAGAGAACACAACAAACAAAAAAGAATTACAAAATTCTCAACTGCGTCTGACCTGATTTTTATTTGCAATGTCAGGCGAAGCAAATAAAGCAAGTTTATGGAAGGTGGGCTTTATTCCAGGACATACATATGTCATTTTGGGGGTGAGGGGTGGAAGTTGTTTTTTTGTTTCAGCTGAGCTGTGTGCCATCTAGAGATACTTGAGAGCATCTTATATAAGTATTTTTCTCCACTGTACTATTTACAGTTTTCTTTCCTTTTACTTAGAGGGAGGAAGCAGCTACATAAGCTACTTTTGCAGAAGTTCTTCAAGAATTTCCTCTCTCACTTGAATACCACCCTTTCTGCTTTTATTTTCTTGGAGTTGAGTGCTACCAGTCAGCTTTCCTTACTGTCCTGTCTTTTCACACGGCAGCTTAAACCATTTGCCTTGTCATTTCTTATCCTTGCCAAAGTAAATCCAGCTTCAAAATTCTTCTGGGATGATAAATGCATTTATGAACATAATACAGGCCAACTGTACAATATAGGCTTCTGTTTGCAGGTTGCTTGTGTTGGCTTTAAACTAGGATTTAAATACCTTGATGCCAAAAACTCTTATGTAAAGGGTGTCTTTGTGTATATGACTATATAAATAATGTGAAATTTCTACATAACACATACTCCAGGACCAAAAATCCTAAAGGAAAAGATAAGGGGAGATAATGTTCAGTCTTCCAGATGTTCATTAAGTGCTACTGAAATTTGTGTAATTTTGGAAAGACAAATGTCAGTGCATGTATTAAGAGAATTTTGCAATTATAAGAATCAGCTTTTGATTTCATTTATTTTGAGTAGATGTGAAAGTAAAGTTTGCCTGAAGGTGTCTGTGAAATACAACATGTAAAATAGATTGCAAGCCCTGTGTTCTAGTTGAGCAGCACTACATTAAATCGGAAGTGCTGAACAGACCTTTTGTGTGTTTTCTCTATGTACAGTATGTACAGACTAGTAGCACAGCACTGAAGCCACAGAGGTTTTTGCCTGCTTTCCCCCTTCTGCTTTGCTGTCCTTGTGTCTTGTAGGAAGTTAGTATGTTAGCAGAAAGACTACCAGTGGTTAGCTGGAGCTGAGTATACCAAAAAAGTAGGGCACGTGAAAACCAGGTCATAGTCTGTAGTGGAGAATGCAAGTATGTATAGATAATACTGCGGGTTTGGAAACAGCAGAATGCATCAAAGCTTGTTAGTGATTATTTCAGGCTCATAGAACTCAGCAACAGTACATGGGGCAATGATTGTGTATATCACAAGCCTAAAAGGTTATTTTCTGTCGTTGTTAAATGCCAGGAGGAGCCATATTTAGTTTTGCAGCACCAATATGACTGTCTTTTCTTGTAGTGGTTTAATTTGATTAAAATGATGTGTGGCTTCTTTCCAAGGTCACATGAGCAGTAGGCGCACTAAGCAGTAGAGAGTGTGTCAATAAATAAGGGAAGGGGTAACTGCCAGATGGAATTTCAGAGTCCATCTAGGAACGTGAATATGTATGAGTGTTATGTAAACAGTGCTGAGTTCCAGTTTTGATGTAGATTGCACTTCTAAGAAGCTTTATCATGAATTTCATTCTTTGCTCTCTTTGACCATAGCATAGATCTTGACTGCCTTTATTACTATAGACCACCCTTAAGATACTTACAGCAATTGTTGAAGTGTAGAATTTTGAAGTAATCTAGAGCACAGGTCAGGTTGGATTCTTCTGTTGTCATATTGTGCTTGACAATTGCAGTGCAGTGACTTGGTGAGGTTAGGATGTAAGCACTTTTGGGAGGAAGAGGATGGAACTTGTTCTTGGGTTTTCCGTATGACCTGAGGGTAGTTTGCAGCAGCCTGATGAAGTTTCTTCACATGGAGCAATGGGGGACACAGAGTTGTTTACACAGGTGTTGGGTTATTCTACGTTAGTCATTGCACTTTAGCATTAAATGGATCCTTGGCCTGGATATCTTTGCACTACTTGTATTGTCATTCATGTGGAGGTGTCCGAGTACCTAGAGTAATTCAGATATGTTGCAGCATAACCATGCAGTCTGTTCAGGGGAAGCCAGATAAAATCAGATGTTTTTCCCATAGGAAGAGAATAAGTCCAGGTGAAATTTAATGTAATATTTAACATGTTTTTAAGGTGTTTCAGCTTGTTGCCTTGTGTCTGACTTCCATGACTGTGCTTTGCACTGCTTCAAGGTCAAGATATCCAGAATTTTCTTCTCTCTCCTTAAATGCAGGCAGACATCAAAGTATCATTTTTCTCAGCAACTGGAAGTATACTGCACCTGCATTGTTAGCTGTATATAATGAGTGCCCTCTTCAGCAAAATAGAATCCTGATACCTTAAGGAAATAATTTATTTTCCCATCCTGTGATTTATAAAAGTTACTTGTAGCAAGTAACTGCAAAAATCTAAACACTTCAGAATTGCATAAACATGGCAGAGGAGAGTGGGAACCACTGTCTTTCAGTGATGAGATATTTGCTCCCTATATTGAGCCATTTAGGATTTCTACCAGAGTGACTAAAGTGCTCTTATGTTCTTCATGCTTCAGTGGTGTGACAGAGTAAATCATCATCTCTGTGTAGATCATCAGTTCTGTATTAACTGTGAGAGAAAGACATTCTCTTATGAATGATTCAGAATACTAGTTTTGAATTGCTTATGTTTTCTCTTATATAAAGATGAAAGTCCAGACAAGAAACTAGCTTTGCAAATGGAGGTCAAAGCTCTTGTGCTTTTTGTTGAGAATTTGTCAATGTTTCTATATTGTTTTGTCCCAAAATGTTTTCATCCAGCCCCTCTTGCTGCTTTTCCCCTTTCTTTCCTTCCCTTAAGCAAACTGTACTTGGTGCTCTTGTCTTGCTGGTGATTTCCATTGCTTATTAAACTTGTCTTTTCAGCAATACCAGTTTTAGAAGCTCCCTGGCTAATAACAAGCAAACATCATAAATGTGTTTACTTGGGCAGCTGACGTCCTTTTTCAATGACTTCTTCCCAAAGTTGTTCTTTGATCACATTGGGAGCTATAAAATTACTTCTGTGTGTCGCAAAGCAGGGCTCTTAAAAAAGGATTCTAAAAGCCTGAGATGTTATGGGTTGCTTAACTGTTCATATCACTTTTTTCCCATCCCCCTGAAGAATAAGTGAAGTACTGGTTAAATGTCTGACACTGCAGTTTAATACAGCACCACAGAAAGATACCCAACACACTGAATCCTACTAAATATTCTAAACCCAGAAGTCTGCTGGAGAAATTTTATGCAGGACAAGTATGTTAAATGTTTGTGTCACCCACCAAGGAAAAAAATAGTTCAGAAGTAAAGCCAGCTTATCTGTTCTGAGCAAGAGAAGTTGAATAGCTGGAAACCATTCGTCATGGGGGATTTTAAATTTAATCATGTTCCTGTTTAAGTCAATGACATTCTGCTCCTGACTTAATCTATTCAAGACTGAATACTAAATGACCTGCCTGATGTGCCTGATTTCAGTCTTAGTAGGTCATAGCTTCAGTAGGCATGTACATGAAAACTGAATGGAGATTCTTATTTCCAGGTGTTTCTGTGTTTGTAAGTACAATTTGTACTCTATGCAAGTCTCATCCAATGGATGTGTTTACAATAGCTATAAAATAAAGACAGCACTAGGAATTTCAAAGGTAGACTCAGTAGCAGAAAGGATCTTCCAAGCTCATCCAAAACCCTGACCCCCCAACAACAAAAGAAACTCCCAAGCCAACAAAAAACATGCCAGAGTCAAAACAGGTTAACTTATATGTGATGTTAACATTTAACCTGTGCATATATTTAATAAAGTATGAAAAAAATTGAAATGGGGAGCTTTGCCCCAAAAAAATCAAAAAAAGAATAACTGGGGTGCTACTGAAAAACAGATGCTTAGCAACTTGTGTTCTACTCCACTGTAGCAAGTGATGCTGGATTTTGTTCTTCCTTCACTTAAATAGATAATTACATATGAAGGATGCCCCAAGTATTTGCCAGTAGGAAGTAAGTGGAATTGTTGCTTCAAGCTCAACCTCATAAAAGAAAATGGGAGAGTAAATTGGTGGCGTAAGTTGGAGAGTAAATATAAAAGACATAACAAATAATCTCTACCAGTACCACTGCATATTCTAAGTGTGCATTTTTCCCATTTGGCATATCTAATAGGTGAAAAGGATCTGGCTGCAAGTTCTATTGCTGTGAAGTAGGTTAGGGTTTGAAAATGACAGGCAGCTACACTTACACTTAAAAACTTGAATAGCTTTTAAATTACTTCAGGGTATTTCTAATGTGGTAAAGCAAGGCTTATACTTCTAAATCTGCCTCTCCCAGTTTTGCAGTTTGTGCAGATGAATCTGTTACTATAATAGAAATGGCTTGCAGCATTCAGACAAATGAAGTATTACTACTTATTCAGCCATTCTAATATGAAATTCCTGAAACATACATCAATAGCTTTCTTTTGTGGAACATACCATGACATTTCAGTGGGAGAATGCGCTGTTTTGAGTGTCAGCCAACTGTCTCACTGTCTTGTGTTAGTTACCCTTCTTTCTTTGCTGGCACTGAAAACTGATGTGTGAAGGACAATAGAGTTTCTTCCATTTCTAGTTAATTTCATTTTATGTTAAATAATGTGTAGATTGGGACCACAGTTACCACTCTTACTGCCGCAAATAGCAAGAAATTATGATTTCTGTTTATATATATTTGCTATTAATTTAGTATCATGTAGTGAAGCATCATTGCTAGTATTTTTCTTATTAAAAAAAAAATTGTAATCTCTCAGTATTTCAATGCATACAAATAACCTGGATACAAAGGTGATGGATATGATGTCTTTAGGGAAGTTGCATTGTTCCAAACAGCTCTTGACTGTTTTGCCCAATATCATGCCAAAACGTAACTTATTTGGAAAATTATTTGCAAGCAGAACCTACCTCTCCTGGCTTGTCTTTTAGAAAAAAAAATCTGTGAAGGCTGCACTGGTAAAGCAGTCTAGCTGGAATAGTGTTGTTACAGATAAACAGTAACAAGTTAAAAGATATTGCTGTAACAACTAAAGATGTTAGCACTATCACCAGCACCTTTCTAACCATCTCCACCAACAGGTCATGGAGTATTGTGTCTGTTCTTTCTCCTACAAGGACAACAAAATAACATTTGATCTGGTGAAAAAAGAATATATTGGCAGTGTTACTTATGTCTTAAAATAGTGTAAAAAAGCCCCCCAAAAACAACATCCCATTTAATTTTTCTGTCCAGATACTCAAATGTGAAAATAACTCACCTTAAATAACCTGAGTTGTATCTGCACATGATGTTGCTTTACAGTTGCTATTTACAAACCTTTTATTGGTATCATCTTTACTGATGTGTAGTAATTGTAGCTAGGGCATTAAATAACCTGGAGTCCTGTGTTCAACTCCTGGTTAAATTTATATTTGCTACTTCTTGTCATGATAGTGTGCTGCTTGTACACTTACAGCAAGTAAAAGATCTTCCTCAGGATCCTTGTGTAAACAGTTTGTATGTGATGTTATAAAAATACTTCTAGTTAGGCAGGAAATAGAACGGCTGGGAACATCTGTGGTGAAATACTTTTAATGAAAGCTCATCCTTTTCTCAAAGAGAACTAGCACTCCTTCAGTAGAAAAGTCACAGTATTACAAATTATACTCATTTATTGCTTAACTTCTGTAAGAATAATTTTATACTTTCAGATATTGCTTATATCAGAAGCATCTAAGTTATTAAAATGTTCTGTTTGTATTTATTACATGAATAGACTGTGCTAAGCCTTGTCAGCTATTTTAAGTCATAAAACAGGATTATTGGAAATGTTTTCTGCAAGGGAATAAGTGAACTTTCTTAGAAAGCCAGTTGCAATTATTCTACTCCAAATAAAACAGAAGACTAGAAAAATATTTGCTTTTCTTAGCCTTAAACATGGCTATGTTGTGTAACAAATATAATAAGGCTTGCTTATTTCCACAAATATTACTGTACAATCTGCCACCTGCTTAACTCACTTATCAAGTTAAGACATTTTGCCAGTTAAAAAGATTAAAGGTCCTGATATGAAATGAGTAGCATAACCCTATTAAACCTGTATTTCACCAGGGACCTCAATTAGGATTTAATGTAAAGGAAAGCAAGATGTGTGTGTAATGTGCAGTGAATATTTATCTTGCTGTCTTTGTTAGTGGCACAAGTAAAGGTGCTCATATTTGGAGATTTTTCTTGAGGATTGACCTCACATATGGATTTGAGTCCTTGTGATATGTTATGGGTATGCCCCAGTGAGCACCACACTTACCTCAGGTGTCAGCTCCTCAAGAAGATTGTGTTGTCTTCTTTCTCTTCCTCCCAGCCCACCACCCAGTTAAGCCAGAATCTGTCTGCCATCTTTGTCGTTTGTTAGCTTGAACAGAAGAGACTCAGGGGCACATAAAGTGCAAGGAATGATATTTGATTGTTTTAAACCTTCTGGGGCACATAAAGTGCAAGGAATGATATTTGATTGTTTTAAACCTTCTCCATAGGAACTGCTTGGTCTCCACAGTAAGCATGACAAGCAGTCCCTCCTTGATGGAAGCACTGGTAGCTGTCAGGCAACATTGCCAAAATGGTCTTCAGTTGTGCAGCTTGGTTAGGAGTGGCTGGAAAGAGAAGTCCCTTAACTGCTCAGCAAGCAGCAGAAGGACTTTGTGCCTCTCAAAGGGTGGAGACATATTTTTAGCTGATGAAAATGGTGGATGCTGCCCTGTTCTCTGTTTTGTTTTCAGCTTGGCAAGATGTTTTCAAATAGGCTCCGAAATGTTGCACTAAGGGCGTTCCTGAACAATGGTGTGCAATGTCCCGGGCACGTCCCTGGGGGGATATCTTTGCTGTTTAATAGAAGGAAACCTGCTTAACATGACAGGAAAGACACAAATAGGTTCTTGATGTGTGACTGCCAAGGTCTATATAAGCACATCTTGTGTATCTTTTGAAAATGTGGATTTCCAGCAGTGCTTAGAGCTGGTATGAGGCACTTGAGATGTGATATTTTCTGTATTGAACTTGCAGTGAAGCATGGAAGATTGAGTTCACATGAATGATTTTAACCAGCAGCAACTGAAGTGCCTCTATTAAGATGCTGTTATATTCTGTTGACCAGCAAATGGTTTTTCAGTGCTAGGGTAGTTTACTTTAAAGTTTCAAGTTTAGCATTTCAAGTTTAGTTTTAGACACATGTTCATCTACCTTGGTATTCCTTAAAACATGCTATGCTCCTGTCTCCTCAAATACATTTTCCTAAAGTTGTGAGTTTAATTTTGATAGTTTAATTTTTCTTTTATTCTTCAGGGACTTAGTGTTAATTGTTCTGATATATGTAATCAAAAGGATGAAAAGCACAAGTGCTTAAATTTCAGATTAGAAAAACAACTTTCACTTGTGTGAACCAGCCCAGTGTGCAAGAAATATTTTTAGTGCTTTAGAAAATCAGTACTGATCTAGAGTAACTCAGAGGCTTAACTGAGCTGTGAAACAATGTAGAAGTAGGTAATCCTTTACTTAGACACAGAAAAGTTTATTGCAACTTCCCTGATGTGATCTTGCCATGGTAGTCATCTGCCAAGAGGGTAATGGTATATCTCTGCCCTGTTGTGTGGAAATGACAGTGCAAATTAACACTTCTTGGAAAGTAATTGCTTGGTTATTTTTTGGTCATGGGAAAACACTAAATCTGGGACTGATCCTGAACTTGTCAAATGAAGTCAGTGCAGCTGGGGAGGAGCAGCCTGCTGAGTTACCATTTTGGGCTGTGATTAGATCCAATCAAGATAATGATTGGAGCCAAGTCACTGATTGATGCCATAGTCAACAATGTTGAAACCACTGCATCAGTGTGTTATGCATAGCCCCTAAGAGTGCTAGGACTGATTCTTGAAGGGATTTGGGAATTTGATCAGTTATTGTCAACTTTACTTTTCTAAGTTAATTTCCAGCCTATAAGCTTAGTCATGCCTATATCGTCACTGAATTATTATTTTTTTAATCCTTGGAAAAAATTCATGTACTAGCTTTGTCTCTGAATTGGGTTGTACTCTATTTTATACTCAAATTTGTGACTTCTCTTACAAAGTGAATCTTTATGTACGAAAAAAGAGAATTTGGATGCTAACTGTTAGTTTTGTAACTTGGTATTGCAATCTGTGGCCAGCAATTTTTTGAGGAAAGTGTTACAATTTAACTTCTTAGTCATCTTTTGGTAGATAAAATATGATTATATTGGATAACTTAGCCCTGATTATAGTGCTTCCTACATGCTTAGAAATGCTGTCACCTTCCTTTTTAAAGAACATTTTTTAAAAGTAAATTCAGATTAAAAATCAAATTTGCATTATCAGCAGATTTGATTTTTAATCTGAATTTGCTTTTAAATGGTTATAGAATTTAATGAACACAAGATGTGTTTCAGCTTCAGAAACACTTTTGGTACAAAGGCAGTAATGCAGGCAAGGCTTTGGAGGCTCTCTAAATTCCCACTGTCTGCCCTACTTTTTCTTCCACAATATCCTTTAGGCAGGATTTCGGTGCCATAGCTAAGTCAGTGACATTTGTTAGAGTCATGTAACATCAGCTCACACTAGTATGATTAGATAAATAGCTTCTGAGTTGAAACTAAAAGCCATTCTGTCCTCACTATTCAAGATAGCTGCAGATACTGCACAAGGAAAAATGCTGCATATTAATGTACTAGTCTTGTGGTCAGAAATGTATTTTTCAAGTCTCTTCTTTGTACAGTTGTTTTCAAGGGAAGATTATGATTCTTTGCAAATTACTAAGCCTTACATATGCTCTTCTCTGAAGGACTTCGAATTGCTGAGAAAAAAAGTCAAGTTCTTGAATCTAACATTAGTCTGAGCTAATATATGTTCTGACTGTCAGCTAATATGTTAGTTGTGAAGAAAGAATTACCATATTGAATTAGAAGCAGGCACAATTGACAAAATGAAATTTAGTGATTCAGTCAAAATTCCAAATTCGTTCCAGTTTGATTGGTTTGTTGGTTTTCTTTGCCTTTACTGCAACAAAGTAGACCTCTATAGCACATCAACAGAAAGCAGTTTGCAAATTTAAAATATTAGTTGTATATGCTATCAGAGTCCTGTTTGGAGTTCTTCCAAGTCCTTTCTTGGGTTCTTGAAGCCAAGTTTTGTATGTAGATATAGATTTAACTTATGATGCAAAAAATTAAGTCTGTCTTCTTCTCTTGGATTTGTAAGTAAGTGTCTCTCCCAGTCACTTTATGTTTATCCCTAACATAAATTATAATGCTTGCCAGCTCTTTCAGAAGGAAGCATGTTAAATAGTTGAAAAACAATTAAGCTGTTCTCACATCTGACTTTCCAGAACATAGGAGACTGCTCTGCGTGCGTGAGAGCAGAAGAGAAAACTCAGCTAGCCTTTTAGTATCTGTGTGAAATGTGGCATGAAGAAAAAACTCAGGCCAGTGATTTCATCTATGTGAAATCAGGTTGGGTTTCATATGGAGGAAAACATACAATGAAAAAAATGCAGGAAGTCTTACCTTCTTTATGATAACATTTTAGGTAAAACTTCTGAGCAGTAGAAAACTTTTCGAGGTAAAACAGTTGAGCAGTCTGGTGAAATGCCTTTTGTGTCTAGGTGCTATTTACCTTGCTTCAGCAAGGAGTGATGTAATGGTTTCAGGAGGCTTTTTCCAGCCCTGTATTCTTGATGTTGAGCAAGGTGGTGTGGACTGTAGTATTAAAGAAGGAATACATTCAAATGTTACAGTTTATATGGCTTCCTCCTTTCTGGCTGTGTTTCAGCCATTTCACCCATGGTAACATGTGAGGGCTGGGATTTCACAAAGGCTCGAACAGGAAGAGCCTGTATTGGCATCATTCTGCTCTCGGGTCTTGTGTGAGGGTTTTCTACACATGCCTGTAACACACATACTCTCTGAGTGTATCCAGGGAGGATATGGAGAAACAAAGGGATCAGGATTTGTACTGGGGGGACAGTTCATTGGATCTGGGAAGGTTTGCCAACAGTGTGAACTAATCATGGTGAGACCCCTGTCCCCAATGACTTTGGGTTCTAGTTTTGTGGACAATGAAGGGCAAAAATGTGCCATATCCTGTACTTGCAATGAAGCAGTAGAGGGCACCAGACAGTAAGGAGCAACTTTTTGCACAGGAGTTAGGGAAAGAACAGACTGAGGAAATCGGAGCAGAAGGGAGAGACACCAGTCTTCAACATCACTCCATGCTTGGGCTTGGCTTTTTGGGAAGTTGTGTACTTTAGGGATGACAAGGCAGAGCTGCAACTATAAGAAGAAGGAGAACTGGTTCACATATTTCTGTGCTTAATCAGAGAAACACCTGAACTAGAAACTTACTGAAACACAAACCCCTTATGTAAAATAAGTATAGCTTCCAGTATATTGTATATTTTAAAGCTAGGAAATTCAAAGATTTAAGGTTGCCTGTAATGTATATGATGAACTGATGTAGCAGAGTTCAGATACCTAAACTGAGGAAACTACATTGAGATGTAGTTTAGTCTTTCATTCAGTCCTCACTGGCCAAAGCATCAGCGCACTGTAAGATCCTCATGCAATTACTTTCCATCTTGTTGTCATCTTTTTCATTAAAAATGGATGACAGTGGGGTTTTTTTAAGGTGGATGAAGTAGTTTTATTAATGTAGATATGGTCAATCCCTCTCATATCAAAATACCCATGCTCTAAGCTTTCTAGTACAATAAACTAATTCTGCCATCTTCCTTTTTTTTCCCCCCAGACAGTGGTATGTGGCACTGTATGGGTAACTAACATGTGTTAGGCTTTGTCCTAGTTCAGAACAAGCTAAAAAATATATTAAAAAAAAATCAAGCATCAATATCACCCTTGGTTGTTTGGAAAATAACCAGGACAGCCCTGATGCACTGGTAGCCTATCTGGTGAATGTTAGAGTTGTTTTCTGTGAATTGCATTGCATTCCAAATTTGTTTGTTTGGTCATCTCTGAATGTATGGTGAGTTTATTAATGTTTTTTTCTTTGTAGTAGACATGTGTCTCATTCATGCTTGCTGTTTACTAGCTAGATCACACACAATCATGCAGAATATTCTGAGGTGGAAAGGACCCACAAGAGTCAGTGAGTGCAGCTCCCAAGTGAATGGCCTTAGAGGGATTGAACCCACAACCCTATTATGCTCTAACCAGCTGGGCTATGAAGACTTAATTCAGTTCTACATATTACAGTTCCTGTTAATTTGACAAAATACACTGTGAATGCAGAGGCAAAATCACTTTGTATAGTAGGTGTTCAAAGCCTAACTAGTGTTTCTGTAAAACATGACTGCGCTACATAAAGTAAAAGATGTGATGGGAGCCATAGTGAGATTTTAGAAGAACATAAATACTTCTGAGATTTCCCTTTTCATTATTGTGTGTATAAAGATAATATCGAGTTCTGGCTGAAAATGAGGAATGAAAAGGGATGGATTTAAAATGTTGCACTGAGGCTACAAGTCAGTGCTGTAATAAAGTTGGTGGGTGAGGATAGACAGAGACTTTAGGAGCAGTACTTCAAACTGAATGCCTGGAATAACATGTGATGACTCTGCACTCCCCCTCCAGGCTGTACCGCATTTAAAAAATACATGCTGAAGAACCTTTGTACCCCTGAAAAAACACAATGCAGAGAGATTTCTGCTGTGTGTATTAGTCCAACTGCTGAGTCAGTTGAAGCATCTAGGTCAAGTTTCCCTACCTGCAGTTAAATTTTGTTCAGTTCTTGCATCTTTCTTAAAAGCCTCTGTGGTGGTAGATAGGTTTCTTCAGAGCAGCTTGAAACAGATTTGATGACAGCTGAAATAAGCTGGTGTTCCTGGACATGGGCTAGTACTAGACATTAAAGAAGGGAAACTCAAGAGGTTACAGTAAGAGCAGAGGAAAGGGAGAGCTGCTGTACTGCTTTAGGAAGCATTTAGTTGTCTTATTGGGCTTCACACCATGTTGATGCAGGGCAGATGCAAGATGAGAAGTGCTGTTTCTCGTCACCCATTTGCTTTGAGCTAAGACCACAGATAAAGAAGCCTCTGAAGTACAGCATTTTAAGCATTTCAGTTGAGCAGATGATCCAGGTACAACTCTGAAGAATGAAGTCTCTTGCTGCAAACTAGAACTGGCTCCTGACTGGCATGCTTGAAGTGTGAACAGAGCAAGTTGGGACTGTCTGCACCAGCTTACACAGACAGGCCTGAGGCAGAGCTTAGAAACAAAACATCACTTCTTCAGGAGTCTGTGTTTGTACAATCATCAGCCAGGACTGTGAGAGGCACAGGAGGAAGGTGTATTCACCACTTGCCAAGATGGATGCAGGCAAAAATTACAGTTGACGAAGCTGTGGAGGGCCTGGGGGGATTTGAAGACTTCCATCCAAGTCCAGCCTTGCCAGGCTGTCTGCAGACGCCATTAATTTAGTTTTATGACTGCTATCCCTGTGTGTTTCTCCGACCTGGCTTATATTATAGCCCAGAGCAGGAGTTTTGGAAGAATTTAAGGTGGTAATTTACAGCTAGCTGAATTTCCAGGTCCTCTCAAACGTAGTGTATGTACTGCTGCAGACTAAACCCAGCAGCTTCCTTATTTGCATGGGTGTTCTTAAGGTGTCCTCTCCTAATGGGCATAGCTTGTCACAAGGCAAGCTTTAAAATTACAGCCATGAGATTAAGTGGCGAATCAGTCTTCCTGTTGCATTGCTCAAATAACTTCTACACCTTGTAATGGGGGGAAGGCATAATTGGAGCTGTAGAAATAGGGGTGCTTTGTGTTTGCTGGTTGGAAATTGTCTAGAAGATTTTTGTGTCTCTGTAATGCAAAAGAAATACCTTAAAAACAAAACAAAAGACACCCACAAAAAACCCTCAAACATATCTCACACAAAATAGACCAGATTTTATTTAAGTAAAATAAGTCCCTTTTTGTTCTGCCCTAATTCTTAATGTACAACTGAGAGGAAATCTTCAACAGTGGTTGATCCATGTTACTCTATAAAATCAGGAGTTTTTTTCCTAAACAGGAAAAACTGTTAGCACACTTGAGATGCATCAAGGATAGAGAGATCTCAGCTGGAGCAAAAGCTGTTGTGCAACAGGTGAAATGAGTAATTCTGAGACAGTGAATTCTAGGTTCTGAAACTTGTGCTTTGATGCGATGTTCTCCGTCTGTTGTTGGCTATCAAGTATTCCAGTTGAGAGACATGTTGTAAAATTTGGAGGAGCAGCAGCTTCTGTGGACTTAAAATTTGCTTTGTAAAAATTTGCTTTGTAATTAACCTATAAATTTAATTTTTGGTAAGGTTTTAAAGAGTGTCTTTCAGAGTGGGGAAAAGTAAAGGAAATCTGTCTGAAATCTATGTCAAGAAGGTGGTCTTTACAAACTGACAGGATTCCTTATGATCAATCAGCCCATCTTAGTTTGAGTGAGGAGGGTACCGAACACATTGACTGCATTCTGGATGGAATGAATGTACTCATATAGAGCAAGAGTCCAGCTTCCAAGGACAGGTTTTCTTCAGTGTATTACATTATAGCAGAGAACTCTTGTCAGTTAGGGTGGGTGCTCACACTTTGAAAAAAGGAGGCTGCAGCTTTTGGATTTGGTGATGCTGGACAGGAAGGACAATTCTAGTACCTAATTTAGTCACCTGAGCTGTGTCAGCCAGGCTTTCAATGTAGCTTATGTAGAGAAAGGCTTCCTTCAAGCACTTATTGATGTAGTTAGAATTCTGCTCTAAGTCAGTATCTGCAGGAACCTGTTCCACTACAGAGGGACTAAGGGGTATCAATTGGAGACTTTTTTTTGTCCCCAAACATTTTTAATGGTGCAGGTATTTTGATTTGGTTTTGGTCTTTTGGTTTTGTTTTTTTGTTAACTCAGCTGAAATCAGTGCTTCATGGAATCACTCTTTGTGTAACCATACCTTTAAAATCATCAGAAAGTGAAATTATGCAGGATGGCACTTGAGCTGTTTATCTTACTATAAACACAGGATTCATGTTAGCTAAAGTTTCTAGGAAGATTTAGATCTTGGAGGTTACATGCATGAGTCTAGAAATACCCTCCCTTTCACCTGTTTTCCAGCTTTATCACAACAGAAACAGTGGAAATAATTTCAGATGGATTTTGCTTCTGACAAGGTCTTCGCATATGGTTCACCAAGTGAGATTTTTAGTAACCACTAAGGTATGGTGAAGAGTGGAATGAAAATTTACACTGCTCAGCTGAATTACTGCAACTGATGGTCAAGGCATGCAGAAGTACTGCTGCTGCTCTTACCTGGCTCTCTTCACCTACCTAAATCTTCTGTCAAACATGTTACCTGGATTCAGATTTCAGTTTGGGCTTCTGCAACCGACGTGCTAGTCTTTAGTGGTGACTGTGTGAATAATAATGCTTAAGAGCTCTTGGGGTAGCTAGGAATGGTGCAAGGAGCCAAAAGGGGAGGAAGCTATGTCTGTGGCCTGTGCTGGGAAATCCCATCAGAAAATCCCATGTCTGGCCTTCTAACAGGTGATGCAGTGACTTGGAAAAAACCTGCAGCATTGACTTTGTGTTTATCAGGGGCTGTGATAGCAAAAGAGTTGGGGAATACCTGCAAGCCATGAGATGCTCTATGTGGAGGGCACATCTCGGAAACCTTTCTGGTCCCATTAGTGTGCCTGGACTAGTGTAGGAGGAGCACTGGCAAACCAGTAGTAAACTTTCACTGAAGGCAAGAGTCCCCAGATTGGCCTTTTGGCCAGCAGCACTGTGGTGATTTGGAAATCCTGAATCTTGCATGCATGGTCTGTTGGCATTCCTAGTGATGCTTCCCAGCCCAAAACAATGCTGAGGGGAGTTACTGCAGTTATTGATGGATAGCATGGGTTTTTTGCTCTGGGATCATCACCGCCTCTTAAAGTATCCTGGAGTAAGGACAGGGCCAAAGGTCTGGTGTGTAAGTTCTCCTGAGTTCCAGGTTGTGTGGTCTGAGTCCTTGTTCTGCTGGGTGTCATGCTGAGTATGTGCTCACCTCTTTGAAAGCAGAGACTGACACCTTCTGTAGACCAAGATCTACATGGTATTGGTAATTTTTTTTCAAATTGAATCCAGTGACTGTGTAATTAAACTGCTGTATAACACAACAGCCAGCAGCCCGGTGCCATTAATCCACCTGTTTTCACATGGAGCCTAGACCTTTTAAGAGTTTTGTGCTTAAAAATAAGAAGCCTTAGCTTTTCCAGAGAAAAGTTAACACTCAGACCTTGTAGCTAAAAGGCTTGGCCTCCTTAACATGGCAAAAATATCTCATTAGTAATTTTCCCCATATTGCTGTGATAAGCCTTTATTGTTTGTGGATTAGAGGGTTTCCTCAGGAACTGTGTTCTTCCAGAGATTGCCAGAAGGGTGTTGCTTGCTGTGTGAATAGGGAGAGCACTCAGTGAGAGTGGGGCATTATCAAACGTGTCCACAGATATACACCTGAACCTCATATTAGCAGGACAGGTGCATAATCACCTTGTTGAATATACAATTGAAATAACTACACGCTGTTGAACTGTTTGGCTTTCAGCTCCTGCAGGCAATTCAGGCTTCCTTTGAGCCTTTGTGTCGTACAGGAAGTGCCAGTGTGTTCTCGCAGAGTGTTTGGCTGCGTTGCAACAAACCTGGTTACTGATGCCCAGGCATATTTTGATTGATGCACAGATCAAGTGACTGTTGGGAGTGGCTTTTGGGGTGACGTCCCACGTACAGTGATGTCAGCAAAAGATTTTAAAAAATTCAGGTGTGGCATAATCTGCCAATTAAACTGATTAGTGCTCTGGCTGAGTCCTGAGAAGGAGCTCTGACTACAGCCCTGCCTGTTGAAGTCTTTCATGTAGTGCCTTTGGCTCGCCTTGTACGAGACTTTTACCGAGTGCCTTCACTGCAGGGTGCTGCAAATTGTGGCAGGATACCATCCCAAGGCTGTGCTAGCTGCTTGCCGTCAGGGGAAATCTGATACTGGCTCACAGATGTCCCTGACTGTGTGGAAGCTGTGACACTGGAAGAGGTCCTGAAACTCCCGTGGGATCGGGATGGAGTGCATCGCTGCTCTGTTGGCAGAAGTGAAAGCCAGCCAGGAGGCAATGCAGGCTGGGCAGAAGGCACTAAAGCATGATGTGGAAACATCTCAGAAGGAAATCAGAACGGTGCTAGCACTGCAGAGGAGCCAGCAACAGGTGAAAGAAGATCTCAAAGCAGAGGTGAAGTCCAGTCACTTGGATATAAGAACTGTGCTTGAGGAAATCCAGAGAGTAAGAGAAGAAATGGAAGCTCGATTAAATACTCAGGCTGATCTGGTGCTACTGATCAAAGAAGTGAGCACCAATTTAACATGTGTAGACAAGGCTTTCCAGAAAATGGAGGAGAGGCAGAAAGTTTTTACCAACCTGCATCTTCCCATGAGAGAAAATGTTGAGCAAGAATTTTTCTTTGAAAAATGCTTACACCCGATGCACGTGGGTTTTGAAAGACCTGTGGAAGCTAACAGTTTGGATGATGAATGTGAAAAGACTGTGCTTGGGGGTAAGACAGTTGTGACTGTAGGTGTGGGGAGAGAAGTGAAGTTGTTTCTACTTGTGCTTGTCGAGAAACTTGTTTAGTCTATTTTGAATGCTTTTAAAAAATTTAATTGTTTTTAAAATCGAATCTCTTGCCTAAAATAATTTGTAGTTAGTGTAGATACTACTACACATAACTTCCTAGTACATGATATGCAAAGGAAGGCTTTGATTTGGCTCTTCAATCCAAAAAAAGTGTGTTAAGAGATTTTTCTGGTAACCCAACAACAATGCACAAGATAGGGAGGCTCAGGAAAGCAGTAGGACAATGCAAGCTCTGAGGTAGCCAACCAGACAAATACTGTGTCAAGCACTGGGCAGAACCCCAGCACCTAAATGTAGCTTTGTGGAACACACCCTATGTACTGACAGTTGTGTATTTCTTGCCTCTGAACAGCTGTGCATGAGAAACAATTTGCTTCACAGAGAAGCTTGGAGTGGGTCTAATGCTCTCCTCAGTGAACTGAAGACTGCTGTGCCATCCATATAATGGCTGTGGGGGGAGTGAGAGGATTTGTGAACCTTTTCCAAGATCCAAATCAAATCATCTGTGAATGATTCAATCGTCAAAAGGCTTAGTCTTTGCAAAATCACTGCTATTTTTCTTCTTTTCTGGTGTAAAGGATAGGATGGTGATTCTGTCCATCTGTAGTACTGTACTACATGCAGTACTAGAAAATCTGATTTCCTGTCTTCCAACTTACCAAGCTTTCCACCTTACCAAGTTTTCTATTGGGTAAAGGGGTTTTGAGCCTGCTGGAGAGGAGTCCAGAACCTGATTTAAAGGTGGAAATTGTTCTGTGTTACAAGTCTGACTGTATAGAGGTGGCAGGTGAACCAGCCCAAGTGAGAAGGGCTTGGGCTGTTAACCAATACCATCTTTGAATTAGTCTCTGTCATTGATGTGGTGGTATCATTAATCAGACTCATGATGCTTTTGTCTTAATGAAAGCATGGCTTTTGTTTTGACACCACAGCATGCCTTCTATACAAATCTGGAAACGATCTGTCATTGCCCAGAGGTACTCAGGCCATAAATAAACACCGTAGTGTCAGTGGTGTTAATCTGTAGAGGCAGTTCATGCTACAGAGGGCTCATGCTTTTCAGCATTTGAAGTGGCTGTGTATAGCACATGTCTATGATAAAATTGCCAACAGGAATGTCACTGAGTTTCACTTCATGAATGTTTTTTGTTCAGCTTTTTTTAGTATAGTATCAAGGGCTGGCTTGGTTGGATGCTTGAATGAGCTTCTTGGAAAATACTTGGTGGTCTGGGCAGCAGGATAAAAGCAGTGGCATGAAACTGACAAAATGATAAGGGCTGGCTGAACTACAGAAACAATGGGTATTTGGAGCCTTTTGTCATTTGTCATTAGCTGTTGTATCACTGTATTTAAATGAAATTTGTTCATTAGGTAATTAACTGTGTGATGTAATTTTTCCCCAGCGTAAAAATTGTCTGCAATTGTTCAGGTTTAACACAGCTCTGTCAGCGTGGTGGTTGTAAAACTAATTTCAAATATTTAATTAAATTATGAAACTAGCATCTGTATCAGTGAATTTACCCAATACTCCTGCATCAAGAATAAAGCTCTTGTTCTCTATTTGTCGTAAGTGGAGCATTCAGGAAGGGAGGTGGAATATATGAGAGGGTAGGAGTATGTAAGGCAGTAGGGAAGGGAAGAACTGACTCTACATGTTTATTCTCTAATCCCTTTTGTTCCCCCACCCCCCTCCTTCTCGATTATTATTTGTTGTGATTTTTGAAGGAGCTTCAGAAGGTAACCAGTAGTTTCCTTCACACAGTATTGTCCATAAGGTTGCTGAAAATTTGGCACGGTTGCTCTCAGATGTGAACTGGCATTTGTGTAAAAGTGTCTACTTCAAAGATGTTGTTACACAGTGAGAGAAGAAGTGGTCATGTTAGTTAAATAATGGTAAAAATACCTAGAAGTGGCAGCCAACCTTGATGCTTTTGGCCTACACATTTGTATTTTGATTTGGGTTGATACACCTTTTAATAGCTCTAATATTAAGCTGCACAATGGTATGTTTCTAATTTTAACAATCTTTAACAGTCTGCATCTCTGAGCAGAAGTGTACGGAGATCTCCAAGAATACAAGGGCATTTGAACATTATAAAGCACAATATGATGACAATTCTCCAACTAGCAGAAATTCTTGCCCAGAGCAGATTTATCTGGAAAATTAATAGGCTCAAGAGGCACTTTATACCAGGCTCAGTAAGGAAGGCGTAGAGGACGTTAGTATTTTGAACAGGAAAACTATTTTCAAAGACTAAAAAAAATGCAGGCTGTGGAAGACTGATATATTAATACAATGCTGATGTGTCAGTCAGACTAACATTAACTGAAAATTAAAGCTTTTGTTCTTAATACTTTCTCCAGTTGTGAGATTGAACCTTACACTGCTGGGATGATTGTAGGGTCATTTGACAACCTTCAAACCAGGTGCTTGGGATTCAGAAAAGATTGACTCTTGTTGCTTAGTTTGTCCCCTTATTTTTTTTTCGATTGTTCAAATCTTTCTTTTATCCAGATCTCACCTCTCAGGTTTTTTCACTATATCGTGAAGAAATCTTGTTAAGTTGAAACTGTACAAAGTAATCTGCTTAGATGTCTTCATTAAATTGCCAAGGGATATTTGTCTATTGCATCAGCCTTTTATTGCAAAATTGTTTGCTCATTCCCTTTGTGATCAAGGGGGGAAGACTGGCCCTATCTGCACAGCAGTACTGTGCTCCCTTTCCAGTCTGAAGGCAGCAGAGAAACCTGAAAATACAGTGTTTGAGTCAAGTGCTGATTTATGTCATCTGGTTTCCTCTGACATGAGATGATTGTGTACTGTGAAAGCATTGAGGTTGCCACAAAACTAAGAGTATTAAATCAATAATGTAATTTCAGGACTGTGAAAATATATTGAAATATATTACATTTTAGAGCTTTCCTAAAGTCTTGTCCTTGTGACTGAAAACTGCTACCTTTAAGAAATGCTGCAAGACCTCTAGTTAATAAAGCTCAGGCCTCAGCTACAGAGAGGGGAATTTTTACAATTAAAATTTTGAAAGGAAGAAAAATAACAAAGGAAATGTAGAGAAAATGGTTTTGTATTCAGCAGTACTTTAGAGTGCAGGAAATATGAATTCTATGTTGCACACAAAAGAGGACAACTCTTATTTTAGAAATAAGTTACTGAACAGATAGGAGGACAGATATCTTGCGTTTTATGAAAGTATTTTTGCAAAGCCCACTGTGAAGAGTATACTGAAAAGTATGCCACAGAACACATGATGGTGAGGATGAAGTACAGAACATAGTATCCAAGGTTGTGGTGTTAGGAATTAACAAATTGATAGTACCTGCTCTGCAATGCTACTGAAATAACCCTTTCTCCTAGTTAGTGTTTCAGCAAGTGTTTGTAGGAATTTATAACTGCTTTCTTTTGCACCTGTCTTTACATTGTGGTGAGATTTCAGCATGAAATGCATATTGATTCGTTGTTGTTGTTCTCTTAGTTGACAAGGGCAAGCAGCGGAGTGCCAAGAGCTCATGCATACGGACTCAGGCTTCCACAGATGCACGTTCACCTGGCACTAAAGCAGCCGAGTTGACACAGTACAAAACCAAATGTGAGACCCAAAGTGGAATCATCCTGCAGCTGAAAAAATTCCTGACGTCCAGTAACCAAAAGTTTGAAGCATTAACAGTTGTCATCCAGCACCTGCAGTCTGAGGTAAAAACTCACAGCTCATCAATCTTGGCTTTAATTGTTTGAACAATTAAACAATTGTTCTCTTCTCAGCAAGGGCTTCAGAAAATATTAATATACTGATAATAAATTTTGTGTTTCCATTCCAGTGGTTTCTGTTTTCCTGTGGAGGTTATACTTCTAGCATTAGTTAGCTAGAAAAAGAATCAAACCCACGACACTGGGCTTTGTGGCCTCTGCATGCTTCATGTGCTCTTTAAAAGAGTTTTTAAATGTTTGTAGTCAGAGAGTCCTTCAGGGCTGAGTAGCTTTCCAAGTATGTCCTTCAAGTTCTGCCCTTGTAGGAAAGACTAGTTTCAACAGATAATCTACATGCCCTTGCTTTTTTATCTGACATTGTATGGAAGAGTATTTAAGGGGTGGATATGTTTTTGAGCAACTCAGAATAGTTTTTGAGCAAATCTGAGTTGTTACAGTTTTATTTATTGAATCCTGCATTGTTGATGGCGGTCTTAAAATTACTAATAAAAATACAGAAATGCATCTGGAATTATAGAGTGGAATGAATTGGATGTGGCTTAATCGTAATTTTTCTAATCTGTTTGAAATATGTAATGACTTAATAGTTTGATACTACACTAGGAACTGTTGGTCTGCTTTGAAAACTTTTGAGAAAAGGAAAATGTGAAGTCAAGAAAATTATAACAGTTATGTGTTTATACTGCATAGCTGATGCAGTCTTTAATAGCCATTACTCTTGCATTTATAACTAATGTTCTAAGATTGGTATCAATTTCATTTCAGCTCTTCTGCTACATGGTGATTTTAGAGTCTGTTTACAAAAAAGCACTAAATTGTCTTAGTATTTGGGCAAAAATGTAACATTCTCATGGGAGAATATCTGCTTGCTTTAATTTAATCTAAAAGTACTGCATTTATCTCCTAGTCTGCTTCAACTCTAAGAGCAGTGGCTCTTAGCCAGTTTTCTGGGATTGATTTGGTTGGGTTTTTTTAAACTCTTGGTTGAAACACCTTTCTCTGCCTGAGGAACTAGTTTGAGATCTTCAAAGCAATTTGATACAGGATTTTTGGATGCCTGTCATTAACATGATATTGTGAAACTTTAAGTGAAATTCTCCCTGCTAAACTTCTGCGCAGTCTTCTAATTACAGTAGAAAAAGCACAATGATTTTTCAGTAACTCTTACAATTAATGTCTTGGCCTAGTTTCTTCTCTCCATTACTTTTGTTGCAACATTTTAAAACTCGCAAATACTTTATAAATGTCATGTTTAGTGAGAAGAAGACCATCATACTAATTTGCTTTTTCTAGGCTATTTTACAGGTTTGCCTAGCCTAAATGTGTGGTTTTTTTTTAAAGAATATTCAGGGGTTTAAGGAAAAAGTGATTTTGAAGGAGGGAAGAGAGAACTGCATAGAAGAAGCTAGTGATTTTTCTCCTTATTCCTCTTTGTTAGTCTTTTGCAGATGGACAGAAAAAATATCTCTGTCAAATTATATAAAATTAGTAATCTTGGACTAATTTGAGCACATGAAATTGAGCTAGATGTTACAATAATACACTGATGTTTTTTCATACCAGTTATTGATTTTGAGATTGCTCTCTCCTTGCCTGGGGTAGGACAAATATTCATTGCCCTACTCTTGTGGAAGTACCACAGAGATGAGAAGGACCCTTCTGCCATTGTGCTGTAAGGAATACTTAAGCACTATTTGTTAGTTAGCTGTGGCAAACATCCTGAAGGATTTCACTGTTCAAGGGAACACTGTGAAGAGTAGTTTTAATTTTGTTTGCTTGTTTGAGTTTTTTCCTTTATGGTGAGGGGTGGAGTCTGGTATAGCTAAGAGTCTTAGCTGCCCATATGATTATTTGTCTGAAGTATCATGTGGGGAACTCTTTGATGTAGTTTTCAAACTCTGAATAAACTCAGGGAAAAACTTAAGTTAGACTTTAACTCATGAGGTAGGTTTTCATAGGTTAACTACTGCATAACCAACAGAAAGTAGCCTCAGCTTCTGTCTTAAAAAACAAAATAAAAAACATACTTAGCTGATTACACTAGGAACAAAGCTGTGCTTCCATTCTTCCCACTGGAGCAAGTGTGAAGTGACATGATGCAGCCTAAGAAACAGCTTGCTGGAACCAGAGGGAGGACCTGCTCTGGATTCCTCCGGTGCTGCGGTGTCCCTGCAGAAAGCCAGTTCAGCCCACCACTACCACTACCAGAAAGCTAAACCAGCCAAGGAGCGTTTCTCTGCCAGGTACTGACGTGGATTGTCAGAGCCAGTGTGAGGGTGAGATGGGGTGAAGGACAGGCTGCCTGGCCAAATGGAGTAAAATACTGCAGTGAGCACTTGGGTCACTTCAAGGCTGGGCAGCCCAGCATGAGCCTCTTGGCAAAATCTGCTGCAGCCTCTCCTGCTTTATCTCCAAAGCTGAGGTAACTGGGATACGATTTGCTTGGTTTGTTTGGTGTTACTGTCATGTGGTTTTTTTTCTTTTTTTCCCCAAGAGTTCCCAATATATTTCTGCACAAAAGATTAAAGTTATTTCTTATCAGCTCATTTGAAGTGGAATATAGCTGAGAACAAAATCAGGACTTGCTGGCAGTGGCTTCTGCCAAAACCGCAACTAGCCCATTGGAGTGAGGTTGAGAGGCTGCTGTCCAAGGGTTAAATGGGATTGGGCAATGCTGCTCTGATGTTTCTAGCTGAGCAGGAATCTCTCAAAAAACCCTGAGCTCAAACCTGTTTGTTGCAAGAGTTACCTTGGAGCTGTCAGTAGTAACAGCTGCTTCTGATAAAACCTTCCTGCTTGATCTGTTGGTGTTTCTTTAGGGAGGGTGGGGAGGGTGTCTATGCTCAGCTACCTTTACCAAGACTCTTCTGAGTTAAAAAATCCTAAAAGTCTGATTTCTACCTCACAGGAGCTATTGTTGCACTGAGTTAATGCTGGATGGAAAACCTCTTGGCATCCAGAATATTTGATGGCAATGAGCAGTGGGGCTGATGAGAACACGGAGTTTTTCCATTGTTGGACAGCTGTGTGTGTGCTGGCAGTGATAGGAGCACATGTTAAACTGCACACTGATCACAAAAGCAAGTTGAGGCTTTCTAGAGTACTGTGCTTCCCCTGATCCCCTGGTAATTCCTGTTACTTCATGACTACTTTCCTGTTTTTTAAGTGACAGAAAAGTGGTAGTACAGAGGAAATGGTGAAATGGGCCATTTACAATGAGTGCATGAAGTGCCAAGGAAAGCAGTTTTCCATTAACTTTCAACTGCACTGAGCTCTGAAATTTGCACTACTGCATTTGAGTTGATCTTTTAACTTCCACTAGTATTAACTCTGAATTTATTGTCCCTTCAGTAAGAGATATGTTCACAGATGCTTTAAATATGTGGTTAGCATGTCTGCGATAAGTCAGGTTGGGGATGCCTCTCTTGCAGCTCTCACCTCTCTTCCCTAGCCCTTGTGTATGCTTGGGCTTCTTTGGAAAGCCAGTAAAAAAATTACTATGGGTCTAGTTTTACAGGTCTGTCGGTGTTGAAAGTGTTTTGGGTACGTCCCCATGCAGTGGTTCACAGTGGGAAGGAGTGGAAGTGAAGAACTGCCAGGGGTGGGGTGGGAATGTGTTCCTGAGAGGTCTGCAACTGTGGCTGGGAGCCAGCTGCTCCCTTGGGAGGCAAAAACCCCCAGTACATCACCAGCTGCTGAGGCTGGGCTATGGCAGCTCCTGCCTGAGCCTCTGCTTCCTGCCTCCTGAGAGGGTTCAGCCCCTTCCCCTGCCCCAGGGCTGCCCCGAGGCTGTGTGAGCCCTGCAGCTGGGCTGTTCTAACTCCAGCTCACTGCTGGCTATAAACTCTTACATCTTTGGGAGTGCAGGGTGATTGTTTTAGCAGTGTGGTACTAGCTTGGTTTTAAATCTAGTTTCAGATTTGTCTGTCTAAGGCAGACTTAGCTGTCAAAGGAAAGGGTAATGTGTAATTAGAATGGCTTTGTAACTGTTCAAAGTGTGAATTGATAGATATTTAATCTTCTCATTTTAGTGCATAAACTGCTACATTCAGAACTACTACATAAACTGTTTAAAAAAAAGTTAGATGGTAAAGTATTTTGTTATGAATATCAATTTTTATTTTTCTAGTTTAATAAATTAATCCAAATTAAGCATCTCAGTAATTCTCTATAGATTCTGATATGGAAATGGTCTTCAAATTTGTATCTGTGTAATAGGATACTATAGAGATGAAAAAAGCCCAGTTATACTGTTGTGATTTTCTTGGTGTGGTCATGGGAGTCCTGCTATTTACTGGTCAGACTTTACTTGGGAATGTTGTGGTGCCATCTTTAATAAGTTTCCTTAATCAAGGAAAAGGCCATTTGAGAGGGTATAGAGCCTTGACAGTGGGTAGCACTAATTGTGGATGTGACACAGGAAACAACATGAGGAATATGCTAGAAATGGTGTGACTGAGCAGGCTTCAGCATTTCTAGGTGGAAATAGAAATTAACCATTAGTGTATGATCTGTTGTAACTGGCATTTCCTGACATGTGCATGACTATAAGAGTCAAGATGCTAGTTTCCTTGGGAACTTAGCAGTTTAAAATGGGCTTTTTTTTCCATTTCAGAATACATGAGCACATCTATCAGAAATGTTTGTCCTGGCCTTTGTGGAAGTTGAGCAGAAAATGTTTATATTTATCAAATGAGAAGCGCATATCTAGGTTAAGGGGCAGAAGTACACATTGCATCACTAGACCCCAAGAGTTTTGGAACAGTCACATCTTTTGACCTACATGTCCTGTTGTTTAGAGCAGCTGTCTCTGAGGAAAACTTTTAGTTTTGATTTTCTAGAACTTCACATCAAACTTGGCCAGTTTTCTTTAGAATTTTCATACCAGGTGTATCTGGCTTCCCAAAACATGGACATAACTTTTTACGAGAGAGAATAAGGATCTGTAATTGAGATAAATTTTGTGCTTACTTGAAAAAAAAAAAAAAAGAAAAAAAAAGAAAAATCAGTTAGAAGTCAAAATATAATATCCTGATTTTGAGGCATGCAAATATTTTCTGTTTTGTAACAGAGAGTTTTTGAGTAATACAGTAGTTTCCCCCTGCAGAGAAGACCTAGGCTCTGGAAGCCTGTGTCTGATGAGCAGCAGTTGGAAAGCAAGGAAGTTTCAGGTGATTCTCAATGTCTCTATAAAACTAGTATGAATGAACAAGAATGTTTTGGCAACAGATTGAAAATTTGTGAGCTCTAACATCCAGAAAAACATTTTAATCCATTAATTACTCTGAAACTAGGCTCTGATGGAAATAACCTTTTAGAAGATGCGTCAGTTAAGCAAATTAAATGGTACACCTGGGTGTTCAGAATGGGTTACAGCTGAAGGGAATTGGGACTCCTGTCCTATAGCTACTCCTTGATTGAGACAAACTTGATGTTTCAGGCAACCAGTGCTGCTTTCCACAAAGATCCTGATTTTCATTATTACCTTGTTATTTCTTGTAATTTTTTTTTTCAAGAAGCTGAAAAATTAATGACAGAAGCAAAATAGAGGTATCTATTGCAAAATTTAAGGGAGCAGTTAGTAGAAGAAAGAAAGCAACTTGTTTCAATCTTGTTTCCTTCTTGATTTGTACTACCTTTTCACATGAAATTCTAAACAGTCTTAAAAATGAAATTAATAGTGCATATTATGCTCCAGCATAGGCTCTTATTACAACATTTTGAATAACTTTATAATGGTAATAATAGTTTTATAGATGTGAGAAAAATAGTGACAGTATAACTCGTCAGAGTTATAAAGTATCTGATGACTGCTGTGTCATTCAGATGAGTTGGACTGAGACAAAAAGCTTTAACAAAATAGTGAGAAATAAGTGATCACTTAGATGAGGTAAACTTAGTTTTTATGAGATTGGAGTTTCTACAGGGAAGGAAGGAGTCGTTCTGTGTGAGAAGCAAGAACTAATGTTAGCATTCAGAGACTGTAAAGTAGCAAACAGGTTGTTATAGAGAAGTAAAATTAAATAGCCCATATTATTACATCTGGACCTGTCTTTGCAAGGCTATTGCTATTGCAGGTGGGCACAACTAAATTGGAAAACAAAGATCCCTGCAAGCCTAAGAGCCTGTGTAAAGCTTGCAAAAGCATAAAGAGCCTGCAAGTAAATGTGTTAAATACATGGTGACTCATAGGAATCCTGCTTGGCTGGTTCTCTGCTTTAGTGTTTTCTGCTTTAGTGTTTCATACACTAAACATCAGGAAAAAAACATCTGATTCTCCATAGATGCACCTAGTAGATAAAAGAAGTAAAATATTAGAAATTACAGTAAATCTCTCTCTATCAGCTAATCATGTAAATGCCGCATTCTGAGTCTTAATTCTGCTTGAAGTACGTCAAGGTGAAAACTGATGGCATATTTCATGGGGTAAGACAGTGCCTAACACAAATGAAGCCAAGAGTAAATGAGAAGTATTCATTTCACTGTATATTTATTGATTTGAGAGGGTTCATGACATTTATATTTTATCACAGTAATAGTCTGCTCCTTTCAAAAATGTGCATGGAGCAGAGAGTGTACATCCTGTTTAGTGTGCTGCTTCCTGGGCTCATGTCTTTAGCTTGCTTCTGCATTGGGTGATGCAGAGGAACTGACACTGCAAGGGGGTGTTAAATGAGGTATGGAGTAGGGGAGTTTATAAGAAATCAATTTCTAAAACTGCTAATATCTAATGAGAAGTCTTAGAGGACTGGATTTTGCTAGGAAAGAAGGAACAGGGACAGATAGAAATGCTGTGGTGTAAGGACCAAAATCCTCAAGTCAAATGTCATACTGCAAAGCGGATATGAATGGCCCTTTTGTTGTCCCTTCCTAATTACCTCCGGGCTGTAGCTGATGACACATGAGTGACTGGAGTTTATGCAAAGATGTGACTCAATTTCTACACTACAGCCAATGATGGTGATCATGTTTTTATTACTGGAGCAGCACAAGAATGGAGTAGACATAAATTTCTAATGCTTCATACCCAAGAGGAATATCTCCTTGGATGAGAAAGACATCCTGTTGACAACTGAGACTGTACCAGTATTAAAAAATATTTAAATTATGATGTTTTTTTCCATACAACCTCAGCACATCTCCAGTAGGGTGTAACCATACACATTACAGAAGTGCTTGCAAATTTACTAATTTATTAAGTTTTTTAAATGCTCAGCATTTCTCTCTAAGTTTAATTTTAGGAGTAAGTGCTTGTGGTTTGGTTTGACAGTAAATGGCTTACAAAAACCAGACTCTTCTTTCCAAGAATAGAATTAATTTGGCCCTGTGTATGATAGCAAAACATATTTAAGTGCTTCCGTTCTTTGCATTGATGAATTTGCTTTATGCACTCTGAACAAATTTTATTTAGTCTGTTATAATAAAATGCTTTTTGAAAAGAGCATTGTGATGCTTTTATATTTAATACTTAATTTTCTACTCCTTTAAGTTCTGCGTCTTGAAATTAGTTGTTTGTGAAGTGTATTGCTGATGGAAACCAGAAGGCTGATTACAGCCTGGCCAGTCAGAGGTGTTCCCACCTGCCAGTTACACCAGTGAGAGGCTGAGTTGCTGCAATTTTCCTGAGGCCTGGATCTGCCTGTCCTGTCTGCTCACTGCAGAGGGCTTGGTATTGGCATTGTCAGAGCCCTTCTCCACCTTCCCTGGGCAGGGACCACCTTGCATCCCAGCACTGAGATGAACATTCCAGCGTGGCTGCTCCATTTGTGCCATGGGAAAATTGCCACAACACAGCCTGATTCCCTGGGGTATTTCATGGCCTCAAAGTGAGTTGTGTCTCTTTCTTCACAATGTACCAGTGCTTTGCAGTTTTTGGTTGCAGTGATCTATAATGCTTCTTCTGAATCTACTACTGGGGTAGACTAGGCAACTGTGGCAGGTGCCTTATCACATAGATATCAGTGTGATATAGCTGGTTGAAATTGAAAAAGCAACAATTACTGTATTTTGGTATGTAAATGGGAACTTTTCATTATTGGTTCTTGTGAATTTTTCTTTCTTTAATACAGCTCCAAAAGAGCTCCAAACATATTTTGTTTCCCAAAGGAATGTGCTAGTTTAAAATATGAACTGTGATGTTTGGATAATTACTACCAGATTGGGCAATGTTAGCTTATTTGGACACACATACTCGAAACCTGGTTTCTGTTGTGATTTGCTTTTTTATATTGAGTAACTGTTGATGGATTTGCAGCTCTTAACATGGAGGAAAAACTTAGAAAAGGTGATTAGGACTTTTTGACTAGGCACCGCCTATCTGTGGCTCTCAAAGCCTTGATTTGCAGGCAGAGCATGGAGCTCCCACACCAGCATCACCCCACCCAGCCAGGAGCAGGAGTGTGCTGGGAAACCTGGAATGGTTACTCTGGCTAGTTGCACATCCTGTCAAGGAAATACAGAGTTGCCAGTTTGCTGTAAAACTTCATGCTCTTATATTTGTGGTCTGCAAAGTTGCTGTGGCATACTCGAGGAATGCCCACCTATTCTAGCTTGAGAACTGCTCAGAACCTGATGTCTTGGAGGTAACTTGGGTCTGTCTTATGTGAAGATTTGGTATAGGTATGTAGGCAGGAAGGCTGTTTGTGTGCTTGATACAAATATCCTTCTTGCTCATTCATTCTGGAATGTGGACTTTTGTAGAGCTTCCTGCTTTCAAAGCAGAGCAATGGAAACTGTTCAGACAGTGATATGTCCTCACCCGTGTTTGTATCTAAAATGACCCTAGGCTGGTCTGTTTGAATCTCAAGCTGTAGCAAAAACAGCTAGTTGCCAGGAAAAATACTCTTAAGCCTGTAATTGGGCTGCATAACTGCCAACAAAACAAACATGAATGACAAACTGCATAATTTATTCCATTCCTGACTTGGTAGTTTTTGTCATCTTGAAGCTGTGGTGTTCTTTAACCTTCTGCCTTGGGCCTCACCTTCTCAAGTGTCTTTGCTGTGGGGCATATGTCTACCTGAACTTGTCAAATTTTTAAAATGTGAAGGATTTTTTAACTGGCTAATTTTCCTCAGAGCAAGAAGTGTCCAGGTCTCTCTCGTTATGCTGGGAATTTTTTTGTAGCATTCAGTGGCAGAGGTGCACTGCTCTAGTATTGCCTGTGGCAAATCTTTTGTCCCTAAACTCTGTTCTTGTTCTTTTCTGAAGCTTCCATGTTTATGGCAGGGGAATATTTTGGTTTAAGTGTAACCTACAATAGGTTATTTGTAAAAAAGAAAAAAATAGGTCCCAAATAATCTACCTGATCTTTATATAAATTCATAAATTGTACCAGAAGAAATTGTAAAGGGGTATGAAGATCCTTCATGAGTCTCTGACAACCAAATGTGGATGATCCTTATTGCTGGATTTATCTGGATAACAATGCCAAAATTGCTCGATCCTGTATGCTCCAGCTTGGTTCTGCTCTCCCAATTTCTGGTACTGATTTTTCAACTAGAATCTTGTTAAGCATAAACAAGAAGGTTGCTGGATATTCCAGCCCAAAGGATATGCATACCTGTCTTTGAATACTGAAGAGAAGCTCTTTCTGGATTATACAAGTGCTTTTGGTATTTTGCTGCATATAGATTTCAGATTTTGGAAACTGTGACATTTTCTTGGGGAAGCCCCCATACCTGCAGCTTCAGTACTCTCAGAACTTAGATAAAAGTGTACTAAGTTCTGCTAGTCAGTCTGACTACTTTAGGTGGCTGCTTATCCATATGAGCAACTTGGTCTTCTTGTTTTAGGCTGGCAGGTTTTTTCTGAAGGTGTTTGTGAGCAGGAGGTGATGATACAAATCCATCTGGATTACTTGGATTTGTTAAACTATGAATGGGCAAGCTGGACTGAGGCAACAGGTTAAACAACACCAATAAAAAGCAACAGGGCTTAGGAGCAGCAAGAACCATGAAGATTACACAGGCAGTGTTATTTGATTTTGTTTTGCATTTTTAGTCTTAGCCTCTCGTATAGGCTGATTGTACATGCCCTTGTTGCATCAAATTTCTTTAACTGAAAACAAATACAAAATGTGTAGACCACGAAGAAGCCCATTTGGAAACACTAAACAAAAAGGTTAGCATGTCCAAAGGGGCTGCAGCATGGTACAGCCACTAGGGAGAATTTGAGATCATCTACTGACAAAGGCTGGAAAAAAGCAGGTTGTGTCCCAGTGTGCAAGGATGCAGCTCAGATAACTCACTGTAGCATTCCCATTTTCATCATCAGATGCTGTGTCCATAGTGGGAGCACTCGTGCTGAACTGGAGTGAGATGACTCATCTCTCCCTTCTGAGCAGAGGAAGCAGGGAAGAGCAGGGCAAGTCCTTTCAATAACTGAGCTCTCTGCTCTCCTGAGAATTTACTGTGGAGGTGAGGCGTGGTTGTCAATCTTAGCCCACTGACACTGTAAAAAGCCTCTAAGTGCTTAATATAAAACTGCAACACAGCTGCTTAATAGCCCTACCAAAGTGTAAAGTGTCCAAAGAATTGTTAAGACTGCTTAAATTGAGTGATTAAAGGGGAATATTTCTCATACAATGTCAAAAATACAAATATTTCTAGTAAAGGGCTGGCAGTTTCTTCTAACTAGCCTTTACAGCTGCATAATAATTTCCTAAGACTTGCAAATGAGTGCATAGCATAAAAATTACTCATTTTGATTAGTCTTGTGTCAGACCTTAATACATGACTGGGTTTTGGGTGCTTATTCTTTCTAGTTTTTCTGAAGAACGGAGTATTTTACTGCCTTATTTGTTCTGCAGGCATGCAGTGAGTATTCGCTGCCTCCAGGATGGGGTGCTCTTAAGATGCAAGCCTGTGGTCAGGCTGCAGTGAGAGTGACCAAGGGCAAAGGGGGAGTTTGCTGTAAAGATGAGGTTTTCCCTGGGGAGAACCAGCTGTAGGTGTGGCTCGACCAGTCTGCAAATTCATCTGCTGTGCTCAGTTGTGGACAAGTGTGAGGATTTTTGGGCCAGTGTGGTTTTTTTTTTTTCCCTTTTCTCTCATGTATCCTCGCTAAAGGAAAAGCATGCGAAATTTAAAGCTATTTGCATGCATCGGGACTATTGAACATAAGCCTGGGCATTGACAGCAGCAAAGCTGCTGTGTCTGTGGCTCTCCCATTCAGTTTAGGCCTCCTACGGTTTATTTTTGCATCAACAAATTAAGTGTGAAAGCAGCGTACAGCAAGCCCGAAACAGCTAAAAATAAGCTCGGTTATGTGCAGAGAAGGGCAGCGTTCCCTCGGTGATCCCGGCTGCCGTCGGAGTAAGTGGAGATCGATCGATCTAATGTCTGGGCTCGCCTTGCATAAAAGAAGGGCTGTGGCTTTAAGTAATCGCTGGCTGCTTGTGCCAATTGCAGGAGCTGCAGTATCTGCCGCTGTCGGAGCGCTGGGCGCGGACGCAGGATAACCTGCGGAGGCAAGGTCCAGCCTTGCCGCCCGGCCCCGGCCGGACCTGCCCGCCTCGGCGGTGCCGCCGCCGCCCGCGCGTCGCCGATGAGGGCCGGGGGGCCGAGCGGGGGGCTGCCGGCGCTGGAAGATGGGCTGCTCTAGCAGCAAGCTGTGCCTCTATTCTCAGTGCGCTGCAGCAAGGGTAATGAGTGCTTGTTTCGCAGGGAGCCGGCGGTGGAGCGCCCTGCCAGGCGGCCGTGCGGACCTGGGCACCCCGCGCGTGGCGTGGGGCGGTGACCGCGGGCCGTGCCTGCGCCGCCCCCGGGCTGCGGGTCCGCGGCACAGGGCCTGGCCTCCGGGGAAAGCAGGGAGGTGGATGGGGGCTTCTGCTGTTCTATGGTCTGTTCACACGTGCTGCGTGATTGTCTCCCTATGAGAAACACCATCTATCTTAACATTAGGAGCTGTGAGCGGCAGGGTGGGTTGTATTCAACTTTGAACAGGGCTGTGCCTTTTCTTCATGGAAGACTAAGCATTTAACAAAGTTGATGGTTTTCTGTTTGAGTAAGCTTAAGATAAATATTTAATGCATGCCTCTTTCACATATACACTATACTTCTGTGCCCTTGACATCTACCACTTGATTTGTTCTGGAGGCTTATGTTGCTACACCCACCATAAAATATATAATTAATTGCTGCAAAGTAGGATTTTAATTGCAGAGATGTCCTGGAAAATGCGGTTCTTTGTTTTAAAGTATAACTTCCTTAACAACAGAAGAACATCTGTTTATATTGTAGCAGCTGAACTGTTATCCTAAATGAGTCATATCTTGGCTTCTTGCTCTTGTTTTTCCTACAGAACACATGGAAGTTAATTACTGGAAGGTACCCTGCTCAGACCACTAGTAACCAAACATTTGGGGTTTTTTGTTCTTTTCTCTGCAGAGGGAAGAAGCACTGAAGCAGCGGAAAGCGTTATCTCAAGAGCTACTTAACCTTCGAGGAGAGCTAGGTAAGAATTTATTTTTGCGTTTATCATGAAGCAGAAATGCAGCAGATCTGCAGAAGGCAGATGCCCTGGTACTGTAATGGCAGTCATTTAATTCCCTGACTGGATTCCGCTCAGATGCTTTCAGTGCTGCGCAGCCCTGACAGCGTGACCCCAGGTTCACCGAATTCCTGGCACTGATCTCACTGCGCCTTGCAGGGCCTCCTTACAAAACATGTGTCTGATGACCACAGCACTCACTTCCAAAAAATGGGAGGATGGCTAACAGCATATATACTTCTGTTTGATCCCTAACTAATTTTTATGCTGTCTTCTAGAGATTTGCTAGCAAAAAATTCATAAACCTGTGAAACATACTGTGCAAAATCTGCATTTTTGCCTTAGTGACCTGTAGGTGACTGAGCATAAAATTAACAGAAGGAAATGCTTTCAGGCTGATGAGATTAAATCTTTGAACTCATCCTAGTGGATGGCTATAACATGAAATTGAGCTATTATGTGCAGGGGCTGGTTTTGCCAACTTTGAAGCTTGATTTAAATGCATTAAGAGGTAGCTCCATGTAACGTATTTGAACTTAGCAGATGTTACAGGTGGTCTCAGTAGGGGCTGGCTTTGAAAGAGCCTGGCCTTCCCCTGCCTTTGCAACCCTCTGTTCTCCTTGTAGCAGCATTGCTGCAGGGGCAGCCATGGCCCCCCCAATGCAGTGAGCTGCCTGGGGACCTAAGGCAGCTGAGACTATTGCCTGGTAGTGCTGTTTTGCCAAAGCTGCCTGCCCTGACTTCCGTATGTGACTGAAGGAATGCTGGGACTGGAGCAGAGAAAAGGGAAGGAGTAGCAGGGTGCAAGGTTGTGTCCCCCATCAGCTGCAACTGATGTTTCTATTACCCTAAAGTGACAACAGGACTAGAGTTTTAATGTGGAAAAGGCCTTCTTGGATCACTAAAAAGTTGTGTTATAAACTTTATAAACCAGATTTATAAACTTTATAAACCAGATTTCTTTCTATTTATGTACTTGATGTGATTCTCTGAGCAACCCTATTTGTTTACCTCAAGGAAATTACTTCAGAAGGATTGCTGTCAGAGTAAAAAAGTCTCTTTCCTTCTCTAGGCTTGCATCTTCAACATTATTTTTCCTTTATCAACCTATGTACTATGTTTATCACTTACCTAGAAAGGGAAAATTCTGCTTAGATGGGTAGACCAAAAAGCTGGCCAACACTTTTGCCATTACCACATTTGAGGGTTTTGGTGGAGTTCGGGTTTTTTTTGAATGCTTAGCTCTTTGTAAGGATGCCTCATGCTTAAATGAGCTTTCCATAAACTTATCTTCCTGCTTTGATCAGCAGCCTGATGAGCTCATAAATGAGACTCCCATTGCAAGCATGTGCCATTCAGTAGGTTGATAACTTGAAAAAACTTCAAATGCAACTGTGCCTGATGGATCTGTGACACCCGAGTGCCCAGAGCTCTCAGCCAGGGATGCTAGCTGATGTGATGCTGGATGCCATTGTCACCTGTTCCCCTCACAGAGCTGACCTTCCTGGGTCAGTTCTGCAGGAGCATCTGAATGGCAGCCTGGGGCTCACTTCCTTTGTAAGGTTTCCAGACCATGGTTTCATGAAGCATTTATTTATCTTCATGCAGTTCCTTTGTCTTAACCACGTCACATGTCTAGCCTGTCTGTACTGCTCTCCTCAGCATGTAAAGGGAGTGGATTTCATTATAGAAATGAAAAACTATCCAGGTCTTCAATTCTGTCTACCTTCAAAAGGAACTTGGTTTGGGGTTTTTTTTGAAGTTAAATTAATAATTTGTTGACAAGGTGTGAGAAAAGCATTCTTAAAACAGTAGCTTTATCTGAAAATAATCTGCTTAAATACATACCTGCTAATCAGCTTTCTATTGACACTGTTAAATGGATTCGGCTGAACTTAAGATTTCCATAGACTGTTTTGACGTAAGTACTGTGGATTTTCATTCACAGTACAATCTAAGCATACATTTGCTGGGAAAGATAAGTGCTGTTTGAGTCTTAGTTTGGCCATGTAGATGTTTTGTGGAGTTCCAGTTGCCATTTGTGGAGTCCCAGTTTCCAGTTGGTTTGCAGTCTGGGGACAGACACTCTTGAGAAGAGGAACCGGGTCTGCACAGCCCAGTGGAGCCTGTTCTCTGCATGCTGCTGAGTTTGAGGGTATCCTGATGCTTGTGCAGTTTAGACTTCTCAGTTTCTTACTTTGACGTTTAACTGTGCATGTTCCCAAGCTCCTTGATTTACCTTGCAAGACCAAATTTACTTGCTGTCAAATGGTCTGTTTTTCAGGGTTATTGTGTATGACCATTTCTACCAAAATACTTTTTTGTTAAATGGTTTAAATAGGCATTCCTGTCCCAGAATGTGACTGTGCCAGCCAGGTGATGGTTACCAGGCAATGCTTTCTGCTCTCAGTAGCTGGAAACATGCACAAGGATTAGCAGTGATAGGTGTTTGGGGATGGGCTTTTCCAAAGGGAGTTCAAAATCAGGAACAGTTGGGTTCTGAACTTGGGCTTCCTTAAAATCTCCAGCTACTGGTTTACTGATATTGGCTTAAATGAAAGCACAGTAGTTCTGGGAGCCTGGAGCAGCTAAGGATGTCCTGCTTGTTAACTGTTTCTCTTATGATGCAAGCTAGTACGTAAACTTCTAATTATTTGTTTAATTATGTAAGTAGAATTTGCAAGGGCTGCATATTTCTTGAGAGGTATGAAACTGTTCCTCTAAATCAATTGCACTCCACATTGTTTCAGAGCCTCCTTGCAGCCATGCTGGATGTGATCCAGCTGAGTCCTGTACAAGATAGCAGGTGCAAAGTTGACTCAGCTGGCGCCAACCTTGGCCCTTTGAACATTTCCATTGCTGAGCCTTTCTGCGTGGCCTGGAGAGGCCTGTGTGTACCCTGGACAGACAGCCAAATGCCAAACCCCTCCCTCTCACCTCCAGCTGCTGCATGGCAATTGCTAAATGTATTTCCTTCAGAATACCTTCATGTTCTTTTTTATTACTAAATTATCTTCAAGATGCTTTGGAAGTTCAGATAGAAGAGACTGTTGTGTTTTACAGTGAATGTGATTCGGTTTTCAGGTTAAGGTGATCATTAAAAATACTTAATAGGTAGATGCTTCTTTCACTCACTTGAGACAGGGCCTGACTTGCCACACTTCACAGACTTGCCTGTTTGCCTGCTTGAACATTCTGTCACTTGTAGTGTTTGCAGCACATGGGATATGAATTTACTTCCCAGCAGAGAATTGAGTGCTTCATGTTATTTATTCAATCATACCTGCTTAAATGTTGCTTAAAGCAGGCTTCTTTGGCTACCTGCCTTGTCTAACTTGCCCAAGAACAAAAATATGCAATGTGGTTTAATGTCCTCTATAATTAGTCTTATTATGGAAGTAACACCAGAAAGAGAACGAAGAGAAACCTGGTCATAAACTTGAAAGCATTTTTGGGAAGAAGAATTTTCAATATTGAGAATCTGCCAATACCATAAATTAATTACTATATAGATATAAATATATATATTGTAAAGAGAAGGAAATGAGCCTGTCTGTAGTAGATTTACTGGTCAAGAGAACATACAGCTTGCAGTGTGAAATACAAGGTTTGAGCAATTAAATGTTAGTGCAGTGTAATATCACGTAGTACTAAATACTTGAGCTTTTTTTGTGGTAATTATCCCCATTTCACATCCCCCACATCTATTAAAATGCTGACAGTTTACTGTCCTAGTGAACTGTGGTTTAGAATTTCAGACAGTCTAATGCCTTTTCATAAATCATCACTAAGCCAGTGAGTGACTTGGACAATTTTATGAAGATAACTACTGTTTGCAAACCATTTAATTCAGGGTTCAAAAAACCCATTGTATTTTATCTTAGAGCTATGGTTATGGTAGCTTTAGGGGAATGTAAATTCAAACCTGTTTAAGCTAAGCAGTTTAGCCATAAGGGCTGTATTGGATGATGGTTTTATAATTAGAGCAAGGAAAAAAAGTGAAAGGAGATGCACACTTGCAAGGTCTTATCTCTTGGCTACTTTTAGTGAAAATACAAAATAGCTTTCTTGGAGATACAGAGACAATTTTTGTAGTCCTCTCCTTCAGCTGCAGCCACTGTTGCTGTGGTTTGGATGTGCTGCTGTTTGCGCTGTGCAGGAGTTGCCTGTTCCTGGTTCTCCATGCTGCTCTTGCAAACATTTGTTTGATGATTTTGGCATTTAAAAAGCTTTGTAGTGAAATACCCAAGATGCAAGTGGCTGATGTTAACTACTACAAATAAAGGGTTATTTTATATGTCAAAACCAGCACTTCTGCTCTGAAAATGTGCTGTTACCAAATCTCAGAAACTTTTCATGATTTCTAAAGGTCATGGTTGAATGGAAAAGAATGAGGCTCTTCATTTATAATTAGAGGTGTTAAGAAGCCTAAAACCACAGATTAATCTTGCTCCCTGCTGTCCTGATACAGGGAGAGACAGTTGTATGATTGGGAAGAGAAGTTGGGACAACCAAGTGGAGGAAAAATATTAATATTTGGAGGGGAAAAAATGAATTAATGGCTATGCTATATGAATAAAGAAGTAAAAAGATTGCTTCTGGCTGCCAAGTATAGCATTCCATATACACTATCCTTAAAGCTGTTTAGTGTTGCAGGTAAAATGGAGCAAACTTCACAGACAGACAAGTAGTGCATCTATTCATCTCTCTGGCTTGATTTTTCCCTGAAATGCAGTTGGACCATTTGTTTTCTGTTGTTTTTTTTTTTTTTTTTGCTCAAGGTTTGTGTTCTAAAGATGTGGAGTTGTAGAGAAAAGCACTTCAAGAAGGGAAAGGAAACACAGTATTACTGTACAAAAACTACGAAGGATGCACTTCAGGTATCTCTGAAGTGGACGAGAAGTTGAAATAGATTTGTGTGTTTGCTACTGGAAAAACACATGTTCTATTTACCAGTTTTTCTTCCAAGTTTAGCATGAGTTCAGTGAGATTACTCTTCAGTTGAGCAGCAATCAGCTTTGGTTAGCCAGTGGCTACATGGCCATATTAAGGAATTTGGGACAAATCATGAAAAAGGCAATTTTCTTAAAAAAAAGTAGAGCAGTCATAAAATAAATGATTCAGTCTGCAGAGGGACAGGACTGTGCAAAATACTTGCTGCACCCATTTCAATCTCAAGTATTTAGATAAGCTTTGGTTTATGGGACATCTCATAATTTCAAATTAACAATTCTTTAGTTGGTGTTTTTCCTGAAATCAAGAAAAACCACGATCAGTTTCTTGCACCACCATGATACTGGGAGCTCCCAGGTTGTGTTGGAGTTCTGCTTCTTGTTTGGATGGCAGGGATATAAGTCAGGCTTGTGATGTGCAAGGAAGCGTTGCAGCCTCCAGCTTTGTGGAGGCCAGAGTTTCCTTTATGGTAACAACTTTGAACTGCTAGTGCAAGTTTCAAAAGTCTTTTGTTTGCCTTTGTAACATTAGTCCTCTCATAAATCTGAATTGCAAACTGCCTGAAGGGGAACTGATGTGTCTGTTTTCTTTGACAAAGGCGTGGTTTGCTATTTGCTTTTTTTCTGAAGTGCTTTGCATCATCTGAAGCTCTGCGTGCTGACATTTAAAGATAAGGCAATGATAGGCAGCAAATTCCTCTGGCTAACTGGAGGCAAATGAATAGCTCTGGCCTTGCAAATAAAGAATTTGATGCTTCTTCCTCTGTTGGTTATAAACGAAGTGGGTCATTCGAAGCATTTTGCTGCAGTTTCCCCAGCTGAGCCATGCAAGTTGCCTGCCTCTCAGCTGTGCCCTTACTCTGCTGCAGAAGGTCAGCTCCATCTGCACGTGGTTGGCTGTGTAACTCCTCCATTTGGCTTGCTGCCTGGTTCTTGGCATTGTCATACAGTGTCCCCTAACAATGGTGTTACCTCTTCTCCAAAAATGTGGCAATGCAGAGTATATATATTGAGTAACTTTGTGCCACTGCAATGTGGTAGTAGTGTGAAAGCTAATTTATTTTTTTTCCCTTTCCCTAAGGGAGCAGTTGTAAGAGAAGTTTCTGAAACAAATAAAGATAGGGGAGCAAAAACTTCTTTTGGTGCTGCTGCAGAAGGTAGCAAAAACTGTGAAATCTGCTTGAGTTGCAGAGAATGTTGTGGTAGGTCTCAGTTGAGCCTCTGTTGCATCGTTGCCAGTCAGAGAATGAAGAGCTTGGCCTAAATCTGTCCAGATCAGCACATCCTTTGCACAGAGCCAGCATAGCTAAGCTTGCTGTTAAGCCTGATTCAGGTAGACACACATGTAGATTGATTTCCATGCAGTACAGCTCGCTCTCTTAACACTTTCTAGTTCCACTGCAGGTTCCAAGTGATGGCAGCAGGTCCAAGATTATTTTCAGTTCCCTTAAAAGAGTATCATCCATCAGGTTACTCACATGCTTTTAATGAGCTGTAGCAAAGGACAGTAAGACACGTGTAACTTGAGGCACTCCGCTGGGGCAGGCTGCTTTCCCCTCAGCTGACCCATTACTACTTTGGGAATCAGTCCCTGAGGATACTGTAATTTATTTATCTTAAGATTCAAACACTCTTGTGATGAGAATTTCCTGTACTGCCTGTACAGAAATCCTTGCCTCTTCCCATGCTTTTATATAGAGTTTATATTTACACTGTTTGGGCAGCGTGCCAGTCTGCTGTGAAGTGCATGCATGCATGATTTCTGCCTTTGAGGATCAAGTTAACATTTTAGTTGATTTTTCTCCTAAACAGCCACTCATCTGACTAATTTATTTTAAACCATAGCACTATAGAGTCTGTACAGAACCAGTGTTGCACAAGGTCAGTGACCACACACGTGGGTTAGAGATGCTGTTTCACCTTGTTTCCAGGCTTTGGGTGCAGCTGGAACTGCATCAGGCATTTGCTGCAGTCATATAAACAGTAGGAGGATGACTCCTCCCATTCAGGCCTGGCTGGCTGGACTTGGGCATCTATATTTCAAACTCAAAAATGCAAGTTGCTAACTTCTGTTTTGCCTTTCAAGCAAGCAGCTGCAAATATGGGGAGACAAACTTAGGCAGCCTTCTTAGCAGACCTGTGTTAATGCAGATGTAAAGAGAGTTGCAGAGCATTTATCATTTCTTAATACTCTGCACTTTTTGCCTAAAACCATTTTCTGTCTTGCATATTTAAATATCTCATGCATAAACACATGAGGGTACCTTTCAGATTGGCAGATCTGTATCAGGTCCATGTCAAGCTAGAATTGCTTCTTTGCTGTATATCTGAGTATGGGTGTCATTAAACATGCAGTTTTTAGGAAATTAGGACTTTCAAATTTAGCTAAGTGGTTTCTATGTCAAAAAGTGAAGTACTCCGACAAATATTCTACTGAATGGGATCAAATAAGGTAAAGTAGCAAATACAATTAATTGTTTTATTGGAGCTCTTCAGTGTCTCTCATGAGACATTCCTCCTTCCATGTCGTGTCAATCTGCCACACTTGTGCTTTTTATGTAGGCTCCTGGCTTAGCTGGGTTCAATTCATTCTCAGCCTAAGAAACATGGAATTTGATATTTTTGTGAAAATCTGTTCATGTGTCCTTGGAGGCACACATTTAACGGATAAATCATAATTGTCTTTGTATATAACCATGTTACTGTGTAATGTGTTCACTGTTTTTAATACCTGTAAATGAAGATGTGACTTTTGTATTGAACTTGATCCAATTCCTTTCTTTTTCTTTTCTTTTTTTCTTTTGACATCTTCAGTAACCACTTCTGCAGCTTGTGAGAAATTGGAAAGAGACAGGAATGAACTGCAAATTGCTTATGAAGGGTATTTGCAGAAGTTAAACCAGAAACATAATGATGACTTAGCTGAGGTGGAGGAGAAGCTTAAACAGTTTTACACTGCAGAATGTGAGAAACTCCGAAGTATCTGCATTGAGGAAGCTGAAAAGTATAAAGCCCAACTCCAGGAGCAGGTTTGTAACACCCAAAGTAGAAAAGTTCTCTAGCAACTGCTTTCTGCTACAAATGAGCCTTCAGAGAATCCTGGGGTTTGCTAATAACAGTTATTTAATGTGAAATTCCACTTCATTGCGGCAATAAAAAATACTACCACACTAAGCTGTACAGATCTTGGGCTTATGTTTAAATGTGGTGGAGACTGGTTGTGTTCTGCCAGCTTAACTTATTTCTAGAGCTCCATGGGCTATTTGGGTCAGCTTGAGTTTTAAGATTTCTAGAAACACACCTGCCCTCTTAACTTGCTTTGCAACTCAATGCTTGGGAGAGATGCACACGTTTTCCTTTGGTAGTGGTAAACTGTAGGGCATCATTCTCATTTATTAAGTCTTATACATGGCTTAGCTTCTACTTTTGAATCCGGCTAGACCATTTTAAATATACTTGACATAGTGCATAAAGCCATTGAAACAATGCTTTAAACAAGGGTTAAGTTGATACATGTAAGGGGAGAAAAATCATGTTGTCATATTGCAGGTGGACAATTTAAATACCACACATGAAAGCTTTAAGCTGGAACTTGAAAACAGGCACTCAGAAAAAGTAGAGGAGCTGAAAAAGGAGTATGAATCCTCTTTTTCAGGCAAGTATTTTGTATTTAAGTACATATGCTATAGTACTGCTAGTCACAAACAAAAGTATTCAGATGTTTTGATCATTGTGTCCCCTTCGCTGTTCTTTGTTTAATGTTTAAAAACTTTGGCTGAACTCCTTCCGTTGGAACTGACAAGTCTTATTTTACATACAGCAAAAACCATGATCCAATTGTGAATGAAACTTTATAAACAGTTTGAGTGAAAGTGACTTTTTCTTGCAGTAAAAGACACCTGAACTGCCCTCAAAATCTCAAGTGATGGAATAATTCCTCCCACCCCTTAGTTCTGTAAGGAGCACCTCAGAATTGAAAATGAGGATGAGTAGGGTTGTGTGCCTTCCATAACGACATGGATATGTTAAGAAATATCCTACACTGTGTACTGTACACTGTGGCAGAGGTGTTTTTCAGGGAGGGGGTGGTGACATGCTCAGGTTTAAATGACATTGTGTCTTATTGATTTAAATGATGATGATTTCCATCCTCCTTCCACTCCACTTGATAGCTAAGTTTTCAGTGATACTTTTTTTGTCTTGAAGACTGGTCATGCTTTTATTGCTTTCAAAGAGCAATCTCCTCTGCATGGCATCCAAAGTAGGAAAATAAATGTTTTTTTAGAAGTTTCAATTTCCACAATTTCAATTTTTGCTTTGTTTCCTTCCATAAACTCAACTTGTGTCAGATGTGACCTGTGCTTAGTAAGTCCATTTGTTGCATGCAGATGGATGTTCCCAAAATGGACAGGCTGTTTGCTAATGAAATGGATATGTGAGGGGACAATCCGCAAATCTGAAGTGGGAATAAATCTGATACTTCATAAATGCTTTACATCAGTTAATGATAAATGTTCTGTGTTGCCATCAACTGTATCTATGCATATATTTGTAGGCTGGCTCTTCAAGCTGTTTATTTTCAAAAAGAATTTTCATGTCTTGTGTGGTATTAAAAATCTGCAAAAATAATTTGTTTTAGAGCTCAAGAGTACCCATGAATCTGAAAGAAAGTCGCTTGAAGATTCCTTTAAAGAGAAGCAGGAGTTGCTGGAGGTTTGTTAAGGGCTGGGTTCATTGCAACAGTTTAAAACTTGAAAAGGAGTTTGGATAGATGCACTGAATTCTTGGCCTAATGATACAATATATTTACATTTCAGAAAAGAATCGATGAACTAAAAAGTGAAAACAACTCTCTGAGTGAGAAGCTGAAATTAGAAGAACAAAAACAAATAGCCAAAGAAAAAGCCAATCTCGTAAGTCTTGATCTTCCACAGTAATGTGGATGAACAGATCTTGCCTGGGTTTATTTTATTGCATAATGCAAAAAATTTGCAATGAAGCCTGATAGGGGTCCCATACTTAGTAGTATTTTTTTGTAAATGGCTCATCAGCCAGACATTTTTCACAAGCACTGTGATGCTGTGTATTAACTTTACCATTGTAATTCTATAAAGCTGTTGAGTATCTAAGTCAGAGGTGTAACTAATAGCCCACCTAAGCTAAACTGAAGACTCATGTGTGTACAGGAGTTGTACCCACAGCATTTTTGTGCACAGTCAGTAACTGTTGTACAGTGCTGTGATCAGTGTGGGCTTGCATCACTAATGCAAAGCTCATTTCTAATGCATTTATTCAAATGTTGATTCTTTCTTTTTCCTGGTTTATCCTTCAAAGAAACTTTTATTTGTGTCCTGCCTTTCCTCCCAAGGCTGCTGTTGCCTCTGATGCTCCTGGGAGAGAAATGTGTTCTGAGAGAGAGTTTTTTTATGCATTGGGTGGTGGGGCTTAGACACAAACATGCTTATCTTTCTGGTTACTCAGAAGTAAGTGGAATACCAGTGGTATTGTTTATTCCACAAAGAAATTCCATGCTTAAAGCCTCAGTTAGGATGCCTCTAGTGGAAGTTGCCCTAGTTTTCACTGGAATTTGTTCTGTATTGTTTTCTCTTATTGCTTATTCTAGTGGCAGGACAGAGCTGCCACAAGATCTGCACCCACAATATGTTGCTGTGGCAGCGGGAGTTTGAGCTGTAATTCCACAGGCACGCTCAGATGTTGCTTAAATTAAAGGAGCAATAGTCAAGTGCCTTTACATAGCTGCAAATGTGCTTTGTGCTTTCCTGGCAGCATAAGATGCATGATAAGCTTGAGACTTGTCTTTGGAAAAGCACCAGTTTGACTCAGCATACTCTTCTGTACTAAGCACAAATTCTGCAGTATTGGAATTCCCAATAGCCCTTTGAAGAGAGAGATGTATTTCCACCTCTCTGGTATCATTTAGGTAGTGTCACTTGATATTGCAGGTTTTTGCTAAAAGATGTAGGCCTTTCAGTCTTTTTATTTGCCTGTGTGTTCTCCTCTGAGTAGCTAATGTGGGGGCTCAGACTTGACTTTAAGAACACATTTTAAGACCATTGGACTTGAGGGAAAGAAAATAAAGTGAATACTGAACATACTGTAACATTTCAGCTTTTCAGGATTGCTTTCCTTGTTAGCTCCTAGATTCCATGTTAAAGTCACAAAACAGGAACAGATTATCTGCTGCCTTCACTGAGGCAGCACAGCATGCATCACCCTCACACAGCATGCTTCACCCTCACACTGACTTCTCAAAAGCTAAACAAGAACCACTACTGCAACAGGCCTTAAAAACAAGCAGGAGAATGACCTCGGTGATGGAGCCCCCATTACTTGTGACACGTGCTGGCCCTGTGCCTGTGGGCCCACACCCCACAAGGCTGCAGGCACTGCCCTCCTGTCCGAGGTTTGTGCTGTGGCAGTGAAGCTGTTACTCAGTGCAGTGCACCTGTGTTCTTACCCAAATGCACTGAAACAAGTTTTGTTTGATTTTGAAGATAAACTTAGTTACACAACATGCTTAATCATTGATTGAGTTCAGCTCATGTTCCATTCTCACTATCTGGAAGTGGACTCAGATTTGCTCTATTTTCCCTTTTTTTGACTGTGACTGCCTTGAAATGCAGACAATCTGTTTTACTCTGCAGTGTTTGAATGGTTGCTTACTCTGGAAAACAGGTCCTTGAGGCAGCCACATCTTACCCTGCTGCGGCCTCCTCCTGATCTCCCTTCCACCTCCCAGAAAACAATACAAAAAGGAAAAATAAAAAAGTCCTATCTTGCTATATTGTAGATAAGTTGTGGATGTGTACCAGTGCAAAATTTTTATGTATAGTTGCATTTTCAGGCTTCAGAAGAATGTAAAGCTGAAAACTTTCAATTTCTGCTTATGAGCCAGCTACTTTCAGACCCAAACCAGGGAACATAAGCTACAGTCAAGTTCAGAACTTAAAATTCTGGTGCTTTTTTGAAGTATTCCAGTGCCTGAAAACTCTTCAAATGTTTACTCTAATTATCTCTTGGGATGGGTTATGAGTAATATGAAATAAAATTTGGAACTCCTAGCCTTAAGGCCTTTGGGCACTCCTATGAAACAAGTTTTGCTGTGACAGCATTCATGCCTTCCTTTGATTCACAAGGGTTTTTCATGTCTGTGCATTAAGTGTTTTCTGAACAGCTTCTGATGAAGCAACTGCAACTGTCCACCTACCCTGAAGGACAAACAAAAAACAAAGAGAAAGTGATATCAGATCTTGTTATTTATTCTGGTGTTTGACTTGATTTCATTTAGAACAAGTAACTCGTTACCGTAATTATTTCCTTGTTTTTTCAGAATAGCAGAGAAACATCTAAATTATTCCTGAAATTCAGGGTACTAAGCAAACTCTCTGGCAATCTTTCAGAAAAACCCACAGATTATGTACCTGGAACAGGAGCTGGAAAGTTTGAAAGCAGTGCTGGAGATCAAGAATGAGAAACTCCATCAGCAGGACATAAAGCTAATGAAGATGGAAAAGCTGGTGAGCATTCCTTGGGTCTGGCATGCTGGGGCTGTGTCTCTGACTTGTGTTCCTATAATGAACTTGGGCTGGACAGACTTACATGCAAGAATTCATAGTTTTTGTTTAAAAGGAAACAGGAATTCCTGATGGGACATGCTCACATTGCAGGTACAGTGTTGGGATATATGTCAAGAGGCAAACAAAAAAATGACCCGATGCTCTAAATGACCTTTTAACGTCATTAAGACAACTGCTGGTTTGCCGAAACTGTTGCTATGTTAGTACAGTTATCTGGGAGCCTCTTCCCCTAAAGAACAGAATCCTTACCTGCTACATTGCTCAAGTGGTATGGAAGATAGATTGCAGTGTCAGGAATGCATTAGGAAGGAAATGATCCTAATTTAACAAGAAGGGATCAAATATGAAGTGGAGTAAGTCTTGATTAGCTTAGGCCAATCATTTTACGTGTTAAGCTGCTTGTTTAGCTGTGTGACTGTCTCTTTGACCTGTGTGTAATTCCACATGAAAATTCAATTTCAGAGGCAGGACTTGTAATCCCTTAGCATGCTGTTATTTGTGACAGGACAGGGTCCTCCTCCTGGGTGGGGCCTTTGAACACTGTTGTAATACTTGCTTAAGCAAGACTTTAATGAGGAAGTATAGAAAGAGGTTTGGATACAAAGGAACACATTGATGTCAGTTGTTCAGTATTGTGCAGCAGTGTATGTTACTCTAGTCTGCAGTTACTGGCAAATTGCTAGCAAACCTTCATCTTTTCCAGCAGACATTGGCCTCAGTGTAAAAGGCCTTGGACCATGCAACCACTTAATCAGTTTTTCCTTTTATTTTTGATAATGTCCTCCAGCAGTGATGTGGAATGAGAAAAGCAAGAAGGAAAGCTGTTTATCAGGGGAATTCTTGAATTTGTCGTGTTATTTCTAGACAGTCTTCTGTCTAGAAAGGTACTACAGTGTCTAAAACTGCCCATCACTGGCAGAAATTACTGGAATGTGCTGGTTAACAGCAATCCTCCTTGTTGGCATCTCATCAGCACAAGTGGCCAAGCGCCAGTGTTATGCAAGGATAAGCTAAGTAGGATGTTTTTGTGTGTACTGTAACAAGCTCTGCAAACTCCAGATTGCCAACATCTCTGATAGCTCAGTCAGAAGCTTGATGAGTGCACGTATGGGTTTTATTTCAAATTGTGACCTTCTTTCCAAGGTGGAGAACAACACCATCTTAATGGATAAATTAAAGAAGGTTCAGCAAGAAAATGAAGAATTAAAAGCTCGGATGGACAAACACATGGAGCTTTCAAGGTGAAAATATCTGTGAACATTTAGATGCCTTTAATCGGGGGAAGGGGTTCCTGTGACAAGAAAGAAAATTCTCTTGAAGTACTGGTGAAGGCAATTTTTTAGTACTCTGTGAAAGAACACATCAATTTCTTCCCCACTTGTATCTCTACAAATGTGCATTTCTACAGTTAACAAGCAGGAACATTTTGAAAGGGGATAAAGGTTTACTATGTTCTTAGTACTCCAATATTTTAGGGAAGAAAAAGCAACTCAGAAATACCATCATACAAAGATTGACCTTTTTAAGTATTACTGGCTCGTAAGCTAGACTTAGGTCATACTTATAACCACTTCAGTGAGTGATTTGTCCCCAGTTTAGATCAGTGTGGTTTATTTAGCAGTAACAGTAATATTTAACATGAATAAAACTGGTCTGAGCTCCTCCTAGCAGTTGCTTAAATGGATGGCCAGACTCTTTTGGTGTGAAGAAATCTGCAGCTTCCATGTTGAGCTGAGCCTGCAACAAGACCCAAATGCTCCAGCACAGGTGTTTAAAAGCACATGTTGTTTTAAGCCTCACTTTTCTGATGCTTTTTCTGGTCCTTAGGGATGTTTCTTACTGGGACTTTCTCCTGCTTTCTGTAAGCTACCAGTTTAAATATAGCTAGAATGAGAACATGCTCAGTCCTCCAATTAAAGCTGGAATTCAGTTGTGAGCCAAGCAAAGGCTTATGCACTTTCAAATCTTTCTTTAAGTTTTAATACTGCAGCCTCCAAATTGGGTTATGTGTTCTGATGTAAATCTTCTATTTGCAGGCAACTTTCTACAGAGCAAGCAGTTTTACAGGAGTCACTAGAGAAAGAATCAAAAGTGAACAAACGCCTGTCAATGGAAAATGAAGAACTTCTGTGGAAGTTGCACAATGGTGATCTATGCAGCCCAAGAAAACTGTCTCCCAGTTCTTCATCTGTGCCTCTTCAGTCCCCACGAAATTCTGGTAACTTCTCTAGTCCTGCAGTGTCACCAAGATGACATCTCTTGAGAGAAAGACGGGCCTGCATTTCATTTCTGATCTGCAGAACCTTTCCTAACTTTAATCACAGGAGCAAGAGCTATATTAGCCGCCTATGACAACTGAACATAACTGGAAACTATGTGTTGCAAAAACAGCGATAGGAGACTGTGAATATGGGAGTAAGACATTCACTCCTCCCAAAAAGACTTATGACCTCTATGGACATCGTTGCACAAAGCACTTATAAAGCAAGGAAAGACTTGTTTGTTGCCTTTTCACCTAACCATAAGAAGAAGCTCAGGGGCTTAGAGATAAAGATCACAACCTTTATAATATGTTCCTTATCACCGACACTTTTTTAAGGCTGTGTGTGTGCGTGTGCGTGTGCCGTGGATGGAGTGGGTGTAACACACTGTGCGTGTGTCTAATGCTGCCTTCTTTGCTGTGTACGTAATAAAGGATAAAAGCTGAAGCCTATACATTGACATGTACTTCCTTGGTACTGCTCTCAGTATGCATGCTTAACAGAGTACCCTTGCCTGGGAATGAGGAGAAACTGCCACTGGTACTGTAAGGTAATTTCCTTCATCATTCTGGCTGGTAAAAAAATGCCATGAAGACCTCTGTCAACTGACTTATTAGAGTCTTGGCCAACCTGAGTATGCAACTTTGAATTCATTTTAAAAACAAATTGAATTGCAGCCATATTTTGCATGGGTTCTTTGTTTTATGTCCATGCACAACTCTGCCATTTATGAGGAGAACTTTTTTTGCAGAGTGCAATGGATTTTGGATTTGAAGTATCAGGGTTGTAGTCAGAACCACAGTAGCCCCTAAAGGTCAGAAGTTCTTAGCTGAGTGGCAAGTTTAGAAGCCTAGACCTTGCATCTTACCTGCTGAAAAGGAGGCACTATTTCCCCAAAATAGCATGTCTGTTCCTGAGGCTAAACAAGATGTAGATTTGAAAGCCAAAGAGAAATGTAGTAATTGTAACTAGGTGCACTCTTAATTCAGTTCTCAAGAAGATTAAGTAATTTGTGAATTCCAACATAGCTGGCGACACACCTTGCCTTTTTAAGCATTAGCATTTGTATTAACTTTCCTCAGGGTTGGCTAAATTCACCTGAGGATGAGGTGGGATCTGTGTAGTTTACCTTGCTAATTCTGCCATACTTTCCCTCTTAGACTGCAGGATATTGGTGTTTTGACAGTTCATCAGGTGAAAAATCCTGTTCAAGAGATTCTGTAAAGTAGGGGAAAAAGCTGTTCTGGCTTCTGGAACTGAAGGATGAGAGTGTCAGCATTTCTGGAAATACCACATGCTGAGTTTCGGCTTCAGCAGGGTAATTGGATAGCCTTGCTCCACCCTTGATCAGACCTGTTTAAGATGACTGCTCTGTACCTACTAAAACAGGTTCAGCTTCAGATTAGTCTTAGAAAATACTACTGATGCTTAGAGTAGCTTGGGCTTCACAGCAGGGCCACGACATTGTTACACTGCTGGTTAGCTAATGCTGGTAGCTGGCTGAGTTTCCCTGACTTTTTCAGTAGCTTGGGGACAGGAATCAAGGGCATGGGAAAGCATTTAGGGAACTCAACTGGAGAACCACTTCAAAGTATTTTACCTAAGACTTGCAAAATCTTGGCTAATAATGAGGAACACAGACATAGAAACAACACTGTTAACAGTGCTCATACAGTAAGTAAATTTGTAATACATTTAAACTTGTGATTGACTCTTTCACCATTAAATTTACTTAAACCTCTCATAATGTACAAGTTAAGGGTGCCATTTCTAGGGAACATTATGCTTTCTTTTAAGCCTTTCTAGGGCACTGTACATACCACTCATTAGTGGTGTCAGTACTTAAAATGTTTACTAGGAGGTTCAAATTTGACTATGAAAATCCTATGTTGGCTACAACTTGGCTTTAAGTATGTCTCAGAACATTCTTACTTTCTACGGTCAAAGAGATTTGATTGCATGTATTTGAGCTGAATGCTTTACAATAAATATTTTCTACCAACTGAAGGATTTTTCTTCTGCTTATGTTAGTCAAAGGATCTTTAATCTAAGGACGAACATTTTTCCATTTACTAAAAACTCTTGGTATCTGCTCTGCACAGCAAAACCGCAATGGTGAAGCTTCATGGCACAAATTATTCAGCTATCCTTAGAAAATTTCTCCTTGTTCCTCCATTTAGATACATGGGTAGAAGATATATGGGTAGAGCAGGTACCTGCCTAGCTGTGGGTAGGTAGGAGATCTGTGGAGGTTGCTTGTGATTCTTCAGAACAGTCTGTGGGTGAGAAAAGCCCCAGTTAGAGGTCAGCAGTGTAACAGGCCCTGTCACAAGGACACTTACCTAGCCACCAGTAAGAACTTTATTACTTCAGTTGCAGTGTAATGCCTCAAATAAAACATGCAAGCAGAGTGCACACAGATGTTTGAAGCTTAAATATGGCATAGCCTTTCCTGTACCAAGAGCAGGGAAAGCTTTTCCAGGCTACCCTACAAGAAAAGTAAGTATGGTATAGTAGAGAATACAAAGACTGTTAATTTGTTGATAATTTACCGCCACAGTACAGGTGACTCTTCATGTCTAAACTGATTGCAAGTAGACTCGTTAATGCTTTTATGAAGAAATGAAGGCTGCTTATGTGTAGAAATCAGATTACAGAAAATACCTGTTTAGCGTTTGTCCTGTTGGTCTCAAAGAATTAAATAATTCTGCTAATCTGTAAATACTGTTTCAATGTTTTTCTCTGTTTGAGTATTAGTATTTCAAGCTTTAACTTAAGTACCATGTGTTAGTACAGACTTTGGTCAATCCAGTAACTTTTACACATTTGGGGTTTTTAGCATAAGGTTTCTTCAGGAAAAGCTAGAAACCTGCTCATCATCATAAGCCAAAGGTCAAGCAATTGAACAAGTGATTTTCTTCAGATATCCAACTTTACTCTCCAACTTTACAGTTCCAACTGTAATGATGAGTTTCAGAGGAAGCTATGGTGACATTTAACAACTCAACCACATAGTTTGTTACCATTCAAAGTATTCATAGTATGGTTCACCTTCAATGCTTTTCTGTAAAGGTCATTGTATGAGTTGTACTATATTTTTTATAAAAGTTGAAGTGAATCATTTCCTTGAGCTAAGTAAAGTCTTGTTGTTTCTCATTGCTAACACCAAAGCCACTTCCATGTAAACTGGTGTCATGCAATTCATGCATGAAATTCCTTCTAGACAGTAACCAACCACTGATCTTGTCTGACAGCCAATGTAAATGATACTAATCATTTAGGGCTGAGCTGCAGCTAAAAAGGTCATCATAAAGTTGGGATAACCACTGAACCCTGAAGAAAAAAATACCTTCTGACCACTGCTGCTGCCTTGCCTTAGAAGAGCAGTGAGACAGGTATGGAAATGGAAATAACAGCACTGGCAGCTTTAGGCACATAACTTTGACAAGTCACTTAAATTTTATTTTCCAGGCCTCATTCTCTTCCCCTGTCACTGTTCATTTAGGTGGAAATGTGCAATTGACTGCATCAATGTAACATCAGCTCTGCCCAAGAGGCTTCTGGTAAAATAAAAACTGTAAAATACATAGTAAAAGAATTCTCGTAGTTTTCAATTGAATTATTCTCATTCTTGGTGGGAGGACAAGGACAGAAAGGATGTGACACCCACCAAAACTCTTCCTTAGAGGCTCTGCTTCTGTATCAGTCTTGAGACCTGCACATGATGGTTAGGCATAACCATTACACCCCAGGGCCCTACTCAAGCAATGGAATTCCACCATCTTTTCCTGCCAAACTGTCACCAAGGAAGTGATGCCTCCACTGTGCAGTTGAACAAGGGTGGGCAGGTGACATGATCTCCCACTTCCCAGATACTTTGAGAAGGAAATAAATTGTTGAATTACAGGCTCAAATGCACTTTGAAATTCAAAAAGCTGGCACAACTCCTTTAGTTCAAAGGGAAAGACATTGTTCTGAGGAATGCAAATGCTAAAAAGGAATTAACACGTTACACAGCCTCATCTAGAAGGTCAAAGATTGTTAATTTGGTCAGAATAAAAAAAAAACACCTGATAAAAGGACATTTTTTCCTAAAAAAATAGTACAAGAGCCTTTATAGGTATTACTATGGAATTGTATAACCCACTTAGTCCTTTGGATTACAGTGTAATATTCTTGACACATTTTAACAGATTAACCTCACCTCTTACACCTTCAAAGTCAGTTCTATTGCATGCTCTTTTTTTTTTTAGCTATCTTATTTTCAGAGGCCAGAGATAAAAAAAAGTTCCTGGGGAATGTTCCCCATGTAGGCTATCACATGAGACCTGCATGGAACCATTTCAGTCTTTACCATGGGGGCATTTCTCTTATCAGTTAAATTGGTTTAGGTTCCTGCATGCTGAAGAAAAGGCATTCAGCAAACTTGCCCAATGTTTTCATTAGCTACTCTACTAATCAGACCATTGATTTTATTGGGAAGCTGCCATTGCTACATTAGCACTTAGAGCTGCCACTGTTCCAAACAGTGCTGCACACTTCTGCTCAAAGGTCTGAATTAGCTGGAGCACAGGGCTACCTCAGGCCTTCAGCAGAAGGAAGTTTCAGGAATTCCAAACTCAGGCTGAAACAGAGGGAAGTGTGTGACCAAGGGACCAGCTCCTGCTTTGCTTCCTTGTCTGTTCAGAATAAGTTGGTTTTCACTTGCCTTGTAAGTAACATGGCTTGCATTAAATGTGTTTTGTCATTTCACTACTAAGGAGTGGATTTGTATTTAAAGTTCTAGCCCACATAAAGATGGTGCTTGAGACTGAGAAAAAAAACCAAACATTGCCAAAATGTCCAACAATGTTGTTATCAAGTTCTTCTCCTCTGGCAACCTCTTTGTACCGGTAACTGAACCCAGGGTGAGAAAAACAGTGGCTTATTTATCCAGGTATAGTTCTGTGTAAATGAAAATATCTTTCCTTTTCTCCTAAGTAAATTAATACAATGAAGTTGAACTTGTTATTAACCTAAGAGGAAATTCTCCTGTAAAACTGAACATTATTCTAATGTTTGCTTTTTTTGCCTCTTTTTTTTTTTGTTCTGTAAATGCTAATATATAAATAAATGCAAGTTTTACCTTTAGCAACCATAATTTGCTACATAATTTACTAAACATAATGCCAGACATCCAAAGAGGAGTGAACTATTAAGTAAGCTACATGTTGTAAGTGTGTAAGAATGCAGCAACATGAGGAAAATCGAGCATACCCAACTACTTACAAGTCTCTGGAGATACTAAATATATATTAAGGTCCTAAAGGGTATTCATCTTCACCTGGAGAGAAAATTTTGTGTCTGTCTTTACACACATATGAAAATGAATACACACACATTTATGTTTTCATAATATTCAGAAATTTAATTATTCTTGCAAAATAAACAACTGCTACTGGCTTTGTTACAAGGCTTTTTTAGTTTGCTTTTTTGTTGTTGTTGTTTTAAACGTGTACAGTACTCTTAATGTTAAACTTGCACATTCCACAGAGCGGGCTGACCTCCTGCAAGAGTCTGAGGGAAAGGCCATGTGCAAAGGAAAGCCCAAAGAGCACCTGTTTGCAAACATGCACACACCCTAGGCATGTTCAGACTTACACTTTACTGCTTCACTGTAGTTTCATTAGCTCACTACTCACTACTGCTGGACAGAGTCAACTCTGTTGTGGCCTGCCAAGCTAGTCAACATGAAATGCACTGACATAGAAACAGTGAGAGAGAAGTTACATTTAAACATTAATAAAGAAAATTAATGGCTATAATGTCAAATAACATACAGATGTCTTTTCTATCACTTCAGTTCAACTTTGGTAGCTACTGTTGTTTCTCCTTGTAGGTTCTGAGCTATACAAACAAAGTTTCCCACATCTGTGTCTTCAAAATCCTCCACCAGAAGAACACTCTTTGAGATTCTTGTAGTATGGCCAATTCCTCTGTTTATCAATCTCCAGAAGTTTTGAATAATCACAGGCCTCCCGGACTGTTAACAAAACAAAACAAAAACAACCCACCCACATAAACCAGGTGATTTCACAAAGTGTATTTAATGACACCACCCCAGCACCTTGAAGCAGGAGGCTGGAGAGTAGGAGCCTATATCCAAAAGTCAGCCCTAAGTGAGGGAACTGAAGGTGTCTGGCAGTGGCAGCAACATTGCTGCATTAAATATTGATTAAATAAGCTATGCCAAATGAGGATAAAGCAATGGCTCTTCCACTCCAAGCACAGGAACTGGGCCTGCCAAAGCTCTGCCTGCAGCCTGTGCATGAGCTCAGTTTTAGGCCACTTAACTAAAGTTGCATTTAGATACCTGATGAAATAGGTGGGGTGTCCTGGGGGAGGTGTCAAGATAGATGTGTGAGCTCACTTTCAGACTTCAAGCATGTCTCAAAAAGAAGACATGAGGTAGCTGACTGAGCTTTCATTCTCTTTTAGCACAGTGAATAGCTGTAGGTCACATGTTGAAAACTAATCCGTTCTCTAGTTTTAGAAAATTCTACATCAGATAACATAGAAACAAACAGTAATAATTCTCAAATACTTCTGAGTTAATCTTCACATTCTGCTTTCCAAAGTGTATATGTAACTTCAAAGCCAAAAGCACTACCCCCCTCCCCTGTCAATTTATCTTAGAAAATGCTTTTTCATGGTTTTTGTTGTTGTTGTTTTGGTTTTTTGTTTGGTTTTTTTGGTTTTGTTTTGGTTTGGAGTTTTTTGTTATTAAATAAAAGTTGCTTTTTTAAGAAATTCTGTAAGGGAGTTCTCTATGGGCTGGTTATGAGGTCACACTTCCTGGCACCTCAGGAGGTCACAAAATGCTGGATAAGAGAAATTGGCCCAATCATAGACTGAGGCAGTTTCTTTTCTTCCAAAATCCAGCAGCTGCTAGTCAGCAGCTTTAAGCACTCTGGCTTCTGCTATACCAATAACTGGAATAAAAATGCAAGAGAAATTCCTGTGTGGAAACCATCCTCCCTTGCCTCATGACATAGATGGATTAACCACTTGCCAATATGAATGCTACATGGCTTAAGCTAGATGAAGCAATAGGTTAAGTTAGACACTTAAGCAGAGTCAAAACTACAATCTCACATTTGCAAAATGACCAGTACAAAGGCAGCTCTCAGTCTCCCTGAAACTTAGGGATGAGTCACATTGCAGTCAGTGAATGCCTAGGAAGTGGCAGGCATTACCAGCTTTAGAAAAAAAACCCCATAAAAACTCTTGGCAGTTGTAAATGCAATAAAAATTCTTAAACCTTTAAAAGTAATTAAGCCACTTAGCAAAGGTCTACCTCCTTTCCAAGCCTGAAAATTAAGTGCTATCTACAATCAAGTAATACTGCACACTTAATTCAAGTCTAAGTTACTTCTTAAAGATAGCAAGTGGAACTTCCTTAATCCTGCTAAAAGTGAAGGTAAAGACTGTACAAAGTGGACCCTGTTTACCTGGTTAGGCTCTTCATAGTCCATTTTTCCTCAAACTAACTGCCTGCTTTGAAGCCTGTTGCATGGAATCAGATTAAGGGTGGATCTGTATGCATTCACAGCAATTGTCAGGGAGTGGCAAAGGGGAAACAAGAGAAAAAAACCAACTGAGTGGAAAAAAACCAGGAGAGGTTACTGACTACAGAGGTAAAAGCAGGGTCTCCACAATGCACCATACCTGGGGACAAGCAGGGATTGATGTGCTGCTTCTGCTCAGGAATCAGGCAGTAGGTGAGAGCCCACCTGCTGGGTGGTCTGGGCTGGGACAAAACCACCCCTGAGCTCCCAGCACTGAAAGCAGCATCAATGGAAACATCCAGTGAATCTTAGAACAATGTCAGTCCTTTTTCTTGTATAAAAGGTCTATATGACCAGCATCACTGATGGTTCTGTCTCTTCTCCTTCCACCCCACCTTTTTTCTTTGCAGTATGTGAACACTCTCAATAAATGTTACGTCTTCAACAAGTATGCAGTGCTTCTACTCTGACATTTACTTGATCCTTTTGTTGGGGCAGAAACCCCAACACAACTCTCCCCTCCCTATCCCCAGGCACAGCTGGAGCTGGGATAGGTTACCCTAGTGGATAAGCACAGAGGCAGGCCAGAGGCCAAAGCCTCTCTCACCCCGTAGGTGGGAGCAGTGGGAGGGTGTAGTCCTCTGTTGATAGCCCACGTGCCCTGCACTGCAGCTCTGGTATCCACAGCAAACAAGGGAGATAACCTGCATGCTTTAGCTGCTTATATTCTATCAGTGCTAGAGAGGTGTAAACATGCACATGCCAGCATACATCAGGTGCAGTAAAACCACTGGGAACAGCTGGGCCAGCAACAGCCAGCAAACCAGGCTGGGGGCAGCCTGGGAAAGATGCAAAACTACGGTGGACACTAATGAGATACAGAGTTTTGGAAGGCCAAGCTGGGTCTAGAACGATTAAGAAATGAGCTCCTGCTGTAACAGGTGAGGGTGGTTAGAGGGAAAAGAGAAGGGACCTTCAGTAATGTTAGTCAGATACATCTTATTTTGTGCAAGAAAAGAGACCACAGATTCACACTGTGTTTCCTGTGGATTCTTTCAGATGAGGCTGGACAGAAGCAGATTCAGCTTCAGGATATTGGCAAGCTTAAAAATTCTGTGCTGGGATAATTCATGCACCCAAGCCATGGAGAAAGAAGGGACATCAAACACAGAGGCAGCAGTGGCCTTGTGCCTTGCCCTAGAACAGCCTCCTGATGCTGCTTGGCTTTGACCCTGTCTGAGGAAATCCTGCCAGAGGAAAAGTATCTTTGGAATGGAAATCTGACAGAGGAGTGAGCTTTGCTGAATTTGATTTTTACCAACAGGGCGCTCCAGCTTCATCCCTGTGTGACTTACCAGGGAGACTCTCAGGGAAAGACAGGATGAAGTTGAAAGGGGATATGCTGCCTCCTCCTGCCAGCATGCCTGAACTGGCAAAAGCATTCAAAATGCTGCCTTTGTGAAGAACAAACCCTTTCAGGCAGGGCATACACCTCTCACCTCTTGCCCTGGATACTGCCACCTGAAGCTCACATCCACATCTGGCTCCCCAAGGACGGTGCAGACGACACGAACTCCGTCACCGAGTCCGGCTCTAGCCGATGACACCGCGATGGTGGCTGAGGGTGGGCCCTTGGGAACTGAGACAGTGTTCAGAAACAAAAAATCAGCTGCTAAAGTTAAATACACTGATAAAATTGAGAATCAGTTTTGAACTCAGTCTGCTTAATGCAACAGGTGTTTTACACCTGCAACTTTCGGCTTTAAACTGGGAAACTTGCTGGAATTTAAACTTGATAAATGTTTTATCACAATATGCTTTTGATCAAGATTTTAAAACTCTCATTACATTACTTATTTTACTTTCTAAAAATTATTTTCTTAGTGTCAGCAGAAGAGTCAATTTAAGCACAGAGAAAACTGCACTTTACCTTCCACATATAGTAGGTGATATTTGATGGAAATCTGAGGTGCTCCCTGTGACTCTGCTTTGCAGTAGACAATACCTTTATGATCAGAAGAAGGGTGCTGGAAGACAAAACCCTTCTTTGCATCATAAAAAATATCAGTTCCATCTGTTTCAATTTCTTCTGCTGGAAATTCCCTGTGAAGAGTCACTTTTGCTGAAGGAGTAGTAACACGGCACGGGATGACTGCAGGCTTATCTGGGTTCAGGTAGACAATCTCAAAATAACTGGGAGTAGGTACAAAAAGCTCCTCTTTGTCTGTGCAGAAGAGATAAGATAATTACAGAAATAATTACATCTTGGTTAAACAGAAAGAAAAGTACATTTAACAAGAGAAAATAGCTGTGAGCAACATTTAAAACAAAAAGCTTTGGCTTAATTTTAATATGCACCCACAAAAGAAAAAAGAGCATTGCTTGCATTAAAGAAACATTAAATCAAAAACAAAAATGAAGTATTTTTTTAATCTTAAGAAAATCTTTGGAATATCTTCTAGTAAGCTTCCAAGTACTTATCTGGATCCCATCACCACTGGTAAGATAAAGACTATTAGAAAAATATACTTTTTGAAGCTACAACTTTTTATACCTATACTTTTAGTCAAAATGTTTGATTTACTGTACTAAGTAGAAGAAATATTTAGTGCCCTCAGAATCACAGTTAAGGAGTATTTCTGTAATTGGCATGCTTCTTGGAAACCTAAATCTGAAATTCCTCTTTCTAGCACAAGCATTTATATAATAATTTGACTGAAAAGTTTATTCCAGCCCTTCTAAGGAATGTATCCTAAAAACATTAAGCTCTTCTTTCTCATGGTCCAATTTAACTCCAAAATGTATTGCAAACAACCCTATCTTACCATTTTGTACTAAAACATTTTCTAGCCGCGAATACTTTAGCTCTAATGAGGCATCAAAGGTTGTTTTACTATTCAGAATGCTTTCCAGAAGAAAAAATGAACCATTTGATTTCAGCTGTGGTGTACCAAGCAGCTGCAAACTGTGCACAGGGACATCATGAGCACTTGAAGAGTGTGTTACCTCTCAACATGCTATAAGGACTCCTCAGAGAAATTGTGGCCTTATTGAGTTTTTTAAGGCAGTGCAAGTAACTGGAATGAAGTGACAGTGGGAGAGAGTCCATGGGGTCATCTGAATGCCATGACAAAATGAATCTTCTGCACAGATTTATTTTCTTTATCAAGACACATTTTCAAGAATTATAATATTTTTTACTAGTTTTGTAGAAAATCCTCAGAAAGTCTGTTATAAAGTATGTGCTTTTCATTGCATTATCCATTACTTTGGGTATTTTGCATAATCTGAGGGAAAATGGACTCAAAAAAAATCACACTAATCAAGTAATTTTCTGCCCACCAACAGAGTCTTCATTAACATCCACTAAAAATAGATGAAAACTGTGGCAGTAAAATCTTGACAATGAAATCACTGATATAGCATTATTCCTGCCTTACCAGCAAATATATTTCCTCTAACAATCCCCCAGTGAGTTCATTACCTGTGAAAAAGATGTATGTTGACCCTGTTTTAGTCTCATCCTTCCTGCATTTGTTCCCATTGCACAGCTGAAGCCAGCAGCTGTATTCACCTGTGTCTGCTGCAGTGGAGTTTGCAAGGATCAGCTGACTGTGCCTGTCAAGCTGCTTTATGCTGTGGAAAAATAAAAACAAAAGGAAAGACAAGCACAGAGGTACTTCCTTGTATATTTCTGTCAGCTCATTTTCACTCTTGATTCTTTTACTCCTTCTCTGCAACTGAGCACTTTTCACTTTCAGAGCTCTGTTGCCACTTCCCCATTTGCTCCAGCAGAGATTGCTTACATGAGCAGTTTTATTGATTTTAACTGCATACAAGAACTTGCAAAAGTCTTGTACAGTTCATTTCTGGATTCCTTCAAGTCTCCATTTTGAAACTGGGCTGTGACTGTTCTAGGCCATATGTCCATCTATGTTTTGGCCTAGTTTGTCCATGCATAGCCTTGTAGAATGTTCCTTCATTCTACACACATGGACCTCAGTCCTGTTTCAATACTGTAACACTGCTTCAATAAAATCTAACAAAGATAATTGACAAGTAGCTAGTAGCAGGTATTCTACTGAGAGTTTGTTTAATAATTTCTGCCTGCTTTCAGTGTTAATGCTTTCCCAATTTTTAACATACCAGTCCAAGTTCCCACTTGCAAAGAGCTGCTACCTCAGCCTGGATTTGTCCTGCAAATTAAGTCATTTTGCAAGACCTACTCCTGTGGTCTAAGCCACCTCACTGGAGTTTCCTCCACATCCCTTGGCTATTTTAGAGCATGACCCTGAGAACTGCTGGAAGTGAACTGGCAGTGCCATCACGTAACTACACAAAATTCAGCCTGTGTGATTATTTCAGACTTGAGTTGCCTTTTTTTTTTTTCCTTCTCCTGAATTTCCCAGGCACATCTCTCAGTGGATTGACATTTGTAAATGTGCAAACATTTATAAATATGCAGACATTTACATAGATACTGACAATTATTCCAAAAGGCAAAGGTCCTGTGTTATGAAATACAGCAGCTACAGTCTCACCTTGTTATTTTTTAATATATTTTAAAGTTTACCTTCCTGACTCTTTCTAGCAGACAGGTGGTGGTGTGGTTGGCAGTCTACTGGGTTGGCTTTTGATGGATTGCAAAAGCAATGGCCCACAAGTACCAGTTCTCAGGGAATGCTGTCAGCACAGCCTCGTGGCAGTACTGATGCACTCTGCTGCTGCTCCAACCCTTAAAAATGTTCTTTTCAACCAGCTGCCTCTCATGGTAGTGGATCTAGGTCATGAAGGGTTCCCTCTTTCCTTTGCAAGACATTGAGTTATAAGGTAATTTCTTTCTAATCAAGTCAGGAATAATTTTTTCCAATCTAGGAATTTGATAATGAACTTCTTTTTACTGTTTTAAAAGGGATTTGGACAAATATACACCTTGCATTAAGTCTGAACAGCTCTCATACTCATTCAACTATGGGGTTTTTGAATATTTATTGCCCTCCTAATCCTTACTATTGTGATAGTTTTTCTGTAAGGCAGATACCTGACTGAATAATTTCTTTCCAGGATTAGCATCTTTGAAGAAAATGTTATTCTTTTTTAAGAGTCTTGTTTAACTGTCCATTGCAGGCAGAATAACTGTTCAAACGGAGGCCACCACTTCAGCTGCCTGTGCTTCCCAGGAGTTCTGGCTCCCCAGGTGCTCTGCCAGCAGTTTGCACAATTAACAAACACAAGCAGCAGTGCACATAACCCAAATCTCAGCCTTCAGCCAGGCCAGCAGCTCAGAGATTAAAATACACCAAATACACACCTCAAACACAGATAACTGAGAGCTGCCTTTTCCAGTAAGCCCTCAGACACCATCAGACAATGAAATCACTGATATAGCTATGTTGGTGGTCCACACCAATACAGACACACATGGATCCTCCACAGGGCAGTTTTGAGGCCTGCCTCAATAAACAGGCAAATCACAATTCCTATCCCCTAATGCACTTGCTCTACCCAACCATGTCTGATTCTGTTTTTTAGAATCATGTTACTATGGTGCATTAGCCTTTCCATTTTTAATATATGCACTACCTCACATTATAAAATATCTTCAGTTTTTGGGTAACTTTTGAGAGATTCCTATCTGCAAGAGAACATGCTGTGTATCATACCCAAAAGGAAGAAAAGATAAACCCAAAACATGTCCTAGTCTGTATTATTACTGTTTAGTTTCACAATTCACATTTCACAGGCTATATGACAACCTCAGAATAAAATGTTCTCCAAAGATCAAGAAATAAATGTCTACAATACAGAGCAACCATTATGCCAGAACTCTTCTGCCTCCAATCATTAATGCAGACACTGAGCTATAGCTTGAAATCCCAACAGATAGCAAAATAAGGTCAGAGTTAATTAATGATTGTACAGTGTGTTCTTCTTAACTGTGAACAAGCTATTCAGTAATAACCTAGCAAGGCAGTCATCCTCAAACATGCAATAACAAAGCCTGGCATCTGAGAGTGCAGGTGTTGAAACTTGAGACATGACCATATTAAGCAGACAAAACAGGCCATATAAAATAAAGTAAAAATGGTAAATTCTGCAGCTAATCAATATTTCCAAGGTAAATTATCATTTTATTAGTATTTCATTAGTATTTTAGATGCTGGGAAATCTGACCCAGAAGCCAAAACCTTGCTGCATTGCAGGTGTCACAAAGGAAAAATGTTGTATATACAAACTTTACCAGACTGTTTAAAGATACTAGAAACATAGCCCAAAATCTTATTCCATACATTCATCTTATCAAACTTTAAATAAAATTCAGAAGACTTATTGCGAGAAAACTATGCAACATTTAGAAGCTAAAATATATATTTATATAAAAAATATCTATAAAGACAGTGTACATAGCATCACTCAAAGAGCATCTACCCAACTACTCTCAAGTAGCTGCATTCATACTGACAAGAGAGCTTATGTCAAGTACACACTCACTAGGACAGGAACATAACATCTTGCTGTTTTACACAAGAAAAAAATCCTTAGCTTTAAAACGTCAAAGCACAAGCAGCAAAATCAAATTCAGTTATACACATGAGCACAACTGACATCCCACTAAGCCTGTGGGATGCATTCACTGCATTCAGTGAAAGCAGTCTAATTTCAGTCTAATTCTGGCCCCCACCACACCCAGTTTCCTCAATATTTGTGGGAGTGCTCCTGTCCAGACATCTCCTCTCACAGGAATGTACATGTGATGCACGTCCAGCTGTTTGCTCCAGCTTCTTCCATCAGAGCAGCTCCATTTTGTGTCAGTTTACTTATCAGACAAAGTCAAAAGCAGCTTGCCTTCAGCAGAGGAGACCCATGCTCCAGCCAGGCAGCACAGACACTGTGTGAAGTCAGAGCAGCTTTCTGCTATAAAGCTTTACTAAAGGGAAAATGCTCCAGCCCTTATTTTTATCCCTCTCTTATGTTGTAGATCCAGTTTCTGGGTGAGCCTCCAGTCATTAATTTGTTATTCACAGTCTTACAAAACAGCATTCCAGCCTTTCCATACGAGGGGTGCAAGAGCAGCCTCTGACTGTTAACACCATCAATGTTTTTGACCAGTTCTGCCAGCACCCAAAGTTTTCAGACAAAAAGTATTTAAGTGCTGCACAAAGCAAGAGAGCATTACAGATAATGCTGAAGTTCTGCAGCAAGCTTATGTGTGTCCTTAAGCTGGGAACCATGTCTGCATGATTCAAGCTTTCTCTCAAGAGTTGTATGGCACACTAGTCTCTAAAGCTGAGTAAATTGTCTCAGTGTGTTCTGTTGTGCACTCCACTTAGAGCAGTGGAAAGGCTGAATTTCTGCTCCATCTCAGCAAGAAGCAGCCAAAGAGTCCTCCTCCTCCTTTCACTCAGCATCTCTCACTCCCTCAGATCTGATAATTATAGCACATGTAACAGCTCCAGACCCATTAAAAACCGAGACTCTCTAGTACAGCAAGTAAAATATTTCATTTACCAGGTTGTAGAATACGCCTACAAGGACAAGTTCAATGAAAGCATAGCCACTAATACTACAGAAATGGCTTTTTTAACGAAAATCTTCCTCTCTAGAAAAGGCATATTGTTCCCCAGATTGCTGTACTCTCCTTAATATATGGGAGACTCTAAAATGTGGTAATCATAGAATGGAGGCAAAACATCTGGGTTTTATCCCTACTTCTTTTTGCAACCACCCATAGAAAATACATTACATTTATGCTAAATTTAACTAGTTGCAAGCTAAAATGCCAGAGTAGTTGAATTTGTACATACCTTCTATTATTTAAGGGGAAAGTAGTGACTGGATGCCTGAGCATCTGTTGCTATGAACAGAAGAACTGTAGTCATTAGTCCCCAGCAACTGCAGGGATCTCATCACCAGTGTCTCTCCTCCTTTTCACTTTTCCTCTGGCGCACCAACCCACTCCTTCTTCATTTTCCATGACCTCCTTTTGGCCCCATCACATCCCCCTGCTGCTGCCATCAATTCTGGTTTGCACCAGTGCCCCAAGTCCAGCAAGACCCACATGGAAATCTGAGGTAAAAAAGGCCCAGCCCAGTTAATTAGCTTGGGTTTTGCCCCACACCTCACTAACTGGTAATGAGGGGATTATCTTATACTTGATCTTTAGGTACTCAAAAATGTTAGAAGATACTGGACATATATCTACCTAGATGATTAAACAATTTCTGCTGTATGTTATTACTTGCTAATAAGTTTTCTGAATCCCCGCCCCCTCTGCCCTATATTCATGATTTTGTTTTAAAATAATGAAGGTAATGTATTAATAAAACTTTTTAATTTGCCTATTGCAGTTGATGCTTGGTGCATGGTGTGCATATTTCATGAGGAAGATCTGAGCTCCTCTGGAAAGGTCATAGCTTTGCTGACCTTTTCTATTGCCAGCTCACTTATGAACACTGCCAGCTGAGCTGAGTAACATGGTACCTTTATGGTACTTCCAGTTAAAATCCCTCAAACCTTTCTGAAACCACAGAACATAAATTTCTAATTTCACATTCTGTAGAGCAGACTTTGTTTCACAGGCACCTATTACAGCAAAGACCTTGTGATAATTAGCAAAGCCATGCTAAAAATGTGATCAAAATGTAACAATGGAGACATTGCACAGGATTCTGTGGTCAATGTCTCCATAAATTATTATTCTTCTGTGACTCTGAAATCTGCTTCTAATCTATGCTTTCAATTTTTCTAGTTAATTTTAGGATCTTCTGCTTGTATTCAAAAGTGATTATTTAGTCAAACACAGCCTCATTGCTTTAACAACTTATTTCAAAAGCAATGACCATTATATTTCAATACAGATCCTTAAGTACATGCCTTACATACTTCTAAAAGAAAATAAATACTTAGGCAAGTTACTGTCAAATGTTTTACAGCACTTATTTTGCGTGGCGCAACTAACTTTTGTTGCATGGTTAAACTACCACTGTTAACTTGACTGAGTACAAAAATGTAAATTGCTGAAGGATCCCAAATTACTTCAAACTGAAAACCAGAAAATTACACAATCATGACATAAAAATCTTTTTTCTGTTTTCCCAAACTATCTCAATTTATTGGGTCACAGAGAACACTTAATTTTGAATGAAAGGAATAGACAGTCAAATAACTAATTAGGAAGCATTCAGATTCCTCTCCAGAAACCCTGAATACTCACCCTGCCTTCTTCAATGCCAGATTCTGACACACAGATGGCATGGCCCGGAGGTCTATAGGACCAAACCATGCCAGCAACCTATTTGCAAATGCTCAAAACATTAAGAACGACGCCACCACCACTACACGCACACTCCCTGCTGGCGTGCTCATCCAGCCCTGCTTGCTGGGAGGGCAGGCCTGTGCTGCAGCTAATAAACGCCACCTGCTGAAAGAATCCGGGATAGAACAGCATTCCTTGCAAAAGAACAAGCAGCAGCAGGTTAGAGGCCTTTGGACAGACACGGCTGTGATAAGCCCACAGCAGGAACCAGCCTGCTGCCGTAACTTACTGTGGCAGAAGCCTTGCACTCAGCCAGGGCAGTCCTTGAGCACCTCAGCCAGCAAGGGACAAGCACACAATGGCACAGAGAACTGGCTCATGAATTACAGGAAGATGTGCTAGAGATCAACACTCCCCTTGGGAAGCAGAAGTGGAAAGAAGAAGTATATATCTGAAAAACTAATTAACTGGGAGTGATTTTAAGGTAACATCACACCTGTAAATAATGTACTAGTAATGAACACTGAGATTCAGATAACCTGAGTGACTTAGTGAAAGCACACTCACTTGTACTTCATTTAGGAACAACAGGACAAGAGCAGCTGACATCTTGACTCATACCTCTGTGTCCCTCTCACCTAATAATCCAAGAAAAGCTCCTGTTCTTTCTTTGGGTATCACTCACAGTGCTTCACAGTCTCCATAAAGCAGCCACTGAAAACAAACACTTCTCAGAGCAATGAAATGCCTGTGCAAGACATCCTTAAGCTCCTTATATGCCCCTCCTCTTTCTAATACAGAACTAAATTACTACATTTAATCTACATTTAGCTATGTGTACTACCCTGAAAAAACCAGGAAGGTAATGTATGGAGAGTCTCAGAAAAGATATTCAGAGCAACAGGGCACTCAGATGGTGGGGCAGTCAGTTCCTCTTCCTGCTCTAACAAATCTTTCTGTGGTTTTCATTAAGATGTCACAAGATGAAAGAAAAAGCTTTCCTCACTTTAAAGTAATAACCCTTAGCATTAAACTCAGATGCAACACAAGCCCTGCAATTTCATTTTGCATGCAAAGGCAACTGTGACTGAACCACTGCTTTCACGTGCTCCTTAGCATGAAGGCTGGTGTATTTTTTGCTAGTTAAGAGATGTGGGTTTGAGTCTCTTCAGGAAATTAACCTTACTACCTTACCTGGTAGCCACATTAGCAACCAGTAGAGCCCAACACGAGCAGGTCTCTGCAGAGCAACAGAGTTGACAGTGAGCACCTGACATCCACACACACATTTTGAGTTTTACTTTGGACCAACCCTAACATGGTTCCCTGTTTGTGGCTGGAGCAAATGGTGAACAACATCTTCATTTTAGATTCATCTGAAGGAAACAGAGTTCAAATGCTGTAAGACTATCTCACAGTGCAAATGGTGATGACTAAAAATTGCTCATCCTTTTTGGGGACACTAGAAACTATCAAATAGAACATCGTGACTGTAAAAATGGAGATGAACACACAAACAAACTAAAACACCAATGGTGCTGAACACAGTAAGAGAAAAAAATGTTCTGGATTTTTCCTGCAAAAAATGAAAAATAGCTTACCTGAGTCTGGAGTCTTTAAAGGTGTCTAAATAAGAAGGATAGCTCCAAGTGACATTACTCCCCTTACATCGCAGCTCTATGCTTTGTCCTGCAGCCAGGCTTAAGGTGGCAGCTAGTTTCTGGAAATGACCTTTATCCATCACCTGTGTCAGTATGGTCTGGGACTTCAAAGAGGAGTCCACAGACTCTCTCTCCTTCATTTTGGCATTCTTGGGTTTTACTTTCTTGTTAACAGGCCTAATTTTGTTTTCTCCAGGTTCTTTGGGACGCTTACTCTTCGCAGGCTGCCCAATGACTGGTAAAATAAAGAAAAGAAGGCAATGTTACTGATTAGAAAAATGTTTATATAGTCCTTTGGGAAAAAAAAAATCTTCTTTATTATCCCAGAGAATAACTGAAGTTTTGTTCTTCCTAGAAAAGATGCATAGAACTTAGTAAGAGTTAATTTCCTTAAGTTTTTAAAGTCTGCCATGACCCATTTTCCTGGGGAAAAAGGAAAAAAAGAAGAGAGCTTTCAAGAACATGTGGAAAATATACACTTACATAAACAGAGAAATATGCAAGCTATGAAAACTTTACAAATGGTAAGGGAAAGAAGTACAGCACGTCTATCTGCAGCCACTTTTGTCATTTCCACCTCCTGGCGTTGCCATGCAGCGCTCAATGCTACACCAGCTCTCCACACTGGTGTCGTGTGCCCATCACTTCTGCACAACCTCTTCACACACCACACTTCCACAAGGGACACGTGAAGAACTCATAAGTGTAGAACTTCATGGCAATTCATAAAATACTAAGAGTGATGCAGGTTTCTTAGTTTACAGTAATTACTGAAATGCAAGTGATACTTCAGTCACTTGAAGGTGACTTACTTAAGCTGTCGCTTCTCCGTAAGAGCCATTTATTTTGACAGTCCAGATGAAGACAGAATCTTATTTAGAGACAAATAATAAGAGATTTTATTACCTCCTGGAGACAACAAGGATGCCCAGTTGCCTTAACAAACAAAGGAAACAGAAAGAAAAAGTGAGGGGTCTCAAATATTTAAAAATAAAAACAAACAAAAAATTCCAACTTCAACTGACATCAGGAAGCACAGTCCTTCTGTGAGACAAGCCTAAAACTGCTTTTGCCAGACACCAGAAACACCACTAACTGCACCTGACAGCTAATTCTTGTTTTCCACATGGAAACACTGAGGTATTTCATTGTACAAATCAATCAAAAGGCTCCCTCTGCAATGAAAAACTCAGCATACTCCTATACTCAGCATAATTACAGCTGGTACAGGCTGCCAGTATGAACAGCAGCACTTCCAGACTGCTGCCACTGATGGCTCCTGTGACACTCCTCAAACCCCAGCTGGACACCTTGCACTGAGTCAGCTTCGACTTCTCCAAGTCCAGGCTGATGCACAACACATTTCTTTTAAACAACACAGTGCCTTGTGAGCACAAATGTAAAAACCAGGAGTTTGTAGCAATTTTTCTTTGCATTACACTAGAAAGGCTACAGTGGGTCAGGCCAAAATTATTTGCACTTTCACCACCTAATGTCAGATGCCAATCAGGGAACAGGGCAACCACTCTGCTCCTTTGATACCACTCTCCTGAGCTTCCAAGAGCCTTTAGCTCAAGGGGTCTGTGAACCACAGTTGTCATCATTTTATCGTGCTTGGCTGGTTTAGGGGTTGGGGGTTTTCTTGTATTTTTTTTAATATTGTCCTTTGATGTTTTCCTTCATTGATTTGTCTGGTCAATTTTGAAAATTACACAAATTTCACATAAATACCAGATGCCTTCTAGTTTTTGTATTAAATAAATAAATATTCATGGTTCTCCAATAACATTCTCTCCAACACAAATACTTTTACAGAACTTGGGGTTTTTGACTAATTTTCTTTCCAGACTGACAAGTCCAACTCCAATTGCTCCTGTAAAGAAAATGCATCTTACAACAGTTCAGTTTCACCACATTGGGCTGATGGCAAGAACACAAAAGCAGACTGTACGCCGGGTTCAAGGTATGCTCAGATCTAGTTGTACATATTAATGGTGTCTTCTTTCCTGTCTAAACAGCTCATTACTTTTCAAGATAGCAATATCAGGAACTGACTTTTTTTAAAATAATCAAGCGTAAGTCCAAGATCACTTTCCTACGTAGGAAGTATTGGTTAAAAATTCATAAGTAGAAACCCATCAAGGCATACATGAAGTTAGAACAGTTTGTGTTATTTAGCATCCACCAACATGAAATGTGAAGTCCTATTTTCCCTGCCCAGTTCTTCAAAACTGAGAGATCATTCTACAACTCTTTACTGACAGTTTTCTTTTCTTTTAACAGCTACTTAAACATGCTGAAAAGCATGTGCCTTACAAGATCCCTGTTACATTCAGCTGGATAAAAGCAATTCTATCCACATGGCAAAAAGACTAATTCCTAATCTTTATTTCCTATTAGTTATTATTCCATGAGAGGTCTTCCCTTGTCTCACAGCACATTGGTTCCCAAGGAATCTTTTACAACAGGCTTACAATAAAAGCTTTTGGGAATCCAGCTACATCAACTAATTCATCCATGGTGGCCACACTCTTACAAAAAGTCCTTAGAGAACCTCAGCAGATCCAAAGAACAAAACTTCTAAATGAAAAAAACCCCAAAAAAACACAAACAAAAAAAACCCAAAACAAACAAACAAACAAACAAAGAAAAAGGCAGTCATGCCAAAGCCATACTGACTTTGCAGCAATTCATTAGTTCAGTTTACAGAATACAGACATATGGCTTTGTGCCTCTACCTCCTCCAAATATTGTAAAATACTGGGATATTCCATTTCACTGGAAAGCTACAATTCTTTGATGTGATATACAGTGATAACACAATCAATTCAGTTGGAAAAGAGCTCTGAGATCATCGAGCCCAACCTCTGATCAAAACCCACAATGTCAATGTCAATTAGGCCATGGCCATCCAGTCTTTCCTTAAACATCTTCAGGGACAGTGATTCCACCACCTCCACTGGCAGCTCATCCCAATGTCTAAGCACACCTACTGTGAAGAAATTCCTCCTAATGTCCAACCCAAACCTCCCTTGGCCCAGCCTGAGGCTCTGTACTCTCATCCTGTCATTTGCTGCCTGGGAGAACAGGCCAAACCCCACCTTGCTGCCACCTTCTTTCAGGTAGCTGTAGAGAGTTATAAAGTCATCACTGAGCCTCCTTTTCTCCAGGCTAAGCAACTCCAGCTCCCTCAGCCACTCCTCACAGAACTTACCCTCTAGACCCTCCATCAGCTTCACTGCCCTTCTCTGGAAAAAGACAAGTAATGACAAGCATCTGGGCTAAGGCTTCACCAATTTCAGATTCAAATTTCTTTTACAACTCAGGTGTATATCATAATATCTTGGCACTTAAACAGTTGATGTTCCTAATTTTCTCTATCACTGATTCTTCTGGCATGTTAATGAGATGTACTCTAATGATTCTCCCCATAGAGAAAAATTATATTTCAGAACCTGCTCTTACAGTGCTTCATAGGATACTGCACTCTAAGTTTCTTCTATGTTTATCATGTCACCATTTGCCATTAAAACGTCTCCAAGCAGCTCCATAGGGAACATGGGTGTACACAGATAAATTTTTAAATTTCACTTTCTATAGATGCTCTTTCTTATCCCCCATTCTTACCAGTCATAAAAATTCTGCAGCCATGTCTCCCTGCCCCATCATGGTACATCAGAAGAAGAAAAAGAATTTATGGCTGATTTTATCCTTTTGTAAGCTGTTTCTCAAGGTCTTTTGGTCTGCTTTATTCTGGTTTTTATATTTAACCCACATGTGAGTTAAGGAGCCTCCTCCTCTTATGTAATTCCCCTTTCCAAAATTAAACACATCAGTGGTTTCTTTGTCTTTTATTATTCCTGAAAGAATACTAGAACTACAGTCAGGCCTTTCCACAACAACATCTGAATCCAATTACTTGAGCACTGCTCCAGAGCAAGTCAGGAATTGCTGCTCTTCTGAGGGGCTCTCTGAATAGCTGCTCTAAGTCATTATTTGTGGCCATCTAAACAATTGCATTCTGCACCACACCTCGACGTGTGTGACCCAGCCCATGTGAGGGGAAGTTATTCTTCCTTTTGCTTTTCTATCTTGCTGCCCCTCTGGTTTTCCTTAGCAGAGCAGTCACTACACATTGCGTGGTCAGTTACCAGGTTGGTTCTCCTCCACAGGGCTGGCATTTCAGCCCCGGTGACTTTTACCACCAAAACCCACCAGGAGACAGATTTAACACAAAAGTTTTCTTCAACACATACTGCCACTTCTCCCTGGGGTAAGCTATTCCATCTTAGTGGAATTCCATCCCACTACTGTGCATTAGTACTGGGAGGTTCCACTGACAGGCCCCACAAGCCTTTTGCATAAGCATTCCCATTTCAAATTGGCCATTCCAGTTCCTTGTTGAACTTTCCAGATGACTCTGTAGCAGCACACAAGCTTTGGTTCAGCCATCCTTTTTCTTCCCCCCCCCATCAAACCCTACTGAAATTTGTTCCAACTACTCTTTGACATTTCCACTGCTTTTTGCCAACCTCAATCCTGACATTATTTCTAAGGCACATGGACCCTGCAACCTCATCCCTAAGAAATGCTTCATCCCATACTGTGTGCTCTGCCACACCTGAGACTCTGCCTTTAAGAAACTGTTAAAGACTCCCCTATGAAAGCTTTCCAATTTTAAGTGCCAGAAGCCTGGTTTTGATTTTCCCAAGATTAAGTTTTTCCTCTCCACACAAGCTCCCTCTGTTTCATGTTTCTGCAGTTCAGCGAGTTCACAGTTTCCTCCTACACCACACTCCCAGCCGCTCAGTGAGAGCCTTGTCTGCCTGACTTTGTGCTTCCCTGCAGGTGACAGCAGGGGCATTTCAGGAAACACACCCGATGAGCTCTTACCTTCCTACACAGAAAACCTGGTTCTGCCTCTGTTGCACCTCCCAAAGAGGTGAGTTTCCAAGCAAGCTGTGGCCATGCTCCTTCCCAACACCCCCTTGTCTTTCCAGATATCTACTGACCACTTCTAGCACCACTTCTAGCACCTCTTTTGCACCTCACAATCCGATCTTCTGTCTTACCTGAATTAAGTCTTTTTATGCCAGGTAACAAAATTAACTGCTACAGTATCACCCAAGGTAAAGAGGATACACAATAAAATCCTTCCAGGAACACAGAAACCATCACCAAGAATCCTCCAATTCCTTATGCAATCTGCAAGATTTTCCCAAGAAAGGGAACAAAGTCAACCAGGCCATTTATGCAAGCACATGAATATGCCACGTTTGGGATATTTCACTGTCTCACCAGAGGTATGCACTGAGCCCTCACTGTTTCAATAACACTGCACTGCCTAATGGTGCACTGCTTTAGTGCAACAGCATTCCTTATTATATAATAAAATATAATAAAATTAAGACTTAGAAAAATATTAATTGAGAAAATGCCTCATTTCTACCACTGATCAGCTCCTGAAGTTGGCTCTAAAGAGGCACTGTACTGATTTTCAGCTGCAACAGTACATTCGGGATCCCCAATAACTCATCATGCCAAAGTAGGAGACTGTGCATCCATATGCCACAGAAATGTATCATGCAGCACCTTTGCTCCTGGTTGACAGTATTTGTCTTACCCTATTCTTTAATGTCTGCCCCTTGTTCTCACAAATGTTACCCACACAACAATATCAAAATGGGTGTTAGTTATATAATCCTAAAAAGCATTTGTTTTTTGAGACATCTCCTACATCCACATGCACATTCCACTGGTCTCACAGATGAACAGGTTATAACTCAAGAAGGCCCCTGATCTTCAAGTGCCAGCCCAGAGAACTTGAGAAGCAGTGTGTGAGCCTGGTGTCCCACAAGTACAAAGGAGTCACATTCCCTGTCCACCAGACATACCCACCCCACAAGGCAGGCCCTTGCTACATCTTGGCACCATCAGAGACTGAGAACTCTCTCAACTTATACTGATTAATTCTTCTTTGAAGTGAAAAAGTGAAAAGTTACAACTCATTTCTTACTCTGTTTTTATTGTCTACTTCTCAAATAGAAACCACTTTTCTTGATGTGGTATACACAGACCAGATCTTTCAGCAGAAATCCTCTCCTGCATCAATCTGATCCACAGTGCAATTCCTCTGCATGTAGTCATACGAAAAACTAGGCTGGAAAAGGCTTCTGGAATTCCCTTCCCATCTCTGCTCAGCTGCTCTGAGCGATGCCCAGTTGAGCTCTGACTTTGCCAGAGGCTGGAGACTCTACAGCCTCCTCTGACAAATTCTCTCTATGTTTATCTTAGGGTGGAGGATTTTTTCTGTTCTTATAAGAATGCTTTCCTTATGACCTACTAAAGTACTCGTGGTAATTGCCTTTCACCATGCACCCAAGAGCCTGCCTCCTATTTCTCTGCAAGCCCTTCCATGCGTTATGCAGGCCTTGATCCCCAAGCCCTTCCACAGTGAAAAACAATGGAATAACTTTTTTGTTGTTTCTTCCCAATAAGTATTGATAAGTTCATTTACATTTTGCAAGGGGGTCTTCCTTATGTTAATTAAAGTCTACCTAAATCAAAAATTAGTTACGGATGTCCCTTCCCCACCAAGACTTTCTCACAGCCTGAAGCGGCTGTGAGAAAAAAGTTATGAGAACTTTTCTCATAATACTCAAGTTATGAGTGAAGTTCAATGTTCTCAATCGAACAACGATGCAGAGAGCCAAATTTTTTTGTTGTTGTTTTTTAAATCCAAGCATCACACCCAACGCTGTCCCACGTCCAGCCGTGTCCCCTCCTCAGGCGCCACACGGGACAGGACGCGGACTGAAACGCTCTACCCCAAAGACAGCGGGCGGCAGGAGCAGCCGGGGCTGCTGCCAACGCCTCTCCCCATTCCCAAACCCCCATTTTCGCCTGAAGGCTTCGGCGACCTGCTGGCCTCACACGACGCGAGCAACCCGGATTCCCTCCGCCTCTGCCCAGCGGGACGGGAGCCCCGCCGCCGCCCCTCCCGTGATGGCTCCCGCTCCCGTCCCCGGGACGGTCGGGCCGGCGGGTACGGCTGGGGAAAGGGAAGCCGGCGGCGCCTCGCAAAGCGGGGGGACCCGTCGGGCGGCGGCTCACCGTGTGGCAGCGCTCCCTGCAGCAGCAGCAGCACGCCGAGCAGCACCCAGAGCCGCATGGCGGGAGCGGCCCGGGCGCGGCGGCGGCGGGGCGGGCGCGGGGCGGCCCTGGGGCGCCTCGGCGGGGAGGGGCCGGGGCCGGGGCCGGGCCGCTCCCACCGCCACACTCCATTCCTCGCTGGAAACTCGGTGTGCGGAGCGGGGCTGCAGCCGCAGGACGTTCGGGGACACCGGGGGAGGGCTGTTCTCGAAGCAGCTCCTCGGTGCCAGCTGCCCGTCGCCCTACGAGGCTCTGCACAGGTCCGGCTGTTTGCGGCTGCCCTGGGGCCCACAGCCGGGTGGGCAGAGCGGAGCACGGGCGGTACCGCAGGTGACCCCGGGGCTGCACTGGGGCACTGAACGGTGCTGGCCTGAGACAGCAAAAACATATTTTTACGTCAGCCTGTTGCACTTGTACCAGCCTGCCACACCGAAAGTTATCTCGCTGTGGAAAAGAGAGGCGGTCTCTGTCTGGACACAGGTGAAGCACATTGGGAAGGCGCGGGTCTCTCTATGCTGCTAGCAAAGGGATGAAAATGGTAAACTTGATGTCTGCCGTGTGTGTGGTTCTGCTCCCAATGAGCTGTAAAAAGCCATTCCTTGAAATTTGAGGGTTTCCTTGGAGGAGAAGGGAGAGGAAAATATGACTGGAGGGGCCACAAAGGCAGATGCAAGGCAAGGTTGGACTTGCATGGGGTGGGGAGAAATAATGACTGTCAGAGATCAAAGGCAGCCCCCGTAGTAGACACAACCACACTCCAAGATGAATAAAAATAAGTACAAATTGTGTCCCTGACCACAGCTCCAGGGCCACAGCAGATGTCCGAGCAGAGTATTTACAGATTACCTAAAGGTTTACTTCATCTGTATCCACACAAAAAAAAAGTTAGAAGGTCCATGCATAATGTTCCCCCACCCTCATAAGCACATGCAGAGTTTGGAGACTTGCTTGCCGAACCCTGCTCTGAGACTTCACCCTGGGGCACCTGGTTAGCATAAAGAAACCAGTAGGGCCCAGGAGTGGAGTGGAGTAGGTTGATGAAATTTCATGATCTCTTTTTCATTCTGTTATCATAAACATGTCATCCATTACCTGTAACAAATTAAGAAAAAAAAATTGTTGCTACAGTGTTTCCCCCTTGAAACAATTAGAATAACAAGTGGTTGTTTTTTTTTTTTTCCCTGTCATCTGCAAAACTACTGGTTACAATCCTTATTTGCCTTCCTAAGTGAAATTTCCCTTTTGCTTTCACACACAGGGCAGGTCAATGATCTTATGGCGTCTGAGCTGCAAGTATTAGTGTACTGTGGAAAACAAGGTAATAGCACATGGAAATTACACTCAGACTGCATTAAGACATATTTAAAATGGCATATTCTTTTTTCCTATGAAAATGTGTACAATGAAGAAAGTTATTTCATGGATTTTACATGTCCTACTTTACAAAGGGTATACATGAATTTTCATTTATAGCCATCAGAAAAACTAATGTAAATCTTTATGTGAGGACCCCGTCCTCCACATGAGTAAGCTGATAGATTAAATACATTTTTCAGGTAATATTTTAAATGTGATGAGATGCTTGCAGATGACTTGCCCTCCTTTAAATCAGTGGCCCTATTGCACTGCTTCATGGGACCAAGATTTTCAAGACCAGTCTTAGTACATCTGTATGTACAGTACGGCGATTATTAATAATTTGAATACTATTATATAATTCCTTATAAAGAATAGACCTCCGGAAAAATACTGTCATAGCCACTTTTAAGTCTGTGAACAAAGATCACTACTCAAATGTCCTTGAAAACAGAGCCAGATGATAATCTTGCTCTGTCAGTAGGGTTCTGTGTCCAGACTATTGTCATCCATTGCCTAGATACATGCTTTTATTCTCTTGCTATACTCACAGTACTATTAAAATTGAGGAAGGTTTTGGAGTTGGTTTCTGTGGGGTCTTTTTGGGTTTTGGAGGGTTTTTTTAGGATTGGGATTTGGGTGGGGTTGTTGTTAGTGTTGTGGTTAGTTGATTTGTTTTGGATTTTTTTGACAAATAGGGAACAAGGAAACAACAATGAATTTATTCATCCAGCTCTGTGGTTGGGTGAATACCAGGACAAGGCTTGGTGCTTCAGAAAGTTGAGCATGAAGCTGATGGCCACTCACCCCCTCTGGAAATCAAACCTAACATCATCTCTGGTTTGGCAGGGTAACACAAAATGCCCAAATCAAAGGCTGTTATTCTCTGTTCCCTCTATGCAGTTCATACAATGTTATAATGTTATTTCTTTTAAATGTACTATGATTTGTGCAATGTCATGACATTAGATATCTGGCATACTCATGATGTTAAGTTACTATATTATTTTAGTGTTAATTAAAACTATAGTAGTGGTTAAAGTTACAGCTACTGTATGAAGGACATACAAGTGATATTCAACTTTATTTAAAAATATGGAACATATGCACTATTGTTATCCCACAAAGCATGTTTTACAGTAAATGAGGAGCAATGTAATTTCTATTAAAATCTGGAACTAAGGTATCTAAAAATGTCACTGGTAACAATTCTGTTGTAAAGTGGGGGGAAAAGCACCATATTCTTAAATACAAGCAAATTTACATTCATAAAAATTCAAGACTTTTCATTCTGGTAGAGCACTTCAAAGAAATACAAATCTGTAGTTTAAATTGAGTCATAATCATATTATCTACACTTTGAATGCTCAGCAGCATACAATACAGAAATAATGACTGAAATGTACAAACAAACAAAAAGAAATGATGGATATGAATGCTAATTTTTTTTAAATTATTCACACATAATTGATTTTAAAGATACGTAACACATATTTCATGCTTCGCTTTCTGGTACCATGAAAGAAAAAAGCTCTCCTAAAAATTCAAATCCTCATATTCTGACTCCAACTAAACTTGGTGAAGCTGGAGTTGACCTCGTACCAGGCTCATGAAAACATAGAAAAACAACAGAATTTGTCCAACTGACAATAAAAAATATATATATATACACATACAGTTCTTTGTAATGCATGTCTATGCACAGAAATCCTTCAACTCATGTAAGGAGTTTGATTTCTAAGATCAAACAGAAAATAAATCAGCACCGGGTAAAGCATCATATTTAGTTTTGGAAAGGTCCAACTATTAAAAATGCAGAGGTCCTCAAAACATACTAGAAAGAAATACTAAAGGTACAGGAAATTAAAAACAAACACAAAGATCCTATACTATATGAAATACCACCCACTCTTTCTGTAACAATTGTATTTGCTTAACACTGAGTAACCTCAGTGCCTTCAGTGAGCACACAGCGATTCGTACCGACTTCCCAGTGTGTCCAGGAAGAATTAGAGCATTAATGCTTCTTTAATGCATTAGAGCATTAAAAAGGTGCTTTCATTTTCTCTTTATGCACTCAAGTAAGGCACACCAGACTTCTTGTGAATTAAATTCCTACTGTAAAAAATGTGTCTCAGTGTCAAAGGCCTCGTACCCAATTGCACAGTCCCACACAGGTTTCCTGCACTGTCATCCCCTCAGGATGCTTATGGCACATTGATATTGGCACTTATTAAAAATTCTGTACATTATACACTGTACCTTATATTTCTTAAATATATCTCTTTTTTCATAAATTTTAGGGGAAAGGTGACTAGACTTGTAAATTTATCATGTAATAAAATACAGAATATATATTTAAGCTTTACCAAGCTTTGCCTCTAAATTCATTGTATCATTCTAAGTTTCTGGACAACACAAGTCAATTCCTGCTTAAGTAACTCTGTATCACCACAACTGACATTTACTGCTGCTAATTCTCCAACAGCAGGTAATAGAAATGGCTTTAACACTTGGCAACATAAGCCCAATATGACAGATTTCAGGAATATGACCAGTATTTGTTGTGCAGGAAAAAGCGTACCATTAACAGAATAGTTTTATCCATGATAACAGACAATAAAATCTAGGTTACCTCATTAAAAACCCATTGCAGAATGAGGACTGGAATACCACAGGAGGACCACTTCAGTTAACATTAAATATTCAGAAATGCTTTATAACTCCTTAACATCAGAACAAACAGATTTATTTGTTCTCTGTTAAATATGCTTTGGCTTACTTTCTTAAAGCCAACCAGGGAAGAATAATTTATCTAATGGCATATCCTGAATGTACCAAAAAAAAAAGCTTAGAAGAACTTTTTTTCTACAAAGGAAATAAAAACCCAATGAGCTACCTTCAAAAGCAGATATTTTGTATAATATGTACCGTTATTACTTGCACAGAACAATTTACAATACCAACAACTGTGTTAAAAAATAACAATTACTTAATTCCAAAGGACTTGTGCTTTCAGCTGATCTTTCAGCAAGTGCAGAGATACAGCAAATGTAAGAAAGGATCAGGATCCCTTGCATCCATCACTTCTGTGTAGGACTAGCATGGCACATCCTTTGCTTCTGCAGGGTCCCGCTAAAGCATCTGGAATTTTAAGACTGCATGTACAAATGCACATCAAATTTACCATAAATATCTTACTTCTGCCTTGCCTGTTTTCACTCAGCCACTGACTCAAAATGACTATACACACATATAAATAAGCTTTGTGCAGTTGAAGCAACTAAGAGTACCCAGTGCCTTTCCTTTAATTTCATTTTGTATCTCATTAGTTATGTGGATAGCTCTGGTGCTGCAGCTCCTCCCATCTGTCTTAGCAACACTTGTACAGGCACATCCTATTATTTTAAAATAATTAATTTTGCTAACAAGTGGAGAAAAATATTCATACAAGTGAAAGAGGAATTTGTCAATACACAAAGTGCTGACACATCCATCAGGTAAATAAGCTAGAAAATTTACTTCCCTTAGTTCTCTCCAGAGGCCTTAGCTAGCACTTGCTTTAGTCAGAAGCTAATTGTATGGGCAGTATCCTTGAAAGAAAAAGTCGAGTGCAATACAGAAATTGTTTTAACCAGTACATCAAATTTGCTATGGGCTAATTTCAGACATGCAAATGCACGGACAGGTGTGCACACATACATTCTGTAGGATGGCCTTGGGAGGGAATGGAGTCTTCCTTGCACAGCACAGAACAGCAGCAGTTTGTGCCTTGGGAGCCTGGCTGGCCTGTTCTGTGGCATCAACAACCACAGCAAAAAGTAAGTCTGTGCTTCCCACATGCTGAGATGTGGAAGGAATTTTAAGAGCTCTGTTTCACTGTAGGCTTGTAAAGAGATCACGCAAAATCTTCACATGGGCACGGCTGACTTGCTCCCACGGCAATGGTTTTCTTTGAAGCTGAGGATTTAAGACTACTGGGAAAGAAGTCATTTTCAGATTAAAAAGAGCAACTTATTGCTCTGAAAAAGGAGAGAGACAGAAGCAGCCTAACTAGTTTGGTTTTTTTTTTTCCTTTCTTTCTTTCCTTTTTTCATAAAATTCCAGCTCTTATAAAAAGTAAGGTGCTCTTCACTGTCAACCAACATATCTCTCATGGCATCAAAAGTTCTTATACCTAACAATGGAGATTAATACCAATGGTTGGTACCAGCAACAGATGGCAACTCTCCATGACAAAGTCCAAGACAGTTCTTACTTTAGGGAAGGACTTTTTGTCAATATATTCTTGCAAAATTACTTCATACTGTAGAATTCTTCATGGGACTTGAACCGACTCCTTGCTGAGAAAAAGTGTTAAAATATCTGTGTGCCTTTGACAGATAACATGACATGTTGAAAGAAGAACATTTTCTGGTTTTACCAGCATTAAAATAATTATTTACCCAGTGCTGCCAGACCAGTCTGGTTCTTTACATGAATTAGCATTTAGACATCATACCCACATGAATGGATTTGTGGATGTAGGCTTGGCTCACAAAAAGTCCTACACTAACATACATTTTAAGACTTAATGAAGCAATTAAATATGATTTTGATAAGGGTTTTTTTCCAAAATCCAGACCTCTGGTTTTTTTAGCCTTCCCTGCCATCTGAAAAGAAAGCTGGGATTTGTGCATTAGTTTTTTTTAGGAGAAGTAATGTGTAACACTAATCTCAGCAATATCAATTCTGGGACATGTATAAAGGAGAAAATATAGGGGGAGAAGTGAGTAGTAAGGAGGAAAACTGGATGACTGCTGAAGGTAAGTACCAGATTGTGTAAGTACCAGATTAAGTACCAGTCAGATGAAATTCTGGCCCTTCTGAAGTCAAAAGCACAAAATTTGCTAAATCACATCTGACTGTCACTGTCAATACTGTAACCAACAGATTATTTCCCTGATGATTTTGCAGAAAACAAAAGAGCTTCTGTTGTGAGAAGCATCCTTCAAAGAAAGGCATGCACTTAAGTAGAAATCTTGAATGCTACTTAGAGGGACTAAAAATCTCTTAAGTATCTTCACTGCTTAAGTTCTCCATGACCACAGATTAATAGTCATGATTAGCAAAGATAAGCAATTACTTTTTTTTACATAAATAAATGCTCCTCTAATTTTTACCAAGTATCTAATCCATACAATTACCATTCATTTTGCAAATACTTTCCAGGCCTGTAAGAATGAAATTTATCTTCCATGAGTTACTTCAACAGAAAGAAGACAATTTAGATTGTTACCAAAACACATAACAAAGATAAGGACAAGGTATGAAAGGCACTTATGTTCACAGTAGATTGTCAAATACTCAGAACTTCTTGCAGACAGTTCTAAAAGTCTTCATATCTGATGACTGCCAGTGATTTTGGATGACACTTCAAACAATGTCTCCAAATTTTCGCTTGCTTAAGGGTACTTTTAAAAAAAATTTAAATAATTATCTCCATGCTGTCAGTTCTGAAATTATGAAGATGGATTAGCAGCTTGTCCAAAATATCAGTTAGGCCTTGTAGTAAACACTTTCAAGAGGCACATGTTGGCAGAAAGCTTCTGAAATTTCAGTCTGCAAGTAAAATGCCAATTGAAGGTTTAAAAGATTTGTGTGTTTTCAGAGTTTAACATTCACTTGTCCTTTCAGGTGGAAGAAATTGATCCCTTTCATTTGCATTTTCAGGGTCATCCACTGGGTTCTTTTCTTCCTTCCCACTGTTTTCTGAACAAGAATCATCATCTCCATTGCCACGATGACCTTCAACACTGTGTCTGATGCCATAAGCAAAGTAAATGAGGAAGCCTTCCAAAAGGAAAAAAAAAAAGTTAATGGGGTTTTCAGGCAAGCACTGCATTAAAAAGTATATATTTTTCTCTGGCTGAACAGATTTTTGCTAAAGACTTTTCTTCAGATATCTGAATCAGAGCTCATGTTTCAAGTCTTCCCTGTTTCTACATGAAACTCCAGTGCATCATTTTTGCATAATTAAATGCTCTAATAAGTTATGGAAAATATTATCTGTTATTCATGTCTAGATGGAATTAATACCATTTTCTAGATCTAAAAGAGGACAGACTGATATACTGGGAAGAAACCTGTTATAAGCAGGTTTCTACGTAATTTTGGTTACACTTACTAGGCTTATTGGAAATCTTCCTATTACCTAAAGACTATATTTGTAATTTTGACTGCATACAGATACTTCTGAAGCATGCTCTTCCTTTTTATCAGAAACATTAGCTGATTTTTATTAAATCACAGAGATTTTTTTCAAATATTTAAAGGAAAATAATGTTTTAAGATGGGAATCATGAGCTATAGTGTATGAAGTGACTGAAATGAACAGAAGTACATACCAAGTAACATCCAGAAGCTAAATCTCATCCAAGTCTCTCCACTTAATTGTACCATCAAGTAAATATTTACCAGTATACTGAATGATGGCAAAAATGGCAATAGTGGAACCTAAAAGGAAATATTTAATATGTTTCTATTAAACATAATTTTTTTTGCATGTCACATTTCAGGTATGTAACACAAACTAGAGGTACAGTGTAATCAGTAATAAAGAATTGAAATTTTTTTGGCGTTGTAATGTAGTGAAATTTTTACTGTGTTTAACCAACAGTTTCTACAGATCTTAAACTTTTAAAATACATTATGTTTAATATATATTCTCTAAGGCTATAAAAAACTTTCCAGTTTGTGTGTTACATATACTAGTGAATTTCTGTACTTACAGCTGAAAAATAGTATATCTGTTACATATACTAGTGAATTTCTGTACTTACAGCTGAAAAACAGTATATCTATCTCTCTTATTCTGAAATGCTCCCCCACCTCCACCAGATTCCTTTACCTTCATCACTACACTTCATGATTTCCATTAAATAACTGATCTTAGAACATAAGTGAAAGTGCAAAATGAAAGGATTTATACTGTGTATTAAGTCCAAAGGATTGTAGATTACACAGACAAGTGACTGTACACTCATCAACTTCTGATGAAGTTGTTTTCCAGCTTTAAGTTCTCTCTCCCACTCCTTAGAATCCATCCAAAGCTGTCATCAGAGAACAACAGAGAATAAGTTATTCACCATAAAGGCTACTTTCTGCTGGTTCTGAGGCTGCCTTTGGATGAGCAGAATGGTAAGTATGAAGAATATCACCAATAAAGCAAGAAGGCCAATACTCCAGGGCTCCAAGTTAGCAATGAAATGAATCCCGTATGTAATGAGGACACTGAAGCCACAAATCAAGCAAGCTGTATGAAAAACAAAATTACAGAAATAGGTCACTTAATCTCTGTGTTGAAGAGGAAGTGACTTTTAAGTAGAGTGATAGCAGAGCTTCAACATGAACTGTTGTTATGAATATGTTTAATTAAATGAAATTGACCACAGATTAGATTGATTCATGAATGATAAAAGCATAGAATGACACATGTATGACTGAAAGAGGGCATGTTATCAGTGGACTTTTAATTCTGTCTTTAATAAAATCCCACTGCAAATGTTAATGCATACATGAGTTTGGACAGCCAAATACTTACCTAAGAGGCCCACTAAGTAGTTAACTATAGTTGCAGTCCGCTCAGTTGGTAAACTGGATGGATTAATCAAAGCCTGAAGACGGAAGTGATTTTCCTCAATCATGTTTATCTGTGACTCACTTACTGCAGATGCTCTTTCAGCTGCAGCCAAAGCTGCTTTTTCTGGAGAGTATTTTGGTTCCTCATAGGTGGGTTGGTACCTATGCATAAAACAGAGTAATAACCATAAAGCACACTTCTAAATTTGAAGCAATATGAATCTAGGAATGTTCTGAAGCACTAAATTATTTTCAGCAGACCTTTGGAATTTTCCAAGTTATAACTGCATTACAACAGCATTACTAGTCAGTGTCATATATAAAAATACTATGGCAGTTCACTTTTTGGATTGGTTTGTTTGGAGATTGGGTTTTTTTTTGCAGTTTTTTAAGCTACCTGAATGTACCAATAGCTCACATAAATGAACAGTCCCGTACAGAAAGAAACGACAGGGTCTGGTAGTCAACAGCAAGGAAAGCGTAAGGGATCTTGTTTCTGACTTGCTTTCCATACTCTAAGAGGCTTCTAACTGGCACTAACTGAAAACTGGCATCTGCTTTGTTAGCTTTTAAATGTATTTTAAAAAACACTTACCATGAGTTCTTTTTAAATAGAATAGGCTTCTCTTTTAAAGTGTAAATCATTGCACAATGAATTTGAGCTGAATTTAAGCTGTTATACTTTTCAAAGTTAATTATTTAGACTTAAGTAATAAAGGCTGACTTTTTAAAATCAGAAGAGCAATACATAATAAAGTGATCTGTAGCTAGGAATATATAATTCTATAGCTTTACAAATATGACCAATACCAGAGTTTTGCTGAGAAGTATTTATCATCTCACATATAATTGCACTCTCTTCTAGGGCCACCACATCTTAAAACACTTGTCTGGTCATATATTTCTGACTAGGATAATACAAAGCAACTATTAGAACTTGTTCATCCTGCGAACCCCCTGGAACGTCAACCCCTTTCACATATGGTCTCCAAAATGCAATATGCCTGATGTACAGCATAGATTGTATTCATATACAAGTATCAGTCACTGTTCTCAAGCTTATATTTAGTACCTTTGGGACTAATGCTTGGACCAGTACTACTTCTGGAAAATAAAAGGTGTCTCGGCTTCACCAGAAGCTTTAACCCGACTCACTGCTATACTCATGTAATATACCATTGTTTACTTAGAGGAGTCACTACTTATTAGAAACCATTTATATGCTCACAGCTACTGGCTATCTAACAAAAAAACATGTCTTGTAAATATGACTTCTGTTTATTTACTGACAAACCCAAAAAACCCCCAGAGTAGAATACAAAGGATGTTGTTAGCTCACCTAAGAATGAGGACACAGGTTGCCACAAGTGAATAAGCAAGAAGTGTGCCAATAGACATCATGTCCACTAAAGCCTTTAGGTCAAACAGAAATGCCATTACAGCTAAAAAGAAAAGAAATGGAAAAAAATTCCAGGAGACTGACATAGAATTGTAGCATCATCTACACTGGGAAAGAAATTTAAGATCATCAAGTCTAAGCATAAGCGCCAAGATTAATATTAAAAATATATTAAGCTAAGATTTTAAAATCTGTCTGCAACCTAACTTATTGTTTTACTGACAGCAATATGAGTGAAACCATGATAATCCTTAAAACCACATCTTTTAAGCAACTGGTATCATTCCAAACCTGATTCCCTACAGCTGGGAATCTCATTCATATAGACAGGCCCTGATGAGTCCTACAGTCATACTGCATAATCAAATGCTTATGTCAGACTTATTGGATGTGTTTGCACACATATTGTTGAATTTGAGCCACATTAAAAATACATTTTTACAGAATGAAGTTCAGATCCTGCAGTAGAATCTCACCAAAGCTGAAAGGATGGATCCCACTGCCAAACTGAGGAAAAGTCACTGAGATGTAAAATTTCTGCTGAGCTGGTAAAGAGCTCTATGTGAAGAGGACTTTCAGGAGTTGTCTCAAATAAAATAGTTTTGTGGGGTTTTTTTTAATGGTTATCCTACTAAAAATAGTTTTCACTTCACCTTCAGGAACGACCAGTAACATCTCTCAAGAATTAATACTGTTATGACCACTGAACTCAGAGGCAGAAACTTCCATGGCAGTGGAAGTTATTCTAGAAGTCTTATGTTTATAAAAGCTAATGCCATATTGATTTGGAGATTCTGGAATATTTTTTTGTCTATGCTGTTTGCACACAGAAGCACATTATTTATAAAGAAATTATGAGAAGCTATCAGTAAATGAAAGGCTAATTCCAATTGATTTGAAATACATGTGTTCAAAGAGCCTCTTAAGGTATTTGTATTTTATTAATATTTTTGAGATGCAGATTTTTTGAATCATCAGTAATCTCAACATCAACAGAAACTATTGAATGTAGTCTTTATACACTGTGTGTATATGCACACCCAAATTATTCTATATTCAAAATATTTGTATTTAATATTTATTGTATGGATTTGTTAATGTATTTGCAGACAGCTGCATGAGTGCACGAACACATGGACACATACTCCCGTTATTTGATCCTAAAGGAGGAAGCAAAATGTGATTTTCTGAAAACAAGACTGCTGGATTTCATAACTTTTATATATATCTGGGAGTCTCTTTTTCCAATTAAGACCATCCTTATTTCCTCAATGAGAGTGGATGTTCCTAAATCCAAAAAGTAATTTGCAGTGTAGATTTTTGAATACCTCTAAGCTTTTCATGATCTAAAGAGCAAAGCTGAGAAAGAACAGAACCTACTAAAACCTCATGAACAGTAGCTATGTTTAATTTTTAATCCCAGCTTCAAAAGGCCGCTCTGTAGCCTAGATGTTCTTAAACTTTAGAAACAAGGTGAAAAATGCCTGCAAGTTTCTTCTTAGTAATTCTTCTATACCAAGAGAAAAAAAGGCAGAGTATTTCTTTTCCACCTCTCTTAGTTCTACTCCAGGAGACAACAGCAGTACACTAATGGTGAAACTGGACTGACACCAAAACATTTTGCCATGTGCAGAGGTCTGCCATGGTGATTAGCACCTGTAAAAAGGTCAGTCACGCAGTAACACGTGACAGCTGCCTCAGCTGAGGTCTTGACTTGATAACTTTAATTAGGCACCTCATCTTAACATTTCTTACAGCTGTAAAATTATTCATGCTACAAATGCATAGCAAAGTCAGATAACATAAGCAGCCACATACATCCACAACTATTCTGTCAAAACTATTTATGACCACAAATTACCAAATATGGATTTAAAAAAAATAGAAGAAGAAATGTTGCTCCAGCAGTAGAGAAAGTTGCTTTTCCAGTGAGCTGTTGATGCACCAAATTCCTAAAGATTGTCTAGAAGTCCAATGTGAGCTGCTGCAGAGCTACAGGCAGGGCTGTGTAACTATACCAATCACTTTACCAGCTGGGTAATACACTATTCTTTCTTCTCATCATTCCTGTGATTTCACATAAAGATCTTGATTTCATCCCACAAAAGTGCACTTTCAAATTCTTAGAGGAAAATATGTCAATAAGATAAATTCAAATAAAATAAAGTTGAAATAATAGAAGTAATGCTATGCCATCTATTTGTACTCCGACCAAAGAAAAGGGAACTGATAATAATGCTTCATGTGGGAACTATCTGGACAATGACTGTGCCTTTCTGCATTATTGTCAAGTATGCAGTTTGAGCAGTTCCAGTCTTGTGGCATCTGAGGATGACTCTGACTATAAATAAAAATATTTTTGTCTCATTCCTGAACTTCTTATTTAAGATAAATTTTAGCCAAAGTTGTAAAAGTTCTAAAGGCATGCATTTGATATTTGAATTACTTAAAAAACGTATTTATTTTCCTTTGAGCTAAATACTTCTAAAGCTTCCAGTTTTCCTGGGTGATTAGACATCCCACTAAAATGATGATGAAATTTGGGCAAAGCTATATGTACCTCTGCAAGAGGTATGAACCTAAGTGAAAGAGTTGTATGTTAAGAATTTACCTTAGGAGTTGGCAATGGCTCCCAAAATACTGTTTTGGTAAAATATATGTAGGCACATATGTCTATACATATATGTGCAGACACATAAGCTCCCAACACACACATGCCTCTCAACCACAACCTGGTCAGCCTATACAATAATTTTCTTTGGAAAACAATTGAAAAAATCCTTGTACTTGACACAAAAGTTGATCCTGCTGCAAATGCAATTTTTTTCTTATATCTCATTTAGAAAAAAAGTGAGTTATTTTCCCCCCATTACAGATGGGATAAATAATTAGGTCTACATCAGACAAGGAAGCCCTGTCAGTACAGCATCAGCCCAAGGGACTCAGATTAAGTAACAAGCTTATTCACCATATGGGGGTTAATACTAAAAAAAAAATTTAAAATTGAATTCTGTGGCATTATGGCCATCACCACCACCATGATTGGCTTGATCTGGAGTTCTTACACCCGTTGATTACTCAGTAATTTTTTTCCCATTGTACATGCAAGGGAAGTTAACAAGTAGCCCTTTTCAAAAATATGAAGTACCATGCACGTGCATAGAGGGTTTAAATCTCAGTTTGAAGTAAAACGGCCTTTGAGAGCTTACCAGAGATGACCCCTGCTGTCAAGGTGGCAGAAACTGGTGCCTGCCTCTTATTCACTTTGGCAAGAAAACTAAAGAGTAAACCATCACGTGCCATGGCAAACAGAATTCGGGGCAAAGGGAACATAGAGCCGAGAAGACTAGAACAGAAAAATGTATAGTTCAAGTACAGGTTATTCAAAGCACAATGCTTTCCTGGTAAACTCAACTACACAAAAAGAAAGTTTGGAGGAGTTAATGGGTTTAGGTATAGCTTTGCTTAGGCTCTGTGTTGCTGCTCTTAGGATTTTGTTTGGTCGACTGATGTTTTTGGTTTTGGGTTACTGTTTATTTTGACCCTAGGCTTTGAAAGCACTTGAATAAACCAACAAGTGAAAATCTGAGGTAGAAAAAAATTTTACTGATAGACTACTTTACCTAGCCACAAGCAGATTTGATCATTTCAGTCCAAAGCAAGTCAAAGCTGCACAACAGTGGTTTATTTCCATATATTCAATGAGTTTAGCAGTGCACCTTTCTTTACAAGGATCAGCTCTTAGTCTCACCTGCTACTGCACCAGACGATAGAGTAGCAACTAGTGGGGTCTTCGTTTTGGAATTGATTTGAGCTAGACATTTGAAAAGCAACCCATCCTTCGCCATAGCATAGATTACACGTGGTATTGGGAAAATGGATCCAAGAAGACTGAGTAAAAAGCAAACACATGCAACATGGCAAACACAATTCATGCAGAGTTGTATTCATGGATAAGATAAAAAATGTTAATTAATGGCATGTATAGAAACAAAATGTATGGTTGTAAGACAAAACCAGAAAGCCCCACAGCCCAAGGTATTACAGATCAGACACAAATAGGTTTTTTTAACTGCAAAGTTGATTTATTATTATTATATTAATTTAGGTAATAAAATTGCTTCATCAGACAGAATCCAGATTAGCAAGATAACTTTCTTCCCATCACCATAGTTCTGGGGTATTAATGGACCAGGAACATGTTCCAGATCACACTAACTATGCAATTAAGCTTTAGTATTCCTGGAGAAAGTCTGTCAGTCAGCAGCAGCAAATAAATAGGCATAAGCAGCATCCCTTACACTCTATATTTCCACGTAAGCCTGCTGATTAAAGTAATTCAAAGTGAGCACCATACAAGTGCACTTGGGCAGATTAATTCTTTCAATTAAAGCACCTCTAGGCAAGCTGCATTAAGACTTTTTTTTGGAAGAAGTAAAGCTAATTAATTTAGATGTTATTAGAACACACAAAGCTTTTAAACTATTGATAACTTGAAGCTCTTAAATATACTTCTTAAATTAGGTGGTTTCTTTCCCTCAAAGAGAAATACTTTTAATTAAGAAAAAAAAAAAAAGAGGCGACATCATAGCCAGTATAACCTCTGCAGAAAGCACACAAGTTTTTGACCAGGTTAAGGGTTTGCTTTCTTACTTTAGAGAAGCAACTATATCACTTAAAGAAGGCACAGCTCTTACATGCCACAGGTGCTAGGTACATCCAGTAATCCTTGTGGGACATAAGTATTAAGGGTGGACAGGAGAGAAGTTTTATTGCAAATGAACTGATTTTGATGTATAACTGTACCTTCCACAAAGGAGGTACATTCCAAAAAATTCCTGAAGTTTTTTGTTGTTTCAGCTTTGTAAGGTTCATTTATCCTACCCTTCTTTATGTACATTTGCATACATAATGGCAGTATTAACAAACATCTTTACCTGGCAAACAAGTTCATGACATAGCACAGTAACAGGAAACCAAAAGTAATTAATCCCAATGTCTTTTCTTCATTGTACCCCTAAACTGAGGAGCATGAAATACAGTTTCTTTTGTTTTGTTCTAGACTAACATCAGTCAACAGATTGAAAGATTAATCTCTCCACAGGAGTACATATAATTCTTCAGAATACATTGGAAAAAGAGACTGACAGTTCAAATTTCTAAAAATTTCTTACCATCTCAGTTCACTTTGTTCTCCAGTATTAATTTCTTTATTCTGGTTTTTTGTATATAACTTCTACTATTTATCAATGTAAAGAAAAAAATCAATGAAACCCTCCAACCTGAGGGGACCATGACAAATATATAGAAAATAACAAAAATTATGAACTGTGTAACTGTGACATTCCTCAGTCAGTCCTACATTTCTTTTAGTGTCCTTCTGGAACTACTTCATGTTTCTTATTCTCTCCTGCATCTAAATGTTCCTTTTCCTTAAACCAATGCCCACAGTCAACAAACTCATATTCAGGCTAATGCCTGCAGGGTTATGTTGGAGTGCTGTTACTGTTGGTGCTTCCACAGGGAACTTGTTTTCCTTCGTGGAAAGGCAGCCAGTGCTCTTACCATTGAAGTTCATGGAAATTACTCCTTTCCTACATAAATTCAGGTAAAAGATAGGCATCAGCATTTTTCTATCCCTAAATTCAACTATCAAGCAATTTTCTATTCTATTAAAGTGCTTGTATCATATTAAAATTGGGGTGTAATATATTTGAACACATACTAATATATATTGTGCCTTCCCTGATATTTTTAATCAAAGTAATATGCTAAGGTACATTCACAATTTCACAAAGGGGATTAAATTATAATATTTTCACAGCTATAGTCTACATCTCAAATACCCACACAGAAACCACAGGAAGGGATGATGTCAGAAGACAGACTGGCTGCTGGAGGAAAACAGAGACAGGCAATGAAGATGAGGAGTGGAGCTAGTTAATCATGTCTTCAATTTTGCCTGCAAATACACAGAGCCCATAAAGTTGCTGAGTCACTGGGAATGGACAGCAAAAAAAGGAAAAATGGGGGACATTTACTTTGTCAGTTAATAAAGATAACTTGCAGGTCATATGTTTGAAAATACTTATACATTAAAAAAATTAGGTGTAATAAGCTTCTACCAAAGAGGTAGAGTTCAATAACAGTACAGTTTAGAAAAAAAGGAGCCCAAATTAACACAGCTACTGTCAACTAGACCTCCTTAAGTTTAATACTTGCTTATAATACTATACTTATTGTTAATTCTTTGAACGGACTGAGCCTTCAAAGTGAACAAATGTAACATATTATTAATCAGCTTTTCCCAACAGAATTAATATTTCAATGTCTTTACCTTGTAGACAAAGCACAGAGGGATCCCACTGCTACAACGTATTTAGCAGGACCCCATCCAACATATTCAAATGCTACTGGCAGAGGACTTTTCTCATCTAGGAGATAGTATGGCATCATAAGCGTCAGTGCAGCTGAAACCAAGCAATAGGCCATGAAGCAGATGAGTAGGGAGACCACAATTCCTATGGGTATGGCTTTCTGAGGATTCTTGACCTCTTCTCCTGAAAAAAGGAAAAGAAAATGCCCCACCAAAAATTTGCATTATTTTTCCCCTTCAGCTTTTAGAGACAACATCAAAGACAAATCATTTGTTAATCTAAGTCATGGGAATCAGATCTGTAATAGAAGTTTTAAAAACCTGAGTAAAATGAACTGAGACATACAGAACAGAACTCAGTATTTTGTTGTCAGAAACAGCGTTAAAATAGTGGTAAATTAAAGGCCATAAAATACATTTTATATGCAGAGTATTCCAAGTTCATAATTTTTAGTTATTTACCTACACTTTCAATGTACTCAATATACTCATTCCCTACCAGGCATTGGGAAAGACACCTTATATCAGAGAACTGTAAAAGTGAGCAGGTGATTAACATTATTTGAGCAGAAAAATATACTAAGCACTTTTCAGACTTAGAAAGCAGCAATCGTTTCTGTAGAACAGGAATGAAATAAAAAGAAGCTCCTCCTTCTTACCAGAAAGACAGCCACGTTCAGGAAAGAACTTAGACTCAATCTACATTGACTGAAAGAGCTTTGAAGAAAGCAAAGTAAGAAGAGTAGACTAAGTATTATATTTTTGTGGTTCTTTGGTTGGTTTTTTTTGCAAAAATATCCCCACATTAAACATATATACACACACGTATAAATACTATACCAGTTGTTGCAATGCAGTCAAATCCAACAAAAGCATAAAAACAGGTTGCAGCACCAGCCAATGTTCCTGTGAAACCATAAGGCATAAAGCCACCACTCCCATACATACTTGTCACATTTTCATAGGATGAGCGGTTCCTATAAAGGAGAAAAATACAGCAGAAAGATAATTTTTCCCCCTTTCCATTATTGGTAGGATAAATACATGCACCCTCCTACCCTAGAACTCTAAAAAAAAAAAGTTTAAATGTTCTCATCATAACAGAGGTCTGCTTTACAAAACTGCATGAGATGACATTTTTATGTCCAAGCTTGTAAGAAAGAGAAGAATAACAGCAAGAGGAAGAATGTCTGAATCAAGTAACTATCATCTTACTTACTTTGAAGTTTGTGACAAAACATATTCAAACACTAATAGTGTTTATTATAATAAAGCATGTGTAAGAGGAAACTGCTTGGAATATGAGAAAGTAAATAGATTTTTAAAAATTACTCTGTTACTGCAGTAAAGTTTCTGAGATATTCTTCACTTTTCTTCCAGTTGTCAACTTCACCTTTCACAAAACCAGAAATAATAACGAAGACCAAGACCAAGATGTTAATAGCAGTGAAAATTCTATTCACCCATGCAGACTCTTTTACTCCAAAAGATAAAAGACCTGTAAAATAAAAATATTTTGTAGATGTGAATGGCCCATTAAACTAATAAAATGGCATTTAAAGAAGGGATACATGTGAAAGAAGTGTGTGCATGTGTGTGCGTGTATATGTATATGCAAGTACTGTGAATAATACTAAAAAAAATCACCCACCAGATTTTAAAAAAAGCATTATCACAAACTTGCTAGACTCTTTAACAGCATGGAAATAGGCAAATATATTGGAAACCACAAAAGAGAAAGCTTCTTCTTTAAGTATTTAAAAGTATTTTTAGCAATGGATAATTTTAACTTCTCAGAGATGCCAATCCATATCTCTGTTTTATGCCATGGAGTAAAAGTAGCTACAAGAATACTATACTTTGTAAAAACAGATTGGTAGAATATATTCATTTCAGAAGAATTATCTGTTAGATTAAGAAAAGAAGCAGAATTATTAAATTAACAATATGACTGATTGACTCTACATTTTTCAGGGCACACCCATCAGAGTGTGCTTCCTAGTTCATTAATAGCAGCTTTAAAAGAATTGCACACTTCATGTTTGTAACACTGATCACAGAGATTCTAGGAAAGAGTCAGATACAACATACACATAGCTTTAGATTACAGAGTAGGACATTTAAACAATCTGAAAGTTATTCCATCAGGATTCTACTTTATCATTAGATTTCAAACAATTTTAAGTGCTAGAGTGTTAGCAATTTAATGGAACAGGCAGTAAGCAGATCAGGGAAAATTAAATACAATTGGAAAGTTTTCACAGATCCTTTGCACTCTAAGCATTTCCGCTAATATCACATACATACTTTCCCTCATTATTTAGAGATTAAGTCTAAAAATTTTAAGCCTCTCAAAATAATGTCTAAAAGGTTTCTGACTCCTCTAATGAGATATTTGCTTTCTTATCAGAACACAGAAATTATGAGCTGCTCAGGTTTTCTTAATCAATGACATTTTAATTGAAACAGGTGTATGCTTTCTTCAGCTCAGTTTTTCCCAAAAAGGCAGTGTCTCAATCAGCCTAATGCAGTGTGAATCATAGTTTGTGCATTTTTAAAGTCCTTTCATTATCAAAAAAACAAACCAAAACAGAACAAAAAAACCCAAACTCCACACAAAAAATAAACCCCAAACTCCCCAAAATTAAACAAACAAAACCCAAAAAAACACACAAAAAAAAAAAAAAAAAAAAAAAACCCAAAACAACGCAAACCCCAGAGATTTCTGTGTATTTTTCCTCCTGCTTAGCACATAACCTTTCCTGTAAAACATCACCTGCTACTCCTATGACTCAGCTTTACACAGCTCACAATCTAATTACTGTATCATGCTCAGCCTACACAGTCCTGAGCCATCCCCACTTCCCTCCTTTCAGCAGTGGGGAATTCCACCCAGTTCAGTCACTGAGGGTTTGGCTTCTGATCACAGACACCTGGAGAGGCAATTTGCAGCAAAAATAGGAAAGGAGTGAAGAAAGAATGATGGTAGGGATGAAAAGACAGGATGCAAATGAAAACTCAGTAGCAGTGATGAACAGCAGGGGAAACATTTCCCCTTTTTTCAAGAACCTCTAATTCTTGTGTTCTGAAGCAGCAATGGCAATGGAGAAAACATGAAAGATGTCAGCATCTAAACTAGGACTGTATAGTTTGGTTTGTGAGTTTCAGTGCTCTGCTTTTCGGGGTGTTAATTTTTGTCTCCTTTATTTGGAAGAGGTAGAACTGAAAGGTCTGCTCCAGTTGTATTCCACATTCATTCCCAACCCTCCTGAGGACATAAGGGTCTGAACTGGTCCTGCAGGCAATCCTTAGCCACAAATGTGGCAGGATGCTGGACTAAACCAAGTCAACTCCCAGATCTTCCTAAGTATAGGAAGATTCTTTTAGGGATATTTGTATATCTTTGTATAGGGACATTCTTTTATGTACAGAGACCTAATAAATCTTCACATGCACTAGTCATTCATTCTAGCAGTAGGTCGAACAGAAATGTTTCCCTGTGTCAGAAAATCCCACTCAGAACAAGAGAACAGGTTATATGTATATAACTTATTTTCACTTTCCAGAGAAGAAAAGCTTCTGCTTTGGCTTAATCCAAAGAGAGACTGAACATGACAAGTATATGAGATATGGGTAAGACCTCTACTGAATATTGAAGTGCTTCTAGTATTGCCTGAAAACAAACTGCACGTTTTAGAATACACTTCCTGCTTCCTTCACTCCCAGAGCCAGTAGGAACATTTCTATATGGTAAATAATTGCAAAACACAAACATGGAAATAAGTTGCAGTATTTTTGAGCTTTCTGATCCCTCAAATAGGAGGTAGCTAGTGTCAGGGTTTGTGATTTAAAAGCATGATACATGAGTAAAGACAAAAATAGCTCTTAGAAGAGTAGACAGGAAAGGTTTACTCAGGTTTCAAACTGGTCTGTTGGTCCATATAAGTACCTCAGGGTGCCCTTTAGGTCAACAAACTCTAGGATAAACAACTGGACACTTAAAAAGGGCAACTTTATTTTATACCAAAAAAGTGAACAATTTAGGTTGAAAAAACCCCTTTACCAATGCTCACTACATGCACGATATATAATTTAAGGAGACCACATCACCAAACTACAGAGCTTAACCTCCAGGCCACTCCAGAGGCATTTACTGGTGACAGAGCCATGAAAACACTGAGAACTGTGTAATTTTCCTGTTAGCATAAACCTCTAGAATGGGTTTTATTGAAAAAAAGTACGAACAAGTGATTAGTTCATACCTCAGTTTCAAGAGAAGAGGGTATGTGAAAATTTGGTTATATACATGTAATTCACAGAGCCATTGTGCCAGCACAAAATGTGGCTCTGAACTTCCTTAAGGTATTTCCGGTGCAAAACCCTACAATTTAGCACTTTTAACTGTAAAATATCACCATAAATTAGGCCATATATTTTCTTACCTGATAAAAGTAATATAAGGAGTACGGCAAAGAAGTCAGGATACTCTGCTAGCCCAGAGTAATTCATTTTGAAGTAGGCACTGAAGAAATGACCAATCCTTTTTCCAAGAAGTTCATCAAAGGTGCCACTCCAGGCTCTTGCTACACTTGATGTACCTTCATAAAACATATGCATGTTTAGGCTTTTACAGTGGGATACAGCTACTTCTACTGAAAAGGAAACAAAACTAAGTCTGCTGCTACTTGTATTTTAAAAAGCAGAGCCTGTGATGTTTGTTTTGCTGAAGAATTTTAATGTTTAAGAATTTTGCTTGTTAAATGGGAAAAAGTTTTCCTAGAACCAAAATATACAATTTATTTTTGCCTTGTTTATTCCCAAAAGATTGATAAAATGACAGAAATAATTTCTTTGTCATTTATGCCTGATCCTGGATGAAGCTTTCAAGTTATTTCTAATTTTCATGACATTTGTTAAACAATAAAAAGTAACATAAGAAAGCACTTTAAGAAATAACATAAAGGAAAGTTTGCCCACCTGTAAGTAAAGCAAAAAAAAATTACTAGCAAGACATACGATACTAGGGTATGTATTTAAAATTAATACAATCCTGTGGCAAAGAGTGCACGGCCAAATACAATTTGGCCAGTCTTATTTGTATAACTCTCCTCTCAGGAAATACATTTTAATACAACACTGGGGAACATCAGTTTTGTAATGATTTGAATAACCATCCTGTAGGTACACATCTAAAGCTAGGCATGTTCATACACAATATAATGGAAGTTTGGAACACATTCCTCCAGGAGAAATAATTCTTAAATCCAAAAATGCTATCTCTGCTGAAGCACTGAAATAGCTGTTTGACTATCTGCCACATAAGTATTTATTTTATTCAACTATAGTCAACTTTGTGTTTTATGGATTACCTGATAGGACAGCAATTAATTACCACAATGTAGCAAGTTAGAACTTTACCATCATGACTTTCCTGTAAGATACTATAGTGGAGTCCCTGTAAATGTCCTTGCTGTATATACTTAAAAAAAAAAGTTTATTGGTTTTAGTGAAATTATTTTTGCTGACCAAAGATGGCAAATAAATCTTGTTTATTCTTGTGCATCATCACAGCATTGTCTGACACAATCTTCATACAAAGTATGTGGTTCATATGTCACACTGTTACAAAAATATCTTGCAAAAAAACTGCTTGCAATGGTGATGCACAGAAGGAAATAACCTAATCAAATTATTTTGGTTATTTCATCTCAGCAAGACTAAAAAGAAAGAGCAGCTAAGTGTAGAGACAGAAAAGAAAAAGAGCCCTAAGTCTGTATCTTTTATCTGCTGTCTCAGAAACCCCTGGGAGCGTTGTTTGCTGTTTAGCTTACCTATGATGTAGGACAAAACGAGGTTCCAGCCAGTGATAAAGGCCCACAGTTCACCTACTGTAACGTAAGTGTACAAATACGCAGAACCAGTCTTGGGGACACGAGCGCCAAACTCGGCGTAGCAGAGACCGGCCATCACAGACGCAACGGCAGCAATGAGGAAAGAAACAATGATGCTAGGTCCAGAATCAGATTTGGCCACTTCTCCAGCAAGCACATAAACACCAGCACCAAGGGTACTCCCTACTCCCAGGGCTATCAGGTCCAGGGTTGATAAGCATCGGCACAGCTTGGTGTCCTCGACACTTTCGCCGCCGATGTCCTTCTTCCGCACCAGACACCGAATAAAGGACAGAGCCGTTCCACAGGGCAACATGGTGGATGTAGAGCTCTGAAATAAAGGAAACTATTCCAGAATGCAAAAGGTAGTGCAGATTCTGATGAAAAACAGTGGGAAAAAGTATTTGCATGAAGAACATTAATCACATCTACTAACTAATATATTCACACTGTTTTGTGACATTAGATAAGATGGCAGGTGCTTTTTCCCCCAAAAACAAATTAGGGATACACTTTTCCTAATTTTATATGTAACACTTATGTCCCCTGGGAAAGAGATCCATTATCGTTAGGTTTATTACTTTGCTGTAAAAAAGAACAAATTGTTTATAATTATCTGCTAATGGCCACTTCTTAACCACTTCTAAAACAGACACAGACTATTGTCTTGTATATCATACACCCTTTTAAGATAAGGATCAATAACATAAATAAGTGGTTTGGGGATCTAAAACTAAGACTATAAACAGCAAAAGTTTAAAATACATTCTTCTGAGAGCACCAATTCAATATCCTTTTGTCTTCAAATACATAGCTTGTGCCTTTAGAATTTGCTTCAGTAAGAACTGCTTGGAAGCAGATTAAAATAGTGTTTCTACTCTCTCACATACCCGTGAAGTTTCTCAGATCTAATTATCCTTACAAGAAATCTTCAACATTAGCCCATCAGGTTTTGTTAGAACTTCTAACAATGATCTAACAAAACCTGATGGGCTAACCCCTCATCCCATGCCAGCTGCAGTTCTTCAATAGTCTCAGTGCCCGTCACAGTGGGGGATGTGATCAGCTCTAGGACACAAGCTCGAATTCTGTGACCAACCCGGCCCTGGAGGCCAGCAGGTGGGCAGTGCCTCTCTGGCTTGTGACATGGGTGCCTGCTAGGAGCAGCAGTGATCCAGCTTCCCAACTAACACAAATGGTCACTGAGGGTCCAAAGCATTTGCTTGGGAGGGATGCCATGGGCATCCCATAGCAAATAATATTTTAAAGAGGCACTACTAATGTACAAGTTCTATCTTCATGTATTTGTTTGAATTGTGTCATTGACGGCTAAGAGTTTGGTATGACCATCTGTCATCTTCCCAAACCGATGTTTGTCTTTGCAACTCATACCATAAATATCTACCCTCTGCTCTTGATTTGTTATGTGGAACCGTCCTGGGAACTGAAAATCTATTTAATTTAGACAAAGATATTCTTCTGGTTTATTTCTTCCTGGTCTGTATCAGCTTCCTAGACAGTAAAGGACATTTCTACTCACACTAGCTCAATCCACTAACAGCGAGGACTCCGTATGAAGATGGATAGCTCAATTAACAGTGCTTGATCCTAAAACAGAGAGTCAGAAGCAGAGAGTACCAGAAACTCTGCCATCTCTATATAAGATTGCTTGGGGGAAAAAAAATCACCAGAGAAGAGAAAGAACATTTTCACCCTATATATGTAATAGCTCCCCAAGAACACTCAAACATGCCACTTCTGCCTTCAAAGAGCATCCTTGAGAAAAAAGGTCTCGATTCCCTTTTAAGTAAAGGGAATTTGACAAAGGGTAGTGAATGGAATTGAATAGCTGTGGATAGTGATGCTTAATCCCCTTAGAAAAGTGATAGGTGGCCCAGGACAGTGGGAGGAGGCAGACAGGCAAGTTTCCAAAGCTCTGCTGCAATTAGGCAGTCCTTTCAGCACACCAGAGACAAGAATCTGCCCATGGTACGCAGACTCACCCACTATGAAAACCTCACCAGTTACAGAACTCCAATGATATTCATGTCAGCCTACATCCACATCTCCTAAAGGAATTAGCATTGAACTGTTCAGGCAAAATTCCCTGCTGTGTCTCCTGAGCTCTTCAGGGAGAGCAGACTTTCTTTGGGCCTGAGGCTGAGGCACTCCACTCCCACACAGCCAGGTTTACTTTTCCTGGGCTGTACTTGGACAAATATTTTGAGGCCACTCTTTTTTCGCCCTACAGTTCTGAAGCTGTAGCAACCACTTAGGATGTTATATTAATATGCTTACTAGTCAGCAGCCCATGTGAGAGGCAGCAACGCTCTTGTGACTCCATGCCCTTCACCTTAGCAATTTCAATGTTGCAGAAACATAGTATTTTTTAAGGAATTATTTCTCCCTCCCCACCACATAATATTTAATTTCATAAGTCATTAACATGAAAAAATATTCTGGCAGATCTTGTTCTCAGACCACTAAGGAATTTGTTGCTGTTCAAATGGCATTTCAGCTTGTTTTGCTTCTCTGCCATTTGGGATGAGAAGTCCAAAAATTGTACAGCCATTTATTGCAGTGGCCAGTAAGTGATATTATATTATGGTTATCTCTGCTATTATATGCTAATATCTCTGGATATTATGCTTTTCTCTGCTGAGAAGGAATCTCTATGGCAAAATAGGAGGAGTTTTTCTGCTTCTTGGGGAGAGGAAGGAGGCTAGTTCTTGCTAGTCACAAGCCAGTAAAGACACCTTTTCTGACAGAAACCCAGCCTTTCTTCTTCAGCCTTTAGAAACTGGAGCACAAACAAAGACAAAGTTCAGTATACAAACTTTGTGTCAGTAAAGGAAAAAATAACACCTTGTGCATGGCAAACTTCTCTTTCTAAGTATATCCATCCTAACACGGACTTGACAAACACATGTCCTTTTACAACAACCAGTGGAATCCAGCACATCTTCCACAGCTTCCTACATTTAGTATGCCTAAATTCATAGCAAAAAATGCCTGAATCCTGCTTCACAACTTCTGTTGCTGTGTGCCAAGTCCAGCACTGTACCTCAGGCATGGCCCCCTTTCAGGTTTGGCTGAGACATTCCAAGACTTCATACTTGATAAGACAGTGCAGCAGGAAGAACTGATGAATATGTTACAAAGATATTTGGCTTCACACAGGACCAAATGACATAGCTACAAGGTGACAAGTGTCCTTAGAAATAACTGACAAGTATAATGTTTTTCTGAGGTGTCTCTTGTAAAGCAGATCCTTTAATGCATTACCCCTGCAAGAGAACAGCCTGGGCAATGGCTCACTGCTGATGTGTGCTCACTCACAAGCAGTTTATCAGAACACTGAGGCAGAGACACCTCATGCTAAAATATAAACCTACAGGAGCAACGAAGGTAACAGCTGGATGTGCCTTTTGGTGGCAGCATTGTCCTAGACAAGGTTATACTGACTGCCACCACACACTCTTCTTATATGGGGTCTTATTCCTGCAGACCTACAGATCTTTCTGAGTTGGACAAATAGCACTTTTCTTCTCTGCTGATCTTTATGGCAGAGAGAAAAATGAAGTAGGGTAAATGAGCATATTAAAAATTATTTCTCCTACTTTTTGACTAGCAGGTTTCCGTATTTTCCTATCTGCTCCTTTATTCTTCCTGCTTTCCCTGCTGCAGCCCCACTGTGCCTCATCCTAGCACACAACTGTGGGCTCTGCTTCATCTTGGCCTCCACTGCTGTGAGCTCTGCCAGCGCTGGCCTGGGCCCCTGCTAAATGTGCTGCACATTCAGAGCACTGGCTCTGCTCTGAGCCTTCCTGGGAAGGCATATTTGACAGCTTGGGAAAGGGGGTTTTGATAACTACACTGGATAATCAATCAAGGAGGAAGTGAGTGCTTCCGAGGCATCTCTGGTGCACCTGTCCTACATTTCTTGGAGCAGAGTTGGATACCTGCCTGCCTTTGAACAGCAATGTTAGGCATGTAGGCTGCAAGGACCACCAGTCAGGGTGGGCTGGGCTGTTCATGCAGTTTAAACAGAAAAAATATTGAATCCTTACCTTATAAAAAGGTTAAAAATAGGCAATGAGTGATAAGAAACCACAAAGGAAAATCCCTTGAACTCACCAACAGTATGCAGTTACTTCTAATTAAAGTGTGGAGACAGCCTGATTAGTGTCTCATGCAATCCAGACTGTGCTAGGCTCCTCTTTGAAGTCTGCTTTACAGAGAGCGCTGCACCACAAGCACAGCAAGTTTCGCTTTGTTTCACTTCACAAAGCTGTGAAGTCTGTTGGTTCCTGACGCTGGCACGCTCCTGCTGCTGCACACAGCCGAGGTGGCAGCTCTCTGGCTCCCATCTGCTGGCTCACCAGCTCCTGAAGGCTCTTTGGACCAAGTTTTAATTTAGCTACAGGTTACGCTGTAAACACCGAATACACCTCCAACAGCCCTTCAAAAAAGGCAAGGCTCAGTTCAAGTGCCTTAGCCTTGAGCACCAATGACCAGCCTTTATGGAAACTCCTCCTTCCTTGAAGGAATTCCTAGAGAGAACTGCTAAGCTATCCACACTACAGATTAGTTTGACCCCTTCAACCACCCTCAGCAAAGATACAGCAAGGAGGAGAGTCAGACATAATTTAGACAGGAAAGGAACTTGACAGATTTATCTAACAGGGAGAGGATAAAACAAAACAAAACCTTATGTCTAGTGGACTTCCACAGTATTTGTTAGAGTACCTGAATAAGCAGGTATTTCTCCAAACCCTTTTGTTCTTTATTGTCTTGGTTATTTTTTTCTCTATAGCATCTGCTGATAAAATCATCTTAATTTCAGCCTCTCCCGGTCAATTGTAAACCAGGTAATTTTAATGCTTGTCTGCTACACATCTGAATGCCAGTGCAAGAAGATGAATTCAGCCTTACAATTCATATCAGCTCTTTGTTCAGGTGGATGATCAGGAACATTTAATCATCATCTGTTGTCAGCCCTCTTCTGTCAGGAAATGTTTGGTGTCAAAAAATGTGTAACTAAAAACACAAGGGACAAAGTCTCTACCTGAAAAGATTACATTAATATTTAAACCTGCTTTGACTGCTCCAAAGTCATACAAAATTTAACATTTTTGCAAAGTATTTTTCATGTAAAAAAAAAAAATCCAATCTAACCTCCTATTCCACACAAAAATTAAAAAATATGTGGATATTGGAGCAAAAAAAAGGTAACTTCCATCATGTGCCAATAATTTTATTTCCATTAAAATAAAATTTTAATTTGATTGTCTCATACATGGTTTAAGTTAGTACACATTAAACCCCAGCTACACATGGGAAAATCCAAAGTTTTGCTGCAGTTGCCATTCAACTTTTCCCATAAATTTTTCCATTAAAATTTTTAATAAAAAAACATAAAAATCACATATGGAAAGCAAATGTTATAAAGCAATATGAAACCTCTGAAAGTTTTAGTACTGTTGAGACTTATGTTTAATGATTTTTGAAGCCAAAATAAAATAAAGATATTTTACTCAAAACTATTCTGTTGAGCTAGTATTATATAATATACTATTAATTTTAGATGCAGTAGTTAAACATGTTAAACAGCATACTAATTGAGGATTAAATACTCCAGTGAGTTTGTAACATACAGAAAATGTGAAAGTATAAATATATACTGGTTAATACAGATTAATTTAGCATATTTTTTCAGCCTCATTTTTCCTTAAAAACCTGTAAAAGTTTATGCATTTTTTCCTATTAAGTACATGCAGCATTATTCAAAATTGCAGTACTACATTTATTAGGTCTTGTGCAATAATAGATGAAAGCAAGGTCTTGTGAAATAAAGCAAGTAAAAGAACACAGAGATGAAGCAAAACTAGGTATAATCTATGATTTGTGTGTGTACACACATGCACAGGCAATACATTATGTTACTGCAAGTGTCCTGAAAATTCATGTGGTGTTCAAGACTTTGATAAAACTCCTAACAGCTTGAAATATTTAAAGTATCATATTTCAATAATAAACCATAAAATTGGAAAGCAGCACCTGTAACAGAAGTATAAGATGCATAAAAGGTAAAAGCAAAGCAAGTTTTATCATTCAAAAAGCAGAAACACCTTCTGGCAGACTGGGAAGGAAAATATAACTGCATCTTATATATATTAACACAGAATTTTTACCAAAAACAGAATAATGCTGTAATGTAAACAAACTGCATACCACAGCTCTTGCTACTCAAACAGCACATATGTTAAAGGCAAGGTTTCCTAAGATAACCTAGGCTGCTTTCAGGTTACTTCTTTCAGCAGTAAACGTCATTACTAACCTGATTCAGAGAACTTCTGCTGGGCAAACTTCTGCTCCTCTTAGTCCCGAACTCCTGCTGTCAAAAACAGAAGAGTAATGACTTAAAGTGATTTTATTAAAAGACTTGCTTTGAAAGCCGGCTGCGGACAGTGTGGGAGCCCTGAGCCCCGAGGGGTGGGTGGGGAGGCTTGGGCTGCCCAGGTGATTGGAGGGCTGCAAGCAGGCTATTTGCCCAGTCAAGAGGCAGGCAGGGAAGGAGGGAATGTCACTGGTGTTCAGATAAATCCTATCCACTCGTCATGTTTTCAGTGCACAAAACCCAACTAGAATGCCATTCCCTGCATTTAAAATGCCTATGTCAGGGAAACCAGTCACACATCCTGAAAGAAATGCATGGGGAAATCCCACTATGACACCCTTCCATTGCCCTTGTGAAAAACAAACTGGTTTTGAAGCATATTGAAGGATGCTTTGCAATGTTTTGAGTCCTGAGTAAATTTTAGAAGAATATAAGTAATTTTGAAAGTATTGCTGTGGCTAGAAGGAACACAGAAGGCAGTATATTTACAGGGATGGGTCAGAGCCCATTCTGTTGAACTGGGGTAGATGTACCATAGATGATCTTCTCCTTTATATGGCTTGAAATTAAAAATGCTGAAGACTGGACTTAGAACAAGTCAAACATTCCTGTGACACAACCACTAAATAAATCTGAATTTCTTAAAAATTAGCTTCCACAATAAACCAAACCCCAATGTATAATTTACAGCTCTATTTTTATTACTTCCAATGGCAGACAACCCCAATCCAAACATGTAGTAGTATTTCCAGCCAGTATTGTTCACATCATATTGTTTCCTTCTAAACACTCATGTTTCAATCACTTCATTTTTTGTTCAGCTAACATAACATAAACCTTGCAGAGAAAAGTGCTATGCTTCTCATCATTAAAAGGTATTTCCTAGGAAAATAGGTAGAAAAACACATTGTGTAGCAGCCAGCTGCAACTTTCTCTCAGCTTTTACTTTTCCCTTAGTGTAAGTCTGCCAATGCTCCAGAAGCGGAGCATTTTTTGCTTCATGAATAGCCCTACTTCCTGCAGCGGAAGGGGAAGAATACAAGCTTTCCTCAACTCTCCAAGATCCAAGGAGAAATGCATCCAAGAAAGTTTGCTTCACAAGGATGGGCTGTGTTTCAAGACCAGGAGTCCAACTTATGTTAGCCAAGCCAATTATCTTCTGACAGGCAAAAACAAATTAAGAGAAAAGGTCTTTTTTGCTGAAGGTCTGCTGATGACCATGCTAATGCTTCTCCTCATGTTGGCCTCATCCTTGTCAAAGATGAACTTTATCTCTTTCACAGTTAATACACAGTCAGAACATAGAACAAGAAGTTATGCTACAGATGAGGTTTCTTGTGCAGAAATGCATGACAATCACTTTTAAGGAACATTACTCTGACCTGTGACAATATCTAGGCAATATCTTTTTTTTATCAAACTAGCACTCTCTATAAAGTCCATGAGTGATTCAGGAATTACTCAGATGGTTCTTGAATGTCTCCAGTGAAGAAGACTCTGAATATCTCTGAGCAATCTCTGACAATGCTCTAGTCACCTGCACAGTAAAGAACTTCTTCCTCATATTTAGCTAGAACTTCCTGTGCATCGTTTTTTGCCCCTTGCCTCCTATCTCTTATCTTTGCCTCTTATATTTTTGCCCTTTGCTGCTTATCTCCTATCTGTGATAACAATTCATCCCTGGTAGCACCACTACACTTATGGATCATAACAATGACAGGACTGGGCTGCTTTGGTTCATCTAACTTTCTAAAACTTAATCCAGAGAACAGTAGCACACAGAAGCTAAAGGCACTCAAACCTAGACGCCTCCTGACTAGCAGTCAAGAGGCAGAGATCACTCTGGCTGTGAAATAAAGTGGTTTGCTTTATTTCTGGTTTACTTTTTTTATCTGTGCCACCTCGACCTAGAGCACAGGGGGTAGATCAGTACATCCCCATGACGCGGTGTTTGGATCAAAGGTCCCATGGACAGACACTTAGGCATAGTTTTGGGTGTGTTTTCAGTAACACATGCTTAAAACTAACATGTTGCCACCCGGGAAAGGTCATTTTTGTAGATTCAGCTGAGAGGTGTATCTGTGTGGCTGAGGGTGTGTGACAAAGCAGCATGAGAGATGATCATAAAGGGCTGGGTCTAGGGGAGGATCAGTGAAGGATGCTCAGCAGACGTGCTGCTCTTTGGGCAAGACTGGAGGCAGCTCCCTGTGTAGCATACCCAGCTTCTCTATCAGAGGAGATTGCTGTTTCTCTCCAGGAAAGAGCTGTGGTAGGCTCCCACTTTCCTTCCAATTATAAATCCAGCTGTTTTTGGACCAACAACATTAAGTTCTGACTTTTCTGCTCAGAAACTACATCCCTTGGATGAATCTAAACAGCCTCATCCAAGAGGTCTCTGCTTTACATACCCCCAAGGATGTATGTAGCACATACATCCTTTTGTAGCACATTCTTGGCATTAAAAAGTTGATCAGGACTTCTCTTCTTGCCAGGAAGCAGTTGGCCACATTAGAGGGAATTATCTGAAGGACAAAACTATTTTATTTTATTTTCCTATGAAAGTCTCCTTTTAAGACTTCCCCTTAGAGTATATTTTTATAGTTACACAGAAATTCACACTTGGGGGATTTTAATTTTACAAAAAACCCCCAAACAAACAAATATTTTTGAAAGTCTTGCACAAACTGAACCAGAGTTCTCAGATGCCCAAGTGGCAGAGTGATTAAAAGATGCTCTGTTGTTGATTCTGACTCGTCTCACAGGCACAGCCTCACAGCTAGGGGCCGTGGAGTTTTACATAACCAGAAGTGCTAACTGTGCACACGCACATCCATGTGCTTGCCCATGTAACTCGCCAAAGTTAAACATGAACAAAAGTGCTTGCAGGCCCAGGCCTTAGTGAACCATGGCAATCTCTCCACTTTGCAACCAACTGTAACAAACTCAACTTTTGTCATGCACAATGAAAAAGAAACACAACATGTTTTGTACACTTTGTGCAGCTCTGATGGGTTATGAGAAGATGTACTGGTATGCATAAGAGGATTCATCAAGTAGCCAGAACGAATCTTTTCAAGATAAAATAATTACATTTTAGTGGTTCTGACTTGTGGTTCTGAAAATAAAAATCCAGTGCAATCTGTGTGCTAATCTACACAAGATGATCACAAACGTTCAAGAGAGAAAAAATGTTTATAAAGCTCAACAGTAGTGTAGGCTGTCTCTATAACATTATGACAGGATCATTTCTAAAGAGTTTTAGAGTTAAAAAGAGTTAATTTCTATTAATTAAAGAGTTAATTTCTATTAAAATAAAATTGTCACTTACCAAGTCCCTCAACTTTTCTTTAATAATTCTTTTTTCAGTTTGTACTTAGGAAAATACATCAAATCCTGAATTTCTGTAAAAGAAATTTATAAAAAAGAAAACACATACTAGTAGACTAATCCAGGCGGGAAGAATAAACCTGAAATCCTACATCATTTCATATGTAGCAGGAAGAAGGGCTACATTAGCACAAATTGCAGTTATTTCTTAATCCAGGAATGAGTAATTTAACCTAATATTAAGCATGTCCCAAACAGCTACTAGCTGCCATTTACTGAATTCCGAATATTCCCAGGGGTCTAAAGGAAATTTTTGTAGTGTTGACTCACAGTGCTGAGTGTCCCTTAAGTCTAAAAACAGATTTTTCGAGAAGGAAAGTATCTATTTAAAGCCATACTTTCTATAAAAAAATCCACGCACCCTTTTTTGACATTGAATGCAGGATAAATATAGATAGGAAATTTAGATTAAAAAGTTTGTAATATATACAAAGAAAAACCAAGAAAATCAAATTTAGAACTAAGACTTGATCTGTAATTGAAAATAAACTATGATGCTACGTCTTGCCAAAACTGAAATGATTCTGTTTGCATCTCCCTGGACACCTGGGAAAGGTGTGTCAGATGCAGCTCCACATTGCAGCTTGGGCAGGAGCAGGAGAAGGCACCCCCAGCCAGCTGAAGCATGAGGACACTTCTCCCTCTGAGGCAGGAGGTTGCAAAGGGGCTTTCAATAAGAGCAAGGACAAAGATCTAACAGAAAACAAACTATTAAGGCACGGTTGATTTTTTGCAGTGTAAGCTATTGGGTAACATCTTACTCTGCTTTTTTTTATAAGCCTATTAGAAATTACAACATATTGGACTGAAGCAAACGTTAAAAGAAAAAAAAGTATTCCATTTCTGACAACATCCATGTTTGAGCCAAACGTGGGACTGCACATCTAAAGGCCACTTAGGTTGGTAACCAGGCACATTTCACAGAAGTCATCCCAGCCTATGGAAATTCAACTGACATTTAAAAGTAGTACTTAATGTCAAAAAAGACAAAATAGCAAACTTTTTTACCCAAATAATGAGGCTCTGGCTTATTAATTATTAAAAGTTGTATTATCATGTACAGATATAACAATTTTTCAGTTGTTTTGAATGTGCTTCATTTGTGCTTTTCAAGATCACCCTGTTCTAGTTATCACTTTCACCACGACCTGAATTAACCAATCCTTCTGTAATATAGGACTTCCTCTGACTTACTGTTTTTCACCCCAGCCAATCAATCTCTTTCCTCAGTTTACTTGGATGTTCTATTGCTGGAATATCGGTGAGGGGTTTTGTTTGTTTTATCAGGAGTGGTTTTTTTTTGTTGTTGTTGTTGTTGGTTTATTTGGTGTTTTTTTCTGGTTTTGTTTTTACTTTTCTTTTAAAATTTTTCAACTGGAAAGGCTAAAAATTGTCATTTTCCCTGTATCAAAAAGGGAAATCTTTCCAGTTACTATCTTAAATGAACATTTTTTTCCTATAAAAAACAATTTCATCCAGAAAATTTCTATTAACTCAGTTCCTACTTAACAATCACTTTCTCTTCTGGAAAATGACATGAAGGTTGCTTTTTTCACTTACTCTTTTTAATCAGTAACAGAGCTTTACCTTTCACCCCATGGTTACCAAGTTTTCAGCAACAGCCTCTTGTGTAAGACACAAGCAAAAGCCTCTCAGAAAGTTAAATAAGATCAATTCCCTCTATTCTGTTCTATTGAAAACCTGACAGAATCAAAAAAATAAAACTCTGAAAAATTAGTTGAGATGTATTTACAAATACAGTCCTGGAATATTTTTTTCAGTGCTGTTAGGAAAGATATACAATAGCTGCAGGATCAATTTAAGTCCCAAACATTTCCATTTCACTTGCATAAAGTCCTGAGGTGGCTTCTGGAATGTCTATAGAATCTGTATGTTTTAAATGGCTTTGCCCGTGTGCTCCTGGGCACTTCCAGAGGGGAGTTAAAAAGCCCAAAAAACAGCCTAATTTCATGGTGCAAGAGTGGAAATTAGGCAAAGAACTCATGGTTCAGCTCACTTCTCTCTCCTCCCTTCCCAACCTCAGCTGGCTGGTTTGATGGCTTAGGCAGCACCAGCTCCAGGGGTTCCTACTCAGCTGGGATTGTCCACTCCCATCCCTCTCTGCCCACCTGACTTTTTTGGGCACCATACACTAATGGCCTCCATACACTAATGGCCTCCAGTGGGTCTTTCTGTTTTAACAGGCAGTGCAATTAATATACTGTGCTGAGTTACTGAAAACCCTTTAAAGTAACTCAATTTCATATGTATTCAAAAGTGGCCTTTCCCCCTATTTTCTGTGGGGGCCAAGAAAGAAACAAGAGTGAATGGAGGAGAAAGAAAAGCTGAATATATATAATTTAAGACTAAAAGAAATCACAGAAATAGCCTCACTTACAAAAATATAATGGAGCAGAGGAAAGAAGGGAATTCCTATTACACATCTTGTTTCTATATGAGTTTTTAAAGCACATGGAAAAGATGCCATCTCAAATAGTTTAAAAACCCAAGAAAAATCTAGGTCTAATCAAGGTGGCACAACTTTCTCATAATGCAGTCTAAAATGAAGCATTTATTATTATTATTATTATTATTATTATTATTACCCAAGAGTTCAAAAATAAGAGTTTTTCAAACTTAAGTTTGCTTTCTTTTGCTTATAGAAATCCAAGAATTAGATGCACATTATTTATATTCCATATTTCTTTTATCTTAAGCCAAAGGCAGAAAGAATTAATTTAAGAGATTCTTGCATAAAAGTTTTGAAAAATCTCCTTTGAAACCAAATATTACTATGAAATAATGGCTAAGTATTTACATTAGGATTCTTCACCAGATCTGTACTGGACTTTAAATATTAAATCAGAGTTTGCTTCCATTCTGTGTGAAAATGGAACTGTGATGTGCCCAGCACCACTGCCACACATCAGACATAACATGTCTGCTAAGTGCACTGCTGTGATTTATTTTAGGTTTATACACCAGAACAATACAAAACAACATAAAGAGTTACTTCACACGATATAAATAAACTGCCTCTGCAATGCTTAATCCCAGAAGCATTAAACAGCATTCTGTGGTCTGAAGTTACTGCTGTTAAAACCAACCCCGGATTCTTCACAGGTACTTTCTGCACCCCGCAAAATCAAACACCACTTACTTCAAATATGAAATCTCCAGAACAATGAGTCCCTGCAAAGTCACTACAGAAACTCTGTTACAGAGCACTACACTTTGACATTAAATGTGGCTGCTCTAGACAGACATTCTCAGTATATACTCTACATATCAAGATTACATAAATCCAAACATCTAACATGATTTATAACTGAGATAACTAATGCCAGAGCATTCCCTTTTCATTCTTGGCTTTAAATAGCACCACTACATTTAATGCCTCAGGAACAGAGTTGGAAGAACATTACAACCTTCAACTGGGTAATATTTTGGAAAGACTTTCAAATTTCTCAGTATTTTTTAAGTAAGTCAATAGACAGCTTGACTGCATGTAACATCTCACAAGTAGAACATGACTAAGACTTCAAAACACAGCAAAAGCCAGTACTGACCTCGACAGGTGCCCACTGACATCTTGCTGACAGATTTCCAGGGTGGTTAGCAATAGTACAGCAAGTGACCCCAGCCAGGCTTTCCAGAGAGCCTGAACAGGCTGCGCAGCTCCATGATGCAACATAACAGAGCATGCCCTCAATCAACATCTTCTGAGGGTACATCAAAAACCCTCTGTGAACTTCCATTAGGAAAGAAGTATCTATTGTATTTTGATCAAATTACAGCTATGCATGACACTTGCATAATTGTGATGAAGACCTGCTTTAAGATCCATGCAGATTTTACGTAACCTAGGAAGACAGAGACATTGGCAAGTCTGCCTGAAGAAACCAGACCTCTTGGAATAAATCCAGGTTCAGCAATAACAGGAGAATCATTTCAGCAGAGCATTGAGGAAGCACAACCACTGGTTCATAAAGCAATGGGTGTTATGTAAATAATAAACAACATACAGAATAGCACAAACATTTGAGAGAAAATCCAACTCATGTGTTCATGTGTGTTTCGGTACTCCCAGCCAGCCAGCACAATAGTTCTTTACTTGCAACCTTATCTTCAATATAAATCATCTGGAGGTACTGAAGAAGCAAACAGTTTAGCAGTTTCACAGTTTTATCAGGAGGCAGTTCTACTTACAAAAATCAAAAGTCATTTGAGCATTAAATTGCATTTGCTCTACCTATGAAGTTACTTCACTGACTCCCAAATAGCCCAGAGGAACAAACCACATGAATGTTGCCCACAGTAATATAAGTATACAGTACTAACTGATGATGAACTGGTAAAATACTAGAAAATGTGCTTTCAGGGTAATTTGTGTCACATAGCAAATAGGAACTTGTTGGGACAGCCATTACTTCTCTCACATGAAGATCGGGTGAAATACAGTTTTCCAATTTTATTTTGTTGAGGCAACAGAAGGTCCCATGGATGTATAACTTTTTATTCTATCTTCAGCAAACACAAAGCACCTCAATAAACATTCTATACCACCTCCTCTGCTCAGTAACTTTCTTCCCTTGCCACATCCAATGATCTTGAGTAGCATGACCAACGTTGGACTGAAAAGGTCAGGGGAAATCACACAGACCATTCCCTCAAACATCCTCTTTTAACTGAGATGTACTGAACATAAGCAATACTGAACATCAAGCCCATTTAGTTACCAACTTGTAACTCATATATGCTCTTCAATTCTATGTTCATATATTTCTTCTTTTCTTATCTTTTCCTTATTTAAGTGAAACAACGTATTTCTCCCCTTATTTATTCCTAAATCAATCACTTTTTCGAAATCAATACAAAAATTAACTTCATCCTCAGCCACCCTGTGAATAAATCATGGGGAAAATCCCATAGAGTGCTAGATCCTAATACAGCCAAATATATTTGGTTTAAAAAAACCACTCCAAGTGCACAAGTCAGGCCCTCAAAAGTCCAGACACTGCAATAAGTAGAGTGGCTGTCATCAAGGAGATATCCTTCCACACTTGTTGTGTATATGTGGCTTTGTGTGTATTCATGAGTGCAGACTACACGTAGAACTACTAGTAGTTATTAATATGCAAAAAGATACTTTTATTATGGCTGGATCACAATTATGGAGTAAAAGCATTCTGCTTGCTCACTTCTCATGAGCTCTGGAAGCAACAACAGCAAATTCAGTTCTGGCTACCTGTGTGAGCAGGGGTCTGGCCACAGCCCATTCCTTACCTGCCCCAGGAGAAAAAGGAGGCCAGGACAGAGCCACTGTCTCAAGGGCCAAACCCAGAGAACAAGCTGCCAGTTGAAATGCAATGGTCTAGGAAATCACAGGCAGGAAAGATAAGACATCTCATTTTACCAGCTGCTTGCAAAAAACTTTGGGCATCAGGTATCTTGTTTCATAGATAAATTAGAATACAACCCCAAAGGGGTAAAATACTGAATGGAAAATGTCATAGGAATTACTTCTGATTTCAAAATGCCACCACTTCCCTTACTAGTACTAGATGGAATATTTAAGCAACCTTCTGATTTTTATTGAACCTGATCACTGGTTAGTACCACCTGTAAATGATACATATCTTCATAGTGGGAAGAAAAAAATTGGCATGAAGTGTAAGTACATATTCCTCATGGAAATTATAAAACCATGAATCTTTAATTTTTATACACCAGGAACAGATATTCAGAAATTAATTTTGTTTCATACAATTATTATAATCAATGTCAAATCCTTCATGCCTAATCTAAAAAAATTTCTTAGCTAGTTTCAGTGATAACCAACGGAGAATACCTTGGCTAAGACCCTTTCTCACCTATGCATTTCTTTATTGGCCTTCAGAAAATGCCCCTTTGGCATGTATTTGTCCAACTATTGGTCCTTATTTCTGTCCCTAGAAACATAGCCAGCAATGCACATGCATATCTCATGCATCTCAATTTCCAGCAGCTGAAGAGGCTTAAGAAGAACCAAATGTTCCCTGTGATCAGACTCTCATAACTTCCAGCTACTTTCTTTTATTTCCTTGCAATTTTGACCTTTTTCCACATTTCACATACATACTAGGTTCAATTTTTCATTACTTTCTGCCTACTTCAATCATGATTCATCAGACAGGAAAATACTAAGTTACAGTAATTGCTCCACTGTGAAACTATTCTTGAAAATGTTTCAAATTGCTTCTAGTTATATAGTAAGAATTGTTTGTTTTGGCTCAAAAAGAGACCCTAACATAATTCTAGTGCTTAGAAGAAAAACAATTTAGAAATACTTTGATGATAACAGAAGGAAAATCACTGCTGCTGTTCAGCTTTTTTCCACTGAAATCTAAAAATAATAAGCTGAAAGACCAAAATACCTCCAGTTTTGCAAATGTTATATAGACTTCTCAAAAAAAAACATCTAGAGTTCAGCATCTGTTACTGAACTACCTAAAACATTATCTATCAATGTTTTGGTGAAGAGGGGGGAAAAAGAACAAAAATGCAGGAATTATTAGTCCATGCATCATCCATTTGTAACAACATGATTCTTTCAGGTTATTTGGTCTGTGATAATAATTTTGAAAAAAAAGTCCTTGTTAAATGCTATCAATCTGGTATAAAGACAAATAACAAGCTCTAATTGAAGTAACAAAATAGGATGGAAATTTGGAAATTCAAGGCAGAAAGTCTGGGTCTAGATAAAAGGATTTGAAGGACAAAAAACTCCTTGCAATTTTGTGCATTAAGAGGAGCTGTGTACTTCCTAGCAAAGTTTCAGTGGTGCACAAATTGGAAATGTTTTTTTGTGCTAGCCAAATATAGTTTTAGAAATCTATCATTATATACACAGCAGAATTTCTGGCTAGAACAAAAGGTAAAAAAATCAACCTTGAAGATAATCCAGGTGATTTACCTGGAATTAATTGCCATCTTCTGATTTAGTCAGGGATTTATTCCCTGAAGTCTAAGTTCCTCTCTATTTCCAAACTCTGCACAAAACTGTAAAAAAGAAGACAAAATTCAGTGAAATCTGATGCTCTGCTTCAGCACTGCAGATACTTAAGGAAGCTGGCACAGCAGCCTGCCTGTTGTGTACAAAACATCTGCAATTACTTTGCCTCTGAATGACAGAAGATGTTCTACCCCTCGTGTGTAACTCTCCAGTAGCACAAGCAGTTGTCCGACCTCACCATGGTTATCCCTAGAGATGGGCTGGATGATGACACTCTACAGTCTCTCGCTGACATAATGTAGAGAGAAAGTTTTGAAAATTGAGAGTACAAGTCTGAAAAAGAAAAATGCTTTTCTTCTAGCCATGCACCATAAACAGGTATTTCTTCTGAAATTTTCAAGACAACTCATTTTACATGTGAACTATTGGCTAGGTAATGTCCTGAGCAGGAAAGCTAAGACTTCACAAGGGTACAGATGGACACATTTCATTTACTCTGCAATTCCCAACGGCTGCAAAGAGAAATGAAAAAAAAAACCCAAAACAAACTCCAAATCATTAAAACCGATCAATTATCTTCAAAAGAGGCCTTAAAAGACTGGGGTTTTTTCTGATGGGAATTGCAAAACCCACCACAAACAGCAGACAACTGTGTGATGGCCAGGAATACTTCTGGAAGGGTGTTCAGGGCAGGCCAACAGCAAATGGATGAATTGTCCAGAGCAGAAAAAATAGGTTGACTCTTGAAAGATATTGGTGGACTCTGCACTGGACTGCAATGATTCATATGAAACTGGTGACAGCTATTAGGCCAAAACATGAGAAAATGAGAACAAGGCAGTAGAGCTACTGAGCCCAGAGATCAAACAGATCAAAGAGAACTACTCCTTCAGAAAAGATGACTCTTTTTAAATTTTATTTATAACTTTGCCCTCTGATCATAGTTGTATGAGTGTGTGACATTAGAAATTTTGTCATGATCCAGACATAAATTATCCAAAAGAGCAGAAAATGCATCTGAGAAAGCAGATACTTTAACATTTCATGCCTATCACCATAGAATATACACTGGGATAAATGACGTGCTGACATGCCATGACTTTTTCAGAATTAAAGTAATCTCATATTTCCTTTCATTCTACTTGTTCCTAATTCTACAATGCCAACTCTGAAAAAACCAAATCTCTCAGAAAGCTATTTCATATTATTAAAGTTATGTTCTGCTAACAGGTTCTCTTCAAAGACAACACATAAACAGAGCATGAAAATACCATTCAGCTGAGGAAATTGTTAAAACTATGCATCTGGCTCTTCCTAAACTTAGCTTAACTCAATTTATTCACATTGCTTCTTTTCTTCTCCCCTTCCTTCCAGAAAAGACAAAAGACTAAACAAAATAATGTTCACAGTTTTAACTGCTTGGAAGTAAAACAAAGCACATTTGTTAGAGCTTGTGTAAAAGCAGGGAGATGGATTCTAAGTGAATGCAAGTTGTGTCCAGAGTACTTCTGTGTTCAAAATTTATCAGACTGAGTATAGGGAACACAAAGAAAGCACAAGTAAGAAGCACATGCTGGATCAGAGGCTATTTGAAAAGCGCAATCAAAACCAGGTGAGAAGTCATGGATAATGAGGAGTTAATTTTTGGCATTTGTATGAATTTTGGAACAGTATAGAAGATCAAAAAGAAGATACTGACCATAAAGATTATGACATCAGTACTTCCTCAGAATGAACATCTCTCTACGAATGAACTGGGTATTACACAGACTTCTACTCTTAGGCTGGCCATCAGATGTTAGCCACAAATTATTCCCTATGACATCTGTGCTTAATACAATTCAGCAATGCCCAGAGACAGCCAATTGTATATGCAACAGAATGCCCACCCTGATAGGAAATATTTTTAAGACTTAGATTAACAGAAAATTTCTAAAAAAAAGAAAAAAAGAAAAACTGAGAAAGAAGAAGAAAGAAGAAAGAAGAAAGAAGAAAGAAGAAAGAAGAAAGAAGAAAGAAGAAAGAAGAAAGAAGAAAGAAGAAAGAAGAAAGAAGAAAGAAGAAGAAAAGCAATGTTCTGTCAGCTTTACAGATTTTAAGCAGAGTTTTGAGAATTTTGTATTATTACTAACAGTAAAATGACTTGGTGACCCCATTTAGTTGTATAATTCTTGAGGTTTATGTGACTCAAATTCATGGAACTAATTTGTCTGGATAACAGCTTTACAGAGGTTCTGAAGAGTCTAGACATTTTTCACTGTGGGAAAAAAATGCACAATCCATTTTATGCAAACTTTACAAGTAATATCCTGCAGTCATCCTGTCATATTACAAATTGTACTTCTAAAGTCAACAGCAGATAAACTAAAACATTTAAAAGTAACTGTGTTTGTGCAACAGTGGAAAGTATCAAGGGAAATGGAAATGGCCTTTGCTTCAACTATTTTGCAAGAAATGATGCAGCAAAGAAAATGTCAGTTCTCTGCAGTGCTATAGACTCTACACAACTAAATTTTTAAGGATTTGAAATTTTACCTAATAATAATATATATGATGTGATAAGATTATGATATGATATGATATGATATGTATGATATTATACGATGATATGAAAAATAAGCTACTTTTCAAAGAACTACTTAACTATGTTATTTCCTGTCTACACTGATTGAGGCTCAGGCAGAAGAAATGTAGGATCCATGAGAAGTTTGAGTACTGTTTCAAGCAGTCTAGCCCAGCTTGACTAATTGGAGAAAGAAGAAAAAAGGAGGTGAGGAAAGACCAAATACTTTTTTTTTTTTTGAGTTGCACATCACTCTCTCCCACTATAGCTGTAATTTTAGCTTACAATTAGGTTTCAAAACTTACCTCGTACATACTTTGGCTTTACTCCACTGTAGCCTGCCAAACTATTTTCCAAAACTGGTTTAACCAGAACTCTTTCAAACACTGCTGCCAAGATATTTAAGCTCCAAAGCAGGAGGAAAAGGAAGAGTTGGAATTTATTTCTTTTAAAAAGTAAAAGAAAATACTTAATCCTTTATGCTTGATCCAGAAATTCAAATTTATGCATAACCAAAAAAGACTGAAATCTCTTCAAAATTAGGGCTTTGTCATAAAAGCACTTGAATTTACTACAGATTGTAGCCACATGGCACAATTCTCTCTATAAATATACTTTGAACTCCAGTTGGTGAAACAAAAAACTTTCAACTGTGCTAAGATAAAAAATATCTCTGCATTGATTCATACTGCAGTAATACTCAGCTCAGAATCAAGGCCTTAGAGCTTAATCTAAAAACAAATTGATAACATGAGAAAAGTAGAGTTAAGCAGTGAAATGTGCATGTGTTGGCAGGTTCATCTGTTTTCCTACAGATGCACAATGAATATGCTTGACTGTCAAAATACCAAGAAGCTCCAGTGTAGCTTCTGCTGGTCAAACAAGACCAAACAAGAATAAGGATGGAAACAGTCAGTACAGTTCATCTGCCAAACACACAGCCAGGTTTCTTTCATTGGTGCTTTTTAGACTATTCAGATTCAACATTTTCCTTTACACAGCAAATACAACACGTTCAAGCACTGTCTTCACACTTCCCTCTTTTTGGCAAAGCTTCATGGAGGTGGATACTCCTTTTCTACGTGGAGTCACATGGCAAAGACAAGGGTAAGCAGTACAATTTGTTCTGGAGAGATTTCCCCAGGAAAATCTTCCGCTTCCCCAGGGAAACGGTGGATTCCCAGGTGTTGGGTACTTTTAGGATTCAGCTGCTTGGGATGTTGGGCCATCTTTTCTAGACCATGCTTTTGCTGTGAAAGATTGGACCAGATGATCCTTGATGTCCCTTCCAAGCTGGTTTTCTATGATTCTATGTTTCCATCAGCCAGTCTGGAAAAAGAAATTCCCTTCTTTGGGTACTAAATTTTATGAAAACACACGTGCACACCATGAACAGTCCAACCAAAACCCTTTTATTTTATTTAAATTTCATGTTGTCATACGTAGCTCATTTTGCATAGAATACTGCCAAGGTAGATAGAGATGGATGATAAAAAGTGCTGGAAAATATCTCTTTTTCTGACCATTACCACCAACAAAGAGTGCCATTACCACCAACAAAGAGTGAATGAATGCATCAGTCTCAGAGCTTGGAGATCAAAGTGGGACCAGCTGCTGAACTGTCAGCAAAATAAGTTTTGAACTGGAATCAGAAAGAACGGGAGAGTTATGCACAACAACAGAAACCCCACTGATACCACAGAGCAACTGTCTGACTGCAGCATCTACAGGCAGAGCCAAGTTACCCTTGATAAGTTTACACTGGCATTTTTTGCTCAGATGAATATTTTCAAAGATGTTTTCCCTGTCATCCAGACAAATCACTGTGCCTTGGTTCACTCCATGGAACAATCCTGAGGCATCCTTTTGTATGAAAGGGCATTTGGATATGTATTCCAGAACAGCAACCAAGTACACACCAAGTGGAAATGGAAATTCAACCTGACAAAAATTAACCTGACATCCTCCCTACTGTCCCAACACATAACAAAATGTAAGTGGTGTGGTCAGTGAATCCACAGCATCAGAAGTTTTCCTCTGCAGCTCCATCCCTGTAGACTGCCACTGCAGACAGATAATATTGAATGCTCAGGTGCAAAAGCTGCAGGCTGGTCTGCAACCCACTTGAATACAAAGGTGCTATCAGACTGTTAAGCTCTGTGCTGCCATTGCTTCATCAGCAGCCATAGCACAGCTGGAACTAAAACCTCAAGCCAGCGTTTCCACCAAAATACGTGGTGTACCCTAACCAGATACTCACTCCTGTATTCTTCCCTTGGGGCAACATAAACATTTCTGTGGCGCAAAAAGTGAATTAAACTGGGGAATGGAGACACACTGGGCAGGCACTAAGTCAATTTTGAAGCAGATTGGTCTCCTGATACAATTTACTACAGAGCTGCACAAGTTCTTGTAGCAACACTACTGCAGGGTACACATGGAGAAGGATTGACTACTGTAGGCAAGACTTAAATATTTCATCTCTCTTTGGTGCAACCTTAACTCCAAGTAAGGACAAGATTATTCTCAAGAAAGGCCACAACAGTCTGAATGGCAAGATTAAAGTCTGGAACGTAACACTGCAGCAGTGTTGATGGTGAATGACTCATAACAATGTGTAAAATCTGACTCCATCATTGGTAGGAACACATGCAAAAGACAAATCCATTTTAAGTAAACTTGGACAATTCAGTTGTTCAGTACACAGCATTACTGGTACATCTTAAAGGAATAGAGATATTTATAATGTAACAGTTACAAAAGTTACTTTAAGTCTTATTCCATTCCAAGTTCTGTGAAATTAATTGAATTCTGACACCACACCCTGCACCCTGATGTGGCATTCACTCATGGGAAGGCCAAATGAAACTGACTACAAGTTACTTGATCTGAAATACAAAAAGCACATTAAGGATACTACAGAAATAATACAGACATTATTACTTCTGCATTATTTCTAAGAAAACACAGCCTAGGTTCTATTTCAGCATGCCTTATTTTCAGTGTGCATACTCTCATTTCACTCCAAACTGTAGGAAAAAAGCAGCTAAGAAAGACAAGGACAGCAACCTACAGAGACTGCATTTGTATAGAAGGGGTTTATTTACTTTCTTATTTCAGTCTTCTGTTTCCACAGTTCCTGGAGAAGACCATTATGAAAGCTCATCCCCACCACATGCTGAGATGGTGTTAATACATGAACTTGGAATTAAAGTAGGAAGTATTGCTTATATATCTAACTCCATACAAAGCAGACTTCTTCCCCTTCTTTTCAGTTATAAATTTCTTACTGATGACTGTCCACTTGCTTCACAGGGCCTTATACCTTTTTAGTACACAGTGTATGCCTCAGTATAACAAAAGGGCTGTGGCAGGCATGTGGGCAGTACCTTCTTCCCACCACCCAAAGGCAAGCTGGTGCACTGTACAAGCCTGAGGACACACACAAACAACCACTCCTTCCAATGCAGCCTGCTGTGGGAGCATATTCTGAAACATCAGTTTGAACAGCGCTGTTTCACATTTTGCAATCTTGGGAGCGGGATTTTAACTCTATTGTTTCTCTCTTCTTGGTCTGAAGCATATCCCACTTCTCCATTTCTTGAAGGCCACTACAATACCAAGTATCACCTCTTCAGGCAAAAAACTATATTTCTTGTAATGTCTTCTACCTCAGAGTCTGTTCTCAGAACCTTATTTTTCTTTTCTGCGCAGTGATTTACCCAATTTATCAGCAAAACTGAACCAAGCCAAATACGTTTCAGCAGAACTGTATCAGTCACAAAAAATAGTAATGTCAAGGACTGCAGTATTTCTGATGGGGCAATCCAGACTTTCCCTTCCTGGGCCTCCGGAGTAGAAATCCATATTAAATATTCAGCCTTATGCAAGTTCCCTGTCTGACTAAGTTTCATATCAAGGGAAACAACTTCTATAGCCTATCCAATTCACAGATTTATTTCCCAGGTTAGTTTTGGGGAGACTTATTTGTTGTGGTTCCTGAAATCCTGATTTCTAAGTTTGCTAAGAGAAATGCAGAAGTATTCCACACTGATGCCAGCAGCCATGCTAGCTGTTCAGGAGAACATGACAGAAGTAGCACCGTGAATAAAGTTGCTTCATACCACCATTTCAGGTCTTCCTTCAGCCTTTGGATCTGTTTCCCAAGGGGGTGTTTACTATCAAAGAAGATTCTACATATAGCACTTGGAAGTGTCTCCAACTGCTCTGACTTTCCCTTTCAACTCAGATGATGTTTTCCAGAGTTTGTAGTCTCCTCCAGCAAGGTGATGAAATCCAAAGTCACATATTTCACATGCCCTGCTGTGTGTTTGCTGTCTGTTTCCCTCAACACAGAAGGAATCAAAGTACCAGCAGAGGTTCTTCCCTTACAGTTCCAGGTTTCTTTACAGCCACCCTGCCAGGGAACACTATGAGCAACACTCACATCATTCTGTTCCTTTGCTGCCTTTCTGCTATTTGCAAACAGCTGTGATTAGCCAACTCACTGTCTCTGTGCTATCAGCAATGCCTGTTATCAAATCCTTAGAAAGCATATGGAACATTGAAAGCCACACTTCCATTAGCTAGGTTCCAGCCAAGCTAAAATACTGTATTTCACTGTTCTTTTACGAAGATTAAAGGAAGATACTTATCAAACACACCGTCCTCTACAGGAGTCACTTGTACCAGTCATCACATAGCTGTTTGAACAAATATGCCTGTGCTCATGAAAAAGCACAAGAAAATACTATTGAAAAGAAATAATAGTCTAGAAAATTATAGTCTACTAATAAATGCAAATGAGATTTGAGATAGTGTTTGGGATGGGGAGGGAAGAGGAAAGATATTTGCCACTTTGGTAATTTCACTGGTTCCTATGAAAATAGTCTCTATATTTTCAGACAAAGAGAGATCAGAAACACATCAAATATGCAATACAGGAGCTACAGTTAGATGTGACAGAATAAAAGTAAGAACTATCCAAAATTCTTCATTCAGAACTATTTCACATACAAGTCATTCACCAAGGCAGTCTAGAAGAGTATCACCAAAAATGCACTTGGTAAGTATCATCTTCTTGTTTGAAAAGTTACAGTTCCTTTATTTCCAGTCCAAAGGAACAAAACTATGGAACGGAATTCTACAAGACTTCATTTGTTGCAGGAAAAGAATGATTCTAAATGCCAAAACTTCTAAAGTTTGAGGGATACCACTGTCATGGTCAAAGTTTTTCAACTAATGAAAACTTTGCCACTTCAGTGACAAAGATGTTCTAAAAGGAAGTGAAGACAAAAATCAGAGGATGTAAGAGAAATTGCAGTGTGTTTTACAGCTACGTGGAGCATGATAAATAGTTTTTTCCAATGGCTGTACAATTGAAGCAGCTCACACTGCTCAGTCTGTTCTCTCCTCTGTGTCTGTTCCTGAGCTGTGGCTGCAGAGCCATGTGTGTGGCCATTCCAACTGGAGGAGGGAACTGATCTTCAATCAAAAGTATCCCAAGAAAAGAGATTAATGTTTCCTAATCCAGTTCATTGCACAGAACCACAAGCAGCTGTGCAGGCACAAAGGGATGGTTACAGGAGCAGGAACAAGAGATAGCAGCCTGGAGCACAACATAAGAGTTCCTTATGCTGACACTGCTTCAGTAAGAAATGCACAAATTGTACCTCTGAGCCCATGCAGGCCCGGAAAACTGCTTGTTTCACAGAGCATAGTGGATACATTTTAATTAATTTCAATGAAAGAGTGTAAACATTCACTTTACATAATCAGGAAGCTGACTTAATTTATTGTGTGTGAATAAAAATGCAACATAAACAGTATTTAACTGCAAATTCTGCTCATTTTGCATCTGGTTCATTGAACTAAGTGCAACCCATCTGTTACCATATAGGACAGAAAAGCTGTCAAATAGGAAAAAAACCCCTCTCATTTAATACAACTCTAAAATTATTTGCTTAGACAGCTAATGAAGTGGAGTATATAGGCAATTAAACTCCACAGAAGACTTTGCAGAGTACTGTAAAAATTGAATAAAGGTTTATAAATGTTTGTAAGTGAGACAATTTGAAATACAAAATGGGGTTATTAAGTCTGATGTTGAAACTAATTATTTCAAAATAAGACACATGCATAAATTAAAAAATAAATTGGAACAGTCTAATAAATTATTTCTAAGAGCTGTACATTGCATGGGAGACTGCAAAACATTGTGGACCAGATACTCAGAAGCACTGTTCCACTAGGGAATAAATGTTGAGACAATTAGAACAGATTTCCTTCACTTAGAGAAAGTACATTACAGGGCTGATTTTTCCCTCTCAGTTTCTTCTCTCCCTACCATGCAAAATCCACAGAAAGAAACCCTCATTGCTCTAAGACATTCATTCTAGCAGAACACCTCATGGCAAATGAGAAATTACTACCACATGGTATTTTTCAGCATCAGGCTCTACAATGATGATGAAAGTTGCATTTTCATGGGACAAATGGGATTTCTCCAAATGATACACAAACATCTACTTTTTAACTCCTGAAAACTTATAGTAATTGCCACTAAAATCTAAAGGTGCCTAAGCAATTGCTGGTTGACATAATCCCCAGAAAAATATTATACAGTTTCAGAGGTTGGGCATTCAAAGGAGAGCAGGAAAAACTAAGCAAATGTGGAGAAACTAACAAAAAGCAAGACTGGTAGGAAAGTCATATATTAATATCATACTGTAATGGGCAAACCTACAATAAAAATAAGCTATAAAATCCAAATGTATGATTTTTGGGAGTGCATGTGTTTGGGGAGGGCAGTGTAAGATCACTGATTAGTCTGCATGATGATCTTGGCCTAGTGCATCCATGAACTCAGGTTCTGGTGTGACTGTCAAGCACTTCAGCAAAATAAAACAGTTATTGTTCCTAATCAGGCAAGCAATTTTAAACTCTGTATTGTTTTTAGATAATAAAATATACTTAATAAAGGAAGAAACAGAGAACACATCAATTGTGAAGTCACAACACTTTCCATATAAAACACTTATGAACATGTCATTCCTGCAGATGTATTTAGTGTGTCCAATACTTGCAGCATCCAAAGTATGCAGTTAAATAATTTTGCTGTCCATTGTTGGATTGTTCTAACCTATTTATTTTTTTGTCAGGTCAGCAAGAGTCAAACCAAAGACCACAAAGTAAGATGTTCCTCCTAGTGTTCTGTAAGCAAGTCAGCACTGAACGTTCTACTTATAATACATTCAATTTTCCTGCCTTTTTCTAGACACCTGATATGACTTATAATGTTCCATGCAGCACAAAAATTTATGCAGAATGTGACTGAAAACCTAAAGCTCTCAGATAATCTGGATCTACCACAGGTCTTGAACAAACCTGTTCAAACTCTCAGGAGCACACACCACATGACTCACCATTGCTTCTCTATGCAGCATCTCATCTTCAGCTACAAGCTACCACAGGCAACCTCACAGTGTTCTTTTTTCTCATGTTACTGGCATAACACAAGTTTGCCACTGCTCCATCTCCACACACTGCTCATTATTTTCCTAGATGTTGATGAAAAACCCTGGGAAAACCTCTGGAAAAACCCCTGGGAAAAACCTATAAAGCCCAGAAAAAAAAAAAAAAAAAAAAAAAAGGAAAAATCCTGGAAAAGCCTCTGGGAAAAACCCTGGAAAAATCCATGGAAAAACCCCTGGAAAAACCATGTATTTCCCGGAGCAGAAAACCATGAAGGTATTCTGTACAAAGTGATGTAAACATGAAGTATTTACTGAAAAAAGGAGCTGGGAAACAGCAAAAACAGCACTCTGAGACTATGAGGAACAGCAACTCACATTTGACGCTTCCTTGGGAGGTATTTTAATATTTTTAGTAGCAACTATTCTGACCAATTTGGGTTTGGGGCACTGAATAAAACTAAGAGAAATGGTAAGATACTTGTCAAAGGATGGCAAGGACAGGCACATAGGCTACCTTAAAACAATGAAAACCTCAAAGCAGGTCTATTATATACAATAGGAAGTCTCCCCATGGATGGTGTTTTAAGAAACACTGATTTCTATTGCTCTGGACTTCTCCATCTGACAGTGAATACTATAATTGCAAATTTCATAGTGTTTCTAACCAAGCACCAGGTACTTCTTGGTAATTCATATATTTTAATTTTTAATATTGAATCTTTTTACTGATCTAGTTCGAGATAAGTGCATTTTTTCTCTTATTAGTTTGCTGGCATAGCAATTTACCTAGTGCATACTCATGCCTTCTTGAAAAATATTTTTTTAAGAAAGCCAAATTCATAGATGTAGAAGGTGCCTTCTACAAACAGGCCTGAAAGATGCCTTCAGCTCAGGACTTCCCTCTTCACTCAGGATGAGACCTTGTCCTGCCTGTAGAACAGCCCCTCTTTATCAAAAAGTGCCCAGGGCCCCTCCTTGAGTCTTCGTAAAGAAAGAGGGTGAGCACAGGTTGGTAAACAGTGTAGAGAGATAAGGCATCAAGATTCTCTAAGTGTTGTAGTGTGTTGTTAAGTTTCTTGTGTTATTCCCCCAATTTATGTATTGTTCTCCCCTATTATGTGTAAAATGGTTTCGTTCCCCCAGTTTTTCCCACCAGTGCTAGCCTGTCAGCTAAGTTGCTATAGTAACCGCTATTCATAGTTGCTGATATGTAATTGCTCCTCCCCTGGTTTCCCTTATAAGTGAAAGTTGTTTCCTCCCTGGGCCCAGTCAATCACCCCCTTTCTCCTCCCAGGTTTCGAGAACCTTCTCCTCTCTGGAGATGGTGGCTGGCTGGGGTCCCAGGACACCTCCTTTACCTTTTGATTATTGGTCTCCATGGAGTGTCAGTTCTGTGAAGTTCATCCCTCACCTTTCCCGATTGGTTCCGCCTGTACCCACCCCCCTCCTTTATAATCCTGTTTCACCCCCTATGGAGAAACTTTTTCCCGGTTGGTTTCCCCGCGTTTGGATCCCGCTACACCTTCAATAAACCGATGTTTAACCCCCGGGAAATGGTCAGCTCCGTTCCTCCCCAATACCAGCGGTGTGAGCCAGTCCGCAGCCAGCACAGCCCGAGGCCACCAGAAGCCGAAGGGTGCTGGCCAGGAATTGCAGAGGGGCATCGGCCTTTCACCCTCAGCTAGTCGGACTCTAAACTTCGGGCCACATATGCCCCCCTCTGCATCTAAGAACATATTGCTGAGGAAAAACAAAAACCACAGAACATGTAAATTACTATGTACATATTATTGCACATAACAAACCTGATGTTTCATGATACTTCTTCAGTACTACCCTAAAAAGTTCTCCTTGTCTTCAAATCCTTGCAGCAAGAACAGGGCAACTAAATTCTGAAACTGATTGTACTCAAAGACTTACCAATACTTTAAAGTTAGACTGTCATTACAAGGATCAAAAATACTGCCTACTCATCTAAACTAATGGCTCCAAAAAGCACACTGAAGCACTGTACCTTTGAAAAGAATCACACATGCATGCTAATTCTATATATCCACAAGACTTTCATCTCATTCACAGTGCTGAAAGTTATTTCCTGGCAAGTCACATCCCATCATTTTCTCTCAACTGCATGATAGTCCAAAAAAATTTGAGGGTAAAATAAAATCAATATCAGACCAAATAATTCATAAACTGAATATTCAGAGGACTTAATTTAGGCCCTTACAGGAGTAATCAGATACCTGAACAGTATCCAAATGTTTCAATTTACTTAAATAATATGGTGATATTTCTCAGTCTAAGGAAACTGAAAAAAGGACAATAATAATCCCTTCCAAATTCTGTTTCAATGATTATTTATTCCATAACCACAATGTGCATGGTACTGCATAAACAAAATAAAATAAGCACAATTGCTTTCCCATGTTGTCAAGCAGCTTGCAATACAACTCCAGGCAAAGAATAACTAACTTCCAACAAAGTGAGCAAAGAGCAGAGATCAGCTACATGAATTCACAGAGCTACAGAACAGCTTATCCACATCATTCACTGTTACTACTATAAAGGAAATGAAGATTATATTGCACTGAATCCAACTCCCTCCCCCTAGAAAAGTCACTTAGCGCATAATGTTCTTTAAAGCAACAATAAATTTATTCCATGCATTTCTCAAAGACAAATATTCTGGAAAGAAAAAGTACAGGTGGAGTAAATTTGTATATTAAATACAAACGATGGAAGAAAAATCTGGCAAACTCACTTGGTACAATCTGCCTTTTCCTTCATTCCAGTCCCAACTGGCAAATGTTCCCTAGTTAAGCTAGCTCCCTGCAGAAGATTATTTTGCATTTTTCCAGTTGACACCTTTCTATGTTTTGTTACCTTGCTAACAACAAATTCACAAAAATTATATTAATCAGTTAATTGGATTAATGCAATCATCCCTTTCTAGTAGTACATCTGACATCATAATTTTCAGAAATGAGGTCATTTAGTGAGAACAGCAATGCAAGAAAACTGATGTTACCATCACAAAGAGGCAAAACTACCCTGCTATTAGCAATAGAGAACTGCAGCACAACACTGACCACCAACACTGACTTGGCCTGTTTTGATTACTTATCAGAAACAGCAGATGCTGCGTGCACTCCACTGCACAGGGAACAGAGAGCACCAAAACCCACCTCTCCCAGCAACAGCATGGAGGTCTTTTGGGTCACCTTCATTAACTACTGTGTGTGGAAGGAAAAGTTAACTCCAAAAGTGAATGGGAAGAACCAGATCCAGTGAACAATCATGATGATAACATGATGTATGATTGCTTCCTCCTCTGTGGCTGCTTTACTGCTACTTGTCAGACACATGCAACCAGTCAGACACTAATGAGAGACTATACTCTTCCAAAGTAAGTGTTGTGGAAGTCATCCTATGGCCTGAATTTTTATGTAAATAAGCGTTAGATAGTGTTTCTAGAAGCCATAACCCAAACTAGAGCAGATAGTTGTCATCAGAGCTCTGATGCTACTATTCCATACCATTCAAAAGTTCATTGCTGTCTGGGCAAAATTTTGAGAGGCTCCATCTGTCTTAGAGATTCTATAAACTTTACAATATGTGAATGGAGATATATTTCATTTGTAAGGACCTCTGTTATTAAGTTGAACCATAAAATGTTCTACTTCATTTTTTTGCTTAATTCTTCATAACAGATGTTGGGGGGCTGCTTACCTATATTCACAACCATCACACATATACTTGGGAGTCCATGTGGTCTAGGACAGAATCTTTATAGCCACAGTAAAGAAAGGATAGATATGGCAATTGTCTATGCATGCTATGCCAGTAGCACCTCTCCACCCTCAATAAACACAGGCTCAACACCAACCATTAAACTATCAATTTTTTAGACTGTCAAACCTGCCCACCCTATTTTTTACAGGGGTTCAGCTCATAGTGAAGTGACAAGGAGGGATATTCATGTATGCAACTGCTGTAGATCATGTATTGTCATTAAAAGACCTGGAACAATCATCTTGCAATCGGAATGCTTTATTTGAGGTAATTTCTTCTCCAGTTGTGTGTAGAACAAGATGTCCTGAAACCATCCTGTGGTCAGTCACATTTCCCATCAGTGTCGTACATCCACTCAGAAATCTCTCATTCCACACACATGCAATCTGATGCAGGAACTCGTGAAGACAAGGACAATCTAAATGATCTTTTCCTTGGAGTATGTCCACTTGGATAAATAAGAATTTTGAGATCAGGCAAGATAATACTGTGATCTTGGATGATTTTCAGCAATGACTAAGCTTAGGAGTCCCAGAAGCCACTTTACTGTAACCTTTAAAACTCTCACTGGAGTTGTAGTGGCAGATCACTTATACAAATGCTTTTCCCAGAAGAAAGGAGGACACATTTGTCTTTTTCTGAAAGTTCAACTGTTTGCTTCCAAGAGCCCTGTCAGTTGAGTTACCAATACTAAATTTCTCAGCTACTAAACCAGTGGGATGAAGTTCTCCCCAACTGCAGAGTGAACAAAAGGATGAAGAATTGAGAAGCCTGAGGATCAGACTTGTATCATGATGCTGAAGAAGCAAGGGCCATGTGCTAAATGGTATTGTGAAGATGGACACTTTCAGACACATGAAAATTTACAGACACAGAAACATGGTTTCAAGTACTTTTCACTATACTGTACACTTTTGAATAATTTCAGCAACATATAAAATGATTTTTAATATATTAGTATGGAAAAAGCTAATATGAATGCATGAAGTTCTGCTTTAAAGCCACAAATATGCATTGAAATGGCATTGCTAGCTTTCTACACCTTTGGCTATATGGCATTAATAGATCCCTAACTAAAATATGCTAAGTGCACTAATTTATTAAGAGTGCTCTCAGGCATATGGTGTGATTTTTCAGGCTGTCCTGTGCAGGCCAGGTATTGAACTTCAATGACCCTTGTGGGTTCCTCCCAACCCAGGATATTATGTGATTCTATGGTTATTAAGAAAATTGAAACTAATTTTGATTTAATCTGTGTGTACAAAACTAGAAACAGTTACCTTGTCATTTATCTTAGCAAGTACACTTTTGTGAGATCAGGAACCTTGGTCAGACCATTTATGCATGTACACAGTAGCCAACATACTGAGCTTCAGGATCAAAACTTCATTGCATTTAAACTTGACAAAGTGCCAGGTTTCATCCACATCTGAAGAATCAGACTGCATTTTAGTAACATCACTTAGAAGACTACTCCATGCATGAATAATGTCTATCACAACATGTGGCAAAAGAGTAAAAATGCATGTCATTAATACAAAACATCACTGCACTTTTGATAAGATACCAATATGGCTACTTATGTCTTTGTGGGGCTGTTTTATTTCTGTGCCAATTTGTATCAGAACCCAATGGACTGGGGTTTAGAAGAATTGTGTGGTCAGGGGAAGAGTAAAATGAAATCAATTGCAGACATGAAGATCTTACAGGAACAGGGCAGGCAGGCACCATTTCTTTTTTAGTCTGAGCATGTAGTACATCATAGATGTCAATGAAAACAAACTTTTGTGTAGGCATGATGCCTATTTTTACTGTTGATGTTTTAATGCCATTAGGTAATGCAAACCAGAACTCAAAACATTTTCCACAGAGTTCCAGGACCCACTGTGTACTGAGTCTGCTCAGTGTCTACAGGAACTTTGATAGAATGTGTTTTGTCTTTCTAGCATAAACAAACCACCATCAGCTTGTTTCAATATATACAAGTTCTCTATGCTGTGATCCCTTGTTTTACCTTCTCCATCTCTGAAACATCCAGATGCCTCACAATAGATTTGTTTTTATTTTAACTGGAAGAATAAAAAGAAAGAAGTTTGAAAGCTTGTCAAATAATGTTGGGTATTAATATACTTGAAGCAGAGGGTAGGCTTGAAGAAAGTCCTTTCACACCTTAGGCCAAACTTCAGGAAACTTCTGTTCCTTTCCTAGGTAAGTTGCTGGAATGATATATTAAGCACTAGCATAAAAATCAGCAGAAACTACACGTGCTGTGATGCTGTCAGAACTGAAGTGGTGTGAGACCCTCCCCTTCCCCAAACCTAATGTAATTCAGCCAAATTAATGGAGTTCACCCAGACCCTGCATCCAATTGATAATGCTCTACCATCCAAACAGTATCACAAATCTCAACTGATACCAAATATTTTCAAGTGGAAGGATTATGTTCTGCAGCTTCTGATACCTTAGATTTTAAATTTATTTAAGTTTAAAATCTAAGGTATCAGAAGCTGCAGATCTTATTTTACTTATTTTACTGAACTCATTTTCTCCAGCTGTCAGTAGCATTATATGTAGGGTCATATATTCTTCAAACACATCTCTAGGTTTAAACATGCAAAGTTGGCAGAAAGGAACATTTCGTAAACTTTTTTCCCCACAGTTAGGGATCTGTACTTACTTCAGGCTCTCCACAGAAGTGTGACATCCCCAACTACCCAAAACACATGTAGAGCTGGGGTTGCAGAGCTGGGGTCGCACTGTGTGCTTTGGGTCAGTCACACCTGCACGGACCACACCTCCAGGTGCGCCAGTGCCTTCAGCGAGCTCGTCAGAAACCCAAGGAGGGGCGTTTCACCCATCGACGCCCCCAGCCCTTTACAGTAGGAGCAAATGCCGCCCCAGGACCAGCAAGCAAGGTGTCACACATGCCCAGGAGCCCTCAGGAGCCTTTCCCTTGTGCCACATGCAGCCCCGCGCCCCCCGGCTGCCGGAGCGGCGGCCCCCAGGGCCAGCGCCCTTCTTCCCACCGCGAACTTTAAAAGGCAGCAGGGAACTCCTGTGCTTCCCTGCCCGCGCAAGCCGCCCAGCTCAAGTTATCGAGTTATTCCTGGGAGCAAGGCGGGAATCAGCGCCCCTCCGGCCGCACAAGCCTGGCTGGAGCTGGGACTGAGGATCCCTCCCCACCGCGCCCAAGCCGCCGAGAGGCCCCGACGGCGGCGTTCCCCCAGCCCCTCGCCCACGCGGTCCCGAGGAAGGAAGGAAAGCGGAGAGTGGAGCCACTTACGCGGCCCAGGCACGGCTCCCGGCGGCGGCGGCGGCGGCTGAGCGGCGGAGCTCTCTGGCCGGCCAAAGCCGGGGCGCTCCTCCCCTCAGGGAGCCCCCATGCCCGGCCTTCCCACACGTGCGGCGGGCAAACCCCACCCTGCCGACCCCCCTGCCTGCCCTTCCCTCTCCTCCTCCCCTCCGTGGCCAGGGCAGTGCGCTCCGCTGAGCGGCGCGGGGGCGCAGCGGGGATGGGAGAATTCCCTGAAGGGTCGGACCGCGTTCCCCCCATGTACACCAGGGGAGGGAGGCCGGCCCGCCCCGGCACCGCGGTCTCGGAGCCTGTGCGGACACCCCCGCTGTCCCCGTCCTCACGGCGCCTCCGCGGGAGCGACCATTGGGGTCCCACCCGCGGCGCTCTCCCACTCCTCAGTCCCAGCAACCACGGGCTTCCCTAGCCTTGCTTTGCCCCGAGTGTTTGAGGTTCCGCTCGCGAATAGCCCTGGCGGGGGGTTCGTGAGTGATACGCCCTCGGAAACAATTTCCCCGCAGCATTATAGGGGGCAGCCTGCGGGTATTTGCCTGCCCTGCCTTTGTGCGGGAGGCAGGAGGAGAGGCTGCTCCAGGGCCGACCTTTGCCGCTTGCGGATCTATTTTTCCGAGGCACCTTTCAGAAGCCGGTGATGGGATTTTGTAGGGAAGCTCCAGGCAGTGGTGACAACGAAGGTAGAAATGCCGCCCTGTCAGTCCTAGCAGATAACACTTTCTAAGCTTGTTTTGGGAGACATCATAGGCAACATTTGCCTGATGACAGCAGAGAGTGCCATTGGATGGGTAGAAGTACAATGCAGCCTCTTTTCATTCTAGTGTTGTTAAGCACTGCCTTTTCCTGCTAGCCTTGTCATATTTGTTCAAGATAACTGGAATGGCAGCTCCATCTATCCACAGATTGGAGATTGTTAAGTGCTTCGCTCTTCTTCAGCCTAAATAATTAAAATAATTTCTCTCAGCCAGATATCTTTAAAAACTCATTTTAAAGCTAATAATAGCTACTGCTGAGATTAACGTTGAGAATATCCAGAAGTCATCATCTTTTTCTCTCTGCATATATTCTACTTACATAGGTCCTTTCCTTCTAACACTATAATCTGGATCTCCCAGCTGTTTCACGGTGGTGATTATCCCACTCTGCTCTGTGCTGCTGCAACCTCACATAGAATATTGTGTGCAATCTTGGGCACCAGAAAAAAAGAAGAATATAAAGCTATCAGAGAGTGTTCAAAGGAGGCCTACAAAGATGGTGAAGGGTCAAGAGGGGAAGGCATATGAGGAGAGGCTGAGGTCACTTGGTCTGTTCAGCCTGGAGGAGACTGAGGAGATGCCATGGCAATATTCAACATCCTTATGAGGGATAGTGGAGGGGCAGATCAGTACCTATTCTTTCTGGTGACCCAACAGGACCTGATAGAATGGCCTGAAGTTGTGTCAAGGGAGGTTTAGGTCAGATATTTGGGAAAAAAATTCACCCAGAAGGTGATTGGGAACTGGAACAGGCTCCCCAGGGAAGTGGTCACTGCACCAAGCTGTCTGAGCTCAAGATGCATTTGGAAAACGCTCTCAGGAACATGGTGTGACCCTTGGGGCTGTCTTGTGCAGAACTGGACTGTGATGATCCTAGTGGGTCCCTTCCAACTCAGAGACTCACACTCTGTGTGAGTCTATGAATACATAAAATCCTTGGACACAACTTTACAAATTTTGGCTATGGATCTGCTTGTCTCATTTTTATGATATTCTCTCGCTAGATATGGGATGGGTGTGTGTATGTATATATGTAAGTATGTACATTATATATTCATATACCCACACACATGCATCCCTACTGTCAGGAACTGCCTTTCAAAAAATTCCATCTTTAACCTGACTAGGTTTTGCCTTTCTCCTTCTACGGGGGAAACTCCTTCAGAACTGTGTATCTGAAAGAAGTCAGACATCTATAACTCTGGTTGAGTTCTCATTCTGTGAGTCTCTTTCTTCTCGCAGAAGATCATATAGAGGGCCAATCTGACAAGATAAGAAGAGGAGAAACATATTTGAGGGGGTGACTTTTTAGTGACTTAGCACTTCATAAGTGAATTTATGGCTATAAATTAAATTGTGCTCTGTTTGCAGAAAAATAATCATGGACCATTCTGTTAAACATTTATGTTGTGTTCCCTTGTAGTTGGACTCCTTTTACATTTAAATTCTCATTAGAATTTTCCATCTTTCCTTTCCTGAACATTTCAAGTACAGTGTCATCAGCCTACTAAGAAATAGCTACATCAGTAAAGTAAGCCATGCAGTGAAGATTTTTATCAGAATACACATCGGTTATTGGGAGGAATCGTGAATAAGGGGCAGCCTATTCAACCAAAACATTAGCAATCAGAAAGTTATTTGTCTTTGCCCTTCCATGTGTGCAGAACAACAGTTTTGACTAAATATTCCAATCCATATCAGGAAATTATGTATGTGATACATAAAATCTTCTGAATACTACTGAAGAGTAATTTTCGAGTAATTGGATTTGTAAACACAAATGTCTCACTAAATGCTCTGTATATCACATTACATGGGAGAAGTCAGATGTAAAAATAATTAAGGTCAACAGAATAAATTAGTCTCACCAAATCTGTGATACAAAATTATTTTTGTGAAATTTCCAGTTACCCAGCATATTCTTGCTGTACTATATGTGCTTTTATTGCATGAAAAATAAATGATCATTCTCCACCACATTCTTTAGCTGATAAATGCAAGGAAACTTTTATCATATACAAAACAAAATGAAAAAACTACTCAGCCTCTTTCTTTCCCTCACTCTTCATTTACCTGAGTGAAGCAATTGAAACCTAAGACTGTGTTCTCATTTTGAAAATTCTAGTATTATCCTCCGTTGATGTGTTCCTTTCACTTTCCTGTTTTCACTGTGGTTTTGTATGTAATTGTTTCTGTTCTGAGTCTATATTATCCTGTGTGCCCTGTTGACAGGAGGAAATGTTGAAGAGATAGTACTAATATACTCAATGAACCTATAGTAAACTTTATCTCTTAAGTTTGAACTTGTGAGCTGTGCTGGCTGGTGACCTGGGGAGAGCAGGCTAAGCTCTAGCCTCCTCCCTCTTCCCTACCTAGCTCATGGCAAAGTTATTCATAGACAGTGGTCCTTTGAGGAATGTAAATGCTGTGAAAATGAAGGCAATCTTCCTTGCAAACAGGTTAATGATGATATCACCATGACAGAATTATGTAGCAGAGCAGAAGGTTCATGTTTTGGCTGCCTGGACTACATTTACTCATTAGATAACTAAGAACTTTTATTATGCAGGATAGATTGTCCTTTAAACTTCTAAAATACAAACACAGAGGGGAAAAAGGTTTGTAAAGGAAAAAAAGAAAAGCCAAAAAGTATTTTTAATCTCTGTAAGTAATTAATTACCCATTTTTTAGGTAAAAAAGAAGTATGAGGATTTTAAATATTTATATGAATACTGAATGACAATTTTTAACAGTTGGGGATTGATTTTCTTTAGAAAACTTGTCCATGCAGCGCCAAAAATGAATTATTGCTTTTCCCCAGTAGGAAAAAAAGTTCAAGCAGGACTTGATCCTCAGCTGCCAAAAGCAGGCTTGCCATTTGAGACTTCCAGGGGGTGTACCGAGGGGAGTGTAAGGGGGAGTGGCAGGAGAGCTGCAATCATCTCCTGTTTCCAGAGAACAGCACTGAGGTAACTAATAACTACCTCCAGCAACCCATGGCAAGTCTCAGGCATTGAGCAACTGAGGCCGTGTCAATGAAACTTCTAAAAGGAGAAGGAGCGTGCCAAGAAACTTGGCCAGACTAGTCAGCAAAGAAAACATACTTTTTGTTTCAGTTTTCAGCAGGTTGCTGATGTATTAACCACTACTTAGCAGTCTGTGTTCGCAGGCTCAACAGAGTCTCTTCTGGGATCAGAATTTACTTAAGTCCTTAGGGTTTGATTAGCCATAATGAATCACATGAGTGGCCTCAGTAAGATAGTATTAGGTGAACTGCTGAGGCTGAACCAGCAGCGTGAGTTTTGGCCCATTTAGGGAAAAAAATGTACCTTATGGGATTGTGAGGGTTGGCTTCTTTTCATCTCTTCTACTTTTCCACATGACCTGTGCATCGACTTGACACCTTAATTTGTCTGAGAGAAGTTAAGGAGGTAATCTCTTAAATTAAGTTGGGGTACTGATATTGGTTTTCTACTTTTTCTAAGGCATGAAATAGCTGCAAGTTTTTAAATCTCATCTATGTGGAGCTGCTAGTTAAATTCAGAAATTGTATGCACTACTTATGCATTTATGCATCACATGCATTACTAAGTGGAGTTCTGCACAAAATTAGCATCTGCCAATGCAGGCTTGTCTTGTAAGGGGAGCAGCAGAAAGAGAGCTACAATGTGTTGCAGCAGAATTTAAACGCAAAAGCTTAAACATGGTCCTGTAGAAGTGGTGCTGTCGAGTACTGTTACTGTCATCAGTTCTGCAAGCTCAGAATAGCTTCTGAACCAGAATCTTTTCTTCTTTCCCAGCATCAACAGAACCCATAGACTGTATGACTTAATGTCCTCAGACACTCAGCTGTCTTGAAGCGTCCAGATTTTCAGTTTAGAGGGAAGAAAGTACCTTGCCTGCGATTTATAAAGAAAGCTTGAATAACCAGATACAAATGCCGTCTCATTGGGCTTCTGGGATTCCTAGAAAAAAGTTCACACTTAAGAACAAACTGTTCTGTGTAAAGGTTGGTATGTTTCTGTGCAAAGGATGCCAAGGTTATCCTTTAACAAGTTTTTGATTCTGGATTCTGGTAACTATTTATATAGAGCTTTGTGTCTCTGCTATTACATTTTTCCTGGCATGTGAACTTGGTTCTCCCTAAGTCTGGAGGCACTTTAACACTCCATGCCAATTGTGTACTGTAGACAGATGATGAGAAACATGAGCTGCTCTACACATTTCAGTCAGACAGTTAATTTTAATGCCAAAGGCAATTCTACATCAAGGGCACTGGTCTTTAATTAATTAACAGTCTATTACTTTGATGTTCACCATACATTTTAGTTTCAGTTCAGCAGTTTTACACTGTATCCTTGATCTCCTTCTTATCACAACCTCCAGCTCTCCTAAATCAGTTTCTGTGGTTCAGCATGTCTCTTCTGCTCAGAAAACTGACCAAAAATTTTTAAAAATCACTTTTGAGAATAAACTAATACTTTTAATCAGCTTTCCCAGGAAGATTTCATTGACCTTTGGGTTGCTGTGCAGTCCCTCAAACAGCTATTCTTCCCCTTCTCTGTGGCCGAAGATGTGAGAGAACTTCCCACAGTAAAAGGGTGGGAGAGAGCAGCCAGATGTGAAAGACTTAAACAGCCCTTGCAAAAGAAAGAGCAGAAATATTCCCCAAGGAAAATAATGTTTACAACTGGGGCTTGTAATTGACTACAGAGATGTCACAGATTCTATGACTAGATACATTGCATATGGCTTTGCTCATCAGTGTTCCAATGTGTATGCTTTATAACTGAGTATACATTATGCATATATGTGCTCTGAAGCTGATTAAAATGACATGTTTGCAGCTTTTTGATGAGATGAAGCTAAATTTTTAAGTGGTAAGGAAGAATGTAAAATTTTGGATATTGCACAGAATTTTTCTTCATGATTTAGAATGTTTGCTCTTCAAGCTTTTTCTTCAAAGAAAAATATCACATAGATAACTTCCTACAACTGCCCCTGGCACCCACAAAATGGTGGTATTGTTCCACTCCTGCAGTTACTGTTCATCAGGAACAGATGATATCACCATTGACAATGTATCCTGCAAAATTTTATGAACCCACCAAAGGATTCTAAGGTATTAAATTTAGGGTATTATTCATATGATGGATTTGTACCCACCACATTTCTGTACACTGCTATTTGTTTTCTTGAATAAAAGTATGAGTCATGCAATATTATTGTTTTCTTCTTTTGATATTTGAATTGTTCTGAGCTTAACTGAGCAACAAGTGATAGAAGACTTTATTTTTTCTCATGTCATCAATAATTATATTTTTTCCCCTCTAGCCACCCACATATGTACTTGAGTCCTGCCTGTGGCCACTCATGCAGGAGGAGTAAACAATCTACTGCATAGAAAGCAGTGAATCACAACTTTAAATGTGAATGAGTATTGGCATAATACATTTCTATATATCTGTTTGCATTATCATTTCTTATTCTTTGGCTGATCTTTACATTTGTTAAAATGCTGATGCACAAGACACCATATAGTAAGATTACTAAATACATAGAAACTGCAAAGAAAATCTTGTCAAAGAACTGCCAGCTGTCACAAGACAATTGGCCTCATCAAATCCTGCTTCAAGATGTATATATATTATACTGAAATCTGCAGTGCAAACCTTCCAAAAAGAAGGTTTTTATCACAGCAAATAGAAGACTGGTAGGAGATATGGTTGCAGCATATATTTGAAAGGCTAAGTTTTGGGAAGACAGACGAATTGTTTATGTTGGCAAAAGAAGATGTTGGCAAAAGAAGATATTGGCACAAGAAGTCCATGAATATATTTGGCTGAGATGTATGAGTCAATATCTAAATTTTTGTAGTAGTGATATATGTGGAGAGGAGAAATAAAGTAACTGCTCTCAAAATGGAGCTGTCTGATTTGTGAAGAAGATCATATAGGGAAGTAGTTCACAATAACTTCATGATTTCCAGAAGATCCCCTTCAGTCCTTTGTCTTTCTGAAAGGGTGGATGTATTTTAATTACAAAAGTAGTTTTGGGGAGAACTATCTATGTTAGTTACATTGCCCAGGAAAGATTAGGCCTAAGCACAATGATTTAGAGACAATTTGTTTTTTTATTTTTGATATACGCTTTTTATAAGAATGAGCACTCATGGGTTTGATTTATTTCCCAATTAAAAAGAGTCCAGGAAAAAGAGTGTGTTAGTATGACCCAAGGAAGCAAGATATCCAACACAGAGCTGAACTCAACTTGTTACAACAACACTGAGGATTAACAGGCTGGCTCTAAATGCTTTATAAGACATAGAAATTAACACCCTGCAAGTTGGACACAGACTGTTGGACACAGACTGTACTGGTTTAAAAGCAGTTCTTTGCAGGGTAATTTTTTCATCACCGCCAGAAGTAATATAGAGCATGACCTATTAATCCTGGTATTGAAGACCTTCCAGCCCCAAGTTTTGTGGTATCCATTTTGCTTAAATATAGCAGATTTCTCATGCTTAAGCTAATGGTAACAGCTATGGTGCAGGGTCTAATCTTGCAACTATTATGGTTTACATAGTAAATGTCCGTGAATATAAAAGTCAGAAAAGGTGCAGCTGTTCCTCTGTAACTTATGACTTGGTCTTTTCCTAAGAAATCCTGTATTATGCAAATTTCACAAAACTGAGAATCTGTGTTCAAGATAGATGCTTCAGGCTACGTGCTTAAACAGAATGACTCATCATAACCAGGATCATATAAGCAGTTTTTTGGTCACTGAAGTGCAAAAGCTCCAAGTTGTCTCTCTAAAAGGGAATTTCAGACCCTCACTGCTCTGTTGCTAGGAAATAGTCCTGTTTCATCCTCAGGTGAATCCATAGACAATTTATATTTTTATTCTTTCCTAGAGTATCAGTAATATCCTCTAGTTGGAATGACCTTCCCTCACCCTTTTCTTCTCAGATATGTTTTCAGGAAGTTACCCTATTCTCTCTCTGATTTTATTTTGCCAGGCTCAATAAGCAAAAATCTTTCAGTCTTCTCTTGTGCAGTAGATTCTTCATATCCCTGATCAAGCTAATTGCCTTTTCTTACACCCATTCAAAGTTAGTTCCTACTTCTTGAATATGGATGAAAAGATTTGTAGACTCTTTCATATAGGAGCTTACTAGGTCCTCTACACTGGCTATAGGACACTAATACTTCCTGTATTTCTATACAGCATTCAAACCAGGATTGTGTTGGCTTTTATTGTGTCTGAACTACAGCTTCAAGAAGTTGATTTATTCTTTTTACATGCAATTTCAGATTTGTAGAAAATGATTCATGTATTTTAAACACCTGGCTCATGGAAGTATGAAAAATAGAAGGTGATTAAGTCTTTTATTCAAGCTTATAGGAGAACCTTAAGACAAGGGGATAATTCAGACAAGATTGCTTTGAAGAAGAAATTGGGAGTCCATGCTAGAATAATCAGAGTCAAATTGCTAATACTGAAACTTCAATCTGACAGAACTTCAGGCATTTAGTAAGAAAATGTTACAGAAAGCCCGAGTAGAGGAAAGTGAAAAAGAAACAGAATTTCATAGCAAAGCCATTAAGTTTTAAGCCTGCCACCACACAAGTGAAAGGAAGCTAGCCGCAACAGAAAGAAAGAAAATGCATATTGCTTGGTTTACTAAATTCAAGAAGAGGGATCTTGGATTTCTCCCACACCCTCTTGTGTCAGATTCCCTGGTCTCTAGTAGAGGTTGTGCTGACATTGCAGCATGTTGTTTAGATGAGACTCTCATTTTCTTTTCATAGCAGCCAAAAACTTCCCAAAATTTTCTCTCTCTCTCTCTCTCTCTTTTCACTCTACCCCCTGCCATTAATCCCATTGCCATATTCACAGCCTTGAGATGTTAGTAAGGAAAATTGACTGCCTTTAAAAGTCGGACAAGGTACAGTTCCTGACTATTACACTTTTTATAAACTCTCCAGTTTTGTGGGAAAAATAAGCCATCAGAGTACATAGAAATTTGCCATAAAATCAAGAATGCTGAAAAACGGAATAGAATTTAAAAAAACCTAACAAAAAAAATCAGGCTTTCTGTATTGCTAGGCACATTTCCAACACATCAATCTATGCAGCGTGGACTTTCCCATGCCCAGTATGCCAGAAGTGTTACTGCACATTAATAGTTAGCCTCTAGAAGCTATGTCAGTGTTCTTGTCCACAGGGACTGATCACATATGGGAATGGGGGTGGATCTGGCAGTGCAATGTGGGAGCCAGCTCCCCTCAGAGAAATCAAAGTGGTGAAGGTCATCCAAAAGTGGCTCAGAGTATCGTTGTCACTTCAGCTTGTATGAGCAGCTTCCCACTGAATTTGATGCTGTCTTGCCCAGCTTGTTATCAGGAATACAGCACTGATTCAGCAGTGTCAGAGAGATGGATTGATGCTGCTCCTCTCACATTGCACATACCATTCATGCTATAGAGCTACACGATCCTAACTTAGCTAGTTTTCCTCTCGTCTCTTTCAGAGCAGCAGTGTAGTGTAGATGCAAAGAATGGGTCCCTCCAGCCTGCACTGAGTACCTGTGGAGTTTTCCAAATCAGCTCCTGAAGATCTGTGTCTAAAGTGGGTTTATGTGAACTGTGTCATGGATGGATTTGCTGCAAGTTACTTGTTTTTCCTCTCCATTTCAAAAAGGACAGAGCATTGTAGTGACAACAAGAACAAAAGAGTTTTGCTGATCCCTTCACCCCCTTACATAATAAGGATACAATGAGTCATTCCAACTCAAGTAATGCAAAGACTAAAGAATGAGGTTCAGATGCCCGAGGCTTGTTGGCATTTATGTTAAACCTGATAGTAAAAAGGTGACAAAGACTGTATGTATTGCAGTACTGAAGGTGCCAACCCAGAAATTCTCATTCATTGAACAGATGTACTAACTGGAAGCCTGTTCAGAGGCAAAAGAAGAAATGCCTTTTATTCAGTTTTTTATTTTGCAAGGTGTTGCACAGCCCCTGGGAAGATTTTTGGGATGTCCTTCCTGTGCAGGGTCGGGAATTGGATTTGATGATCCTTTTGGGTCCCTTCCAACTCAACATATTCTATGATTCTGTGATTGTCTAATGACTTTAATCCTCCCAGTTAAAGCCCCTGGAGTTTGGGTGAGTTCAGTGTATTGCAGAATTAGATTCCTAATGAAGAAACAAAATCCTCCATTAAAAAGGAAAGAGTAGTTCAAGGGGAAGGAGGATGGGGATTGTTCAGAGAAATGAAGGCTTGCAGCTGTCTTACACAATGTGTCATCCACCAGCAATAACAGAAACATATTTTCTATTCTTAACTGCTACTTATGTGGGCTTTTTGGTGTTTGGGGTTTTTTTTGTTGTTGTTGTTTTTAGGTTTTGTTGAGGATTTTTTTTGTTTGTTGTGGGTTTTTTTTTATTTTTTTTTTTTTTTGTAATTCAGCTTGAAAAAGACTTTGGTCTACTTCCTCCTGACAATACTCTGATACATTTGTTATGACTCCTTCTGCTGAATAGGAACTTTCACGCTGTTCTCATTTACACCGTCCAAATAAGGCTAATTTTAGCAAGATGCTTTTAAAAAGTGCAAACTTGCTACTATTTATTTCTGTCAAAAGTTACATTCAAGAGAAAAGACAGTGAGAGAAACAAACTCTGAAAAATAGCTATTTTTTTACCAGTTTTCATTTTAATAACTAGAAATGTCTCAATTTCTACAGATCAGAAAATCATACAGAGAAAAAGTAGCTACTTCACACTCTACTGCCAGTAAGAACAAGCACATGACTATTCCTTTGACTTAATGAGCCTTGTTAAATGCAAATTAAAAATAAAAACAAAAACAACAAAAAACCAACAAGAAAACCAAAAGAAAACCTCAGAGTATTATATACAAAATATACAAAGTGATGAAAAAATACACAGTTTTGTATTTCTTTTGATACTAACTGGTTTTGTCTGACTATTGCGTTTTCCATCCTTTGAGTAATATGATAGCTCTGAGTTTTCAGGGAAAATATCAAAATAGGTACCAGGCTCCAACAAATACCTAACATTGAAATCTGTTGAAAAACCTGTGAGTAGAAATCCTGATTTAATTCAATGTTGTGAAATCCTCTTCTGGAATGGAATTCTGGACCACGTCCACTTGCTGGGAGTTTCATAGCAAGAGGACATACTGCCATTGTCTTTGTGGTATTTAAAACATCTGCTCCAAGATCTACAGTTACCAAGGTGATGCAAAACCTTAGTGTGCTTTTAAGAAGACAGCTACGGATGAAATAATGAGAAGCACTGTCTGCTATTCACATCCTGGAGTAGAAGAGCTGTTTTCCTCCTTGCTCAGTTTTGGTCTAACCTGTGGAATAATGCAGTTTGTTAGTTGGCTTTTGTGCAGTAAGTTTTGGAGCAAGGCTTGGCACTGGGCAGTATGATTTGCATATATCTATGTGGACATTTTATTGGTGGCAATGCTACTTCAGTGTATCTTTTCCTGAAGACTTCTGGTGCTCGTGCATTTGCTGCCTATAAGTTATTGCAACTTGGCTCCTCTATTCACCTGGTGAAGAGGGAGCTGTCATACTTTTTAAGTGCAGAGGGTTGCTGGCTAAGAAACCAGTTAATTCTGTGATTTGTTTTCAGTTAATAATACAAAAATCATTTAGGAAATGAAGAATCTGACTGTACAACTTTTGAGTACCCCTTAAGGTGCCCAGATGCCAGCCAGAATTCATAATCCCTTCAATATGTACCAACAAAGAGTATAACAAAGAGAAGCACCCACAAAAGGATTTCTCAAAGATGTGAAAAAACCCAGCCTTCTAGCTTGCAATTCATATTGCAGTTTACTTTCTCATATTAAAAGTAATGCATTGCATTGTATGGCTAATAGACTCAATTGATGAATCAAGTTAAGGTAATAAATGCTGGAAAAATGAGTTTATGATGGAGTTAGTATAGACTGTGAAATTTGATTTCCTTGAATTGATGTAGCATGGAGTTTATTATGATTTATGCCTACAGTTACTGCCATATCAAAATCTAACTAAGGTCACTGCTGTGAAGGAAACCACGTGTGATTTACTGATGGGAAAATTACACAAGGTTCTAAATTACACAGACCTTGGGTTTCTACTCTACTAAATCCACATCACATATTTCTATTTAAATAAGCCCTCAAGGGCTTTGTTTGACTGATTGTTTATTTAACTGGTAAACATACCAATGTAATATATTTACCAATATCAAATACAGAAAGAGATTCAGGCAATAAAAATTAAGACTATGTAGTTTCATTTTGTCATCTGCTTTTCATATCCTCCATTTATCTTCCCTGTCAAGTACCAAAAATTATGTTTTGATGATCACATTGAAGAAAAAAAATCACAGTGGCATATTATACTTCAAGATAACAATGTACTTGGGTGTTAATAAGTGATAGACTAGTAAAAACATCATGTCTTCCACCAAAAATGTGCATTTCTGCACTGTTTAATCAACTCAGACAAATCTTATCTTTCTTACTTTACAAATTTTTTAGTCATGCTAAAAATGTTCATTTGTGAAGACAGACCTTTGGTATTTTTAAAGGTTCACTTCAAATAAATGTTTAACCATAGGATATCTGGGTTTATTTTTTAGAAGTAAATTTTTGAGGTTTGTGTCTCTTATAAGTTTCATGTACGAGAAATATATCTAACTGTCTGTGTTTCTCTCATGTAGGCCATATTTCTTTTGCCCATTTCTGCATTATAATGAGAATATAAACAAAAGTCAAACAAATAAAATAACTATATTTTTCAACAAATGCTGATTTAAAGACAAACATTTAAAGATTCACTGAAATATGAAACAAATGAATTGACTCCTTTGATTTTGGAAATATTCCAATAAAGGGCTTGTCCAACAAACAGTAGGAACCTTGACAAGGAAAAATAACATCAAAAGCCAAAGCATCTGAAAGAAATAAAATTATCTTGAATCCCAGTATTTTCTGGAATGATTCTCCAAATGCTGAACTTTCCTTCTTGCAAAACACAGCAGAAAGATTAAGACTTCAAATAATTCAATTAAGATAAACACGTTCTAAGAGTTAATAGTACAGAAGCTAGGCTTAGACACTTGGAAATTTAGAGAATTTGTTCTCTGAAATTTATTTTCCAGCTACCAATATGCAATAAATACTACAGACAGACACTTCTGAAGTGCAACTTTTGCAAAACATAAAAGGCAGGGAATCTGTTCCTCGAATACCAGTCCACAAGTACTTGTACCTTGTCAATCTGACAATTTTTTTTCTCTTTCTTCCTCTCTCTTCTTTTGCCCACAGATATAATCAGAGACAGTGAAGCTAGATCCACCCCGGACTTACTTGGAACTGCTGGAAGGAAAATTTTGTAGTTGAGCACTCCTTGACAGTGTAGAAACAGGAATTGCCAAGTGCAATTCTCTCTCTCCCTCTGAAAAAATCCAAAATTTTCCAAGATGCCCTGAGATGCCTCAATCCTTTTAAGAACCACCAAACAATGTGCTAATAAACTTAAGTTCTACATGCCAGAGAGCAGCCACTTGAGGATTTGGCCCTAATCTTTACTGTCCTGTTCATCTCAGCAAGAAAGGAGATGCCTATGGAACACAGAAGGTTCATTCCTGGCTTTACAGAGACAAACTATTTTCTGCCTCTGAGGACACCACAGGGGATTCCAACCAAAGCCCAGGCTCTTCTGTAGGACTAGAAAGGCCAAGAGTGAGAAGCATTGGTGTTACCTAACCCAGTGATGTTTAAGGTGCACGAGGCAGGTGGCTGGTGGGCACAGAGGTGAGAGCCCTGTGTGCCCTGTGTGGGCACCAAGACATGGAACAGCTTGAGACATTAGGATGGGAATGGTCCCCCTGATACTGTTACAGATGTAGATCAGCAGCATTAGACATGTAGGCTGGCAATAACAACCCACTTCAGTGGCTCATGTTGTGGCACGCAGCAAAAAACACGGTGTAGACATGTGCTGGATGAGTTGACCATTGCCATTAAGTCAGATTAATGTTAACTTTTAACTCATTGGCTTTTATAACTGTTGACTCAAAGTGGGCAGTTTTGTACAACCATGTCCAGAACCATCTGAAGTTAATAGTACATCTCATCTCACAGATATTTTTTCCTAGACATTGCATCCTTTCCGCTCAAATGAGGACCATTCAACCATAATAATTCATGGACCCTGTGACCAATGAGCAAAAGTATTTTTTAGCAATACTCTGGACATTCCTCTCTGGGAACAGATTACATCAAATGCTGTCTTCTTATGAAAATAATTGACAGAGATAAAGAACAGAAATGTAATACTACACAGGGTGAGAAAATGTCAAGAGTTAGAGAAAAGAAATTTCCTGAGCTTCAGAGCTTTCAGCCCAGAAATGCCAGAACTTTCTTCAGAACCCACTCAAAATTTAACTTTTTCCCTAAGCCCAAGCAGCAGTAATGGAACCTGAAAAGTACTGACCTGGTGAAACAAAGTGAATTCAAGTATAAAAATGGGCAAGTTTTGTCAAAGCGCATGTGAATTTATTCATAACACATTTTCAGTCTGAACACTGAGGTTTCTATGACCCTTGCTTAATCAGCTATTTCTCGAAAACTAAATTGCTTGTCAGTAGCTTAAAGATTACCACATATTCTGAGCCCCTTTACCACAGAGGTTTAGTGATACTTCACTGGCAGCTTCCACAGTGTCAGATTATTTCCATAATCCTGTGGTAGATAAGGGGCCAAGGCAATCACCTGAAATTCAGAAGGATTTCAAGAAGCACAAGGCAGCCAAAACTGATCCTGGCCACTTATTGTGATGGCTGTTTGTCAGTCAGGTGGTAGGAATCACATCAGTTTCAGTTCTTCTGCAGAGAGATTTGAAGAACTCTGTTTGGCTTCAGCACCTTATTAGAAAAAAAAAAAAAAAAAAAGGAAAAAAGCCTAATCTTGAAGGGTTTTTTTAGAGTCAGGAAGAAACATATTATCTCAAAAATGTACTTTCATATGGTGTGAATTTGGAGTATAATACAGCATTTTAGTAAGGGTTTTATTATATACTTTTGGGAAAAAACTGTCTTTTTTAAATTTCACTTCATAGAGCATTGTATTTTCTGTAAAATTTGGAGAGTAATCAAAATTAATTTGCAACTATCACACCCTCATGCATAAGCATGACTATAAAAGACACAATTCCTTCATTGAATTCTGATCACCGTAGGTCAATGGGGAGCTTCAAGATAATCTCTTCCGTATTTTAAACATAGCTTTAACTAATTCTTATACAAAGACCAGGGAATAAATTTCCTTTGTTGTCCACTTTTTCTTTATTTTCTAGTCTTCTTTCCCTAAACCCAAATACACCATGGCCATATCTTTTTCTTCATGTTGGGAAAAATGCTCTAGGCAGATCATTAATATGGTCCCATAAGTTAAGAAAATGTTCTTTGTGAAAGTGTTGGAAGCTGCCTTGCTATCATGATGTTATTTTTCATTGAGCAATACTGCTTCAGACTACACACAGTTGCAGTCTGCTTTTAACTCTACATCTTTGTTTTCTTCTCCTGAGTTGTTGCTGAGCCTCTGACTGAATGTTTAAGAAATAGTTAAGATAATGGTGTTTTTAACAATATATACCTTCTTTTTAAACTCATTTTTATTTTCTAACATCACTTAGGGGAGTACTTCCTGTCTAAGATTTGGGAGAAGCTAGTGTAAAGATGATCAGCACATGACAGATGCGACAGTTCAGAGGCAAATTTCTAAGCAGTATTTCACCACTTCAGGAGTTTAGGAGCTTTAAATTATCTTGTGGAAGAGTCTGTTTCTCTGCTGGCTGTATTGAGAAGCACTTCTCTCCTTTTTTCCCCTACAATCCATATTGTAGTAGCTGACTGACCCCTTCCTGTAAGTGCTAAGATTTTCTGTAACTGCTGTGTGTGGTATGACAAACACCAGCTCCAGGACATCCTGACTGACCTTCCCCCACTATCTCTCCAGGTGGTTGTGCCAGCATGCTTTGTTATGTAAAATGCAGCATTTCAGAGCAACAGGTTTGAGTATTTTAATTTTGTTGCAATGCTCTTATTAGATCAACAGTTACCACTTTGGCATAATAGTACCTGTTTCTTCAATATGTGAAATCATCATGTAAATAACTGGCCATATATCCTGAGTAAGTCTAGAGTTTTGTCTATTTTATTTCTCTACTATGCATTTCTGGACAATTATCACAAACCTGGCCAGATATCATGTGTGATGTACCATATATCATGTATCACAATGTTATATGGTATATGTTATATGATGTAAATGTCAGTTTGTTTATCTGCAGAATAGCATCAGACCCATTCCAATTTCCAGAGGTTGGCTGGTATTTTTCCTGCAAAAAATTTGCTTTTATAACAATGTAACAATGTTCTATAACAAGGCCAAATCAAAGACTTTGAGCCATTCTTGAAGGAAAAGTTAAAAGGTCAAACCTAGTAACAGTCAAGTTAAACAATAAAGTAGAAGCTGCTCCTCACATCCTTTACCTTGTACATGCAGTTCCTGCTGTATTAACTGGGGGCTGAAGTCTGTGTGTCCAAGTTCATTTACCAGGAGAAAGTTGCATGTTCCCTGAAAAAGGTTCAAAAGTTATGAAACAAATATAAACAGACACATTGTTTTCTGAATTTCTGGTACTTATTATCTAGGGTGTAAACATGTTCCAATAGAATGAATATCATTTGACAAGTGGCATGAAAATCCCGGACAAAAGGAAATAACAAGAACAAATCTTATAAGGAGCAGAGCAGCTGAGGGAGCTGGGTTGTTGATTCTGGAGAAATGGAGGCAGAGGGGACCTTGTCACTCTCTACACCCACCTGAAAGGAAGTTGTAGCCAGGCGAGGGTTGGTCTCTTCTCTCAGGCAGCAAGAGACAGGATGAGAGGAAATGGACTCAGGCTGTGCCAGAAAAGGTTTAGGTTGGATATGATGTTTAATGGTAACATGTTCAGGTTAATGGCTGGACTTAATTGTCCTAGAGGTCTTTTCCAAACTTAAAGATTCCATAATTCTAATAAATTTTAGAGGTGGTTTTTATCATACAAAGGGGTTAAACCAGCAAAGAAGTACTGTGGAATTGTGGAAGAAACTATTTTGAAACTACAAAGAAGTTACAAGTTACATGATGCTCTTGTGTATTACTGGTGTAGATATTTTATGTTTGAAAATTTATTAATATACCATATTTTATGGTAAAAAGTGGTACTGTTTCCCTTTTCCTATTATAAAAAGTCGATTTTGCAATGCATCTTACTGAATATTTTCATTAGAAGAACACTGATAAGAAAGTCAGTTGGCTTTGATACAGTCCTATTTGGTTTGTATGTAATTTTAAACAAATAATGTACAAAGACCTGTATGGTGAATTGCATGAGAAAGAGCTGATGCCCAAAAACCACTTTTTGCCATCAGTGGGTCCAAAAGCATTTCCTTGGTGAAATGTCAAGCTGGGTTTTTTTAAGCTCCATTCCTTATCCACAAACCCCGGGCTGCACTCAAACTGGCACTGTTTGCCTTTAGCCCACAATAACATGGGCTGAGCCCAATCTCTACATGGGCATCCCATGTACCAGACTCTTCAGTTGGAGGATTCTGTCACCTTGGCTATAGCTGTCCCAGCAACCAAGCGGTTATACCACCAATTTTCTGTTATTTTTCTGCCTACATGTCAGTATTTAATTTATGTCTACAAATCTGTGGACTAAACTTTAAAATAAGCATTAAAAGTACCTAAATGTATTCTTTGATTTTGTATTATATTAAAATGCAGCCCACAGGAAACTACCCTTAAATAAGTAAGATATCATTGGAAAACACAAATAAATCCACAAAGCCTTCCACATCTAACATGGTGGTTCAAATACAGGCCAGGCAGCTTTTATGGAAAACGTCTGAGTTTTTGGGTTACTCCACTGACTATAACAGAAGTGTTTACATATTGGAAGTGAAATGTGCTTTCAGGTTTTAATGGATGAGGCTGAAAGCTGACTCTGTTACTTGTGGATATAGAAAATAATTATGCTGGTATGATTCTAGTCCTCAGTGACTGGCATTCTTCATGGGAAATAAATTAAGAACTTTATTGGCAGTTTCAGTAGATAGGTCAAAACCTATGTAGGCAAGGCAATTTAATTTTCCTGCCCCTACATCCTAGTCAAGTCAGAGCAGTAATCTGCAGAATTATTTCTGGTTATACCTTTACAGAGGATTTCATTTCCACACTGTTGAGGCAGCAGTCTCCATGAGCCTGAAATGCAAATGAAAACTATCAGAGAATTTTTAGAAAGCTGTGTTTACTGAAGCTTTACATGACAATTACATTAGATGTAACTTTTATCTAAACCCAAGTTCTGTTTACAGCTGCATTTGCCCAGCAACTATTTTATCAGCCAAAATCTGTGTCAGGATGTTGAGCAACTGATTGCTACCGGGACAGCAATGCTTTAGCTTTGCAGATACTGATGAACGTGAAGCAAAGTTAAAGTGCATCTGAAAGTTCTCCTCACATCAACTGTAGGACTTGAACTTGGCTGCGATGAATCACAAGATGTACCAGAGTAAAAGCGTCTCTGGGGACTGAAAGGATAAATGTATTTTCTTCCAACTTTACTCATTGGTGGTGATGCCAAAAGATGATAATACACGCAATGAATCACATCAGCTATAACTACAAAGGAAACATATTCCATGGTTGGTTAATTCTTAGTTGATTCTGATGCTCTGGCCTAAAACAGAGAATAAAAATATGCCACTGATCAAGAATCTTATGAAGTCCACACTTTATGCACATTTATGGATGCCATCCAAACAGCAGCAGAACTATGAGAGAAAGACGGGCAGAAATGGGCCAAAATGGGAATGGCAAGCAGAATGATCAAATCCAGGGGTGACTTATTTTCCACTCATCAGCTTCTGCCTCCTCTAACCTAAGAGCTGATTAAAAAAAAAACAAAAAACCTTGATGCCCTGGGTTTTGTGGATAAGAAATGGGGGAAGAAAATCCAGCCATTCATTAGCAAGAAAGTGGCAGGATTGGAGAAACTTTGGAACCAGTAGAGCTGTACCCACTGTTCCCTTTCCCTGGGGGTAAAATGCATTTCTGGTTTTGGTAACCCCATGTTATTTTCAACCCATATTTTATCTTTCACAAAACGAATTAAGCTTGCTCTCTTCTCTGCAGGCAAGAAAAGGATATGCTGAGAGCTTCTGTTGCTCTGAAGCAGAGTCCTCTTGCTGTGGCCTTTGTGGGGCTTGTTTGACAGGTCTCCACATTTATTTCTATGCCTCCATGAGACTAGTCCCTACTTGTGAAGAATTGCTGGAATACCTTGATCAATATAGAATACCTGGGCATTTAATATTTATGGTGTATCTAAAATAATATACTAGCACCTCTAGTCATTTGCACATTGGTATAAACACTGAAAAGTTTCTCTTTTTGCTCTGAATATGATAGCTGGTTAGAGTATGAAAGATGGTTAGAGATACTCGTTCTTTATCTACACTCTGATAAACTGGGAAAATCATCTCAGTGTCATTTCTTTTTGCTCCAAGAGGAAACACATCTCTGGCAATAGGTAAGGCAAAAGGAATTTCTGACACAAGGCTGAAAACTGTGTGTCACTGAAAATATTCCCTTGTGCAAATAAGGGAATGAGGATGCAGCAAAGTCGTGAACTACAGACACACAGAGCTTGAGATAAACAAAATCCAGCGCTTCGGTTTCAGTAAGTGGAGCTTTTGTCTTTGAGCTACTGTACGCGCTGGGCCAGGAAACAAACAAAACGGGGGGAGGCGATCTCAGACAGAGCTCGCTTTATGCTTCCGATCTGATCTCCCCTGAAAGAAAGGGCAGAGCGATGTAGCGCTCGGTGAGACAGCACACCGTGCGGGCTGCGCGCTCGGGGCCGCGGGGCGGAGGCTGCGGGCCGTGCCGTGCCGTGCCGTGCCGTGCCGTGCCGTGCCGTGCCGTGCCGTGCCGTGCCGTGCCGTGCCGTGCCGGGCCGGGCCGGGCCGGGCCGTGCCAGGGAGGGCACGGAGCATCCCCGCTGCCGGGGCGGCATGGCAGCTGCCGGGGAGGCGGAGCCAGCCGCTGACCTGCCGGCATCGCAACACGGGCGCATCATCTGCCGGCAATAAGCCCTCCCTTCTTCCTTCCCACCTGCACCGGAAAACGCCAGGAAAACATCAAATGAAATTCTATGATTAAAAAAAACCCCAGTTGTTTCCAGCAGCAGGGCCGGAGCACGGCGGGGACAGGCCAGGTGCGCAGGGCCGCTCGGCGGCGGGGGCGGTGCGAGAGGAGCCCGGCGCGGCGCTGCCGCCATGGAGCACATCCGCATGCCCAAGGTGGGTCCCGCCGGCCGCGGCTGCAGCCCCGCTCCGGCCCCGGCCCGGGGGAGCCTCGCCCCGCAGCCCTGCGGCCTGTACGGGCCTGCGGCTGATGCTGCGGGCTGCCTGCCGGCCGGCTCGCCGTGACTGCTGCCCTGCGGGATGCGCCGGTCGGGATTGTCAGTCAGCCCCTCCGTTACCGCAGGCACTGCCCGACAGCTGCGGGCATCCCGATGGGCTGGGGCGCTGCTGCTCGGCCGCCTGTCGTGGGCCCCGACATTTCGGGCTCGGAGATTAATTGCTTCAGTGTTTCTGTGCTATGTTTGATCTTTTGCCGACGTAATCTGTTTTTTTCTGCAGCTTTCTTAGCACTAGGCCTGTATTTGTTTAACAAAATTGCCACGTTACTCTAAAAAACAAACAAAAAAATACAGTTTTAACACATAAAAAGGTTTAGATTAAAAGTAATCACAAAAAGTAAACCAGAGCAATATGTTAATTCGAAATGCGGTGAGATATATTATAATAAATATTGGTATTTATTATAATAAATAAATATCTGTGTATTTATTTATTTATTTAATAATAAATAAGTAAATACGAAATTAATAATTTGTTTTCATTTGTTATCAATATTTAATATGCTGGCATGAATTTGACATCAGGGCCTTGTTATTTGCCTATTTTTTTCAGCCTTTAGGTGTTAAGCTGTAAATCTAGTAAGAAGATAGGCATTTATAACAACTGCCTTCCTTCTAATCTCATTTCATTACCTGTTATCTCCCTTTTTGGGAAGGAAGAGTTTCAGAACAGTATGGCTGTGTCCTGCAGGTAGGTACAATTAGTGGAAGTTGTCTGTAGAGATGCTCCTGACCATTTGCTGAAGAATGCTGAAAGCATGAATGAGAAAAATATTAAAATCAACTTATAAGGGTAGAAAAATACATTAAAAAAATAAATAGTTGTGTTTGCTGCAAATGGGAGACCCAGGCAAGTCCCTGTTGCAGGCAATGAAGCTTAACTGTTTTCTTTTCTACAACCAGGTCCCAGTCCAGAAAATATTACTCTGCATATGTAAAACCCATTTCTGTAACTGATAGTGTGAGAAGGCTCTGTACCAATGCCTCAGGTCACTGAAAATCTTAACTCAGTGTGAGGTGATTCTGCAGTCCTGCATCCTGGCAGTCTCTTACATTATAGCTATGCTGAAAGGTATCTGATATAATAGAGCAGTTTAGGAAGAATGATTTAAAGGTACAAGGGGTACAAAAATCCTTTAAAATTTCCAATATAAATGTAGAAAATCAACATGTTTTGATTGATTACTAAAATACTTAATCTCTCCAGTTACTCCTAAATACACTGAAAAAACAGTGTATCTACAGCTCCCTGACAGAATTGATACCATTGATTTTTTTTTAATCCCTCATCTTGAAATAAGTCACCTGTACTTGTTGGGTTTTTTGTTTTGTTTTGTTTTTACTGAATTTGGTTTTGATAGTTTGGAACTGAACATTAAATGTTTTCCAATGCCTGTAATGTAAAAATAGGTAAGGGAAAGCTCATAGTACCATATGTTAGCCTCTGGTGTCACATTTCCTGACTCCATACAATCTTGTCCTGAGAGAAATTTGAGAAGTGACTGCCCTGCTCTGCAAAGGTATTAATCTCAGAATAATGACACTTTCCTGATTCACAAACCACGCCACAGGGAAAAGCAAGATAAATCCCATACTTAGCAAGATAACAAACTTACTAATATCTGAAAACAAAATTCTTAGCCCAAATAAAAGCTTTTCTTTCAAAGGGAGATCTATATTACATAACACCCATTAGGTCTCAGCAATTGTTTTAATTTTAAGTGAAATATGACTTTAGCGATTTGTGGTTCATAAATATCAAAATTAATCTGATAAAACATAGCAGACATTAAAAAATCAGAAGGTAATTACATACCAGGTGGGTCAGTAGTTCATTAACATAACTACTGTGTGTCAGAGTGACAGAGGAGAGAGAGCATTTAGACCTGGCCACATTCTGCAGCTTCTCAGCATTTACAGTATTAGGTTCCAGCTCTTCCTATTAGTGTCCATTTATGGACCTCTCTGTGTGAGTTAGCCAGAGCTCCTTATAGACAGGATGACACTCTCTGGCTCCACAGCCTGCATGGAAGCAAGCTCCAGAAGATCACAGTTTCACAAAAATTATCTTCTGTCTATTGAAAAACCTTGAGTAGCTTCCTTCAGTATTGCTTCCTTCTAGCTTCAAGGATTTGTTCAATAAATATTCCGCGTTTACCTTACCCATGCCTTCACAGTAAATCTTGATCACAGCCCTCCAGATTCTGATAATTTCAGAGAAATGTCATCAATGACCCCAGGACCTCTTTCCTATGTCCAGTCCATTGTTCTGTAGATATGTTTTAGGTTGTTTTTCCTGGAGGTATTCTACCATGTCTGTCTGTGTTGAAGCTCCTATGTGTCTCCTTTGCCCACACAAAGTTTTGTAAGACTCCTCTGGAGTAGGATTTCCCACTGCAAGGGCCATTCTGGTGCTTTCCCAACAGACTGTACATATCCACCTGCTGACACACTATTTGGTGTGCTGACCACTGTTCTATCATTATACTCTTGGTAGAAAACAGGGTGCATATATAATGTATGCCTGTATGAACATATATAGGCACTGTATTTTCACAAGGTAAATGCCATCCTATGTATGAAGGCCATAATTTAAGTTTAAAAGTTGGAGACCATCCCTTATTGCTGAATAGAATTATATATAACTCCCATACCCTTTCAAAATTAAAAATTAGTAAAACCAGTGACTGACATGAGTTTGGAATGGGCAGCAAGATGGTTTAGGATAACTCTCCTAACCCAAAATATGACAAACAGCTCATAACATTCAGAAAAAAAGAAATCAGCAATACTTCTGAGAAGATTAGAAGCATGTTTTATGAGCATGTGTAGAGATATGTCTGGCCAGGGACAGGATGAAAGATCCAGAGCTCTCTAGATATGTTCATATAATTTGTGTTTGTACATTGTCAGCAGGCCTATTGATGGCCCTACAATAAAGAACACATCAGTTTTTCCCTGGTGTACTAGCTGTCTTCAGTGGGCTTAGCCCACAAATTCTTTTGGCTCAGTGTTAACAGAATACTTGGGATGACTTGAGTTGCTTGAGTGCTTTCATTTTTGTGGTGTTACAGTGAGGTACTTCCTTTCAATGATGCCTCTCTCAGGCAGAACTTAAGATCTGCTCCCACGCTAGTGACAAATCACTCTACCAGATGTATTGCTGCACAGAATAAATTTCCAGCATGTGCAAGAGAACTATGTGTTTGCTTTTGTTTTTAATCTAGTTTCCATAATTCTTCCTTTCCTAATAAGATTTTATAGCATGTCCTTTTTCACAAAGTCTCCATCAGGAAACCCATGTAATTTATATCCACTTTACATATGACAATGTAAATAGCAAAACATTTGTCAAGATGTCTATCTAGATCAATAGCAAAATTGAACCCAGCATGCCCAGTCTTTACTTTCCTACAACGTGTTCTGGGTTGCTGGTTCTCCATGGGTTTTTTTGAGGTAAGTTAGCATATTCTGCCACTGCTCTCTGTGTGCCTTCTGTTGAGATAAGGTGTGTTGTGTTCTCTGTATCCAAGCTACAATTCCTTTTGGAAGAGTTCGATTTATTTCAGTTATGTAGAAAGGTGGCAGCAGCCCTGAGGTGGTATCGGGAAACACCTGGGGATGTGAACTGCTTGTTTCCCCCACTGGAATGGGCAATGGAGTGCCACAGAGACTTCATTATAGTACTAGAGTTTGGCTAAACTTGTGTTTAGTTTGCTACTTAGGAAAGGTAGAGGAGGTGAGGCTGGCATGGCCTTTGCCTTTTAATGGTGTTTTGGGTCATCAGCTTACAGCAAACACATTATGCAACGTCTTTTAAGTGCCAAGATGATTTTCTGCTTTTCGAGTGTTGTGTGAAGGTGGTTTTGTACTTTCCTCCAAGTATACAACTTAGAGCGGTGTGTCTTACAATTCAGCTGGTGTTTTCTGATTTCATAACTGCTTCTCATTTTACATCATGGTTAAAAATTGTTTAGCCTGTTCTGGGTCCAGTAATGTTTAATGGCTTCAAATATGTCATTCTACTTCACTGCTTTAGTCAAATGATGCATTAAAACATATACACTAATCATGGACACATTTAACTCTGATTTTGCGAGTTATGGATTTTTTTCTTATTAATAAATCTTCCTTATTTAGAATGAAATTTAGTTTTCTTTGGGCTCCATTTATTCCATCTTTGTGCTATGAAAGTTTGAGCCCAAAGGATAAATTTAACACAAGTGAGCTTTGTAGTGTACTATGCCCAGAAAATGTTCTGTGGTAACATCAGACTGGAGGTGGATAAAATGAAAATAAGAACGGCAGAAACTGTCCAGATATTGTGGGATTGGACCTAAAATATCTGTTTGGAATTATATATATATATATATATATATAAAATATTTGTTTTGAATTAGAGTCATCAAGCTACCTTCTTAGTGTGTTTTGATTTAAACAAAGTCTTATAACAGCCATTATTCTCAAAATATTTAGTCAAAAATGGCCAGAAGATCACACAGACTTTCATATTTTCAATAATGTGACACTCAATAAAGAGGTAGCTGGATAAAGTCACAAAAAAAGCTCTAAAAATCATGGGTAGTCATGTGTTTTAATTTGTTGTCTTGGTAGTTATGTCTAAACTGCTAACTCCAAACCTTATTGCACTTGAAAAATAGTACTGGAAATCATTAAGACAGCATGTCTGCAGGGTCCTCTTTGATATTTTTTTTTTGCATAGTAGGAGACTGAGGTTGGAATGAATATTTGAGAAGTTAGGCTTTGGGGTGGTCAAGGCTGGAATCTCTAGGCCCAAGTGGGTGGTATTTGAGCCATTGGTGTCTGTAAACTAAAGGGATGTTCTATTTGTAATAGAAAATGCAGACTGACATTTTCTGCTGTGCAGGTGTATTCTGCTGAGAAAGACAGGTCCCTACTACCAGAAAAGGAGTCCTACAAATCCATTTTTAATGCAAATCTCTCGTGGCCTGCACAGCTGAAATGACTTGGTACTGCTGCTCTAAAATAGGCTGCTGAACAGGGCATGGTTTCAAACATGTAGCAGAAAAGCCTGTATCAAATACAAGAGTTTAAAGATATATTTCTTATTGGCATCCTTTGGCTGCATGCAGAATTCTTTTTCCCGATATAACTTTTCAGAACCAAATCAAAACAAATTTGGCTAGTGTATTAAGATTTACTGCCTTGAGGAAGCCCTGTTTTTCCTAACTTAAAACTCTTAGATAGGATTTTTAATAGGATACACTTAGTTGCTCTCTTCTCCTTTTCCAGATAAATGAGATCTAATACAGACTGAAAAAGAAAATTTTATGTATGAGCCTTGTGTTAGTGTTGGCACCATATTGTAATGCTCTATGCTGTTGTAATAGGGTCTTGTTTGTTGCTCCCATTATGCAGCTGTTACTCAGGTGTATCTGCTAATGTGGTGCTGACCTCACTCTTTATAGATCTTAGCAGACAATAGTTTCTTTTTTAAGCCAAATTATTAGGTAGTTTGTTGTCTGTCTTGCTATTATGAATCTTTCATTAATATTTTTTCAGCTCTTTTCCTCCATTTCACTTTATTTCTTTAGAAAATTAAACTTGTTTAGATTTTTCTTGAATATTTCCCCCCATCCTGCCAGATTTGCCCTGAGGAAACTTTTTTATAATGCATCTCTTAAGGTATCTTTTCTTAAATTTAATTATTTACTTTTGGCTTTGTTTGAGTCTTTTGACATATGTAGCCATCTAACTTCATAGACTGTGCATTATTTTACTGCACTTGGGAGATCTTTTCAGAGAGGGAAATATAAAAATGTAACATGGACCAAGTACAGTTTTTATGATTCTTATGAAATAGAATGGAAACCACATTAAAAGGCAGCATCAATTGGCAATTCAGTTTTCTTTTATTCTTACTCCAAGATCAAGCAAAAAAGATGTATTTTTTGTTTAACAAGTACAACACTACTATCTTTGTGTTGGAAAATAAAAGTCATAGCATTTGGTCTTTTACATGTAGTATTTTTTCACTCTCAGGAATTATGCTAAACACATGGATAGCTGGGGTCAACCAGGGTGAAGAAAGCTCAAATGTTCCACTTGGCCTCCAACCATACCAGCTGTGCTCCTTTTTTCTCATTAGGCTCAGGCTTTTGGCTTTCACAAGCTCTTCCCGTAGCTTTTGTCTGCCGGCAGTGCTAAGGCCAGCGAGAGTCCTGTCACGAATTCCCAGGATGCAGTTTCTTCTTGCTTTTACTCCTGTGAGTAACCTCATGAGGAGAGCAGGGAAGGCAGCAGAAACCCCTGGTCAGTCCAGGAGGCCAAGGGGATGGGCAAGAAGAAGTCTCTGTAGGGCTAAGTGTGTGCCCCCAGGGCCCAGCCTTGGCTTTGGGCCAACTTTTTCAGCAGCAGAGAAGTTTGTGGAAGTGGCCTTTCTTTATCCTTGGAGAATCACTGAAACTCATTTGTGCAGCCAAATTTCAAGGTACTTTATCAGCTTATACATGAAACATGCTTTTATGGGTTGTGGTAGAGCAACGAATTTCAAGTGTCTGAACAACAGAGAAGCTCCTGAGGATGTGGCCTGAGCGAGGACATTCCCTGCTTACCTTTAATTGGCTGCTTTCTCCTGTCTGGGAGGGTTTTCTGGCCTTTCTCCTTCTTGGGATGAGGAATTAGAGGAGATGAATTAGTCAGGGCTCCTCCTAAAGGAACAGGGAACACTTGGTGACATGGGAGCTGATCTCTTTTGTTCTTGGCTGACAAATAGGCTTTTCAGCTTCTTCGAGATGCTCAGTGATAATGAGCAGGTCAGCAGTGACCATGGCAGAACTAGCTGTTCAAGTGCCTTCCTCTTCAGGTTAGCTAAAGCATAGGAAGCAAACACACAGACTCAAAACCTATTCAACGAGAGAAAAGCTCTTTGAGATTTTTATTTCATAATTCAAATTTAATTTTATTGGAAAATCCCACAGTAGAGACCATTTTGTGTCAGATAGCATCTTCCTGCTGCACATGAGCTTTGGTGTGACAGGAAGCTCCAGTTCTGGTCAATCTGCTGTACAGTTTTGCTTCTCCTTTCCCTACTCAGTCTGAGCCCACAGTCAGAACTGATCCTGTATTTATCTGAAAAAGCTTTCCCATGTGGAGCTGTGAACAGCCTGAAATAGTAGCAGTAACTTCTGCACTGTTTTGAGATGCTGACATGTTTGGAGACACTGAAACAGCTTAAAGAAGTGAGGATGAAGGTAGCATATTCAAAAAGCATTCAAAAATAGACAAAGCAGTCAAAGCTTATAAAAAAAGTTATTTAAACTAAAAATGAATACAAATTAGGGTACTTGAATATTTTTAGGAATAACATTTTGGCAGGCAAACTTTTCCAAATGCTTTCAGGGTCATATGCGTGCTGTTCTTTCTTAAGTGGGAGTCCCATTTAAACTGTTGGGAGTTGTGCCTGAATAAAACTTTGGCCCATGATTTTCCCTAATATGACATTTTTTCTTGAATGACCTTGTGGCAACCTTGTTCATAAGTCATTTGTCATGTTTATTCTATGAGTAAAAAGTGCCTTCCATCTGTTCTTAATCTGTGTTCCCTTTAACTTCTATTTTTGCCTCCTTTTTTCTGTCATCTGTGTTGCATTGGAAATAGACTTTCAGGGCAACTTTATTTATCTTCATGTAAGCACTTTTAGTTATTGAAATGAATCTCCTGGTGGTCTTTTCTTTAGGTCTAGACAACCACAGTCATCAGGAAGGAAAATAAGAAAGGAGAAAAAAATAAAGAGCTTTGAATTTATTATTTAAATTATGAAGTTTTACTTAGATGCCCCTCTCTAGACTGCCTTAGCTAATGTTTTCTATTTCCTTGTGGTCTTCCAGCTCTCAACTTTACAGACTTGTGTTTTCTGACCTGGTCTCTCTCACCAATTATTCATTTTAGGTGAAGCACATGCGCATGGTCTGTGCTTTTTCCTGACATGTCAGTACATACATAATTTCCTACATTCTCCAATAAAGTCTGCAGTTGTTTTGGTGAAAAAATGGAGCATTGTTTTATAGGAAAAACCCAGAAAAATAATTATTACCTCTTTCTGATATAAATTTTGGCAATTAATGCCAATTTCTCAGCATGCTGGGACTTTTTAGATAGAAAAAATCGCTTCTTCCAAGGCACTATTAATGTGTGTGCTCCCCTTTTGTGGAAATGAACATGTTCCCATTCCTTTTATTCCCGAACTCTCTAAGTTTAAAGAAACTGCTGGACACATCTTTCTTTTCCTGATTGGGAGAGTGCAGAAGAAGAAGAAGGCTCATTCTCTTTGATCAGCAGAGTGAAATCTAAGATGGAGCAATGCCTCATTATACTGATGGACTAAATTTATCATTAATAAATATAAGATGATACACATAGGGGGTAGATCTTAACTTATATATGCAGGCATGACTAAGAGTTACAATTGCTAGTTCTAAAAAAAACAAAACCAAAAAAATTCCCCAAACTAACCTAAACCCCAGCTTGTTCAGCAGAGGATAAAAAAGCAAGCAATGTTTGAGAACTTTTAAAAACTAAATAAAAAGCAAAACAGCAAACATCACTATTCCACTACACAAACTACAGAAACCTGTTATATGTCCAATCTTTGAATTCTGTTTGCACTTTTGGACTTTTCTTAGGAAGTAGACTTCATGCAGAATAATCAAAAGTGTGGAAGAGCTTGTCTGGAATAGCTTCCATAAAGGTCACAGCTCTTCACTCTTGGAACACGAGGATGGAGGGAAGGATCTGTAACAGCACGTGTGGCACATAACTGGTGACAGGTTCAAAAAGAGCAGGAGGAAGGAATTTATTGTACAATGTATAACTGAAATGTGAAGTTCGCTCTCACAGGATGTTATGGATGCCAATAATTGACAGATATACAAAATGTTATTTAATAAAATGAATGGAATGTAAACACAGTTATGGCTATTAAAAAGTGTGACCTCATCTTAGGAAGGCCCCAGAGCTGGGCTGAGATCCTGAGGGAGCAAGAGTACATGCCTGCCTCTCACGCTGCCCTCAGCTGCTGCTGCTGTCTGTTCTTGAGAGACAAACTGCAGGCAGAGGTGAATTCTGATCTCCCAGTGCAGCCACTGCATTTGCTTTGATGAAATCTGACTTACCACTGCAACTGTTCCTGTTCATTCAGATCCAACCTTTAATTTATTTGTAGCTCTGTATTAAAAAAAACCCAAACAACCACAACCAAAGAGGAGCTTTGTTGATTAGCCTTTTTAAGTCATAGGGCTGTGATTGATGAGTGGGGAAGGATGTGACCCAGGAGGCCTAGAAATGCATCCCTCAGCCCTGTCCTGCTGTGTGGATGCCTGCTAGGTTGTGTTTCATGGCCCATGCTAGCTCACTTTGTAGGCTGGGGTGGGTGATGAGTGCCTTGTGCAAGATCAGTGCCTGTGCAGCAGAGCCCTTGTGGGCTGGACTGCAGTGTAGGGACCTTTCTTCATCCAGAAAATGCTGATTTTAATGGGTTTGTGGGTTCCTTTCAGAAGGGCACTGCCTACATTTTTCTTTTGTATCATCCCTCCTCTTTTGCTTGCTGCTGGATGCATGCTTGGTTAATATTGTATTTCTTCCATTCCTTCTCAAGCCAATACTTGACCTCTGAAGTAGGTGGCCCTGGGAAAAAACTTCATCCATGCTTTCTAGCAGCCTTTTTTGTTTAAATAAATAGTTTAATTTTTGTTTAAAACAGATTATAACTGGCCTTGAGGGAGATGACTCTGCTTTAATAATGGTTTGGTTTAAGCATTTTGCTACTAAATGGGCTTATTCTCATTTTAAGTTTTTCTTTATTCCTATTTTTAAAATAGTGCAATGTATTTGGAATACACATTGCAAACATGTAATTCTCAGATGCTGGCATTCTGTTTTTCAGGAAAATCAACTAATAATAGTTTTGAAGTTATTGTAGTAGGAGATCCGTCAAACCCATGGAACCAAACTGGTAACTGTTTTGGACAGATTTTATCCTGCTGAATATCTAACTTGTTGATTTTTTAAATTATTCTGGTTTCTCAGTCAGAAATCATGGAAGCCTAGAACCATTTGTGTTCAAAGGGACCTTAAAGATCATCTAGTTCCTACCCATAAAAGGTGCCTATAGCACATGCCATATACAAAATGCTAATGATGTATGAGTCACAAGCTGGTGATCTGAGAGTTAATAATGTGTTTTAGACTCTCCTGTTGTCAGGAGTGCAGCAAAGGGAGAATGCCCATTTTGTGCCCAAGGTGGGGGAGCAGTGGAAGTGGAGCTCTTGAGTCTGTTGAAAAGATACTGAAGGCAAAAACTTGCACTGTGACCTCTGCTGTCAGCCCTAACAGGAATGTAGGGAGCAACATCAAAATGTTTCTTTTAAACTCTTTTAACGTTGTTTTAAATCTTAACAGAGATTTGGATGGGAGAAAATTTGCCTGATTGAGACCCAATGAAGAAAGGCACTCTACCAGTTATATCTCCTATTATTATTATTTTAATTTAGCTGGAATGGAGCAAGAGTTTCACTGAAAGACAGGCCTTGCCTTGCTGTCACAGGGTTTAGGTAAGATGAGATCACAAGGAAGAACTTAAGTGAGAATATGTCTTTGAAAGTGTTAGGTAACAGCTTTTTGGATACAGAGGTACCACAAGAGAGGGGAGAAAAGGAAAATTAGGAAGATCTGAAAATAAATCACATAATCACATTTTCTCATATAGTTATACTTCTCTGATATTTAATGTTGTGCTGGAAAGAACTTTGTAATAGACAAAATGTGAACGTTGAGCTCTCACTATTTAGCTTTCTGTCATAGCCTAATAATTTCTTTCTTTTTCCTCTGTCACTTTTTTGTATAGGTGGAAAATGTTCGGTTACTTGATCGTTTATCCTCAAGAAGAGCTGTGGTGGGAACCTTGTATTTAACAGCGACCCACGTCATATTTGTGGAGAATGGTTCTGAAACCCGCAAAGAAACCTGGGTATAAATTTTTATTATTTCAGTTAGCTCTAAGTGCATGGCACTTTACTGATGGTAATTTGAAAATTACTTCCAAAACACTTTAAAAATAGTTAATTACTTCATATGGATGCTTTTATGAGGCCATGTGAAGTTCTAGCCTAGCAGTTTTCAAAAATTTTCGGCAGATTCTAGATATTACAGTATAGTAAGAGGAAGAGAAGGGCCTTCACTGTATGAATACCAGATGTGATTGACTGAGGAACAGCTGCTGTAAACTGCACTGTTGCTCCTATCATCCAGGAAGAACTGAGGAGAAATGCCTTGAATATGAACTATTTCCTTGGTTCTGTCAATTCTTGGCCTTCTCCTTTACTGGTAGTGTTGAATCAGTGATTATTTTTTTTTTTTTTGTTTAGTACTTTATCTATTTTAGTGAAGTAGTAATTTGAAATAGCTGTTTTGATTGATTGATTGATTGATTGATTGACTGATTGACAAAATATATTGCCTTTTCTTCTTTTTTAACCCCAACCATTGACCAAACCTCATGCAGCCACTCTGCTCCCAACCAGCAGAATCAGGGAGAGAAGCTAAAGAGTAAAAGGTAGAAAATGGGTTAGGATCAAGAGAGTTTAATTAGGAAAGCAAAAGCCACACAGACAGGGAAAGCAAAACAAGGAGGAAATTCACTGCTTCCCGTGGGCAGGCAGGTGCTGAGCCTTCTCCAGGAGAGCAGAGCCCATCACATGTAACAGTGACTTGGAAAGGTGAATGCCATCACTCCAGATGTGCCCTGCTTCCTGCTTCCTTCCACTTCACACACTGGGCATGCTGTCACAGGGTCTGGAATATCCCTTGGGTCAGCTGGGGTCACCTGTCCTGGCTGTGCCTCCTCCCAGCCCCCATCACTCTCAGTTTCCTGGCCAGCATTGCAGTCGGCCTTGGCTCTGTGTAAGCAATAACAAAGCCATCTCTGTAGGATCAACCCTGTGTTCAGTGCAAATCCAGAACACAGCCCCATGGCAGCCACTGTGAAGGAAAGTAACTCTGCCCCAGCCAAAACCAGCACACATGTACACATATGGGTACAGCTGTTGCTTGGTGTCATATATTGAAGAGTCTTTTATGTAGCTTAATTATGCAGTCCCTGTCCATTTTTGCGCTAATTAACTCCATCTTCCTTTGATCCCACTATTTCTGACCAGATTTTTTTTGTAATGCTTCATCTCATTTGATGCAGTATTTAAAATTATATCAGCATTACAGTTCTACCCATGAGGAGGCACAGTATTTTAGCCTTATGTAACTGATGCTGGTTCATCTTTTCCCTGTGCAAACAGATGAAAAGAGCTTTGACAACCACTAGCTTACACTAAAGCGAACAAACAAAAAGCTTTGGTAATGTGAGCAGGCTGATGTTTGAGCAGCTGAAACACTCCAGAAATGCCTCTTTGTCTGCAGGTGGTGTATCAAGCTGCTTGAGCCTGAAGCTGGAAATAGAATCAAACTATAAGAGGAGGAGCATGAGGGTTTTCTGGGAGTAGTGGAAGTTACTGTGCCTGCTTTGGCACATCATTATAAATAATTGCTTTTCTTAAAGATTTGACTAGCATAACTCTTTTCAATGCTCCTCAGGTTCTCCACAGCCAGATTTCCTCTATTGAGAAGCAAGCCACCACTGCCACTGGTTGCCCCTTACTGATCCGCTGCAAGAACTTCCAGGTGATCCATCTGGTGATCCCTCAGGAACGGGACTGCCACGACGTTTACATATCCCTGATCCGGCTGGCTCGGCCAGGTATGGGAAGAAAACAGCACAAAAATCAGCCTTCATCCTGAAGAGGGGGAATTTAATGGAAGAAATGTATCTGTGCATCTTTGTCCTTTGCAGGTTAAGAAAAAAGGTTCAATAGAGATGCGTTGTGAGAGAAATATTGATATAATCATTTGTATATCAATGAAGAAAGCTCATTATAACAAGTAGTTTACTCCATAAAATATGAGATGAAATTCTATTTAAAATAATACTCTAGGGCATCATGGGCCATGAAATATATTATAAAGACATATTGTGTACAACTCATTTGCTGGATGACTTGTGTAAATGTAGGAGTATATTCTAAATTCAGGTAACTTTTATGTCCCTGTTGTAACAAAAACTTTACAATACATTTAGTGGTCCTGTCAAGATTTCCATTTCGAAGCTTTGTGCTGTGCAGAAATTCCTTAAAATCAGTGAAAGGTTTAGCAGCAAGTAGTTGTTTTATTTTGCTGGGCTGCCTGTGTTTTGGCCTATTATTATCTACATTTTGGATATTCCCTGTGTGTTTCTGAATTCAGTTCAATGTCCTTTTGAAACCTTTCCCCTTTTCAATGAAAAAACAAATGTTGCATCAAAGTCCAATATTTGATTGCCTACATTATAGCTCTTCTCTGTACTGTGCTCTCCTAAGACCCAACTGACAAAACTTCTGGATTTTTTATTTTAAGCTATGACTTTATAAATATAACACCAGCTTTGGTTTCTTATTATTATTTTAACAGTATGCAAAGAAATTATGTGTTACAGTATTTACAAAGCTGACAACTGGATGTAATTTTTAAATTTTTTTCTTGTTAGGAGAGTTCCAATTTTATCTACTGTATAGAGGGCTCAAAAATTGCACAGTCCACCAGCACAGCTACTGAGTTTTATGAAGTACTAATAGTAGCAGTAGTATCTCCTAACTGTAGCAGAAGTAACTTGATAAGCTAGGTGATGCAGGGTGAAAGTAATCAGAGAAATTGAAAACAATTAGAAAAATTCCATCAGTGGTTCTGCTGGTGAAAATCTGGATTCATTCCATGCACCTCAGCTGCAAGTACATGTTCATGTATGCTGGAAGGCATGTGATTCTGTAATCCTTTTTCTTGGAGGCAGGAGGAGGTGTGTGTGCTGCTGTGCACCAGAATGATGAAAGGAAGAGTAGCTGAGGAGCCTGAATACAAGTTCAGTGACTGACTGCAGTGGACGAGGAGGTCTGAGTAGAGAAGATGCAGTAACAGCTCTGTAGAATTAGCTCTTTGCATGGTTTAGCTGCACAGTAGTTTTCCTTCTCCAGCAAACTATCTGATCGTGATTTGAGGCAGCATAAGATCTTGCCTACCTACTCAAAATTAGAAGGCTCTGATTCAAGCTGAGTCATTTGTACCTGACTGTGCTCTTCCCTGTCATTTTGTCAGGGCATGAAGCTGTATTTTTTTTTTTGGATAATAGGGTTACGCAGCATTAGAAGGTATTTTTTACTCCATGAGCAGATAATTTGACCTATTCAGGCTCTATTTTCCATTCTCTGCCTGTTCTTTTCATTCATTCCTGAGAGAAGCCCACGTTGTATACCAGCTTAACATGGTCCATGATATCTGATGTCTTAGTTACAGTAAAGATGAAGATTATGCTTAATTTTATTTTTGCTAGAATTTTAATAAGGCCAAGCTGTCAGCTGAATTTGGCCTTTTTGCTTAATTAAGCAATTTTGTAAAACAAGCTGCCCATAAGACACTACATGTTTAACAGCAGGATTGCAGATGTTTATGGCAAAATTTGTGAAAGATTGGGAAAGGTCCTGTAAGTACTGGCAAAGATGTGGTAAAGCACTGACTACTAATACTTGAACATTTTTGTTGCTATGTGCAGATACCATCATGTGATAACACTTATAATGTTGAGGCAGACTTCAGTCATAGGTAGCCTGGATACATAGGTAGATTTTTAAAGGCTTTCCTTGGGCCTGTGAACAGCAGGTCCATTGGAAAGAAAATCCAGATGCTTCTGACAACAAAGCAGTGAGAACAGAAGCTCAAATTGCTGCCAAAAGCTCAGCTTGGATTTATGGATTGTGCTAAAACTTTAGGTTAACATGTGAGAAATAAACCAGACTGTTTTCCTTGTGTGTGTCATGCCAGAAGTTTGAAATTAGAGAATATAGAAGCAGTTTAAACTGCTGGAAAATGTGGAAATCATTCTCTTTTTTCTCCCTACTCAAGACTTTGTAGACTTTCAGTATGTTCCTGACATAGTTAACATGAACATCCCTGTAACAGCTGGCATTCAATGGCAGTGGTGTCTAGCTGCCACTGGTCACCAGGATTAGGATTAATTAGATGGATATATACTCCTAAAAAAAGTTTAAAAACTCCAGCACCACCAAACTTTCATAAATGGTACCTGGTCAAGGGGGACAGGTGGCATAGCTGCTTAAACAACTTCCTGGTGATGATAAAATATTTGATGTAGCACATGCTTCTTTGATGCTATTACATCATGTGCATCTCAAATGCATTTGCTAATAATTCAAGGACTGAATTTTGAAGTCCACAAAACTATGATTTCATTGGATCTGTTGGAAACCTTCCTAATTAGGGTCAATGACTACTGAGGGGGTTTTTTTTTCATTTTTGGAAGAATGTGCTGCAAAGTCCATTGTTCATATCTTTTTTCTTTGCCACAGCATAGATGTTACATTAATAAAGGAACTTCTAAACTACCTCTAGATTGCAAATTCTTTTGAATAACCAGTGCTTACTCTGGCACTGGCTTGAGTTTTCTTTGGATGAAAGCATATTGCTGACATTTTGACTTTGTGCTGGGGATAGTTTTTACAAATCTACTGAAGACTAGCAGAACAGTCTACTTTAAGTAGCACTTCTCTTAAGGCACGTACATTGGAACATATACAAATAACAAAAGAGCATGTACTTTCAAAGTTTACTTGACAGTAGATATAAAGCAGGATATGTGCTTTTGTAAAGCAAAGTGTGCTCTTTGAAAGGAAACTGCATCAAGTGTGATTTCAGGATGAGAAATCTGAAGTAATTTACCCTTTCTGTTTCTTTGCTTATTTCTTTTCCCAGTGAAATATGAAGAGCTGTATTGCTTCTCCTTCAATCCAAAATTAGATAAAGAAGAACGAGAGCAAGGGTGGAAGCTTGTGGACCTCAATGAAGAATATAACAGGATGGGTGTTCCAAACAGCTATTGGCAGATTAGTGATGTGAACAGAGACTATGGAGTAAGTTGTTGGGATTTTTCTGTCACAGAGGCAGTCTGTACAACAAATCAGCAGCCTGGCTGAGGACCACCATAGTGCTTAGTGGCAGTACCTCTGTGCTGAGTGCTGTACACACATGTAGTAAAGTGCAGTTACTCTACTACTACACATAAAATGGCACACAGAAAGTGAGAGAAAGGATGGCTCTTCATTTAACAGATGTGGAAATGAAGAGCAGAAAGTAAGTCCACTGTGTTTTAAATGTTAGACTTCAGCTGCCTGGGAAGAAGTTTAAGTCATACCTAAGGTTATGTGTGTGAATAAGAGTTTCCTTGATATGTAGGGCTATGTAAAATTACTATGTAGTCATTTTAAGAAAAAAAATTTAAAAAGTGTTCCAGATAGTGAGCTTGGCAATATTTTTTCCTCACTGGCTGTTCCCACACTCCTTTTGAAGCATCTGTGATTGACTGTCAGTGATTTTCACAGCGATCTTGTGGTCATAAATCTTCCTAGCTGTCTGCCGTCCTTGCTCATTTGGTCTTGTACAATTGAAGACCTTTCAATGTTAATTAATTGTGAAAAATAATAACCAAGACATTTTTGAAGGAAGTTTGTCCATGCACTCCATTGGTTCTGTTGCTGGAACATATCCATGTTAAGGAGGGACTGTGACATTCTCAGAGAAGACTGAATGTGCTATCAGGGTTTGTTTTCTTTTTGTTAAAATGAGTGGAAAAAAATGTATGATCTCTTTTAAGATAAAGTGTAGAAAAAATGTCATGATGAATAAAATCCAGCTCAACATAGCAACAACTGTAACCACAAGTCCTTCCTTTCCTTTTTCTTGACTCAGAAAATAATTTTTTCTGGCCATCCTTAGTGCTTTAGTCATCTCAGAAAGTCAAAGAGAGATACTGAATATCCTTCTGACCCCAGTCAGAATGCTACAGACAATATCAGGAAAAGGGGGTAAAAACAGGATTCCATCTGTGGTCTCACTTGTCTTCAGAGGTAATTTGGGGCTTTTTTTGCAGGCTTATCAGGCACATTGTCAGGGCTTTTGGTAGCCTCATTTCATGTGGCTTAATTTCTTGTCAACGTCCCTATTTTTGTCCTTTTTTTAATTATCAAATTTTCTGAAAAATTTGGCTCTATTATTATTTGGCTATATTATTATAGCCCTCCCATTATGGTCCCCTCCTAGCAGAGTATTTGAGAACTTCACCCACTCCCATCCTTACTCCCAAATTCCACTACAGATGATACTGCAGATGTAAATGCAACCTTGGTAAATGTAACAATAAATCCTTTCTGGGATGAATGTGTGTTAAACCTGTCTGTTCTCAACAAGACATGAATTAACACTTGGAAATACATCCCTTCAACCCTTTTGCTTCAGTTTTTCCATCTGTAAGTTAGGATTAACACTTTCCAGCTTCAAAATAATGTTTTGAGGAACAGCAGTAATATGTATACAATAATAACAGATTATTCCCTGAGGTTTGAGTTCCTTGGTGTTTTGTTTTTGCTGTGGAAATGGCTAATGCTGCTTGGACTTTTCAGACCAAACAAACAGAGTTTCCTTTCACAGGTCTGTGACTCCTATCCTACAGAAGTCTATGTACCAAAGTCTGCAACTGCACACATCATAGTGGGGAGTTCTAAATTTCGCAGCCGAAGGCGTTTCCCAGCTCTTTCCTACTACTGCAAGGGCAACAATGTAAGTGTGAGTTTGTAACATCAAAGTGTTTGCTTATTTTGGCCTTGGCCTCATAATTCTTCTAGTAAGGTTTTGCAAGACAAAATCGGTGTTTATTTAATTAAAAAAAAATTAGTGTAGGCTGATTAGTGTGATTAGCTCATTAATAGACATTTAGTGTAGACATTTAAACCCAGCTTAAACATCCAGCTAACACTGTACTCATCCTCAAGACATCACCTTTCAGGAGTTATTCCACATTAGGGAAATACAATGCTTAAAATAGCTCTAAAATTTGATTCAAGACTAGACTTGGACAAATGGGGTTGTACTGTTTTAATGCTTCCTTGCCTTTTAAAAAATAATGTATTTATTAACATGTAATTAAAAAGAATGCATTTATTAATTTTACCACTCTGCCTTTCTCATGTAATTATCCATCTATGCAAACATCTAATGATCTGGTTTTGTAAATGCTTCTGGATGCCAAATAATTTCTACTTTATAATTCTGAAAGGTTTTTTGGTTGTTTGTCTTCTTTTCTGCAGGCCTCCATATGTAGAAGCAGCCAGCCTTTATCTGGCTTTAGTGCTCGATGCCTTGAGGATGAACAGATGCTCCAGGCCATCAGAAAAGCCAATCCAGGCAGTGATTTCATCTATGTTGTTGACACTCGGCCCAAAGTAAGTACATTTCTTGCTCATAGCAAGACTGAGTCTGGGCTGGATCCATTAGGGAAGACACAACCTGAGTGACTGACCAAGGCACTTCTGATCTTACTCCACAGGTACATGAGGATTTATCAGGGGAATCTTAGCTAGGAACCTTGACCACAGTATTATCTCTGGGAGAATTTTCTCCTTTACACTGAACCTTTGCCTTTTCTTGTTCTTAGCAAAATGTCAAGATACAGAAAAGTAAATAATATGTAGTTGTAACTGTTTACACACACAAAGGAGCTATCAAGTATATTTCTGATGAGAAATTGTTTGTAATTTTGCAAACCTCTGGCTGCTTATACTATAATTCTCCATGAATGATTTCTCCTGGAAGTGAGAAAATTCCAATGACCCCTGCTTAAGGCTAAAGAAAGACAAGATCACTGAGATCACAGGAATGGAAAAGACCTTTAAATATCTCCAGCACTTTGGTGGTTTTGAGAGACAATCTGAAATAGGATAAATAGTGACATCAGATGCCATATCTATAATTGAATAAAAACCTCTGGCCAAGAAAAAAGTTCTAGAAAAAAATTATGGTATGGAGAAATATAGAAACTCAGTAATGATCTAGAAGACATTGGAAGCTAAGAAAACTTTGTGTCAAAATTGTCATGCTAACAAACAGCTCAAGGTGATAAAGACTAGATAGGCTTCAGTATCTGGAGGTGAGAGTGGAGATATGTTCTTTCTTGTACTATCAGCAACTTTCTTCTTGAAGTTACCAAAGCCTCTGAAGAAAAGAAACTAAAGAGGCAAACCTCCACAGAATCCTTTGTCGGTATAGGATTAACTATAACATGGGAAAAAGAAAAAAATTGAGAATAAATGTTTGAGGAAAAGGAACAAGGAAGCTGTTTCATTGTCCTGAGATCAGAAGACAGAGTCTGAAAGGGCAAGGTGAGTGAAACTGAGGAACATGAGAAGTGGAGTGAGGAAGGGCAAGCCTGGCAGAGCTGGAGCAGATACAAGGAACGGCATGGCCGGTGACTGCAGGCATGAGCGTTGGTGGGAAGGTGCTGTGAGTGCTCACAGCTCTAATGGGAGGCTGTAGCCAGAACATGAGGACCTTGGCGTGTCCCATTGACCCAAAGCACACCAAGGGCTGTGTAATCTGGTCACTACCTTTACCTTCAGTTCCCTCTGTTTTGTTGGGAAGACAAGGATGCTGCCAGCCTACTTGTGGTCCTGTAGTGAGTGAGTTGTGATGAGCACTAGGAAATGACTGGTACCATTGTGTTCAGAAAGGGCATTAGGCATGGAGTACAGACCTAGCTGCCTAAATAATGCTTGTTTCACAGTTTTCTATGTGTAATAATAGCTATAGCTTGTTTCCTGTCTGATGGTATTGCTACTCTTCCCTAATTAAGGCAGTCGATTTATTGCTAATGACTTACTGACTTGGTTATTAATAATGTTTTACCAGGTAGAAACAGGAAGGACCCATCCTTTAATTTTTTTTTTCTGGTAAATTACTTTGAGACACTTTCTGTGTGCAGTGAAAAAAAGCCCATACTTTGTGGAGGGTATGGAGAGACTGAATTAGGCTCACTTAGCCATGAATGCCAGCCCATTTCCAGCAATGCTGGCTTCCTCAGGAGATGAAAACTGTTTGTTTTCACTTAACTGTTTTGTTAAAAAAAAGGTTTTGATCTAAAGAAATATGTATACCAGATTCCTACTATTCTCTGTGCAGCAAAAATGGACAGATCTACAAAGCTCCTGTGATCCCAGATGCCAAATACAGCCTTGTTACAATTTTGCACCTGATAATTCATTTACAAATGTAGAGCATATAGCAATGGATCAGTGGAAGTGCTTCCTGGCATTCCTCAGGGAGCCTTTAAGAAATGTAAAGATAAGATATCCAGTCTGGAGGAAGGCTCTCCATTCCTGTAGGCAGTTAAAGAGCTGTTTGCCTCATTGCTCATAAGAACCAGCTCCTTATGAAGATCATGAATGTTGATGGATCCTTCAATTCAGTATCCCCAACTGCTCTTCCCTCATTGCACTTGATAATTTTCAAAACAAAAGATTTGTCTGCGGAAGAAAGCTTTGTTTCCACTTTATTTAAATATATCAGGATGACCAAATACAAATTTACTTAAGCCACTGTCATTTCTCTATGTAATCACAGAAGAAGCTAATGTAGACTTAGTGTTTATGACTAAAACACATTATAACAAGACTTGACTTATCTTCCAGATTAAAGAAAATGCCAGGAAATCTTGCAAGTGGGGTCTTCTGCCTTTACAGGCTGTATCCTCATATTCACTGAGATTAATCAAGGACATGCACAATTTAGATAGCTTCACAACCACTACTTTAAGAGCAACAGATGGAATTTTGGTAGATGATGTGGAAAACTTGTTAGTAAATATTGTGGCAGCTGCAAAGTTTGGCAACTGACAGTATTTAAAATAAATGAGTGTTAGAAAGCCTTGCAAATTTAACCTTATATTTATTTACTTTCATAGAGTGCCATTTCAGATTGCCCTTTAAGAAAGGATATTTCTGATAAGATTGCTCTGCTGCAGGAACAGTTAATGGTATTTATGTGCTGAGGACTGGGTTAGTTGGAGCATAGATGTTTTTCATTTAGGTTTCAGGGGTTTGTGGTGGCTGAGATTCATCTGTATAGATCTTTCTTCCTGAAGCTATAGGCTGCTACAGAGAGACTGCCTAGTTTTGTTTATACAAGAACACTGATGTCAACTTCAAAAGAGAAAGATTAGGATTCAGCAGATAATTTATATCTTTGTAGCAACTCACACAGGGGACTCTGTCCTTAACTGACATGCTGTTCACAGGCTGCATGTTTTTATTATTGTCCACTGATAGTCAAAACATCAGCAGACTGCTGGTGACAGACAAGAATGGAGTTTCTTTGTTTGTGCTCTTTCCTGAATTGCATACTACAAGTTAAAATAAATTTTGCCCAAGCTTTGTATAAATCATAAATGTTGGATTTTTGCCCAGGTTCCTATCCAGAGCATGGTTCCTTCTGTTGTCTCATGAAATTCATGCAATGCTTCAATTCTTAATGGTGGTCCACAAATTTAACTTTTTAGCTCTTTTCTTTGAAAGTTAAGATATCAGGTTTGGTCCTTGGAAACCTATTTTGACATATAATGTAAAAAAGCTGGGTGTCTTCATCTTGGTTTGAGGAAAGACAGCGTCAGACAATCAATCCTCAATTGTGTGTATTGGCTCCAAATTAAAATGGAATATGGGGAGTATGTGTTTTTGGGGTGGAAGAGGTCAGAAAAGGAGACATTCTTGTATATCCCATGATGCCATTAGCTAAGCACTGAAATATATTATTGTGACTTTCAGATGTGACCACAGAAGCCGTGAATCAATAGTACTGCCTGCACTATTGGGAAATAAACTGGAGACAGAGTTATCTGCAGAGCCTCTTGTCCCCTAGGCAATGCCTAAGAGAGACTTTTTTTACTCTTTGATGAGCATTGGCTCTCACTGAAATGAAGATGAGTCACTTTTTGTCCAGTTGATGCCCAATGAAGTCTAAATCCTTTATTATTTATTTCTTAAATCTTTCCTGAGCAGAAGCTGTGAGTTGTGCTTGGAGGCATGGGGTTCTGCCACTGGCTTTGTCACTCTCAGAGCCTTCACATTTCTTGGGAACTGTGAAGGCCCCCAGAACTACAGCATGAATTTCAAAGCATAGACTTTATGCAAAAAGACAATTTCTTTCCATTGCACTGTGAGATTTTGCTAAAGAAAATCCAGAAAAAAAGTAGATAGGTACTTAATAAAAGAATAATTTAGTTAAAAAGGCTTATTTAAAAAAAGTAAAATTACTTAATTAATTTTTATCAGTTTTAGTTTTCAGCCCAAAGATCAAAATTTGGCATAAGGAGCTTGGCAGATAGTTTTCCTTCCCACTCAAGGGTTCCAAAAAGAGGACAATAAACATTAACCACATCCTTAATTTTATGCTTGAGAAAACTGAACTAAAGAAGTATTTAGTCACTTTCCCATGCTAGGAAGCAAGGAACAGATTTGAAGACAAAACTTCCAGCTGAAAGTATTTTTGCTGAAGCACAGCAACTGCTTTGATAGCTGTGCATTGCAGATGGAAATTTTTCTGGTAATTTTGTCAATTCAAATATTTTGTAGTCTTACTTAACAAGAGCCAAGTAACTATACAATTAGGAAAAATGACTCCAGCTCCCTGTTCATTATTGCAAGCTTCAAAGAAGTAAGCTGTATCAGCTTTTGGATGGTTTGAGCAGTAAAATGCAGTAACTTGGGTGACATGAGTGTGCACAGGCTCTGAGCCAGGGGCACGGCAGATGAGACACTGCCACCTCCTGGGCTGTTCTGCTGGTAAACATAATGCTGATCCAACATAAAATCAAAACTGCCCTTGAAAATCAAAACCTCTATGCTCCTACAAAGGAATCCTGCCTAAACCATGAGGGTTTGTGTTTAACCTCACTCATGAAGTTTCACTCAAGAGGTGGGAATGAAGTAGGGACATCAGAGACTCAGCAGCCCAGCGCCCTGCAAGAGGCTGTGAACAGATCCCTGATTCAGAGCCCCTTGTGTTGACACTTTGGCAAATGATTCCTATTTGTGACTGACTAAAACTGCACTGATTTATTGCTGTAGACCACAAGGTTTGTTTTGAAAAGATTCTGCTACTGGTTTTCATCCAATTTTCCCTATGTTTTTCAGCTCAATGCAATGGCAAACAGGGCAGCAGGGAAGGGATATGAAAATGAAGACAACTACTCCAACATCAAGTTTCAATTCATAGGCATTGAGAACATCCATGTTATGAGAAACAGTCTGCAGAAGATGCTTGAAGGTAATATTCATTGGGAACTTCATTGGAAACTAGAGGAAAAGAATTGATCCTTCTGTCAAAGAAATCAGAATAACTGCTCTGTAATCAGCAGCAGTGAAAAAGAGTATGGAAAGCAATCTTTATCTATTGCAGCTGCATGCAGCTGCCTGCTGGCTAATGGGGCTTGTGCAATGGAGCACCATGGCAAATGCTGGTTGGTGATTTCTTGATTGTGAAAACACCTTGTTTCCTAGCTGAAATCCAGATATCATTTAATGACAAAATTCATTTTAATTCTGTACACCTTACTGCTACTCTGTCCTTTTTTGAAATTTACATTTTGATGGTGAAATGAAAAAAAATCCCTTATTGCTGACTTCCAGGCTAGTGGAAAATACCAACTGATTTTTTTTTTTTAAAGCTCAGAAAAACTATGGTGGGGTTTTCATATAAGGTAGTTGAGCATTTTAGGCTGTGAATTTTAACAGAAACTTATTCATGCTCTGGATAGAACATCTCCCGTCAGGTCTAGTGATGAAATTTACAGTCAATGAGTGTAACAATTCATCACTTTCGATATCCCATGGAAATTACTACCATTTGCTTCATAAATAGTTAGCAGTATTTAAACCAGCAAAGTTGTTCTGCCATTTCATATTTGCAGTACATAACTGTTTAGAGGTCATCTGAGAAAAAAGCAGGGATAAATAAGCCATCCTTGATTTTTAAGGAAATAGGAAATAGTGCTCACTTCACCATGTGTCCATATTTACTTAATGTACATCAACAACAACTTCCATCAGCTCCCAGATCAGCTTCATTTAACTTTTTCTTGACTTGATGCTCTGCCCATGCTCTTTTACTTTTCATCTGTCTCCCACTGAGTGCATGCAAACGTAAATTTGAAATCTAAGAAGGGCTTCATTTTCCATGATAGGGAAGCCATGCTCTATTTTCACATTAGAGCATTTTATGGAAACCAGGGTTAAAGTGGGATGCAGGTAAAACATCTATTCATGAGAGTTTTCTTGGTCTAAGGAAAACAGTGGTGGGGAAAACAGATTTTTTGTTCACTAGGAAGTCTTGTTTGGCTAGGAGATAGGCTGGGTGAGTAAACAGGTCCCTTTATTTGTTCAACTCAAGACTATCAATGTTAAAATAGTAAACAACCAGTCTGGCTGCATGGGCAGTACTGTGTATAATTTTTGAGCCAAAAGTTCATGAGACTGGTCCATGGCCCAAACTTGCATGTAACAAGGTAACTTGAAATGTATTTAACACTTCAGGCTGCTTGGAGGGCACAAATTCTTAACATCTATTTTCAAATAAGCTGTATGGTTAAAACATCTGCTTTTTTACTGGGTTTTATATTTGCTATGTTGAAATCTCTCATGTACCAACTTGACTGATAAGATTAGAAATCAGAGAAGTTAAGGACTTTTAAAAAGAAAAATCTTATGACTCTCAGGGTACTAGGGCTTTCCCTATGTGAGATGCTAGGTAGATGCTAGGTAGTTTTTTATCTTTTTCCATTTGTATGTGTCTTTTAATCTGTTTTTCTGGTGACCTTTTACCTGACTTGAGCATGCAAAGAGACCTAGAACCAAAATGGCTGTCAAGGATGTTAAAACACATTTAATATGGCTTTAAATTTTTATCAATTACTATCTCAATAATATATCAATATTTATCAATTAGTGATGTATGATCAATATCAATAAAAAAGATGTAAATAATTAAAAGAATACAGAAATAAGATAGCAATATCACTGTACCTATGTGAATCTCAAGTAAAGCATCACACTACTCTTTACAGAATGAGACTGCTGCGCATGATCTGTAGTAAGACTTTATAAGATGCATAAAACCTTTGAAAAGACAAATGAGGCTGATGAAAACTGATTTTAGTTTAATGTGAGCTGTATTGCTGCTTAGAAGTATACAGCATGAAAGAGGACATCAAGATATAGTTGGCCAGATGTGTTGCTGAAATATAAGGCCAGTTTCATTCAATTTACTGGTGCTAGGCAGAAGTGAAAAGCAGAGGATCTTCACATGCCTGACTGCAGATTATTTGCAATATACAATTTTAAATAACTTCCAAAGCTAAGAAAATTTGAAAAAAAATTTAGTATTCAGTTTTCCATTAGAAAATGAACTTACATTAGGAATGTATTCACTTAATTATTCATTATTTTGGGGAGTGGGGGGGAAAGGTGAGGAAATACATTTATACTTTATAAAATATCAATATTTTATTTGAGTAGGTAAATTAATATCAATTTATTTCTTAATAAATAAAACTATTTTATTTTAGTAGCTGAAAAATTGATTTCAGCTTTGTGATTTTACTAACTTTATTTCAAGCCAATTTATCTTATTTTAACATATATTTACCTTAGTAAAATGTTGATTTTTGGCTAATTATATCAGCATTATAAAATGATTAAATTTTTAGAATAAGGTGTTTTTTCAGAATATGCAAAAAATGTTGAGATTTGACTGTATCGTGGAAGTGAAATGCATTTCAACATGATGGAATTTCCTTTCAAAAAAAGTGTAGTGTGGATTTTTATTTTTCTCCATTTATAGATGGGTCTGTGTGAAGAACCTTGAAATATTTTGATCCTGTGTGCAAACTTCCTTGAAACAATATTTAACATTAGAAGGACGTTATACAGGGACTTTTCTTGCTAAAGATCCCAGGTGTGCCTGAGGCTGCTGCTGGCACTGGGGATGGGGTGGGCTGTGCTGCACACCCAGGCCAGCTGAGACCGGGCTCCCGTGTGCTGTGCACTGAGCTGGTGGCCCCACATGCTCCCTGGCTGTATTTAAACAGCAAATATGAGCTTCTCCTCCCCTCAGACCAGGAGCAGCACTTGCTGATGTAGGAGCAGCCCTCTGGTCCTTGGACTTCTGGGACAGATCAGGCTGGGAGAATCCCAGTGGGTTTGGCCCACAGTAACTCTTCCTTCCTCTGCGTATGGCTGTCCTGCCAGGAATGGGAGACTAGCCCAGCACACCCCTCTGGTACTTTTGCTGGTGGAAGAGGCAGTTTCCAACATGTGCCCTTTTTCTTCCTCCCACTCTGAGACTTGGGTGCATTGCTGGGAATTCCCAGAGCTCTGCCTCTTGGCTCTTGATTTTCCTGTGCATGAAGCAGGCCATATTTCTCAAAGATTTTAGTACCTTTTCTGCTGAGATGGAAATGCCCTTTCCCTTTAGGATAACTGAATTCATAATTGAACTCAGTACTAGGGTCCAGATGAGTTGCCAAAGTCATGTGAAATGTACAGTGTATGCATTTAGGACAGTATGAACTTTGCACAGTGAAGTGGTCAGTAAATATTGACTCCAATTTCGGAGTGGGAATGAGCAAAGCACTGTTTCAGCCTTACCTTGGGCTTTTGTAAATAGAGACAGCAGCTTCAGCCAGTATTCAGCCACTAATTGGTCATGCTTCCATCTGCACAGAAACATTAATCATGTGAAAAGCTGTTTGCTTTCAGTGTTGCTATCTCTGCATCTTTAAAAATATCCTCCAAAAATTACTTTTAAAATAACCATCTGGAAGGGGCCTTACATATAAACATTGCAAGACTTTGTATGGACACATTAGGCCATTTTGCTTCTGAACTAAATGGAGTTAGGACAATCAGATAGTTCAGATATGACATAAACTCTGTTTTTGGCTTGTAAAATTAAATTTCAATTACACTGAAGGAAAATAAAGCTATTGGCCAGGGGCCATAATGGCCATAAATAACAGAATCTTTTAAGATTTCCAGACCACAAGAGACTTACTAAGATATTAGTAATTGACAGATCATACCTTAACTCAGTAAAAGCCAGGGTATTTTTCACTGTACTCTGAAAATTAATTTCACTGGCTAATATATTTTTTCTTTAAAAGGCAGTATAACTCTACATGGATCAAAATAAAGATGTAGTCTTTTTATGGGGTGATTTTGGCATCTTAGTATTGAAAATAGATTGCACCAAGTTTCATTCAGTATGTGTTCTGCTGGATTGAGGTACCTTATTTAGATTCTGATTGGTTTTTTTCTTCTGATACCACAAACTCTATCATTAAAAAAATAGATACTTGGATACAGCAGAATAGGAACTTAGAGCAAAAACTGGGCAATTTTTTTTCCTTCAAATGTGGCACAGAGTTTGGAAGATTTCGGGAAAATATTTTCCTTGATGAATTATGTCTTGTCTTCACCATCAGAATACTTTTTGACTCCAAGGGAAGCTTTAATAAGGTTTAATTCTGGGATGGAGAACTGTGGAGTGAACCACTTTTACTCAAGCACCTTCATCTGTGGTGCTGCTGGGAGTAGGAGGCAGGGGAACCACTTGGGTGTTTGTCTGCCTGTCCAACAGCAGAAATCAAATGCTTTCTGTTTCCAAGCCCTCATCATCAAATACATGAAATCCTCCCAAGGGTTTGAAAACTTCATTCCCAACACAATTTTGGAAAATACATGCTTCAGAGAAGGATGGATTTGGATTTGTTTGCAATTGGCTTTATGACAGCTTCTCTTTTTAAATTAAGTCAACATATTGGGTGAAATTTGACCCAGCCCCATTTCTCAAATACGTGTGTTTCTCAAAGGTTGAATTTGGCAGAGATGTTCAAAACATGAACGTTCTTTTCAAAAGATGCATGTTTTACACGGTGGATATCTGAAGAAGAGGTAACTCTTCTTCAAGTCAATGAAGCTTAAGGGACTCTAACTACTATGCATTTAAAATATATCGTATTTTGCAGTTTGTGAGCTGAAATCACCTTCAATGAGTGACTTTCTGTGGGGCCTAGAAAATTCTGGCTGGCTGAAGCACATCAAAGCCATTATGGACGCTGGCATTTTTATTGCAAAGGTAAAGTGTGTAAAATGAGAACAAAACTTGGAGCAAGCAGATACAGAAAATGAAGAGCAAATTCTCTGCTTATGAGTACCTTCTGTTATCTCTTCAGTGATGTTATACCTGAAAAAAAGCCCATCTTGAAGTGCTTTGTGTACGAGGAGAGATGATTCTTAGGTGTTGATGTGTTGATGCTTTTCTAAAATAGTTAACAAAATCTTGAGTTCTTTTGTGCTGAAGCCTCTACTAGCCTGTGTCTTGTTGTGGCAGACATTTGAATGTCCTTACTTTACTCCCCAAGAGTGATTGTTACTGTTTCTTTCCCTATTTGCTCTGCCTCCTCCACTGGCTTCTGGGCACTTTCTTTGTGGAAGTGGTAGTTGTAATAGATACATATAGCTATATATAATGTATAATAAGTTATATTATACACAATGTATAGCTACTGTGTTATCTCCTCTGAGTTATCAGGCAACCAACCAAATTCACCTCTTGAACCAACAACCATGGCCAAACTCTTTAGCAGCTTCTGCTTTTACTTACTTGAAAATTCTTCCAGAAAACAGTTTTGGCTTTAATAAGAAATTATTTCCCCTACTCTCCCCCAAAGTAGTGTAGACATTTGTCATCTGTCAGCAGTAGCTTTAATTTTGTTGCCCCCAACCTTGTGCTCTGCCTTTTACTGCTACAATTCTTATTTTTGACATTACAATTTCTTATTGGCCATTTTATTCACATGACCTACTGCCCAAAAATATACAGATAAAAATTCATGGGTTTCTCTCCTCACTAACTGCTTGTTTCTCTTGCATTGCTTCTTCCTTCTCAGTAGGCAACTGTAGTTTCTTACCTGAACAGCAAATGTGCAATAAATGCATGTATTATTACTCCCAGACCTGCTCCTTTTCATTAGCTCATAGAAATAAGGCCATTTACATTAGTTTTGCCAGTTTTTTCCCAGTGGTTAGTCTTATCCTTTGTGCTTGCTAGCCTAGTGCCTTTCACCCATTCTTATTTGTACGGTTCTCAGTTCTCTGTTCTTGGTCTTCTGCCCACAGGGGTACTATTTTTGTCTCTTGAGATAAACATAGATAATTTATTATTATTTCTTTTTCCCTATTAAGCCCAAAATTAACCTAAATGTTTTTTTTCCTCTACAGTATTTTTCCTAACCTACTTTATTTTCTACTTCCTAAATTCAATTCTCTTTAGAAATGATAAAAGCCAAAACCCTTAGAATTAAAAAAAAACAATCACCAACCCTCAAATTCTAAAAATAATACAATGCCAGACTCTGGAGAACTCAGTACAATTTCTTCTTTATGTGTTTATGTATAAAATAGAATCCTCTCTCCCCGATTATTACATTAAAGATACTGATAAAATCTTGCTTGTTAGATGTGGAAGTTTCCCACTACCACTGGCTTCCCCAGCAGCCTTTACAGCATGTCCCCAGTGCAATGCAGTGTGCTGCAATGATGTCCAGGCTAGTGATGGCATTGGAACCAGTCATTGCCCTTGATGACATTGCCATCAAGATGAAAAATAAGGAGCCATATTGCAAGTATGGCTATGCTTTTAGTGGCATGTGAGTGGCATGAGATGTGTTGGAGCATCTGAATCTGCTGTAGGTAGTTGTCTGCTCTGACAGATTGGTGTATTTTAACTGAAATGAATCCCACATCTTCCTGTAGTGGAGCATAAACAGGTAATTCTCAACCACCATATTGCATGGCCTGGGGTGAATTATAATGTTTCAAATTAGAGTAATAACACTGATTTTCAAATAACACTCAACTTTATTTAAGAACTCTGTGGTAGAGTAAAAAATTAATGAGCTTTCCATGTTTCCGAATTAATACTCTCTCTATGCCTCTTGTCTCACTTTTTCTCTCTTGCCATTGTCTTCCTCCCTGCTTGTGAACTTCCTGACTTTTTCTGTGTCCTTAGGCTGTGGCTGAGGAAGGTGTGAGTGTGCTTGTTCACTGCTCTGATGGCTGGGATAGGACAGCCCAGGTTTGCTCTGTAGCAAGCCTTCTATTGGATCCATATTACAGAACTATGAAGGGATTCATGGTAAGCAGGTTCTTTCACAGAGTAAATGAAGTAGTGTGGCATCACTTCAGATGAATGTCTTTGTTTTAAATAGGAAACAAACTGTCCATAAATATACCCTTTTGTTTTGTTTTGTTTCTCTTAAGTAGGAGGGAAGGCTTCTATATGTTCATGTTATAGTCTCCCGATTTCTCTATGAAACATTATTCAAGGTGGGGATCAGTTGGTCACCTACATTTGTTGTTTTATTTTTTTTTCCTAATCTTGATTGATAAACTTTCTCATAGCCCAGAGAGCATTTGTGAAAGCAAGAATTTGTACTCATTTCAAATGAACATTTTAATTTTGAGTGTCAGAAGTATGTCTTTTCTAGACATGAGATTGCAATGAGCAGCTATATTGGAAAATCTTCTCCTTTTGCAGGTCAATCAGCAGTAGTAAAGCATCTAGAAGTGGTTATCAAGTTACTGGTCACATGTTAAAAATATGTTTGAGACATTTATAAGTTCTATTTTAGAAAGCAATGAAACAAGATGTTTGAAGTTGTGCTATAACACTGGCACTCTCTCTGCATCCATGAAAAGTGCTGTTTTCCTGAGCTGGCAAGCAGTGCTCATTATTTTTCTGCCAGTTCTGAAAATTACTTAGTATTCTAATATTGCTTGCTTCCATTGTTCTTGCTTGCCACTTTTCTGATCACTCTAAGAATTAACTGGGATTCCAACACTTCTTGTTTACACCACCCTTCTGCCTGCTTCAACATGTCAGCTCCACTCCACAACACTGAATGCAATATTCTCATTTCAGGTGTTAATTGAAAAAGACTGGATTTCCTTTGGCCACAAATTTAACCACAGGTAAGGCAGTGCTAAGGTTTTCCTCTCAATATATATGTATGTTTATGTAGTCTGTATCTGCTGCCATTCCAGTTCTTCTTTGTTGCTGCCTTACAAAACACAGCAACAGGAAACTGCCATACCCTTTTCTCCAACTATGTGATTTAGCTGCCTGGAAAAGTCAGAGTGAAGTATTTCTATATATGCACTCCAAAACTGCTAAGGGGAGTCCTGCATGCTGCTCTTGCAGCTGCTGTGAGCACTCAGAGATCCATGTGAGTATTTGTTTGTGTATTTGGTTTGCAAAACCCCTTTGGAGTCCAGCAGATCTCCTCTGAGTGCCAAGGCCCCCCACATAAGTCCCTGTTCATCAAAGGGACTTCTACATCTTCCAAGGCAGTACTTAAACTTAGGCATGTCTGTGAGTTACCTATTACATAATATAAACTCTTCCTGTTACAGTCTGTTCTAAAAAACCCAGCAAGATCTGCTCAGAAATGTCAGGCAAAGTGGGTAATTTATTTGACCAAGTTATTTTGAACATCAATCCAATGTAAATGCTATAATGTAATGAAAAATGTTTGAAGACTTAATATATTTAAACATGTGTACATTTTCACATTTTCTTTCTTTCATGACTTCTATTTTCTTTAAAAATTAAAAATGCAATTTTTATATTGGGGTTCAGTTACATTATATTGCTTGATTTGAATATAAATTTGTTATAGTTTAAAAAACCAACAAAGTTCAGAAAATCTGAGCATCTTCACAGCACCTGTGAAATTCCATAGGAATTAATACAGTTCATATGATACTGTCAGTTGGTTTTTATTATTTGTGGCACAAGGTATTATGAAATGCAATAACCACTGATAGCTTTGGTTGGCTGTTCAATATTGCTGTATTTTCTTTGATGGTAATAGAAGTTTTAATTTTAGATATTTGTAAAATTCTACTCTGTTGGCATGTGTAAATATAAATGCACATACTCCCCCCAAGAAAAATTGATTGAAAATGCTTCTTCCTATTATACAGACTTACAAAATACCTTTTACTTCTATGTATATTTTATTTTTGGTCCCCTTTTCTTTATTGCAAGTGGTTCCAAGAGGCATTTTTATACACAGAAAGTTTCATGTTCGCTTGACAGTCACAGCAGCATGCAAACATTTCCCACTTCCTGGAAATTTCACCAAGAGAGGGCAGCTTTAGCCTGTTTTCTGCTCATGTTATAATCAGAGCAGATAGCTCTCCTGCTCTGTTTTCTCATTTGGGGAATAATCTACTATTAAGAAACTGTCTTCAGGCACACTTTTGTCATTAAGTCATTTCAGCCATTTTTCTGATAACTTATGTTACCAGGGTACAATTTATACTGATAGCATTAAAACATGGCTATGTAGCAGCCAGCTTTTTGTAGCTGTAATATAACAAGACAACCAATTAAAGAGGCTTTTTTGTTTGCAATTCTGCCTCCATTCTACTTCATGATTCTTGCATCATTTTTTAAGTAAAAATATAGTAATACTTGAGATTTTAGAAATGAATGCCTAGCATGTACCTTGCACACTAAAGTGTGGGGGTGTGTTTTCCTTAGAGTTAATTCCATTTTCTTACAGGAATTCAGGTTATAACTGGATGTATCTTGTCTTGTTTCAGGTATGGCAATTTAGATGGAGATCCAAAGGAGATATCCCCTGTTATTGACCAGTTCATCGAATGTGTTTGGCAGCTAATGGAACAGTTTCCTTGTGCCTTTGAATTCAATGAAAGATTCCTCATCCACATACAGCATCATATCTATTCTTGCCAGTTTGGGAATTTCCTGTGTAACAGCCAGAAGGAGAGAAGAGAGCTGAAGTATGAAAATGCTTTCTTTAGTAGCATATTTATGCATGGGGTCTGTGGCTGGTGGTGTATTGAGCAGTCAGACATTCTCCAGTTTGCATTTATGTGTTTCATAAGACACAGGGTGTGTGTCTTCTGGCAACACAGATTAATACCAAAAAAAGTTGATCCTCTGCAGTGTAGCTGTGCTGGGAGCATAATCCATGGTGTGCGTGACAGGGATTAGTGAATACTGACAAGAACATTATGCCTTCAGCCATGTGGGCCTGCCTTTACTGCAGCCCTGACTAAATACAAGGCAAGCTGGCCCTGTAACTCCAGTATGAAATTATGGTAACTCTAGTTAAGTTCTCAGTTTAAGAGTTACTGCTCCTCTGTGTTTTAACCTGTCTTTGGATCTCAGGTCAGGACATTTTAGTCCTGCTCTCTTAGGTACTTGCTTATGAACATCCTTTTTGTCTGGTAGCCCTCCCTAGAACTGAGTCAGCAGACTGTCCTTCTGCTGTCCTTCTGGCCTCAAAGCAATTATGAATTAATCTACCTGCCCTGAGGCCCAAACAAAGACAGCATCATGATTCCTGGCAGTGCTCATGTTTGCATCTGCTTCCCAGGGCCCTGGGTCCTTGATACATGATGACATCCATTGCTTTTCTCAAGCAGCCTGGTGATGTCAGCAGTAGCAATGAGAGGAGGTGCTGCTTACTGCTGGCTGCTGCCATTTGCTCCCTTTCACTGCTCAAATGCAGAGCAGCCACAGTGAATGTCCATTTAAAATCCAAGCCTTCACAGATCACCACATCCCAAGACCCAACTGTGTAAGAAATTGCAGCTCAGTGGGATAGGAGTGCTTTTAAATGTGGGGATCTCTTTGGTGCAGAGATCTGTCTGAAAGCTCACTTTATGGAAATTTTCCTCTCCACCTCACAAAGGAACCAGTCTCTCCACCTACTCATTCTAGCTGTTTTTGCTTTATGGAAAATTGATCAGATTTTGCTTTTAGTGAGCTGCCAGGGAATTTGGGTCTCTGTTTCTCTATGCTTGTAATTTAAGTCTAATTCTGTCAAGGAAGATGATTGTAAACTGGAAGTATGGAGGACAAGAATGCTGCATCTAAGCTTTAGCTATCCCTGAATTGTAATAGAGGCTGTAATATATTTTTATTTAATGTACTGTTTTTCAGAATCAAAGAAAGAACGTATTCATTGTGGGCACACTTGTGGAAAAATCGTGCCGATTACCTGAATCCTTTATACAGGTCAGACCACAGTCAAACCCAAGGGACTCTGCACCCACAGATAGCTCCATGCAACTTCTTGTACAAGTAGGTAGTACCACTTGCTGCTGGGAATTGTAGCATGGGTTGGGTTAGTACAGAACAGAACGCCTTTGTATATAAGTATTTCCGGTTCTATAAGGCCATTTATAGAGAGTAAATTCAGTTTCAGATGCAGGATGTTTGTTCCCTGTGTGCTCATAGTCAGCCAACACCTCTACACCATTCCACAACAGAGTATTAGTCTGAAAGAAGATTAAGATTAAAGCTATATTGATAGTCGTGTGTCCTAATTTCAAGGCTACTCACTTCTTCCACTGAGAAATGCTTCTTTCAGTCCTGCTGTCATCTGCTGTTTCTAAATTTACAGTCACTTTAACTTCTTCCATTCCAAGATTATGTGATGTTAGTTTGGATCAATTGGTGTCAAAAGTAAAAAGGATCATTTCAAGAAATCATATGATTTCACTGCTAAAACAAGTATTTTGTAAAAAAACCCAGACTTTGCCCATGGTGTTATATCAGGTAAAACAAAGTTAAGTTTTCCCTGATATTTCTTCAAAATATAACAAAATACCATAACTTCAGAATTATTACCATTGACATTCTGAGTTAATTAATTGTGCCATTACTCTTAACACACTTTGGGAGAACTTGAATAGAAATTCATTAAAACTGTCATTTAAGTCAAACTGATCAGTTTGTTTTCCAGTTGCAAGTAATAGCACCTGTTAAAAAGTCAATAAAAATCCTGAATGACAGAAATTGAATTCTTTCATGTCTATATACCAGGTCACATCCACTTTAAAACAATTTAAAAATAGTCATTAATCGTATTCTTTGGGATAGTGGGATTTATAAAAGAAGTACTGATACAGCAGATCCTCCAATGGATAAGTAATCCTGTTGATTTTAATCTAATTAATTTGGTGCGTAAAGATTTCCAAGCATGAGCTATCAGATGATAAACTTAAGGGGGAATGTGATTTAAATAGTATATTATTGGGATAGGAATAATAAGCCACCAAGCAGCATGCACGGGCTCCAAAAATATCCGTCAGCTCCTTGGCCAGACAGCTGCAGCTGACAGCAGGGCTGGGCTACTTAACCTGTCTGGTGAACTGGTTACACACCCAGGGCCTGCCTGTGGCCCTGTGCCAGCAAGGCAGGAGGAGCACCAGAGTAACACAGAATTCCAAAGCTGAGTTCATGGGAAGTTGAACAACAATTGAGAACTACAAATATGAAAAACTGTCTTTACCATTGGCTATTTTATAGGTACCATTGCTCTAAAGCCCATAGTGTAGAACAATAATACCAAAAAAAAGCTTGCATTCAGTGAACCTTTCTCAGTTGTGGTCTAAACTACATTTATCTTTCTTTCTATTGTCTAACAGAATTAATTTGAGCCGCTTATGTCCAGCTGCCTATGAGTTGCACCTTGGATGGAGGAAATGCAAATGAACCATGAACTTTGCTAAATAGTCTATGAACTTATGTGTATGCACTCTAATGATGAATAAGCATGGATAGATAATTTAGGACAATATGTGTCTGGGGAGAAAAACGAAACAAAATAAAAGCAAAAGGTGTGCATTTAAGTCTCATGAGGCTACTTCACTAAATGGGAAAATTGCTGACCTTGCCATCAATTCCAGGTTCTGGAGTGGTATGTACAACCGCTTTGAAAAGGGGCTGCATCCTCGACAGTCAGTTACTGATTATCTGATGGCAGTGAAGGAAGAAACTCAGCAGCTGGAGGAAGAGCTGGAAGTCTTGCAAGAGGTAATAAACAGCTGAGCTTGATATCCCAAACTTGGTAACTGAGGATAAATTATACCCAGCTCCATATGCAGCAGAGTCCGCTACACATTACATCCTTTTCTGGAAGGAGGATGTTCAGCCATCCTCTTTGTTCTCAGATAAACTATTGTGATTGTTTTGCATTTAAGACACAAAAGTGGACTTTCTTCTTTAAGGATAAAATTTTACCTGTGTTGATACACAAGTACTACTGAAAGTAAGTTTAATCCTTCTGTAACTCAGAGGGAGTTGTAGCTCAGAAGAATGCTGTAATTCAGCATTGGTGTGTGACAAATTGTGCACTTCTCATACTCCATAAATGCAAATAGTCAGTTTTAAAGGGTGGGTTGGCCTTTGGAAGTTTAAACAGAAAAAAAGCAAGGACATATAAGAGGATTCCTGGACCCTAAATGTGTCCTTATGGTAAATCCTATTTCCTTCATTTCAGAGATTGGCAAATCTTCAGAAATCACAATCAGGTAATAATAAAGTCAAGAGTAAGCAACAAGACCGAAGCAAACAGTCTGGACTGTATACCTCCAACAACAGCTTAGCTAACACTCCCCAGGAGTACAGCAGTGATCTGAAATCATTCCCATCCCGGAGCCCTTCTCAAGGGGATGAAGATTCCGCCCTGATTTTGACACAGGACAACCTGAAAAGCTCTGATCCTGACCTCTCAGCCAACAGTGACCAGGAGTCTGGTGTGGAGGACTTAAGCTGTAGGTCCCCAAGTGGGGGTGGCTGCTTGCCTAGTGAAGACAGTGGCAAGGACTCTGATGAAGCTGTGTTTCTGGCAGGCTGAAATACCTGCATGGCAGCAAGGATCCAGATAATGTAAAGTCTTACACAGTCTGGAATGACATCTTTTCATCAGATGAAGAATGGAAGTGGTCTGTGGCCTAAAGAAATAATCCAAAGAAAGGGAACTGTGCAATTGTGTAAGTTAAGATCCGAGCAGAACAAGTTATTACTAATTTTAAGACATTACACTAAAGAAACGTAGTGCTGTTATATTTCATTAAGCCAATATGGTGGTTGTTTTATCAATGCTGTACATAATTATTCCTTACTTTGTACATTTCCACAGTTATTTATTGGACAGGATAATAGTTCTTTTCCTAAGATGTGAAATTCCAAAGTACTCTTAGAGAAGGCTGAAGATGCATTACTGTTAGCCTCACTGGTGAAGCAGTCAAAACTTATTTTTGTAGAGCTCATTTACCTTCAGACATGTATTTTCTCTGCTTTTTTCTTCACAAGAAGTTAGAACAATTATTTTGCATATTATCCTACTAATATCCTTTACAGCAAAAACTAACAAATGGACACCCTGGCTCAGGGGACAAGGATTTTTTTGATCCTTAAAAAAAATCCATTAGTAAGCAGTTGCTGCTGCTGCTGCATCTGAATGCATCCAATTTGTACTCAATTCTCAACCAGTGTTGAAAGTTCAGTAGATTCTGTGACCAAAACTTCAAGGCTCACACAGCCTTTGTGCTAAAACACCCCTTTGTAACAAAAGGTGCACCAGGCAGTTTGCTCTTGCCTCTTTATGTTTTAAGTTTGTTTATATCTTACCCTTGTTCCAAACCACCTACATAAGATATAAAGGTAAAATTTTAAAGGTGATAATATCTCTGATTCTTCAGCCCATTTTCCTACTTGAAAATGTTTTGAGTGGAAGTGAGGTACATACACAGAGTAGACAGAATAGGGAATATCAAATCACTTACAGAATCACTTATGAAAACATCATTCTGAATCAGTATGTAAATGAAAACTATGCCCATAAAGGAACTGTTATAGAGAATATTTCTTCCAAATTTTGTTATTCAAAATAAACTAACCATAACCATAATGGTGTTTCTTATCCTCACACAAAATTTTCCTTTTAGTATTTGCCAACCTGAACACAGCATAGCAATGCTAATTTAAGAAAAGGACTGATTCACTATTCATCAGAAAGTTTAATCTCATTTAAGAATTCAGCTATTTTTAAGAATAGGGGTAATATTTTTCATAATCAACTGTTCAGAAGTAAACAACTGAAAAATCTTCAAAATTTGGAATGTCTTGAAACTCACTAAAAAGGTGGCCAGCCATATTAGGCTGCAACTTGATTTCAAGTTTTTTGCTTTTTAAAATTTTATTTAAAGCCAGCAAGTTAAAAATATAATTCATATGGCTGCTTTTACATGCTTGAAGACAGTGCAGAATTGAACTCTAGTAGAGCAAAGTGGTAGTAATGTAAGTTTACTTAGATTGCATTTCACACACTCCTTCAAGTACAGACCTACAGAAAGAACAGTATTATATAAATATACCTCAATTTAGAATCATCAGATTTTAATTATTGTCTGCTTTTCTGGAATGGCTTTTCATTCTGTTCTGTGCACATGTTATTAAAAGTGAATAGGTAAACTTCAGTATTATTACTATCCTCTAAAGGGAGCTGCTGTCTTTGAACAAATAATTCTTAACAGCAAGGTTTATCTTAATATTATATTGGAAAGGCAAGATCCTCAATTTGATAAATCACTATAGCTCAATTCAAATAAAAACAACAATAAATGATACTCTGTTGAGAATCTAGCCTTCTGGTTTTTAATCTTTATGAATTTTTAATAAATTAAAGCCCTGATTTTAACTGCACTTTTAAAAGTGTTTTGTATTTTGAACATAGCCTGTAAACTTTATGGCATTAAAGGAAACTTTGAATGGGTTTTTTCAAACTAAAGAAACATGCTGCAAAGTCAGCAATGAAGACAAAACACACAAATATTCTGCCAAAAAATCAGTCTGAAAATTGGCAATGTTATTGTACATATTTAAAATGTAAATGGTATGTGAAGACATTGTGTTCAACTAGACATGTATAGAAATAAATGCAGAAGAGGAAGACATGCAAATTCAAAGCACTGTCTTTGTGTTGCTAATGCAACTCCTTGTAACTAGCTTTACAACTAAAATATTAACATACTAATATTTTCTTTATTAAGCCTTCACTTAGCAGCCCTCTGTGATGTGTCTTTTAGTCCTTGGAGCTTTGCATTAACTATTACTGCTTACATTGTACTGTATGTATTTGTGGCATTATCAGGCCAATGAGAAACACCTTCAAATAAACACTTAGGTGTTCTGAAATGTTATTTCACACCAGAGAATGAAACAAAGGATTGCTTTCCTGATTTTTGTAATAGAGTTCTTCATTTACTCAAGAGTTACTTTGTCGTTGAGATCAAGGGATTCTTGTATCTCCCCTACTCTGATACTTGAATCCAGTAGCTGCAGTTGTGGAGGAATCTACAACTGATAACTAAACAGAGACACTCATAAATTGTGTTAATTATATGGGAACATGTTATACTCCTGTATTTATATTTTTTTAGGAAATGAGAAAAAAAAGATAAAAAGACTTCTCTATTAACTACATTGTTTTCTTGTAGCCTTGCTGCAAATCTTTGCAAATTTGGCCATTTTCAATCAGCCCACTGTAATTTGAAACAGGACACAGATGAACTAAACTGCTGAAGTCCTCACTAGGTTCAGGCTGCTCTTTAGTATCAAAATGTGCCTCTAAGGGAGACTGAAGGCAGTGGGATCAAACAGCCGAAGCCTCCTTTACAGAAGGAAAACTATTTGCCAGCTGCTTTTATTGGTAAGTCTATACAAGAAACAAATGTGGTTAACTCTCTAAAAAGCTGAGAAATTAATTAGTTAGAGGGCACAACAACACGGCATCAATAAAAATAAAAAAGGAGAAACAGAAAGTAAAAGGAGGAAGGCAGGGAAAGAAAGCTCTTTGTAAAATCAGCAAGGCAGGGAACCACGTTCTCTGAAGACAGAGGCAAGCCAGGGCATGGGTTCACAGCATGAAAGATATTTAATGACACAAACCAACAATAAAACCACAGCAACAAAATGGGATAGCCTTTGCAATGAAAGTAAGAATGCCATCACTGTTGACCAGCTAAGATAATGCTTTTCTGTGGACACTGCCCTGAACTGCATACAAGAGTTCTCAAGTAGATCACAAACACAGCCAAGGCCAGGGGCTGCTTCTGTGCAGAGACAGGTAACACTACAGTGGCTGAAAATCCTCAAAGGACAGGTAAGTTGCTGACAATTCATTTGGGAAGGGAGGGACATGTGCTGGATGAGTTTGAAGTAGGTCAGCTTATGGCAATACTAAGACACACGAAAAATATGCCAAAGATCTAGAGCCAAGTGTGCTGCAAACCCTGAATTCAGAGAGGTGCCAGAGTGTGGGCATAAGAAGATAAAAGAAAACATTCAAATTTACTTATATTATTTAAATTTCCAGTAGAGCACCTGAAACCAGCAAATCCAATAATGTTAAATGTTAAAATAAAATGTACTAGTCTCTTAATATAAATAATTCTGTAAAGAAGCTAATGAAACCTTATAGGTCCATCAGAAAAACAACTGAATCAGGCAAGGACTAAGTCTGTTGCTAAGGTTATTCAGATAAATTTATTCTCTTTCTGAAGACTAAAGAATACAGTTCTTTATATTGAGGTATTCCCTTGTTATTGAAATATAGGCTCTCTTTATAGCCTATTACTGCATAGAAATATGATGTCTACAGGTATCTGACCAAAACAAGGCATTTTCAAAACCCAGAGATGCAATACAGGTTTTTAAAGCCCATTTTAGTGAAGGTAGCTCCAAGAATAACTGCTGTTTAAATGGTTGAACAGGAAAAGCTCAAACCACTGCACAGAAGCTAAAAAGTTTGTCCTTGAGTAATGTACTGCATCCACTTCCAAGACAATTCCATATCCACTCAAAAAGTCCTGCAGTGCCCAACTATATCTGTAAGTTATACAAGACATATTAAAATCCTAAAGCCTTTATTTGTAAGTTTAGCACATTACAGTATTTACACATTACAGAATAGTTAAGGCTGTGATACTTGACTTTGTTGCCAGAGTTTTAACTGAGTTTTACCTGAAGGTCTCTTAAATCTCTTTTTTATAAAAATTTATTTTAGTATTTGAAGGGAGTAGTTAGAACTTGGACATGTATAAAATTTCTAACTTCTACATTTGGTCCAGCTCCTAAGTGGCAAAGCTGCTGGAGCATGTAAAGAACAAACAGAATTATAGTTCATACTGCTTAGAACTGACTGACCAGTCTCTTGTTTGCAGCAGTGGCTGGCATAGTGCCTCTCAGCAAGTTCAGACACCCAGCTGGAAGGAGCAGCCAATACCCCAGAGCGCTTTCAGCCCTTCAGAAGGATCTCATTGGAGTGGAGGGATGGGCAGAGAGGAACCTTCTGAAATTCAACAAGAGCAAAAGCAGGGCCCTGCACCTGGGGAAGTTCTGGGTTCCTCAGAACAAGGACGGCATGGAGCTCCTGGAGCCATGCCAGCAGCAGGCAACAATGATAAGTGGATCACATCATTTAAGAGGCTGAGGGAGCTGGGCCTGTTTAGGCTGGTGAAGACTGAGAGGAGACCCCATAAATGTCTGTAGGTATCCAAAGGAAGGGTGTATAGAGGGTGGAGCCAGGCTTTTCTTTGTGGCGCTGAACAATACCACAAGAAGCAAATGGCAGAAACTGATGCCTGGGGAAGTTCCACCCAATTATGAGGAAGTTTTTTACTGTGTGGGTGACTGAGCACTGGAACAGCTGTCCAGAGACTGTGGAGTCACCTGCACTGGAGATTTCCAAGAACCATCTTGGCACAATCCTGTCCCATGTTCTCTAGGATGACTCTGCTTCAGCAGGGTGGCTTGACCAAATGACTCAGTGTGGACCTTTCCAACCTGACCCATTCTGTGATTTAGCAGTAGGATCAGGTATTAAAATTACGCAAACCCCAGACTCAATCAGCAGTTACAACAAAGAATGTACACTCCCCCCTGCAAACAACTGCAACATCAGAGCTGAGCCATCTTCTTACTCTTGAATTTCTTGTTCGTTGAGTTGACTTTCCCACTGGGAGAACATCTGAGCATGACATTGTGCAAGGCTACCAAGAAACAAGTCATTGTACATAGCCTTTTATTCCAGATTGCTTAAAAGCTCTCTTAACATATTTCAAAAACCATTAGAATATGCATCTAACAGCACCCGCCATTCTCTTACACTTTGTGGGAAACTGGACTTACACCTACGCTTCATTATTTTGGCAAAAATTGAGGTAAAGAATGTGTTTAACAGTGGGCTACCAGCATGCTACCAGCTACCATCCCTAACTCTGATAGAGTGTTATCAGTGTTCTACCTAGTCTTCTGGTGAAAGTAGACCAGGGAAGGCACAACCAATGTAGGACTAAAACAAAAGAAAAACAAAACAACAATAACAAAAAAAATGCCACTCCAACCAGCATCAGGTAGACCCTTAAAGAACATAAACAGGTTGGATATTCTTGGATGTGACAGCATTCCTGCAGCTAATCCAGAATACATCATCATTGAATACAGAGACTTCTGTGCTTCTTTTCTGGAGGATGGGTTTGTGACAGCAGAAGGGGCTAAAAAAAGGAAAAATATCCAAAGAATAGTAACAATGACATCAGAGAATAGAAAGGAGAAAAAAAGAACTTAACTTTGAAATCCCTGAACGACAAACACTGAACTTGCATTACACAGTGACATTTTCTTGTAGATTCTACTCCACTACCATCAGAAAGACTCCATGGAGAAGTTCCCAATTTGAAAATTTGCTTACTAAAGTAATATACGAGGAAAAGCTGAAGAGTTCAGAACTTGTACTAGCAAATCCTGTTATAAAACGTATAAAGAAGATACTAGCCCAATACAGCAAGAACACCAGATGTCTGGTCATCCATGCCTGTCTCTGTTCACAAGAAACAACAAAAAAACCAGCTCTGCACAGGATTGTGTGTAGTCTTGAGAGTTAACTAGATTGTCAGAAACAGATCAGAAACAACCCAGCACAAAATTAGATGGGATTTTGCCAAGAAGGTTACAGTGATGACTTACACCTAACTCTTCAGAGCTGCAGAAATCACACTACTCATAGACACAAGTTCAGAACCACTTAGATGTTTACATAACCTAAGGCTTTAGTTAGCACATTAGCAGGAGTGCTATGCCAATATACAGGCAGCACATTTTTAAATAAGAAACTCTAAAATTATTGCTTAAGCATTCCATTTATAAAGTGCTGATTTTTTTTCAGACACCAAAGTATGTTTGATTTGGACCACAGATCTATTTTGTTGGGACATCTGATCTCAGAATTTGGATCAGCTTTAAAATATGTCCCATAAAATACCAGTGAATAGTTTACTAACCCTGAGAAGGAACAGCTTAGGACAATCACAAAAGTGTAATGAACGGCAGAGCTAAGACTGAAGACCCAGTAGCCTGTGGAACAGACCTTTTGCACTTACATGATTTTCCTTCATTCAGAAGAAATATCACAGTTTGCTGGCAGAATATCAAGTTTAGGGCTGAAGATCAGTAATATAGAAAAGCACATGCTTGGACTGTGGTCTGAGATTTGAACCTGCCACGTTCTGTGATCCTATCTAAGTAACACACAGGTAGAGTCTTGGCTAAGAGGTTTATCTCCAGACTGCTTCCTGACAAGAAAGAAGCAGGATTTCTGATACATTACTTAATCAGCACTTTATCCTACTTACAACTCTCAAAATTGTAGCATTCCTTCTACTCCTTCTCCTTGACTGTCTCCATGAAAACCTGAGGCATTGAGAAGGTTAACAAAGTGTCTTCTTGCAACAGCAAGAGAGAAAATACATGCACATTTAGGACCTGTATTTTTCTCCTACAGAACACTGCATTCGGTCCTACCCATTCTCACCAGATATACCCCAGCCCCAGACTGTCAAAGGCAAGATTCATTGATTAAAGCACAGAACTGAGTTTCACTTCCAAATCCAATCACTTGCCTTACCACATGGCAACTACAACCAAATTAATTTCTTTACATTAGTAAAAAATAACTGTTTTCCAAAGAACTTCAGAACCAGTTTTTGTAAACCGTTCCTGAATTCCTCACATGATGAACTTATTTATATTGCACAAAACAGAAACAAGAAGGTGACCTGCTTATTATTCCTTTATGAACAAAAAAAAAAAGAAAATGAACTTGTTAGATGAAAATTGTGTTTAATTAGTGGTAGGTACCAAACCACTCTTGAAATCAGTGCATCAGTGCTACTAAGCAACATAACAAATCTATGCAGATATCATTTATTCTATTTTGATTCCAGTATATTTTTTTTCCAACATATCCTTTGCTTAATCCCCAACCTACTCATCCAAAACACAATACAAGCTATGCTTAGTTTTCTATTATTACTTAGAAGTAAAAAAATTTGTTCTTTAATATTTTGGCTTCAAGAAAAGACAGCTTGTGAATCCAGTGGCAATCTCCATTAAGAATTTTTTTAGTTTCCAGAGTCCTATCACTTAAAGTCTTCCACAGATTAAGCCAAATCTATGGTTAAAATTCAAAATACAAAAGATATGAATTATGTTTTTATAAAAATGTAAAAAGCTAGTCAAAATTACATGTTTAGATATTTAATCTCTGAACAATGGAGTATAGCAGCAGGGAACTTAAATATTATAACTATCAACAATAAATACAAGAAATTAATGCAAAGATTGCAATAGAAGGATTCTTGAGTACAATGAGAATATAAAGAGACATTCTAATTTGTACAAAAACCATCCCAACTCTGTATACAATCTCTTCTATAAATACAACCAGATAAGATGAAATGCTTATTTGCAAATAATAGTTATTAAAAAGTGTGCTTTATTGGGGTTTTCATTCGTTCTCTTGGCAGGTGTAGTTTGCAGGAAGTCTGTAAGGATAAATTTCCAAAATTAGATATTTTAATTTCTCCATAAGTTATATTTTAAATACAAGTAACAACAGATGCAGAACACACTTGATTTCCACAGGAATAACAAATGCATTAGCAGTTACCAGGTGTGTACCAATAAGGTGAATTGTTTAACAAACCAAGTTTACCTATAGTGGAGCATGAAATTGGCTGTGCATTGCTATTGCCTGTTGAAGTTTCTCCTCTTTGGCTCGTCTGCAGTGGCAGAGCTATGAAACAAGACATACAAGACTGAATTAAAAGCAGTTTTTTATAACGCATACTGCAGTTTCTCTTTAATGATTTAGCTCTTTTACAGGCTCTTTAAAGAAAGAAAACCCTGCCTAACCTACCTCCCTTCCAAGCTTTGGGCTGAACAATGGTCTATACAGATAACACTATTCTATCCAAAATTGTTTATAAGAGGATTCTTTCCAATCTGAGATTGTTACAATGTTACAAAATGCATTTATTGGGCACCTTTAAAGAAAGGTACACTACTTGGTGAGTTACTTTTGTCACAGCATGAACAAGAATGGTGATTTTTGAAACCCAGTTACTTATTTGATGATAGCCATCAACAAAATTTGTTTAAGAAGTTTAATAAATTAAACATTAAGGTTGTTTAATGCAACATGTCAGTTTATGTCGACCTTCCAAATATGAAATTTACCATGTGGCTATCTTCCCCAATATCTATACAAGATACAGAAGAAATTGGCACAAAAATTTCTGCAACAGCACATGAATATGGTCTAATGCAGAAGACCTTTGCACTCCCATCTTAGATTTATGTGCCTTTGAAATGCAATTATAGTCTAAATAAACTGAAGCCATTTAAGGATTTTTTCCTCCTTCTGTCAAAGCTCACTAAAGCACTGTTCTGTATCACACGACTGCTCAAACTCTTAAAAAAAGAAGCCCTAAATTTATTCACTGTGTGTTGTACATGTCTTGGTTAGAAGTACTTGTATATTACATACCGTTCTCTTTTCCATGAAACTACTAAGAAAGTCATCTATCTCTGTTTTGCCTTCCAAGAAGTCTTCTGCAATAGTATCAGACTCCTCTTCAGCTTCATGAGCAGCTACTTTAAGTCTGGCCTGCAGAGCACTTGGACTGCAACTCTAAGAAAATAAAACGTCCAATGTAATATTAACCTGTCTGTTAAAACTCATATTTTCAAAAAGATAATGACTATATAAATATGGAATATGTGGACAGAGCACTATTATTACATAAAAGCCTAAGTAACCAGATGAAGTTCCATCTCCAAGTTACAGAGATGGAACTCTAGCTTGTTAAACTAGAAAGGTTCCAATGTGAGGAAAGTGTTGCTAGTTCAGGTCTTGATACACAATCATTCACACAAATGAATAAAGTTTTTCAACTTTTACCCTACAGTGTAGAAAGCATCCAGCTTGGAAATCTGACAAGTTCTCAAGTGCATGATTTCTGAGTAGAACTAACATTTCAAGTGTCTTCAATAAATAGGGTCTACTTTTGAAAATCAGTTGTGAACCTGAGAAGTATAGAAAGGTAAAAAGGAAAAAAAGAACTTACTGTTCAGCTTTTAAATACCCTTGAAATGATCGTGGAGAAGACAGGAAAGCAAAAAGCACCTACTCAAGAAGTAGACAGACTGCTAATCTAAATCAGTATACTCATTTTTCTGTTCTTAAAAACCTCAAACCTTACTTCTGTTTATTGCATACAATTTCATTATTTTTTCTCAAATATATCTGGGCAGGTAAACAGGACATGATTCACATCCTGTAGGAGTCTGAAGAGAGCCAGAACTGCAAAATTAAGGCATTTATAGATTTTAGATGCTTGGCCTAACCTTCATCTACCCTATGAAAAATCTTTTACTTATGTACTTTAAAATCTTAACGTAATCAAAAATTTCCTGTTAAATTGATCTTGTACAAAATACAGAGAGTTTGCTCTAATAAAAGAGGACTAAAATTCACTCAATACAAGTAAAAATACTTGTTTGGAAATTTGAAGGAAAGAGAGCAGGAGATACCTGTGCACAGCAAACATCACTACATGAAGATATAGCATATAGGGAAAAAAGCAGAAAAATTCAACTGCTACTCCTCAACTCTCAGCCTCCTATCCATCATCAAATTGAATCAGCAAATCTAATTTAGAGAGAAGAAAAGGGAGTACAGCAGTGCAATGTTATGTCCTGTTCTTAAGTGGTTTCTTGCAAAAATAGGTGGTTTATCCACGTCAACTACCTCTACCCATTTTAAGGTCAAAGGAGGCATTAGGAGTCAGAGTCTTCTGATTTTCAAGTGAGGAAATCTCTAATATTTAGACCACCTATGAAATCATTTGGTTTGCCATCATGCAACTTTTTGGTTGTTTTTTTTTTTTTTTTTTTTTTTTTTTTTTTTTTTTTTTTTTTTAATTTGTTTTCTTATTTTGGGGGCATTCAGAAATTCAGGTCCTATACATGCTAAACTGATGGACTGTTGCATTCTCAGGTGGCAAGTCTTGCAAAATAAGAAGATTTTAGTACAGAAAGTGGTTTATCAGAAGTTATATCTTCTAATGAATACCCTGGTAAACATACCAAGAAATTATTCTCCTCCTCCAATACTTTCTGAATTAATAACTTCTGCCCTGTTTACACTGTAAAACATGCAAGGTTTGACAGCACATAGAGCATATTGCCTGAAGTAAGCATGCCTAGTGAATTGCAGAATTTAAGTTCCTGAAGTTATTGAGCACTTTCATCTGGCACAGTTTTACAAACTCATTATGTTAAATGAGTACCATTAATTGAACAAGCCTTCTTTAAAAATTATAAATTATTCTGTTCTTAAAACTGGTTTGGACTGGGATTGTACTAAACAGTTCTAGATGTACATTACTCTTTTCTTCCAACTCCTTTGCTCCTATTGTAGCAGTAAAAAATAAAAACCCAATGAGAAAAGCCATTATTTTGCTTTTAACTTTTTGGTACATCATTCAATTTTTTTCATATTTGACGAAATACTTAATCTACTTCATATTAAATGAGAGTTTAACCAAAAGAATATTCTTAATGGATAAAGATACAAATCAAAATTTCAGATTTATTGAAGTATTCTTTAAGGATGTCATGCAGGAATTATACCTCACTAAGTTCATGCTGTCTTTGCATCTTTTTTTCAAAGGCTGCTTTCATTTGCGTGAGTTGCTCATACTGGAAGGAAGAAGAAAAGGAACATTATCACCTTGAAAAAATTCCAGATATTACCACTCATATTTCTGAAGATTATTTTATTGTTAACTTACTTTATCCAACACTGTCTGTCTTTTTGCTTCAAGACTAGGCTCCAGCAACAGGTTTTTTTCTGAAAAATAAAATCACCATTACTACTTTTTTTTAAAGGATTTAGTTCACAGAACAAAGCCACACATGTTAACATTTTGACAGCTTACTTGCCAGCTCTTCAATGCTTTTCACTAACTCATCTCTGTCGGTAATGACTTGCTTCAGCTGTGGAAGTGTCACAAACTGTTCCAGTAACACCTCCTCTTGCTCATTCATACTGGTCAGCTGTGATATACTGTACTCAAACAGAAAGAAAGTACATTTAAATCTGAAAACACCACATGTAAAGTAGTTCACTTCTTCCAGAATTTGAGGCATTTTTTGGGACTTTACAAATACATGACACTTGAGTACAACTTATTTTTCCCCTTTCTACTGGATTGTGGGTTCTACTATATGCAACAGTGAATTTAAAAAGCAGCATGTTAAAAAACATCTTCCATTTCAAGCCTTACTTCCCATAATGCTACTACAGTGGGTTGACTATGTTGAGCTACCAGATGCCCACTCAGCTGCTCTCTCAGTTCCCCTCCTCAACAGGCTATGGAGGAAAATCTCAGGGTTTGAGATAAAAACAGTGAAGTCACTTACCAGTTACAATCACACACAAAAACGCACTCAGAAAAATTTAATTGAATTTACTGTCAATTACAGTAAGAGTTGGACGGTAAGCAAGAAAGGCAAAAACTAAAACACTGCTCCATTTTTCCTCAGGCTCCACCTCATTCCTTCATGCCCAACACTACCTCTCCCTGTCTCCCTCTCCTTGGGGCAAAGGGGGAACTGCAAGTGTAGCAGTCAGTCCCTAACAGTTCATCTCTGCTTCTCCTTCCTTCTCACACTTCACCCCTGCTCCACAGACTGCAATCAGTTCCTGGCATGAGTATCCAGTCTGGGTAATACCTGGCTGCAGCTTCCTTCAGGGCATATCCAACATTGGGTCCTTCCTGGACTGCAGTGTGGGTAACTGCTCCAGCACAGTCCTCTCAGCTACAGGTACATTTTAAAAATACCCATACTACTGCAATCTTTTCCAAAACTTCCATGGGCTGTGGAAAAGTAACTGCTCTGGTACGTGGAGCACCTCCTTCTCACCCTTCTTCCCTGACCTTGGTGTTTGCAGGATTATCACATTTTTCCATTCCTCCCCTCAATCCTCACTACCTCTGCTCTTTCTAAAATGTTTTCAGAGGCAGTGCCTGCTTCACTAATGGACTCAGGAGTCCTGCAGTGGGTCTGCTGCCAAACCAGCTGTGCCTGGCACAGGGGCAGCTCCTGACCCTGTCTCACAAAGGCCACTCAAAAAGCCCCCTTTACCAAAACCATGCCACCTATACAGAACAGAACTATTCAGAACAGCTGCAATACCACTGTCATTCAATTAAACAACCAACAGAAGAATCATGGAATTTTGATCCAGCCTTCTTGAAAGGACCAGGCTTGATTAGAATGTTTTAACAAATTACACTTCCCTTTCCCCTTACATAATTTGCTGTTATGTAATAAGGACGCTGCCAGAACTTAAAAACTAAGTCAGCTAAACTAAACGGGTTCTTTGGAAAGTGTCAAAGGAAAAGAAAAAGCCACCCCAGTTGAAACAACAGTTTTCAATTGCTTAACTATGACACCACCAGAAAGATGTGAGATCTGAAGGAGTTTATAGTGAATTTGTAACCTATTCCACCCCACATAACTGATCTAGGAAACTGTCTCATTAGATCTGAGCAAGCTGCTGGGAGCAATAACTAATACAGCTTGTTTGACTAATGACAAACAGATGAAAATATTTGTGTAGTATGTGTATAAAGTATTTAGATGCAGCAGTGATTTGCACTGGGACAGCAGACACATTTACCTCCTGGATTTGTCTAAGCCAGCCTCCCCTGAACATGCTGAGCTGCTCACAAAGCAGTTCCCCATTTACCATGCACTACAGTTCTTTGGCATTTAGGAGAATGTAATTTTTGAACCAGCCTCAAGCTACTCCATTTCCTCCTTCAAAAGTTATGCTTATGGAATTACTAGAAATTAAGTCCCTTGTAAGGCCTCAGAAAAAAGCAAAACCCTGATAATAAGAAACAGTAAAAATAAATACTTCTTTTCCTGGTGTTGAATCAAGTACTGCTCCTGCTGACCAAACTGTAAAGAAGCAGCACATTTGAATATAAAGCAGGTTTATTTTCTGACTACAATACTTTGGTATGTGGCAGTTCCCCTAATTATAATTTCTACAAAACCCTTTCAGTGATGTGTACAGCCTTCTGACAAAAATCAGATACAGGCCAGTAGCACAGTACAGTGCCTTTCAGTAACTATGGAAGTTCAGCTACCCTCTGGAAATTTACCTTAGTTCTGAGAGCTCTGGAAAGGTATCAGGAATATCAGGCATCTTGTATGTAAATCCATTCTGGCCAACCTGAATCAAAATTTAGAAATGCTTAGTAGATTTCTCAAGTGCAGTTTCTTGGTATTTAACCTGATTAATTGAGAACTGAAAATGAATATTTTCCAGCAACAAGAGAAGCACGAAAAGCAGTAAGAAGCAGTAGTATCTGAACAGAAAACAACTCAACCAATGCAACAAAATGCTTGAAGATGTTTGGGGTAACATGTCATAAAAGATGAGTCAGTTTTGGAGGAAAATAATTCTGTTTTGCCACGTCCTTCATTTGAAAGCAGCTGAATGACAGAGAAAATACACCGGAATAGTAAAACTCACAGAAGTGAGAACAGAGAAGGAGATTGACACTTTGATCTCTTTCATGTGGTTTTTAGAGCTATAATCTCTCAGAAAACAAATGTTTTAGACAAGGAAAAAACAGCTGTAGAAAATTTAAATTGCATAAAGTTACAAAAGTGCCTTCCAAGCCTAAGAAAACGTGTTTCCATAGACATGATTTGATTCAAGACTAAACATTTAGATACAAAGTTTTATTAAAAATAAAATGTCTTCCAGAGTTCATCAGCAACAGGGAGTTTAAGTATAAACATACAAGATAAAACGCTTCACATAAAGACTTGAGATTGCACACTGCCCTCACCTTATAGGTTCTGAGCAGGAAAGCAAGTAAGAGAAAATATCTTCTGTGGTTGGAGATACAGCTACAGCTGCCCTATGGGGGAGTGCAGCTCCAAAACAAAACCCCTATCATCAAAGGCCATTAACATAACACCAGTTTCATTGAAACTCAGACAAACTTGTTGCTCTGATTTCAAGTTCTAAAAAATTCATCAAAGCCAGAATGACACTTTTACTTCCCTAGCACCAGCAAAACAATGAAGTTCACTCACTCAAGTGCTTCCTTGAGTTTTACAGCAATGCCCTGTGTGCCTCTAAGGGAACTTACACCCAGTGTCTGCCAGCCTAAAGAGCAAAACTCAGCACACCGACCTGCAGCACCGCCTCTGCTGTGGGGACGGGCAGCGGCAGATCAGCAATCAAGCCATAGGAGGGAGCAGCAGGCTTGTCCGTAGTGTAGCTTGAAGAAACTGATTCAGAAATGGGCATGGGTGCCATTGTTCTGTTTGTTTCTTGAGGTGGATATGGAGGGAGAAATGGAAACCCCTGAGGAGCAAAAGGAGGCATTCCAGCTGGTTTGTTGTAAAGGCTAAAAACAAACAAAACCACAACCATGAGCAACCAACTGCTTACAGCACATCTCTTGTCATTTGAATTATAATTACGAGACCACACATAAGACATAAGAATGAATTTTCAAGTGACCATAAACTTTGTATTTTCTGTTCTCAGTTGCTTCCAATGTAATAACACTTTCTAATACTGCAATATAGTCTAGAACTCCATTAATCTACATTCTTGTAGAACAGCCAAATATACACTTACACTCTTAATTATCAGAAAGCTATTTCTCAAAAATTTATGACAGCATAATTTTAAATTGTTTCCATCCTAAAGTTGCGAGAAAAACATCTGTGTCATACATTAGTTCTTATGTATGGTACAGCATTTAATAGCTTGGGCAACACACAAGTAATTACTTCTAAATAACAGGAATGATTTTTTTTTTAAATTCACAACTGGAGCCACACCTAAACTTAATATCACCGTCAGCCATGAGAACCACAGTTGTGGTTCACACACAATCTGAATTTAACACAATTCTTTAAATCACCCAATTTCTGCTGCACATGGTGCAAAAGGAACTGTCCTAAGCCTGGGAGATTATGAACAGAATATGAAAAAACACAACTGCTCAGATAATGAAATACAGCAAATTCCAGATTTCATCTGGTAATGTAAAAATTTATTTTTCAAGAAAATGGATATAAAGTTACATCAGGCATGTTGATTCAGTAACTCCAATGAAATCTAGTGTCTCTTCTAAAAACAATCAGGTCATCTACATGAAATTGTGCAAAGACAGGGAATCTAATTCTTCCAGTATATCCATTACATATTCCTGTCTCTGCCCTCCTTATAATTGGTTTAGTAGCTTTTTGAAAAACTAATAGACATTTATGATGTTTTGATAACTTACTATGGAAATGACGTTGAGCTAGGAGCTAGAACCGGAGGATTCTTCCAAAACTCATCCAGTAAACTCTGAATAATTTTTCCAAGATCTGAATGCATTGTAAACTGGGAAAAACACAAAACAAAATCCAAAGAAGAAGAAGAAAAATTATGTCTGGAATCCAAGTGTTCCAAAATGTGCTGAACTTGATTGTTTATTATACTCACATGACAGTGCTGAAAAGCTATTTCAGACATACTAGCTAATCCAAACTATATATACATAAACTCCAAATAAAGTGATAAAGCAACAGAGTTGAACAGAAACTAAAAGTCTTTTGTATATTCCATTATCAGTGGAGAGTCAATGAAGTACCACATTACTATTGAACAAGCAAAAATCCCTACTTCAGTTACCAAGCTACATTTGTGCAAAGAACAGAAGAGGAAAAAAAAAAAAATCTGAGGACAAAGGCACTAACTACATTCCAAAAGAGTCAGAACCTCCATCCACTCAAGAAAAAATAGGACAATCTTGTTGACAAAAAGACCAGCATATTAAAATCCTGAATATTGGAGCTAAAACCTTGACGCCATTCTAATAGGATTAGGCTAGAAAGAACTATGTTACAAAACTGTCTTAAAGCATCCCTCTCCTTTATTTGGAATACACTGGAACGTAATTGGAAGAGCTGTGCAATTAACAATAACCAAAAAAATGTGATAGTAATTTTCTAAGCCTTCATAACTTAAAATACTTTTAGATACACGGAATACTCAAGTCAGAAATGGTATCAGTAAAAGAGTAACTAGAACAACTACTGAACACTTCTGAATTTGTTTTCAGGCCCTGAAATACAGTTTGAAAAAGATTAGGATCTATACTAATCTTTTTTACCAGGAGTATTAACAATAATCTAGTGTGAGATGTATTAAATGCTATTAACAGTAGATCTGTGTGAAGCTACAAGTGATACATACGTTACTTATTAATGGACCGGTCACATATACCCCCTGCTTGTCCATTAAATGATGTCTCACAGGTGGGAAAACACTGATGACTGGCTTTTCCTGAGGAAACTGAGGTGGAAGCAAACTGCAAATACAAGAATAATTATTACTACAGTGACACCTCATGATAAAGTTTGCATAAGAAGGCTTCTTATGAAAAAAAAAAGTACTATTAATTACATAAACATACTTTTCTATGAGAACTGTTATGGACAGGTGCACAACGAATTAAGCATACAAAAGGATTATTCAGTTACAAAATTTGAAGTCCAACAGATTGGAACACCAGACTTCCACAAAACTGAAGAGAGCATTTACTGGGCAAAATTGTAAGTATAACAAAGGAGCAATTATCACAGAATATTCTGAGTTGGAAAGGACCCACAAAGATCACTGAGTCCAGCTCTTAAGTGCATGGCCCATACAGGCACTGAACCTGCAGCCTTGGTGCTATTAGCACATGGTCTGACAAACTAATAGCCAACAAAAAAGCCAGAGCATAACAAGAACATTTTCAAATACAGATGCTATTGCTACAAATACAATGCAGTGTAGCCTGTAAGAGTATCAGGCCAACTCTGCAGGGCCAAGCAATATAAAACTTGTGAACAGAATACTATCAACATTTGCCAGAGCAAAGTGTGCCCCCAAAGTAAATTTACAGGAAATATTACAATAAATCACTTGAGTTACAGAACCTTCACCAGGGTAAGAGTATGGAGTTACAGCAGACTAAGAAATTACCAATCAAGTTTATCTTCAGTGGCAGGGAATCAAAGTTATCAGAAATCTTCAAGCATTTTCCCCTAGTTACCTTCAACTAAAATCACATAGCTACCTTAGGAACTGAGAACAGTAAAATATGATTTTGCTCTCAGCTGAACATCTATATCTTGTACAGAGCCAATTCTACCCGGATCAGTATAACCATTAATATAAATCCAGGTTATGGCTCCTGAAATTAATTATGAGCTGGAGCAGCTTATATTCTATTACCACTTTTGTTTTTTTTTAAGAATAATTTTAATTTTCAAGATGTGCATAGACGCAGCCCACTCTACTTACATGTTAATGTTAATTGTCAAGTTGTTTACAGTGAATGGCAATCGATATTCCACATCTTTCTGTATTTCTGCAATGCTGTCAAAGAAAAAATTGTTAGCATCCATTGCATGGTCAATATAACAGCTAAAAGTCTAAAAGAAACAAGCATGACCTCAGATATTTGTATTCAGTTTAGTTTTGAAAAGCTGTAAGAACAAAATTGAAAATGCTGGAGTATGCAAATAGTCTTCAGCATTCTATATTGAATATTAAGATTAAAGCAAAAAAAATAGTGGATTTAACATTTAAACCTCATACATGGTCACAAGCAAATGAGCTATAGTAGGAGAAATCACACTATTCATGCTTCTGACAATAATCTCAACTTATCTTTCTCCCATTACTGGCTTAATTTAAGACAACACATCAGTGTTATTTTAATATACTGAATTTTATCTGATTAAACATTTACTTCACCAAGGCATTATATCAGGTTCACATTGCTCTGCAACACTGCCTTCAGATCAATATGCAGAATGTTTATTAGACTAGGCATTCTCCCTTAATAGATTAGCCTAATATTTAACAGTAGTTTTTACTATGTGCACCAAGCTCACTTGCACAAGCTTTCAAGAATTATCTGGAGTAGAGTTGCATTCAACAATGTAAAGCTCCAGTGAGACTCAAGATCCAGGCCCTCCTGAAAGCACTGGATGAGCCTTACAAAATCTAGTAAGGTCAAATCCAAATTTGTTTTTCCTGCAACAGGTAAATTACAGAGGGAAAAATCTTGAAATGAGCTACATTATTAGGAAGTTGATTTCAATACTCAAAGCATTCTACAATTTCCATGCACAGCAAGATTGTTTTGAAAGAGAGCATCCCAGAGAATGTGGAGGAGGTGAAGCTCAGAAGCAGAATTTCTAGGCAATAAGAACATATCTAAGCTGAGAGTAAAAGACAGAAGGGCAGAAAACAAACTTCCTGTTATAATGAATCAAAACAAATCATAAAAGCAGACTGATTGCTCTTCCATGTATTTTTCCTGCTTGCACCTGGTTAATAACACTCTTTGTAACCTCCCCTTATACAGGAGAGGGAACACAGCCTCAGTGGCAAATAATGCCAGCCAGGTGTTCCCAGAAATCATCTTTTGATCCAACTTCAGAAATGCTCCTCCATCCACTGCCAGGTACACTCCATACAGGTCCTTTCTCAAGAAACCCAGAACACACTACCTGCAAATGTGTGTGAAGAGTAGCATTGGGAGCGTTTTGTGTCCTTCCAAGGCACTACTGGGGCATAGAATTTAAGGATTCAAAATGAAGTCTAAAAGCTTGGGGAACAAATGGGAGTAAGACACTAACTCAGCTATGAATCTTGCTTTCTGCAGCCTGATCTTATTCCTCTCATAGACAACTCAGTATTTACTCTTTCCTGGTGAAATCACACGCTGTTTGAAGAAAATATCAAATATCTTCAGCACAGGAGAATTCAAGTCAAGGGTTCTGCTGTGTTACACCACACACCACTATCTGCAACTTCTCATCCTTAACTGAAGGATTCTTCCTGGAATCTCACTCACATTCCTGCCCTGTAGTCATCTGTCACACTTTTCATTAGCCTGCCGCAAAATCCTTTTGAGAAGGGTATATAATTACACTCCACTCATGTGGATACTGGGGAGGAAGATGAGGACAGAGAGTGAGGAACAAGAAAGCCAGAATCTCATTGAATGTCCAGTTATAACCCTGCTTAGGAAAAACTTTGAACTAATAACCTTAGTTGTTGCTTCCCCAAGTGGGAATGAGCACACTGAAAAAATGATACATTCTTAGCTTTGTCCAGAACAACAGCAAATGTAAAAATCTCTTTTTTAAATGCAAAGGTTTTATTTCAAGCTCATAACCTGAGAGGGATTGTGTATAGGAAAGCTATCTGCTTTACTGAAATTAATATCACACATACCTGAGCTTTTATGACCTAAGACGACACAAACCAAACTTGACTAACTTAGTTAACTACAGCATACCAAGAATTTTGAGCATTTTGGTGAAGAGCAACAACAGTACTCATAAAGGAATAACATTTGGGCAGCTACCATGTCCCTACCCCTCAGCAGCAAACCAGTTCAGCAAGCTGACTGACAAAAACTGATCCCTTTTTTGGGGACTTAATTCAGGATGAGCTCATCTCGCTGCCAGATTTTTAAAAAGTGGATATAAACAAAAGGCCAAGCCTAACAAAAACTTTTAAGTTAACTAAGCTCCTATATGCCCACAAGAACAGCTCCTAGGGAAGTGAACTGTGCCCAAAATATCTGTGAAATTAGCTCTGAACAGACTTACACTTATTCAAGCAACAATACTTAGAATACCATCATATCTATGTTCCCTATGTGATAATTAAAAAAATTAGGAATGGAAACTATCTGCAGTTATTAAACTTTGAAATGCATTTAGTATCTCTTCCACTTCTAGTGTCAGGATGATGTGACAGGAAGCATTCCCTGTCCTTTTTCTGAATTGTTCTGGAGGCAGCTACCATTTCAGTTCTACAGAAATCCTAGGAAGTTGTATGTCAGTAGAATGCTTACTTCACTGAAACTATAACTTCAAATGTATGGAATGTGGACTCCTTTTAAAATGTAAGGAGTTTCAAACGACTGGCTGCTCCTTAAAAAGTAGTTTTGTTTAGATGGTGAGAAGAGGCCAGTTTTTAGCAGGTAGCACTGAACACCAGGAAAGTGTAAAGTCAGTAGGGCTGCTATGCCACTGTGCCACTGCTGGCAGGCCACTGCGCCACACAACTCCTTGGTGCTCTACGTTTTAGTCTCAACTTTTAATCAACTACCCTATTACAAGCAGCTTCCAGACAGGTTTTATCGCAAGACGTGGTGGCGTCACTCCGAAGACATTACACCTCATGAGCAGGCTTTCCGGGCCACGGCAAGTGAACCCGGGCACGCCGACCTGCGCCCGATCACCCGGCCGGGCCCCACCGAAGCCAGCGGGGACGCCTCCCCGACAGCCAGCCGGACTTTCAGTTTCCGAATTCCTGCTCCCAGCCCGCCGGGGTCCCACATCGCATTGTCCTCCGGCGGGGAGGCCGCGGCACCGCCCGGCGGGACCCTTCGGCCCCGGGACAGCGCGGAGCTGGGCCGGCCCGGGCTGCGGCGCCGCTGGCTCGGGGGCCCTGTTTACCCACACGGCCGCGAGGACCCAGCCAGGCCTCGCGGGGAGGGGACGGGGCGCAGCCGGGCTCCCGTGTCCGCGCATAGAGAGACACGACACGCTACCGACACGCTACCGACAGGCCACCGACGCCGCGCGCCCCGCTGCGGCCCCGGGACGGGCGACACGCCGCGGCCCTCCCGCCCCCGCGCCCGCCGCGGCCACTCACGAGGCGTGCGCGGCGCGCAGGGACTCGACCTGGCGCTGCCGCTGCTGCTGGAGGCCGGTGCGCGCGGGCGGCGCGGCGGAGGCGGGGGCGGCGCCGCCCTTGGCGAGCGGGAACAGCCAGTTCATCGCGCGCGCGGCGGCACCGGAGGGGCGCGAGCGCACCCGCGGCACCGCGCGCACCTCACCGTGCGCCCGCGCGCGCCTGCGCGCGACGGCGATCCCGCCGCCCCTGCCCCGCCCCGGAGCCGCCGCCGCCGGGGCGCGTCAACTCCGCGCGCCGCGACCCGAGCGGCGGAGGGGCGGGGCCGGAGGGGAGGGGCTGCGCGGCCGGCGATTGGCCAGAGGGGAGCGGGGAAAGGCCGCGGCGCGCGGCGATGACGTAATGGCTTTGTGCGCGCGGCGGCGGCGCCGGGGGCAGCAGCGCTTCCTGCGGCTCGCGGGGGCCGCGCGGGGCCTCCCAGACCCGGCGCGGCCCGGCCGGAGCGCGAGGGGTGAGCGGGGGCGGCGCCGCGGGCACCGGGCGGGGACACCGGCACCGGAGCGGGGCCCTCGGCACCGGAGCGGGGCCCTGCGGGACCCCCGCGCTCCGCGGCTCCTCCGGGCGCTCCCGGGGCCTTTCACGCGCGCGGGAACCCAGCCGGCCGTGTGTCGGTCTCCGCGCGCCTCTCGCTGGGTTAGCGCGGCCCTTGGGAGCCGCTCCCGCCTCGGGAGGCCCCCGCGGCACCCCGGGGCTGCCGTGACTCTGCTCTGCCGCTCCGTTTCCTGCTGCACGCAGCCCGGGGGTCCGCAGGAACGCGCCTGCCGAGCCGCGGGGCAGGAGCGCCCGGGGAGCCGGTGTCTCCGGTATCCGTGTCACTAGTGCGCCTTGCCGCCCTTGTGCGGGAAACAGTCGCTAACGAAATTGCAGGGTTTGGTTTCTGATGGTAATCTGAGCTCGCGGACCTGTGGTTATGGTGGCTATGTTGTCCTGCTTTTGTGAAACTGCGAGGATAAAGTGTGGATGTGGTGCTTAAGCCTTTTTTTTTTTCTTCAGATAAACTGAGAGTAAAAACTTACTTACACTTTGATGCTTTGCTTTGTTTGTCTCTTAGGCTAAAAAAATAAACAGTTGAAGTCCTCTTTATGAAACCAATCTTCGGTCAAGTGTAACATTTGATGTATGGTCTCTAAAGCCCCCCACTATGCCAGCAGCTACCGTAGATCATAGCCAAAGAATCTGTGAAGTTTGGGCTTGTAACTTGGATGAAGAGATGAAGAAAATTCGTCAAGTTATACGGAAGTATAACTATGTAGCTATGGTAAGTGGGTGCTTGATGTCTGTCTAGCGAATTGCTGCAGAAATCATGACTTCAGCTGAGGTCAGTAAATTTGCTCATCCTTTTAAATTGAAAGCCTGAGGAAGTCTTAATTAGTGCTGCATGAACATCTGGATCCTAATCTTTTATCTTTTTAAAAGTTAATTTTACACACAGTACTCTTCAGCTGTGATATGGTTAGATCTATATGGTTGTTGTGTGTTCAAGTTTAAATTCTGCTCTTGCAGGACACAGAATTTCCAGGAGTAGTTGCAAGGCCTATTGGAGAATTCAGAAGCAACGCAGACTATCAGTACCAACTCTTACGCTGCAATGTCGACTTGCTAAAAATAATTCAACTAGGACTGACGTTTATGAATGAGCAAGGAGAATACCCTCCAGGAACTTCAACTTGGCAATTTAATTTTAAATTTAACTTAACGTAAGTATTCAATTCTGTGCTGCTAAAAGTATGTTTCTGACTTACTGAAAATGTATAAATACTGTAGCAACTTCATTATCCATCTGATTGTAGTACTGGAATACCATAAATACTCATGTAAGGAAAACTTCTGTCAGCCAAACATGATTTCTTCCCTCATTTCTGTGCAGTCTGTCTTACTGTTGGTAATTTGGTCAAAAATGCTAAGCAGTTTAAAAAAAAATGGAAGGCATTTTATACTTAGTCCAAGAGTTAGCTCTGTATTTTCATGTTTAGCATTTCAGAGTACTTCTGCCTTAACTTAGTTTAACTCTTACTACTTGTTCTAGAAATCACATACTGTTTCTTTACATACTTTAAATGGAAAATACCAACACTTGAAAAAAAAATAATTAAAGTGACTAAAAAAGCATGTCAGATACTATCATTCTGAATTATTTTGTCTATTTTTTTGGTTAAAAAGCAAGCTGACTTCTATTGTATTGGAATAATACCATGGACTTTATTTCAAAATGTGATTTTTATCAGTGATAAAAAACTTTTTAAGCATAAACCTCACTTTTTCAGGGGGATCAAAAGCTTATCTGGTGCTCTAATTATATCTTTAGCTGGTCAACAAAGTTACTAGTATCTTGGTTTTGTTTTTTGGAAGTAAGCAAAATTGGTCTGATAGATTCTCATATGTTGATTATCTACTGAATTGAATATCAGTACAAACACTACTCACACGTTTAATTTAAGCCTTGGGGTTTTTGGCAGTTGTGTTACAAGTTGAGAACTGGACAACTTTATATACATGAGTTAAACTCACAGCCTATGAAGAAGGTTTTAGAGAACAGACCTTTATTTTTTCTGCAGATGAAAAGCCTTGTTTTCAAAGTAGTTGGAGTTCTTAGGAGGAAAACCTCTGCTGCCTCTCTTGATCTCTGTGCTCTTTTAAACAGGCAGTGGTGTGGATTGTCACACATCAGTTTGATCTGACCAATGACATGCTCTGTTTAGTCTTGTGTGAATTGTCTCTTGAAGGAAAAGTAAGCACAGATTTAATGTTTTGATGTCTCTGAACTTACCTGGCCATATAAATGCTGGATAAAAGTTACCCATTTTCTTAAATAGAGAAATATACTAATCCTACTAATTAGGGGAGAAAAAGGAATTAATAACTTCCAGACTGTGATCTATGAAGAAGGGCCTATGCTGCACTTCATTTATTTTCTGAGCTTCAAAGGTCTACTTAACCTCAAACAACTGAAGCCAAAAGTAGCTTTCCATCTATTTGTGCCAGATGCTGCAGAGATAAGACAGATCAGTAAGGCAAGATACAGGTAATCACCAAATTACCTTGTTGCTAGTTGATGGTGGGCATTATTGAAAAATAGAAACTTGGTAAGTACTGCATGAGAAATTCATATATATATATTTTTATACATGGATGGACAACCTTTTTTTGTCTGTTTATAAACATCCTTTTGGGAAATGGCACTGTGCCAGATGTTCTCCTCCTAAAGCAAAACAGCTGTTTGTTGTTCCTAGAAGGTAATTTTTTGTGTGTGTGGTTCCAGCCAGGTCTTGTTTTAGTGTGCTCCAAAAAGCATAAATATCTCTCTAATCATGCTCTGCACCTGATTAGTACAGAGCAGCAACTAGAATGAAACCCCCTTTTTGTTAAGTGGTGCCTTTGTTTTGGATGGGTTCTTTAATGTGTTATAGATACAGACAGGTGTTGAGAAGCTGCTGCCTCAAAGCTGGAGAACCAAAGAGCAGCTGTGTGGGAGTGAGGAAAAAAGATGTAACACATCTTGAGGATATATGTCTGTGTTCTAAAGAATGATGACTTGCTCTTAGGAATAAGGAATACAGATCTATGACTGAATCTAATAGTCAAGTTTGATATATTGGTTGTCTTGTCTAGGTTTGCTTGTGGTTTTGTTTTGGTTGTTTTTTATTAACATTTGAAACTGTACACTGAAGAGACTTTGTGGAGTAGTATGTTATGGACAGTAAAATGAACTTCATTCTCTAAGTACTTACATGCTTACTTTTTTTTTTTCTTCATTTAACCATTCCATGTTTTTGTAATGATGATTCAGATAAAACTTAAGGGAGAAAATAGGCTCCAAACCATGAATTTCAGCATGAGATTCTTAAAACATTGCCAAAAAAAAAAAAAGGTGGTGTTAAAGGGAATAAACACAAAGGTAGGAGGGGTCAAAAAAGGTAGAGGAATTGTTATTTCATCCTCTTAAATTTTAGGTCCAAAATAGGCTTTTAAAGTTAAAACAAATTGTTTAGAAAGAAAGAATTTAGACAGAAAAAGTTAGGATCTCTGAATTCTAAGGTTTTGCTAAATGGAGCAAGTACTCCATTTCCAGTTTTACTGAAAAAAGTTTTTATGAACACATGTCTAAACATTTACATAAGCTTAAATCACAAAAAACTACTGAGAAATATTTTCTACAGAACTAATTCAGTACTGGGATCTGGATTGTATTTCTCATATTTCTGCAATGTAATGTGTTACTGCTTCAACTGTTACATTTAATTTGTCACAATTCAAGTGATTTATACAGATATTTTACCAGATAAGTTCTACAGATGCACTTTCATCTATAGACTTGCAAAAGGGTGGTTATAGGTAACTGGAAAAGGAGCAGAAACTAATTTTTTTATGAATATGGTAAGAATGGAGGTGCTGGGAATGGTAAAATGATAATGAAGGTTTAAAAAAAATCTTTGAAAAATGGTTGGTTTTGTAATTAACCTAGAAGAAAATTAAATTGTTCCTAGTCTGTGGAATGAATAGCAAAAAAGAAATGTTACTTCATTGAGACTTGTAGATTTTGGAAATTGACTTTTCCTCTCTGTTTTTAGAGAAGATATGTATGCTCAGGACTCTATCGAACTGTTGACAACATCTGGTATCCAGTTTAAAAAGCACGAAGAAGAAGGAATTGAGACACAGTACTTTGCAGAACTGCTCATGACATCAGGAGTTGTATTGTGTGAAGGAGTCAAGTGGCTTTCCTTTCATAGGTAAATTCTGCATGTTAAGTGTTTGAGATTCCAACATCTCATGGGTGTTTGAGTTCTAGAACTTGGATTTCACATCCCTTGAGTTTAAATGTATGTAGCCCATATCTTGGTCGGTAAGACTGAGGAAATATTTCTGCTGTAATACCTCTAACACCATTTTGTATTAGAGGAATAGAGGGGTATTGGTGTTGAAGAATACAGGGGTTGTACTGGTGTTTTTAGCTTGGGTGTTTATGCAGTAACCAGAAAACTGTGAAGCTGAAAAACACGAAACTGCTAAACCAGCAGGTGGAGCTGTACACGTGCAAGTAATAACAGAAACATTACTAAAAGCAAACTACTTCTGAGCAATCCTTGGGGAAATATTGTCTGTTTATAGAAGAGGATTATCAGTAAAGAGGTCTATACAGCACTCTTAAATTTGTTGTAAATCTCTTGCTAATCTGAGCAGATGAAATTACTCAGCTTGGAAGGAGATCCTTCATCAGTTTTATGTATTTATTTTACTACTTATTCCATCATCTCTCAAGTAGAAATAGAGATGCAAATGCGAAATCTCTATGAGTCTGTCATAATACAAAAGATTTTTGAGTGTTAATAGGATTTAACACTTTAAAAACGTACACAGTAGTTTAGCTAACTGCATGCCAGAATTTTTGCAAGCAACAGTGACTTTAAAGGCTTATTGCTATGTAATGCCCTTGAGTTGGTGTCTTAAATGCTGGCTTCTAAGGAAGTCAGCAAGGTAAAGCAAATGAACAAGACTGTAAGCAAACCAGTCTCAGCTAAAATTTGTATCTCGTGTTGATGGATGATATGTAAATGATGAAATTAGAATAAAAAATTCTTTGTCCATAAGTATTAATAGTTGGAAAAGACAAAGTCACATGGAATTAGAGAAGTATTTGTGCAATAAACAAACTTGAAAATAAGAATTATTTTGGCAAGAAATGTGTAACAGTAGTAGAAGGGTGCATGTAACATTTTTGCAGAAGTCGTGGTTTTGATTTGTTTCGTACATAGAAGTGCTAGGCTGAGTTTCCAAAGCAGAGAGGTTTAAAAGAAAAGACAGTTAAATAAAGAAGGATCCTCTGAGCACAGTTGTCACTTCCATCTTTCACTTAACAGCTGTTTCAACTCACAATAGGACTCTAAAATAATCTTACTCTTGTTATCTTCTTTCTAGAGTAGCAGCTTGCGGAAGAATACTGTAACAAGAATGCTTTAAATTGGGTCAAAATAACTGCAAAAGCCAAATTAGAGTTTTTTTCAACTTCCTAAGCACAGTATTGTGGGCTGTTATGTGTATATTCATGATTTACACTTGACTACAGTAATATGACTGTGATGGTTCAAGAGAAGGGGAGGCAGGTTATGCGTGTAACTGTGCCTCAGCAGAGGATGCCACATAGAAGCAGCTTCAGCCTCAGACTGGTGTTTTTCCAATATTGCCTGGTGACTAAGGGCCTGGTATAAGGTATACCTGAGCAATTTCTACTCTAGGGATTCTTTCTAGAGCATAATTATATTTAGTGTGTGTAATTCCTGACTAATGGGCTGGTCAAAGTGTAGTGCAAGCCATGTGCAATAATGCCATTTCTTACTGGTGCAGCTTATGAAGGGTTTTTGAAATGGCTTTATTAATAGAAGTCCAGTTTCATCTGTGCTAAAATGAGTTTCTGTTGTGGATTTCACTGAAAGTGTCTTTAGAAATCCTCTTTAGACAGTTGTTCAGCATATGTTTGTCAGACACTGATTATTAGAGTGTTTAAACCTTTTGTGCATTTTTAGACCTTGCTGTTATTATTTTGAGCACAAAACCTTGGAGTAAGTTAAGTTCTGAGGAAACCAAAATTATGTAAAGCTGTAAATGAGCATGGGTCATATAAAATGTGCCACAAAAAATAGTGAACAGTTGTTTCTAAATACATCTTTGATTGTGATTATGTTCTATCAGTGGAAACTTACACAGCAGGATGCTCAGTTGAAAATTTGTTCCATTGAGGCTCTCCATGCAGTAGTTCTTTAACAGCTGATGAAGCTGTGCTTGGTAGTTGCTGACTCTCCTATTGCCTCTGTTACCTTAAAATGCTTAAAGTACTACTAGCTCTTAAAATTTGAGTCCCATAGTAAGTGGGAGAATTGAATTACTCCTTCCTCAGAGTATGAAGATATGATTTGGTTTTCATTTTCTAGTCTTTGATTTCCTTGAACTTTTATGCAATTCATTTGCAAGCTCTTCGCTTCTCAAATAGTTCTCTTTGTGTGCTTTTTATCTCCACATTTGATGTAGCTGCCTTGGCATCCTGACATGTTGGCAAATCTCTGGATATGCAGTTCTGTCAGATATGAGTGAAGAAATATTTGCACTGTCACCAGTTCTTGTGTATTGCAACTCCATAGACGACTTCCATCAAATCTTGTGTGTGTGCATGTTAAAATGTATTTGAGTTAATGAGAAAGACAGAGGAAGCCCTGAATTTGTGATTTTTTTATCACAGTCAAGAGAGCTGCTAGTGCTTGACAGTCTAGCAAGTTAGGAAGGAACAGCTCAAATGCTGATTTTGTGGATGTTCAACTATCTGCTCAAGCTTTGAGTGTCCACTTCTGTGCAACCTCATTTGTCAGCCTTTGGAGGGTCAGTGGAAACATGCTTTTTGGAAAACAAAAACTAGATGTTCTTGGGATATTGCCAAGTTCCAAGCTAATGTGTTTCAATAATCATTTGTGTCTAACTGATTTTAGTAAAATTTAATCTGTTGGCTCATTTCTGTTAGCATCATAAAATGAACTAAAGCTTTCTCAGTTCTTGCACATTTTGATTTATTTCAGAGGTTTGGTGATTGAGTAGAATTCATTGGCTATCTGGATTCTATCTTGATAGTAAGGAAAAGAAATAGAGGCATGTTTGATGTCTGCTCTTGTCTTTTTGCCTAGAGCTGTCCATGTTCAGTGAAAAAAACAAAACAAATGTCTGTAAGAGTGAGTGCTTGTGTTGTATAGCTCCACAGATTGTGGCTTGCTGTGCTAAGCAATTTCAGGTGATTGTATTAGAAATGGTGCAAGGCTTTTCAGGCAAGGAAGTCTGTGTGCTTCAGGGTGTAAAACAACCACTAATCACTCTTACAGGATTAGAAGAAAACTTCTTTAATGAGCACGTAATTACATAATTGCTCACCATGGACTTACTTAGCCTTCTCTTAGCATTCAGCAGTGGCCACTCCAAATTTGTTTTAATGGATCTATCTTAGTCTTAAATTGGAGTGACAGTTTTTGTCTGTAAGCTTGGATCTGCTACAATCTCTTAAGCGAAAAAAAATGTGTAATTCTCAATCAAAATTGCTGTTTTTAATAGCCTGCTCGTCTCAATATGAATAGTAAAGGAATGTTGACTTTTCTTTAAGTACTTCCTACTTTAAAGAAATTAGAAGTGTTTGAGGGCATCTATTTTCTATTATTTAATTAATACACTTTTTTTTTGAAGACAAGTCAAACATTTTTTGAAGAGGAGTAGCACAAATATGGTTTCTTTCACTTTAATATGGCTTGTTATATTTGAACCTTGAGGGTGATCAAGGAATTCATTGAGTTAATAAAATGTAGAATCTGAAGGAATAAGTCTCCATAATCCTGAACAGTGTTTTTTTGCATCTTTTTGAACAGCCTTTTTTGTTAGTGTGACTTTTTCTTTTATTCTTTAGAGGGCTTTATGCTGATATGGACTTTCCCACCACTTCCCTCCCTCTTCAAATGATCTAATAAAATTAGACTTCCAAGCTACTGTTTTGTCAAGTTTACTACAGTTTTTACTTTGTAAGAGTCAACTGAAATCCTTCTTTATCTTTGGCTTCTTTGCTCCCTGGCCAGTGGCTGTTGCTGTTGAGATGGAGGGTGGCCAGCACAGCTTCAAAGTACCAGAGGCAGTGCAGGATTTGTTCAACATAAAATTTCCCCTTAGAGCACTGGAAACTCCCATGGGAGAGCTGCAATAATCTATAGGTATTTTATATCTTGTATTAATGGACTTGTAGCAAACAATCCATATACCCCCAGTATGTTGAAGGTTTTTCTACCCTCTGTCTTGAAACTCATAGTATAAAGATGTCAGCTAATCTTGTATAAAAATGGTTCAAAAAGTAAACTTATTTACGTTGAGTGTGCAAGCTGAAGTTTTGAGCCTGCAGATGTCACTGCTTTTTGTGGATCCTAAATATCTGCAGGATCAGTGCTCTTAACTGATTTGTCTTTTCTATTGCTTATCTCACAGTTAAAGATCCTGGCCAGTATTTACCAAATTGAAAAATTCTTGGTTTTGAATATGACCCTTGTATAGTCAAGAATGAACACAAAGTCTTAAACTGGAAATTTGGAGTCTGTGGTGGCCACCTGCTCACTTGAATCGTCCCTCACCCTATGCTAAGATTCCTTAAATTGCAAAACTGATAAAGTCTTCAGTAGAGGCAGCCCTGTGGTGTGTTTTCATCTTCTTTGTTAGTACAGGCATATTTTAAATTGTATGTCAGTAAAATCTAGGAACTGATCTGGTTCAATGCAAACTTAATAACATGGAAGAGAAAGAAATCACTCCTCCATTTAGTTTTGTGCATTAGCAGTCCTGCAAGTACAAGGGATCAGAACAGGTGAGCTTCATGGTCAGGTCCTGAATAATCTGGTTTGTAATTGCTGCCCTCCTAAGAAAAAGCCTAACTTGTCATCACTGCTTTTTGTTATGGAGTCAGGGTTGCTTTAATACCCAATATTTGTCTTTACTTAACCCTCTTGTTTCTTCTCATAACTATTTGTAAAAGTACGTGGTTTCCACGTTACTGCCACACCTCATTGCTATGTCCTCTTTATTCAGTCACACTGTGGGGGAGGAAGCCTTCCCAAACTCTTCTCTCTACCATGTGCACACTACAATACCGCCGTTTCTTCTAACAAACAAGCACTGCTTAGTTACCTTTCTGCCTCCTGCAGACTTACATGTACACACAAAAATTTTTCCAGCTTACTCTGTCATTGCCTCCAGAAAGAGTAATAGTCTACAAGCTATTAAACTTTGTAGTTGTCTGTGTGCTGATTTAATTGGAAAAGTTGAAAGACAATTCCTCTTCTTTGTTGCTGAGGGTTAGACTTGCCTCCAGGCATAAACATGCACTGGCTCTGGAAACTCATTAATCTTTTGGATTTCAAGAACTGTAGAAGTGTCTGCCTGTCTCAATTTGGAGTGAGAAACTCCAGTCTATGTGAAAGAAATCAGCTTAGGAGTTTTTATGGTGGAAGTCCTTGTTATCAGAGGAAGACCCAGCAGCCCTACCTTATTTTGGGATTTAGAGAAACTACTGTAGGCAGATCTTTTTGCATCTTCACTTGGCCTCTTTCAGACTAAGTTAAAATGTTTTCTCTGGAATCTGCAATGGGGCTGTTTATATTGAAGTTTCGTTTTTTTCATAGAAGTTAGTCTTTATTGCATTGGAGTTAAGCAGAGTATCCTGTCAATGTGCAGTGAAGTCCTGAAGGTTGTTGTTTTTCCTGTCAAAGTGCAGTGAAATCTTAAAGTGAGAAGGATGCTTCTAAGTCACTTACTTATATTGTTTTTGGTATTAATTTGCAGTGGATATGACTTTGGCTATCTAATCAAGATCCTGACAAACTCCAATTTACCTGAGGAAGAGCTGGACTTCTTTGAGATACTGCGATTGTTTTTCCCTGTCATCTATGATGTAAAATACCTTATGAAGAGTTGCAAAAATCTGAAGGTAAGTAATCTGCTAATGGTTTGGAACAAATTTTGCATTTGGAGACAGAGTATGTCATGCTTAAAAATACTTCCTCTATTTTTATTCTCTGCTTTTACTTTTATGATGCATATTAAGCATTGTTGTCTCAAGCTTTATATATTTAATATTAAAGGTGTTGTGAGAAGCCGGCAAGAGCACAAAATCAATTTTTGTAACTGCTTATCAGTTAAAAATACCGTGTTGAAACTGAATTTACAATACTTTGTTGATAGATGATAAACCCATGTTTGGAATTAATTCTTCATTTCCTTAGCCATAAGAATCGATGGGTCTCATATGCTCTTGTTTCCTCGTTGTGCAGTCCACTAAAGAACTGCAGTCATCTAGGCTGAGGTAGTTTCAAGAAGATGATGTGGAAGTGACTTGGGAAGAGAAATGAAGTGAAGAATGTTTCAGATGGCCCAATAAGCAAAGATAAACAACAACATATGTTCAGGGACAACATGTGACTTCTAGGAACAAAAAAAGAACTAGAAACCAGTCTCTCATGTCAGGCCAGCGGGGCTAATTGGCTTACTCTATCAGGCATAAAATTTGGATTCCTTGTTGGACTGGAGAATGAGTGGGAACTGGAGCTAAGTGTGTGAAGGGGAAGACAGCAAGTGAAAGAAAGATACTAAAGGCACTGTTAACAGCTTTACTTGCCAAAGAGCTGTTAAGAGTCTGGACTGCTGCTGGAGTGAGCTGCATCACTCATCTGAGGCAATTGATGATTTGTTGCTTTTATGGAAAGTAATTTAATTCTCTAGGATTTCTTAATGAAAACCTGCAGTAAGAAGAGAACACATCACATCAAATCCTAACTAAGGAATGGCTTGCCAGTTCATTGTGCTGAATTACTGATCTGTGTGCTGTTTATAGCCTTGTGTTTCTTTCTGAGATGCACTAACAGTGTGGCACTTGGAATAGTAGCCTAGTTTTGTGGAAAGTAAATTGTGTGAATCCTTTGCTAATCAAATTAATGTTGAAAATGTAGATCACCCTTCCAGTTAGTAAGAAAAGTATACTTACCTGTGTTCTTATACAATTGTTACTGGTATAATCATCTGGGCAAATGGCTGTGTATTAGGGAACATCTTAGAAACACTTTTTCTCCAAAGAGGCCAGGAGTAAAAATTAAATGCTCCTAAATTTCAGGAATCTTAAATGAGGGGTGGGGGCAACTCACCCTAAAAAGTCCTCACTTTCACACTCCCAGTGAAGCGTAGCAGAGCATCTGGTGCCTATCTGGTGACACACTTTGCAAGAACAGAATGTATATTCCAAATTTAGTGACATGGAAAAGGTGACAAATTGATGTTCTATGTCACCATTCAGAGGTGTCATTCCCAGTGGGCTTGGGAAAGAGGGTATTGTGGTTTCTGGCATAATTAAAGCATAGTTGTGTGTAACCTGCATTGTTTAGAGACACTAAGATTTTTTTAGAAGACGAGAAAAACCTTCACAGGTCTTATTTTGGCAAACCATAAGAACAAGGGTGATTTTTTTTTTTTCAGAGCTGAATATGTAGGTCAGCTTTCCTGCAGTAAATTTTGATCCACTCACCTAATCTGCAGACTGGTAGTGACAGCAGGGGAAGGGAAGTAGACTATCTTACCCCTCCAAATTTACCAGTGATGAAATAATGGTGGACTTGAACTGTACTGAGAGAAGCTACCTGAAACAAATCACTAAACATTTAGTGTTGTAACTCTGAAAATGCATGTGCCGTCTCCTAATGTGTGTCACCTTTGATCGTTATTAAATTGCAGTGAATTGAACAGCTGTGCAGTTGTCGTTTATTGACTTGTCTAAGTTATTTTTTGTATGTCACTGATCTGCTGTAGGTCCCCACTCTCTGCCCCCACACACTCAAAAAAGATTCTTGGCGTTGGAAAGAGAAATAGGCTTCAGAGCTGGAAATCTGTTTGATGCTTTTTTTGTGGAGTTAAGTACTCTGTGAATTTACAGTCTGTTATTATGACTTGGCATGCAGATTGAGAGTTGACTTGTATTAGAAGTTAAAGTCTTGCTTACAGTCTAAAAGGCTTTTTATGTAGACAATTACAAACCTTTTGATAGTAGTGGCAATCCTAAGTAATTTAAATTGGTAGACCTTGTTGGAAACTTGCTATTAATTCAGGGTTTTTTACAGAACAATGAGATCTGTGACTGTGTCATGAAATGAGAATTTGATGTAGAATTGCTGTTGACCATGGCGGTGTAATTCTGTAAATTATTTTGTGGCCTTTTTCTTGGAAGTTTGACACTCTGAAAATTTGGAAAGAATTTGTCCTTTTTTAAGAGTGAAGCATACCTATGTGGAGTGCAGAATTCTGAAAGAGAATCTGAGTAGTCTCATAATTTTTTGTTCTGGTTCCTTTCAGTTCAGGGTGGATTTTTGCCCCCAGGATGGGGCATGGCTAGGACATGGAAGTTATTCTGTGACACCTCACATCATTTTCTGGGCACGGGGGAAGGGCTTGCTTCCAGGTCAGAGTAGTGTGGTGGAGGGACCAATCATTATGTTTCTGTTTGTGTTTCTGTTGGTGAGCAGTGTTTCTCTTCTTGCCCACTCTGTCATTAATATTGTTGCTATTTCTGTTTGATTTCTTATCTCACTGCTGTTTTCTAGTAAATGGCTCACATCTTAACCTGTGATCTTCACTTTTGTGCCTCCAGTTCTCATCTCCAGTCTGCCACAGGAAAGGGCGGGGATAGGAGTGAATGAGTGTAGTTTGAAGTGGTTTTAGTGGAAACACTAACTTGCAGAATACTGTTCCTAAACCATGACAGCCTTACTTGGCACCCAGTGTGGGGCATGAAGGAATGCAATCTGATCAGAGTGGATTGGAAACAAATTCCATCTAAGCATTTGTCCCATTAGATTCAGAGCCAGTGGTCTCAATGTTGCTTGGTCTGTTTGTGTGTGTGTGTTACCTACGCCTGTATATGTTTCTGTAGATGTACTATGTGCCCATGAGGGTGCTCTTTTTCAGATCAGGATTGCTTTGTTGATGTATGTTGGTTGTATGAACTGGAATCATGTTTATAAAATGATAACATGAAGGGCAATGAGGATCATTTGGGATATTCAGTGTATTCAGTGCTACTCTCCTACCCTTACTTTGGGCGCTACCTCTGGGAGTCCATTCCTTCTCCTACCCTTACTTTGGGCGCTACCTCTGGGAGTCCATTCCTAATCATCCCTAGTCTGTGGAGAGAACACAGGAGGATAGCTTTCCCCAGCTTTTCAGTACCCTTTTCTCCTTCAGGCCTGTTAGAATAGCTTTTGAGAATTTTTAATTTCCTTTTGATGTTAAGGAAAACATGTTCTTGCTCCTGTGTCAGCTTTGTCTCAGTCTACATGGTCTAGACCATGTTTTGAGTCAGTACAGTCAACACTGTGTCTAGAATCAGGACAAAGATTTCTAGGAAGGTTAATCTGTCTGAGGGAGGATAGTCATGAGTAGCATGGAATGTGGGATAAAATGGACCATTGTTGGGGAAAATTCTCTCCTCCAAGGTTTTGGGAGTATCACTACAGGACCTTAATAAAGTGACAGAATATTTGCAAGAATGCTGTGGCAGCTCCATAAAGAATCAACTTACTGAAGTGTGCTGGGCCCTAGCTACTCTTTACTGGACACAGTCCAGTGCTAGACAGAACCCTTAGGGGAAGAGGAAGAAAGCAGATCCACAGGTGGTGTGACCACTCAAACTGCAAAGGAGTTATTCTTGCCGAACTGCAAGAATAACTCATGCCAGTTACAGTCATACCTACACAGAAGAAGAAATCCCAGGACCAAATCACTTTGCATAGTCAGGGATAAAGAGGAAGTAGAGCTCTCACAAAAGGAGGAAGAGGCAGTACCAGAGATAATCACCTGATTCCTATCTCTGTGTGAGCTAAGTGAAAAGATTCCAGCCACCAGTCATGAAAGCCCTGGATGAGCTGGCTGAAATGCTGAAATATCATGGCACACAATATGAAACTGGCATCCTCATGGGGGTTCAGGAAGAGGACAGAAACTCTCACCCTCCGATGACTCCTGTCAAGTGTGAGAGAAGGGTATTCTCTCAAGGATGATCCAGTGGTGTGCCCAAGCAGATGCAACGCATGGAGAAAGATACCTGAGAGAATTAGTTGTGCTGGAGGTAATATGTAAGGATTCAAATAACAGGAAGTCTCCTCTAGATCCAGATAAGTTCCATTGTACACAATCCACGTGGCAGAAGTTTGTATGGAGCACACCATTGTCATTCACCAGCTCCTTGGCATTGATGTGAATGAAAGGATGAGAAAAAGCAGTCCATCAGGTGACAGACTCCAGTAATAGGAAGATCATCTCTTTTCCTCCTTACCAGCCTGCTCCTTGGTGTCGAAAGACTGTCCAGACAGATTCAAAAGACTCAAGAAAACTGGAGAGATGTCCCATGCCCCACCAGTATGGACCAGTCTCCACTATTGAGGCATACAGAGACTCTGTGTATCCTTGACATAGATTCCTGCAGGACCCAGAAGGGCATCATTGGGCTTTTGAGATAACTACAGTGGAGACAGAGGAAATTAGACAGCTGAATAACTTGTCTGCTTTCTCAGAGGACCCTTCTGCTTTGGGACTGCTGAGGGTCAAAGAACAGCAGGTACCAATCTCTACCACAGCAATGCACTGTCAACAAAACTGCACTGACCAGGTACTCCATGACCTCCATCCATGAGATGATTTGTGAACTAGAGAGCCAGGGAGTGGTCAGCAAGACGTGCTCACCCTTTAAAAATCCTATATGGCCCATTGACAGCGGACTGTCATGGCCTGAATGAAGTCACACCACCACTGTGTGTCACTATACCGGATATGCTAGAACTGCAGTATGAACTGGAGTCCAAGGCAGCAAAGTGGTACCACCACTGATCTTGCTAATGCATTTTTTTCCCATTCCTTTGGCAGCAGAGTGCAGGCCACAGTTTACCTTCACCTGGAGGAACATCCAGTACACCTGGGACCTACTGCCCCAGTAGTGGGAACAAAGCCCCCATCATTTGCCATGGACTGATCCAGACTGCAGTGGAAAAGGAGGAGGCTCCAGAAGACTTGCTGTACATAGATGATGTTGTTGTATGGGGGAACATGGCAGGGGAGGTTTTTGAGAAAGGGGAAAGAATAATCCAGATCGTCCTGAAGGCTGGTTTTGCCATAAAGCAAATTCAGGTCAAGGGATCTACCCAGGGTATTCAGATTTTAGGAGGAAATGGCAAGATGGATGTTGTTAGATTCCAATTGATGTGGTTAACAAATAGCAGCTAGATCCCCACCAACCATTAAGAAAGGAACACAGGCTTTCCTAGGTGCTGTGGGTTTTTGGAGGATGCATATCTCAGATTACAATCAAATTATAAGTCCTATATATCAAGTGACCCAGGAAAAGAATGATTTAAAGTGTGGTCCTGAACAACAACAAGCTTTTGAACAAATCAGATGGGAGATTGTTCATCCAGTAGCCCTTGGGCCAGTCTGGTGGCAAGATGTGGAGTTATGAGCTCTTCATGGCTGCTGGGGAGAATAGGCTTCCTGGAGAGACTTGAGGCTGACCTCTGGGTTCTGGAGTTGGGGGTGCAAAGGATCTGAGGCCTGCTATGCCCCAGTTGAAGAAGAGATTCTGGTATTTATGGAGGGATTTGAGCTGCCTCAGAAGCAATTGGCACCCAAGCACAGCTCCTTTTGGCACTCCAACTACCAGTGCTGGTCTGGGTGTTGGAAGGAAAGCCCCTTCCACACATCATGCCACCGTTATGTGGAGTAAGTGGATGTGCTGATTTCAAAAGTAGCCTCATAGACCCCTGGGCCAGAGAGCACGGTATGAAGTGGGTGTATCATACTCCCTGTCATGCACCAGCCTCTGGGAAAATTAGATGGTACAATGGACTGTTAAAAACATTGAAAGGAATGGATGGAGAACTTTCTAACAGTGGGTTCTACATTAAGCAGAGGCCATCTCCTTAAATGCTAACACCAGTGAAGACCTTCGTTAGAGGTTCCACCAGCTGAGCTGACCTTGCCCAATCAAAGCCTCCACATACCACAGAAGGGGATAAATCCCCATTGTGCATATGAGCAACATGTTAGGGAAGACAGTTTGGATTCGTCCTGCCTCAAGCAAAGGCAAACCCATCTGTGAGATTGTTTTTACTCAAAGACCTGGGTACACATTCCCCACAAAGGGGTGGGGAAATGGTAATGTGTACTTCAAGGGGATTTGATTTTTGGGTAAGAACAGTTTGTAATGTTGAATTGTATAATACTGGTTGCTGATTGCCACTGCCTCTGGATGCCATAACTACTGTGGCCAACGAGTATGGAGCTCATGAGCTCCTGATGCAGCTTGCAGTGAGCTGGCAGGATACCAGCCCTCCTTCCCTGGAAGGCATTGAGGATAAATAAAAGCCACAGTAATGGACTAAATTAACAGACATCTCAGAGGGAAGCTGTACTTGTGTGTGTGTATATATGTGTATTGTTGGATCTTACAAGATTTCAACATGACATAGATAGTATAGAATATGAAATGGATAATATCCTGGTTCCAGCCAGGACAGGGTGAATTTTTGCAGTAGCCAGGCTGGGTTATGGAGGTTGTTAACATGGAGGTTATTCTTTGACACCTCACGTAATTTTCTGGACATGGGGAAAGGACTCACTTCTTGGTCAGAATAGTGTGATGGAGGCAGTGATCAGGTATTGTTAGGTATTTTTCTGCTGCTAAGACAGACAAAAATTAGCAATAGCAGTACTAGGTTTTCTTGTTAGTTTGTAGGTGTTATTTGGGAATGTTATTATTGAAGCTTTCATCTTTTTAAACAAAAAACAGGACCCAAACATGTTGCCATAAGATTCACGGGAATTTTCATAATGTTTGATCTGATTTTCAGTTTGGATTCCTTTGTAGCTCTATGAGTTTTAATTTTGACTGTTATGCTTTTGCCTCTTATTGCTTCACTTCCTGTATTTGAAACAGGTTAAGAGCGTATGGGAAGGTGAACTCTAGGCATTCTTTGTTTTAAAGCATTGTCTTTGTGCAACATTTTTGCCTTTCAATGCTTATGGTAGCACTGAAGGTTCTGTCTTTTTTTTTCTTTTTAATCTCTCTAGATCTTTAAGAATGTGCATGTGCCTAAGTTATGCCAGTAGCTTTATAGCTTACTGAATTAAAACAAGTCTTTGTACAATCATGTGCTCACAGCATTAAAATCTTGCAGTTACAGTATTACATGTCTGTCCTTCAGCTGATCAGTGTTATCTATGTAAAACTAAACCAAATTTTGACAGCTTTGCTCTCACACATAGAAGCTATTACTGTTTTGGAGAGGACACTAAAATGATGTTTATTTAGTCACTTTGCAGTTAAGGGGATAATTTTTCACATAAGCTTATTGAAAAGAAAATTTCCTTCTAAACTGGAGAAGTTTTACCTTTTAGAGAAGATAGATTTGCAGTTTTGGTGTGTTCTCTACAGCCTTGTAGTCTGTCCTTTTAAAGCATTGTATCAACAGTCACCTTAAAGGAATTGTTGAGTAACGGCATCTGGTTACTGGAGAAGCTGGAACATAAGGAGTACTGGTTTTGTTGGTTGCAAATACTGCTTCATTTAGTCAATACTGACAGAGAATATTAATACTGTTTGATAGGGAAACTTTGATTCTTCTTGTATGCATTTATCTAGTATAATGTCTGTTTCAGCTACTGTGCAGATATTAAAATATGCCTGAGGTTGTATGGCCTATGTAACATATTTTCCCAAATATAGCTGTTTTGTGTTCTGATTTAACTTTTCAGCATTTAACAAAAATGTTTTGTTTTCCAGGGTGGGTTACAAGAAGTGGCTGAGCAGTTAGAGCTGGAAAGGATAGGACCACAGCATCAGGCAGGATCCGATTCTTTACTCACAGGAATGGCCTTTTTCAAAATGAGAGAAGTAGGTGGACATACTGTTTTTATTTCCATTATAGTAATGGGTTGTGATAGTCACATGGAATTGCTGATCCTGATAAGTCTGGTATTTTAAGGAGGTCTCTGAAGGGCTTCAGCAGTCAAGCCTTTCTTGACAAAAATGACACCACCTGTATTTTTCCCTGAGTAAGTGTGAACCAGCCTTATTGACTCTTTGCTTTGCTGCTGTGAGAGAATATTTCTTCCCAGTTCCAGCCTAGGCCTGACTTCTGGATTTTTTCTGAAGTTTTGTTTTGTGGGGTATGTTTTCCTCACCTGTTTTGCAGGGTGCCTTTTTTTAGGTGACTGCTGTAGTGATCTATGAACTGCTGAAGCCAGACTCCTTTTTGGGTGACTGTACTCAAGTCAAATTATTTTTTTAGAGCTTTTGCTCAGTGTAACATCCAGCTGATGTGTACTGCTGCTTGTGGCAGGCTGAGAGGTGGGGAAGGAGTATTGATGAACCACTTCTAGCTAAACTTTCAGGCTAGAGGTATATTAAATAATGACTTCCAGTCTGCTTTGGAGAATTTCTATGCATTTCTTTTTCCTTGCCATTGAGTGAAGCTCAGTTTAACTAAGGTTCTAAAGGTCAGTTAATTCAAGGTTACAGCAAAGACTGTCAGGTCTTACAGGCTTCACATTTCCTTGCTACTTGTCTGCATACAACAGGAAAACATGAGGATGTTTTGCATTAGCAGAACAATGAAATGTCGAACAGGCCTCTTCTGGAAAGCAGTTGCACTGAACAAATGCCAGTGCATCAGAGCATGGCATTCTTCCAGCAATTCAGTGTCATTTACCATGTCAAAACAGATGGCAATATCAAACCTCATCATTTAATCATGTTAAGTACTATATGCTGAAGTCTACCTTCTGGAATCCAGCCTTCTGTATGAAGGAGAAAATGACCAGAGATTGTGACAAATATTAGTGACACAGCAGCTGAATAATAAAGAATGATGGTTTGGGCCGGTTTGCTCATCCTAGCACTCTCTTCTGCTTCTGCTGGAACTGTTGCAGTTGTCAGGGAGGTCATGGGCTGCAGATGCAATGAAAAGGATTACATTTCCGGTATGATCCAAGGCCAGTGCAGCTACCTGCTGTCTGCCTAATATTGTAAAACTTCACTCTTGAATTTGAAGATCCAAACCAAATGAAGGGAAGCATATAATAATCATGCTTAAGATATAGCCTTTCAAGTTAGTTTTCTAGAGTAAATGTCCAAACCCATGATAGTTTCTTTAATGAGATGCAGTTTGTGTTAATGGCAAACTAGCTGGTTGAATTTATTTACTAAAAGCTTTTACCAGAAGTAGAAATCTCTGAGGGTTTTTTAGTGCAACACACCTGCTTAATTAAGCCAACAGACATGGACTGATAATGAATATTTTCCCCAGTACTTAAATACTCTTTGCAAATACAGCATTTCTGAATAAGAATACAGTACTAAGCATAGAGGAATAAATTTAATGTAGGTTTTTAAAGCTTTTTAGCAAAGTTCAGTGTTTAAAAATGTATTTCTGAGTAAAAAGACTTCACGTTATAGTGCTTTTTGAGGCACAGAATTTTGTTACTAATTGCTGTGACAGAGATGCAACTTGCTTGCTGGGTCTTGGAGTGCCAGCCAAAAAAGTTACTGATCCTTTTCTTTCCATAAGGAGTACTTAAATAATGGTACTGCAAGAGTAGAGTTATTTTGGGTTCTTCCTACCTGTTTTATTTCACTAAGAACTGCTGGGGCTGCAAAGCCTAATTAAAGTCTCTGATTTCTACAGTACAGAATTTTCCATCCTGACTGTGCTGCTAAAAGCAAAGGTTGAAGGGAGAAGTTTTGACCTGTGTGGTCTGTACAGGTCTGCATGTTTAGATTGTGTATTGCATCCATTCTGTCCCTGCCTATTGGTGCCTGTCTGAGATTTCTGGTATTGATGATGACTCAGAATGGGAACCACTGGAGTGTCCAGGATTGCTGTGAAGGTTTTAGGGTGGAAAATGTTCGTGTATGTGTGTCTTATTTTGACAAGATAATTTGTGATTTTCTGCTTGAAAACCTGCCTGAAAGGCAGAGTATCAGAATATTATGGGCTTTATTTTGTCTTCCACTGAAAGGTTCCATTTGTAATTTAGACTTGTAATATGTAAATGCAGTCTTGGTACAAAATTTTGCTCTTCCTCATTAAATTAAGTCTCCCTCTGTGAGGAGCTGAAAATGCATCTTTCTGCATTTATTTAAACTCTGGTTTTGTGCTCATCTTCCCCACCCCCAAAGCTATATAATACAAATCAGCACATCTCTATTCCAAGACAGAGAGTATGATGAAAACTCCACACTGAGGGGAGGTAAGGGAATGGGCACTGATGATGGATGCTAAGCATATGCTTGTTCTAAGAAGCACCACAGAAATCAGATGGAGAAATGTCTTTGTTGCTCTTGCAGATATGTGAGTGATGACTAATAATACAAAATTGTGAAAACATTGCATTTGGCCATTTAATTGGGAGAGGTGCACAGGAAGATTGATTGTATTTCTTGACAGATTTAAATAATTGTGTCATATAGCACATCGTGATAATATGTTGAGATTAAATGTCTTATTATACTAACTATATCATCTTTTGCACCTTGGGATTTGATATTTAAAAAGAAAGTAATTTTAAAGCCTTTCTACAGTTGTGTTGAAACAGAACCTTTTCTTTTGCAGTAATTCATGTCTCTTCACTTTTTAGATGTTCTTTGAAGATCACATTGACGATGCCAAATATTGTGGCCACTTATATGGTCTTGGTTCGGGGTCATCTTATGTACAGAATGGCACAGGAAACGCTTATGAAGAAGAAGCCAACAAACAGTCATGACATGAAATGAAAGGCCGTCTTTTTGACCTCCACATGCTTGTATATAGGTTTTATCTCTGGTTGAACCCCTTGGACAATTAAGGCTTTTTTCCCCCCTTTCTCAGCACACTTTCTTTTCTGCCTTTCTATGTACTAAACTTGACTGTTCCTATCACAGATTTTGATCTTAATATTGATACGTAAAATTTTCTGGGTTACATTTTGGCCTCTTAACAAGCCCATTTGTAAAGAAGCATGTATAGGATCAGTGTGGCAGAGAGAAGGGGAAAGTTGAATCATAATGAATATTCTGGTAAACTTGCCTACATTGTTCTTCCAGTTTTTTGTCTTTCCCCTCCCTTCTCTAAATTAATTGGCTCTGATTATAACTAACTTCCCCCCTCATGTCTGTTCTTTCCAGTATGCAGGCGTTTTAGCTATTCAAGATTGTGGACCATCAGATTTGCACTTTAGAGAGCGACTCTGACTCAGATCCTCTGTTTTATTTGAAGTTTGTTTTGGTTTTTTCTTTTGCCCTCAGCTAGAAAACAATCATCTGCCAAGTTCAGCAGCTTCAAGCTGTATTTTCTTGGTATCTCAGCCCACACAACGGGACTTATTTGCTGCATAATCTCTGTTTGTTCAAGCAAAACAAACTACTGAAATCATAGTAATTGCTCTTACTTTACTAGTGTTTGGTCATCTTCCAACACATACTGCACATGTCAACTGCTGGTTGGCCTGCTGCTTTAAAACTGCTCTGTGATGGGGGAAAGAGGCTTGAAAAAACAGCTTTACACCCTTCAGGAGAAGAACAGCTATGACTTTAGCCTTTTTGCCATTAAGCTGAGAGTTGAAGGATAATGGAAAAGTAGGAGTCTTGTAATGGCACATTTCCCTTGATTAACCTCGTGGCTTTTATCCTAGTAATGTACACCTCAGATATTTTTTATGAAGTCATATTTATTATGTACTTGATTTCATGATTTTTGTAAGTCAGTTTAGTTGAAGACGAACCCCAAAGATCTGAAAAATACTATTTAATTGAATTATTGAATTAGAAGGACAATTAAATCATGCCTTTTTGTAGTTGTTACAAAGACAGATGTTAAAGATATTTGTTGTAAGACAACAAAATATAAATAACTTCCAGCTAATAAAGTTACCTGAGGAGTGTAATGCTAGTTTATTTTTGAGTATACCTTACAATATATTTTAGATATATTGTTTCCAAGGACCCTAAAGTATGTTCTTAACTCTGCATAGCATGTGTACAGAGCAGTTGTGCAGGAAGGATTTTTGGTATTGAATAGCTAACTAGTAGCCTGGAATGACGGAATGCGTGACATTGTGTGTCTGCGTGTGCGCGCGTACGTGTGCCTGACACGGAAATCAATGGCAGAAAAATCTCCACATGTTCGCCAATTACTCTGTTTTATCTTGTACTGAAAAGCAAAAAATCAAACTCCTTTTTCTCATTGAATTATGATGATGTAACTGGGCGGTCCTTTTTAAACAAGTAATTTGCATAACAGAGGGTATTTGTTTTTAAAGCTTTTGTAAATAAAGGCCTAAGAAATGTTTTCTTACATAACAACAGACTGGTGGTTTTGTTGCAAAATTTTTCCTGCAATGTGATTATTTGATCAGTTCGGCTGTGTTTTGTTAGGCATGATAGTTCTTTTCTACATGCTGACATAGAGGAATCTAGCTCACTGCTCCCTGACTGATTTCACATTCAGAGCAGAATTGTGTTCATGGGTTTCCAGTAATTTAATTCCTACTGTCCTGAGTTGGAAGAGGGGTGATTGCAGGTTACTTCTGAGGCATCCTAATCCCGTTAGTGCTTTTATACCATTATGCATTAGATGATGGTGACTTGTTTTAACATCAGTTGTCTTTGACTTTAAGATTGTGATAGTGAAAGCAGGATGAATTCTTACTGTGGCCTCCAGGGTTTGCATAGACGTGGCATGAAGAGCCCCTGAAGTTTGATGCATTTGCTTTAAAGTAGTAGCTTTGCCTAAAGCATATGGATACAGCTATCTGGTTAACTTCAGCAGAATGACTCTTCGAAGGACTTTAATGGGTTTTTGTTTTGAAGTTGGTTTTCAATCGAGGATCAAAGGAAGTTTTTAGAGCCTTCTGAATGTGTGCCTCCAGTGAAAGTTCTAGTGCCGATGGGGATTTGCTTTTGAAGTGACTGCTGAGCATCCCATATGCTGTGCTGTGCTTTTCTTTGCTTCCTGTCGCAGAATCAGGGAATGGTTTGGGTTGAAAGGAACCTTAAAAATTATCTAGTTCCAACCCCCCTGCCATGGAGAGGGACACCTTCCACTAGACCAGTATGTGACTTCAGTGAATTCTACTCCTGACTTTTTTTTTCAGTAACAAAAGCATTTCTCAAAAGCCACTGGTCAGCATGAAACAGATTATGGTTTATTCTGTGAGAGAATACTTGCTCTGATCACTGTGTCTGTTGAGAGTTGATTGCAGCCAGGGAGACATCTGTGCATCGTTCATTTCCTTGGCAAAATTAGATTTAGTTTCCATTAAGGAGTGATTTAAATTGTGAATTGTAGAGATTATAAAAAAAGTAATTTCTTATATGTAGGACCATTACATGTAAACTTCAGAGCATGAAATCTATTTCCAAAGTGGCCAGCTTTAATTGCTTTTGCAAAAATTAATGTGCAGGCACAGTTCCAGCTGTCTAGACATGCGCCTTTTTGTTCAGAGACAAGAATTCTCTTTCTAGGCCTCTGCTTTTCCCAATCCATTTAAAATACACTGTTGTTGAGTAGGTTTGTCAGAAGAAATGCAGTATCAAAACCTGTTATATTTGATCTTTCTATTTTTAATCCACTTGTATTTTTGGCTTCTGGAGTCAGATGAGTGTTCCAGGAACCTTATGTTCTCTGCCACTATTTTTTTTAAATATATATAATTTTTATTTTAAGCATTTAGTTCCTTTGCTCATTGAAACTAAGCAAGAACCATCCTTGAAGTGGAGGAAAATAGGTCTGGAACACAGTATTTAAGGCCTTTTCCCACATGAATTTGCTGATGACCTATAAACTCTTGACATCCAAGAAATTTCTTTACCTTATCTGACTGGTTACTCCATGCTCAAGGATGCTTCATTCCCTAACTCTGAAAATCCAGGAAAAGTAGCAGGAAGCCTGCATTCATGAACAAGGTGCTTCTGATTCAGCTCAAAACACAGAAAGGTGGAAGCAGGACATGTGACATAGTCTGGAATAAGGAAGATTTATCCTTGGTGGAGGAAGATCAGATTAGGAATGGAAAAAGAAACTGGACATAAAGAAGTTCTGTTTTAAACTCCCAATTGGTTTTTCAACCTTGAATTAACTAATAACTCACTTAAACCAACATGCACTGAAAGAAAACACTCCTATACTGAAGCAGTTTTTAGGCCTTCGCTGGAAGTTTAATAATCACGTGTCAATGGATTTAGGGTGGTGTGGGTTCATTGCAGTTTAGTAACCTGTAAAATAATTAAGTGCAATTTTAAATAAAACAGACTTCTCAAAATTTGAATTTTACACCACGACGTCAGCGATGGCAAAGAAAGCCAAAAGCTTCCAGTAGAATTGTGGGTATTTGTCTAACTACTTTTAATTGTTGAGTTTGAACAAAATCTCGCAAAGAATAAATCCCAATTTTTACATAGAGTAAAATCAGTTATCTCTGTGTACTTTTCTGTTTATATCATGAAGTTATTTTCCTCGTATATCTTATTTAGTGCACCAGGTTTACTGCACCTTGATTGGTTCATGGGAGATTTTATTTCCCTCATCCATGAGGCTGCTTATTTGATGTCTATTTCCCTCTTGCACTACCTCACACAGGTAGTGAAATGAGGATGATTCTCCTGCATTATTCTTTTGGTCTTGGGCTGGGAATAAATCTGCACATTCATGCCAGCTGTGAAGATCTGATTTCTGCAGGGGCTGGTGTTGTCCTGCTGCTGCCAGCAGAGATGAGGTACTAGTTCCTACCTCTGCTGGACAATTGTCTTGCCCAAGAGTGCTCTGTCTCATGTTCCTAAGACACTTGCCTCAGTTAACTGTGTTGGATAATGTGAGGGAGAGCTGGAGAAAAGGGAAGGGAAGCCTTTTCCCTCCTCTGTGTACCAGGTAGAAGTTGGCAGCAGATGAACTTTCTAAGCTGCGTTACAGAAAATGTGCTTCATTTTTTTGTTGGACAGCAAAGCAGAGCTGGGGTGGCGTTGGCAATACCTTTTCTTTACTTCTCATCATATAACTGAGCTTGGCAAGCTCCCTGTTTCCTTCATTCTTGTCCCTCTGCATGCTCTGGGGAGTAGCTGTAGTCTCTATGATGAAGCTCCTGATTTTTACTATTGTATCTGTTTGAAATACCGGCCAGTTAAATCTCTTGATGTGATGGAGAAAATAACTGGAAGTAAGTTCCTGTTGTTCAGGCTGTAACAGTGTCTGTGTTGTCTATTTTTGCCTTTATATCAGGAGCTCTTTCTTAAGTGAACTAAGAATTATTCTATTTTCAGATTGAAAAAAAGGAAAGTGACTTCATAAAGTGATGACTGTCAGGAAGTGCTGGGTCTGTTCCAGTTATGCCAATCAGTTAAACTGTGAGCATGCAGAGGGGGAGAGAGGGGAGATGGCTCATGGCACATCTTCCAACTCCTGCACTCAAACTATTGGGACCATCTGCTTGAGATTAAAGTGATCTAGGATGAAGGATGTGATCAATGCCTCGAATACAGGATTTCAGAATGACTGAGTTACTGTATTTCAGTGATGAGTGACAACTTAGAGATATGAAGGAATTACCTATCAAGAGTCAACTTAGGTTCTTTATTATTCTTCCTACCAAAGTAGTGATTGTACATTTCACATTTAGCACTTTCCATCTGGACTTCTAGGGAAGGGAAGGAGAAGAGAGAAAGATGATACAAAATTTAAAGAAGGAACAATTGAAAAACTGCTGAGGGAAAGTGGCAAGGCTTTCCTGAGGTTATGTCAGATGTCACTTGCTCCAAGTTTCATCCCAGAAGGCTTTTCCCATCTTACTACAAGGTCACTCATAAGCAGGTGGTAGATGCAAGTGAAGTAGCAACAGAGGCATCCCACCACCCCCACTGCATAGCAGTACATTCTTTTTAATCTTGTTTTGGATGAGAATGTTTGTGTATGGTTCAATACCACTATTTTTGGAAGGGTTTTAACATGCAGTATATGGTCCAAGCTCATCCTGTTTTTGTCTGAAGTGGTAGAGGTGAAAGCTGCTTTTATCTTTACGTAACTGTTCTACAGCTTTAGAGGTCCCTGAGCCAACAGTCTCACTCCTCTCTGCACAGGAGGTGGATCCAGCACTTTCCTAAGGAGGACTGTTAGGAAAGAGGGGAAAGTCAGGCAGCTTTGGAGAGTCTGGCCTGGCAGGGAATGGAGAACCCTCAGAAAGCAAAGCTGCACTGTGGTGGCACTGTGGGTGACAATCCTGTTTAGAAGCTATCTTTCTTGTACCTTTCCACTTCTATAAAGGGTAGGGGATTTAAGACACCCCCACCTCCCCTCCCTCCTTTTTTAGGGAACAACATTCCACTTTTTTGACTATCAACATTACTCAAAAAGGAGGGCAGCTCTGTCTGCTCTGCCAGCATAAAGTGTTTCACCCATGAAAGATGATAAAAGAACTGGATCCTTCTCAACCCCTTCCAGTGTCAGTGTTGTGAAGCTTGGAGAAGGGAAATACACCTACAGAAGTCCAAGACTCCTGGTGAAGGGGTGAGGGAGGACATTTCCAGCAGCTGTGTTGTCAGTGAAGCCCCAGTAGGTAGAGATGATGTTCTGCTGCTCAGGTACACCATCAGTAAAACTGGGAGAGTGTGTCAATGACTGCTACGTCCATGGCATGCTGAACATGAAGCGTTTATTTATGTGAGCAACACATTAACACGTGGCAAAGTTATACACTAAATTTATGTAGAAATATATTTCCCCCCACCCCTCCACACACCAGTCAACTGAACCAGGGGAAGAACTCTCAGTTAATTAAAAAATCAATTGAAGAAAATAAGATAGGAAATGTTTTAGTAGTTTTCTTTTGTGTATTCTTCAAATGGCAAGGAATCATCAAATAAAATAATAAATACAGAGAATATTAACATACGTTTCCTTACATATTCAGATATTTCTTTTAAGGGAAATTAGGTTTCAGTCCAAATAACGATGAAAAACAGCTACAGCATTCCACACACTGAAACAAACTTGTTTCCTTCCTGGAGTGTCCCTCACAAGAGATACTCAAGAACCACCTGTATTTCATACTGTACAATGTGCTCTAGGATGATCCTGCTTGAGCAGGAACCAGATAACCCCAGTGGTGGTCCCTTTCAACCTTTGCCCCTCTGTGATTTTGTGTTTCATTCATTAACTGCCCAGCCATAGTCTAAGAAAGAACTTTCAGTCTGTAACCTAAACTGGACACTGTTTTTTCTCTCAAGTTAAAGTATTAAAGTGCATAACAGCAGCTGTATCTTAACAGCTCACATAGATTGTGTTCCATTTTCTTAACAAAAATAGTTCTCTGTGAAGACTTTGAGTACTCCATCACCAGTACATCTACTGGTATAGAGTATGTGTGGACTACTTCTGGTGCAGTTGTTTTGGATTTGTTCTAGCCTACAAATAAAAGACATTTTTATACACGTAGGGAACTATGGTTCATATGACTGTTTACATATATACAAAATAAATTTAACTTTGCTGTCATTTGGGACTCAGGCCCATCTGAGGAGTCTGCAGAACTCATCTAGTTTCCACTAAAGCTTGAAACGCACCAGACAAATACCTCTAGACAAATATCAGGGATATTATTTTCTTTTTAGCAAAAAAGTAGATTAGTAACTGTACAGTAGGTAAAAAGCACTCCTTAAAAAAAATACAGACATTACACAAAAGGCTGTAGTAAAGTGCCTAGCAAGAATATAAAGGACAGGAGAATCAGTGTATGCAGACAAACATTGCATCCTTGCTACCCTGACTTCTTCACAAATTCTCCTGCATGCATTGTAACACTGACAATGGTCAGTATGTCAAAAAGAGAATTTTCACTTTGTTATAGAAAGTATTAGAGAGTTTAAAGCCAAGAGTACAGTCATATCATCAGAAATTGTACTTTGGAGCATGATTGACTCGATTTTGTCCATACTCTACACAGTGAGAACTGCCAGGAACCCTCAAAGCCTGCTGACAGTGCTCTTCATGGAGACACAGCCCATGCCCATGCAGAGAGCAGATGTAGCTACAGCCCCCTGGCTCCGACCTGCTCAATGTTCACATCTGAGCTACCATCCTTTCCCTTTCTCCTCCCTTCACCAGGTCTGTTTCCCATGGCTCCATCAGTTTTCTGTGAGGGGGACAGCCTCTGGCTGCAACAAAACTGCAGATTATTTAGGGCTATTGTGCTTTCCAAGTGTGAGACATGGAGAAGCCAGGCATTTCTTGATCCCTTATCCCTGTCCTTTCTCTGTGTGGATACCCAGCCTTACTGAGAGATCTCAGAGCCCTGGACACAGAGAAACCGACATTAGAGAGATCCATTTCCATGATGTGTTTTGCTTGGGGAGGAAATCTTTTGTCTTTACATAAAAATATGGTGCAAGACACACTGAAGCTGAATTTCAACTTTCTACTCGGGATTTTTAAATGCATGCTCCATGACAAACCACCCTGTGACTAACTGCATAAAAAACAAGACTCTACAGCTAGAGAACCTGAAGTGTTAAAAAATATATTTTCCCTCTCCCCCTTATCCCTTGACAAGTTCGCCTTTAAACAAACACGAATATGAGGTAAGCTGACAGAACAACATTGAATAAAGAGCTGCAAAAAATCTTTTGGTAACTAGATCTCTGCAGGCATAATGTAAACTGTATGCTACCTTCATGCTAGTTTAAAAAAGGTGTTCTACATCAAGGGATCCACACTGGCACTTCTGGCAATAAACAGATGTTTTCAGGCTGGTAAAATTTTTAGATTCAAAAGAAAAAAAGTAAAATAAATACATTTTCCCTCACTAAAGAAAAAAAAAAAGCCACATTTTGCTACACCAGCTATCACCTAAGTTGCAAACCCAAGAAAGACAAATTTTGAAGTTACCTGCTGGTAGGAGAGTTAATGATAGTATCTTTTGCTTTCAGAATTATATCACTTAGTCCTGCTGCCAGTTTCCTAAACAAATGACTGGCATCTTTACACTGTGAACCAACCCACTAAGTAATTCAGGTTTGATAATAGAAGTATTTTCCTGTTTCGACTGAACTCAGCATAGTCTGAGGTTTTCACCTTTCTTTTTTTGACTTGTCCTTTTATCTAGCCCCCTGGAAAGCATAACTAAGTTCCTCCTAAAGTTGTTTTCAGAATAGAAATTTGCACTTAAATGTAAACACTGATACCATAAATGTAGTGTATACAAAAGGCACAAGACAATTAGATTCATGTTGCTGAAACTTCCTTGACTTTGAAAGCCAAAAATGCCTCTTTTATTCTAGTCAGTAAACTCTGATCCTAAGAAAGCTGCTAGGTCCTAACTTAATTAAATGGGATTTCCTATGTGCAGCAGCTTGGCTTTTTGGTATTGCAATCAAAAGTCTGTTGTCCTGTAAATGCAAATATCATAAGTAATAACAGTAAGTCACCTTGACTGCACATGGTATTCATCAAGTTATGCAGTAAGAAAGGCAGTGTCTTGAAGAAAAAGTGAAAAAAGAAATCTGAGACAAATATTGATTAATAGGAAATTAGGAGCTTGAAAGACCCTGGCCCTCAGTAACTAACACAGGTTGGTAAAAAGCCTTTTGGATCAAAGTTCAGGGCCAACATTTGCTTCAAAACGGGTAAGAGCTCCAAATGGGACAATAAAATCCCATTTCGTAGGACTATTCTGTGAAGCTGCCATCAAAATCCCCAGCTGGCCGGTTTCATTTCCATATTACCCCCCTGAACACAGGCTTTTCATTGCATCACTGGGCAGGGGCCCGCTGTACCAATTAACCAAAGAATTTTTTTCCCTCTCAACTTTTCCAACTATCTGTAGTGCAGACCTTTGGGAAAACAGAGCTTTTACAATAATGTTTTCCAAAAAATGTTCCAATAACAGTCAGACACTTACTTGGGTCTTCTTCAAAAGTTGCTTATCAAGGGCTCAAAAGAAAATACAGTCCACCAAGCCACTAAACTATTCCTAATCAACACTGGCTCTTCTCCCAGTTCATAAAGGCAGTGGTGCAAAAATTTGATTTTAAAGTCAACCACTTAGAACAATTTGAATTAAAAGGTGAATTTTCAAAACCAAGCCAAGAACATGAACTGATAGTAAGGAGGTCACATTCACATTTTTTTGTGCTGAATACCAAAGTAAAACCAGCCATTGAATTTTTACAATTGTAAACGCAGGCTCTTCTTTTGTACCACTTTCTAGTACTCAATCATCCTTCACCATTCAAACCCAGTAATTTTAAGTTGAAACATCCTTTATATGGTTCAGAAGTAACATGTTTAGTTTTGTGTTTTAAGCAGTGACATGGAGACAGCTAATCATCTGTCAGTTTGTTTTCTGAGCACATCCATAGAGGAGCAGACAGGAGCAGCTGGTCAACAGGGCTGATACTTGGAAGAATGCATCTTCCTTCCAACAACAGCTTGTTCTTAAACTGGAACAGAATATTAATCACAAAACACATTGTTAGAATCAAAGAATACTTAAAAATGATGTTATTGTAACAAGTTTCATCAACTTGAAGGGAAAAGTGACTAATGGCAGAATAAAAATCCCACCCTGAAGAGGAACCCAATAAGACTGCTCACAGGTATGTTATTAATCTACTTCAGGATGACAGTGATAAGTACTGACTACACAGCAAGCAGGCCACCAGTTTATAAAATGACACGAGCTATTTTTACTTCCAGATACCAACATAATTAAAAAATAATTCTCTCTTACATTAGTGTAAACTACATTTGGCACTTCTGGTAATCAGTCCTCTGCTGAAATATGAGGGATTATAGGATACAGGATATTGAACAGATCTTCAGTGGGACAGAAATTCTAATTCTAACACATTGGCAGGGGCTGTGGGCTGTATTTTTCATATGTAATATGAAATTACTTGGTTTTTGTGGTGACTTCAGCAGCTCTATTAAAAGTACTCTATTCAATCCCTAGGAACAAATATGATTCCTATATTGACAATAATGTAATGAAGTTAAATGTGAAGTAGCTAAAAGAAGTTTTTATATACAAGCTCTTATTGCAGCAACTGTATGTGGCATACATGTAGACAGCAATCAATCTTTTTTGTTAATTCTCCAGAAAGTTTTAACTGCCACATAGAAATATCTCAGAGTATAGGTACAACCAATCTGGTGCTTGTGCACATGCCAAAGAATTACCAGTTCCTGCTACTCTTCTGAAAGTGCAGGAATCCAAGTGAGGCAAAACCAACTTCCAGGAGCCCCTTTATGTGACTTTAGACTTATTCTTTGGAACATAACCTCCTCTGAAAGTAATCTCTCTTTAAAAAGCCATGTTCCAAAATGGACGCCTCCAAAAAGAAAAAAAAACAACACCAAACATAACCCCCAAACCCCACAGAGTGAAGTAATCTGACTGCAAACACAACTCTTTCTCAGACGGGACTAAAAGAAGAAAATAATTTAAAAAGAGCACAAGATGTTTATCAAGCTAAACTGACAGGAAAATCCACCCACTTTTAACATATTTAGAACAGTCACAGACTATGTTTGATATTCAGAGTAATCTGAATGACAAAATTCCAATAAAATATACACACTCTTCAGAGAATAATTAAAGTTTAAAAGCTATTACTTAAGTAAATAAAGTCTTGGGACTTCAGAAAGTAAAACTCCAACTTGATAAATCTAGTTGCAATTAATGGTATTTCTGTAACAATCCAAGAATCTGTTTCTTTCAAGTCTGTCTCCAATATTTTACTCTTGATTAGTGATGACATGTAAGACATTAAATCAACTGAAAGTAACTAATTTAGTTTTTTCCAGAAGCTGTTGTTTTGTTGAAAGAATGGATGGATTAAACAGTGCAGAAATGCAATGTTTTACATTTTGAACAAAGGGTTAGAAATGAGGGGTTTATATTCTATTAAAATATCCAGAGAGCAGTGAAAATTGCAGGCACTGTCTGAGTTTTCTTCACTCATCTCTTTAACTCTGTTCATCTGACACCCACATTTTCAACACCTCTAACACCTCACATCATCATCAAGTTTGCAGATGTACCTATATCTGGAACTGTGTCTTCATCACTGAACACAAAACCAGAATGTAAGGGCCAAGAGGTTTTGAAATTTCTTCATGAACCAAACTGAACTTTTGGGAACTTTTTGGTACAAGCTATGGGTCCATCTGTTGCTATCTGCACACTTACTAGTTTTATAATCTGCCTTGACAGTGCAATACCATTCCTAATGGGTCTAGTGACAATCACTGCAGTTCCCTGATGACTTTCCATGCCTTTCATTTCTTCCATGAGCAACCTCACTGCCCTGACAGCATGTCCAAGAGTCATACCACACATAAATGAAGGACATTCACTTGAGAAGCTTTTTCAGGATGACTGAAAAGGTGCTTCCAACAGCAGGGAAGAAATGACCTTGCTGGAACAACCCCTCCACATCAATTATTTGGTAGGCAAAAATTCTTGGGGTTGGAGTCAAACTTTTTATACAGTTTAAATACAAAATAATTTAATTCCATAAGTTTTGGTGGAGTTAGCTATATTCAAGTACTAGAGTGAATGTGATGATTGTGTTCATTCTCCACAACCCAGGGTAAATGTCAGCTTCTGTTATGTACCTAATAGAATTTACTAGCTGCTTCTCAAGTCTGTGTTGCAAGATATTAATGCAAGAAAATATCATCTGTGTTTTTACTATTAAATAGGATGCAGCTCAGTCAGTACCTGACTCAGAGCAAGACACTAATAGCTTATATATTAGACTAAATCCTTTTTGCTTCATCATTTGATAGACTTTTACCTGTTTTAGCAGACAAAGCTATGATCCTTGCATGCTGTCTTAAGAACCAGCCTAATTTTCAAACTTAGTGTTACGAATATTGGCTGAACAGCTTGAATACTCACAATTTTCCGTATCTTTCTAAATAAAGGGAATAATAATAATAATATTATGTTGGACTTTTACCTAAAAAGCAATGAGTATTAAGATCAAACTAATTTGCAAACATTACACATCAAGAAATAAGAGTTTAAAGTTTTAGTTTAAAACTATGAATTCATGTGCTACTATATGTGGTAAAAAATTAATTGAAGAAAACAGGAAGTATTTTAGTAATTTTCTTTTGTGCATTCTTCAAATGGTAAGGAATCATCAAATAAATAATAAATGCAGAGAATATTAACATACCTTTCCTTACGTATTCAGATGCTTCTTTTAAGGGAAATTAGGTTTCATTTTCCATGGTTAATGCAGGATTGCTCATACCTTAAAAGACAAAAAATAGTATTCCCACAGGAAAAGGTCTCATTTCAAGATTTCATTATTTCAGCAAATTTATTTCATTTCATTATTTCAGCAAATAATACAACCATGTCTTAACAATCATTTTAATGTCATTACTCTTCTACCAGGTCAAGTCCTGTCCCATATCTATTATATAGCTTTTCACTAGCTGCAAATAGGTGTCACCTCTTTTATAAGAAAGTTGTTGTCAAAGGTGCTATCAGGCCTATCTTAAAAAATAATTAGCACCTACTGGTATCAGTATTCTAATGTCCCTTGGTCAGGTTTAAGTGGGAAAGGCACAGCAGCTTGACACATGGAACTTCCTACTAGCATATATTTCAAAAAAGCTTCATAAATTTCAGTTCATGAATACAAATCATGTGACTGTGGCCATTATTACAATATATCCTCCAAAAGAGTTTACACAACACAAATCATTGCAGCATAAGTCAACCCCTTACCAACTTTGCCCTTGTCAGCCTTTGCAGCAGTTTCTGGCCAAGATGGTGCATCTGTAAGTAGGTGGCTCTGGGAATCACGCAAGGGCTTTGCAGGAAACAGATGGTTCTCACTGTAGCACCAATAAAAAGAACATTAGTGAACTGCAGTAATTTTTCATCTTTTTACCACACATTACAAACAGTTTGTCATACACAGTATTTTCCTTACCTCACCTTGCTTCTTGTCTGATGAATCACTACTTTTTTATCATTATATGCATTACACTGTGGTTGTCACAAGTGCAAGCACAATCTAAAAAGCACAGGGATTTTTAATTTGACAGATATTTTATATTAATACATGTACTTCAGCCCCAAATGCAATCTTACCTATATTCTTCTTCACTACAACAAACCTGACATGATAAATAGTGGAGAGAACATCTCCAAACTCTCGTTCCTAATGTAAGCTACAGAATGCTGGGGTAAGATAAAACATCAAGCCGAAATGTCATAGAATTCTTTTATGAATAAAAGATTGTCAGTATGATTCCATTATCATTTCCTAGCCTCATATTCACTATACTTATCAAACATTTCAAAAAGGATGCAATATGACTTTATTCAAAGGAGAATATGCATACTTTTCAAGAAGTATGACTTTTAAAGAAGTCATGTCCATTAAGGATGAGAATTAATAAAACATGTTCTATTATCAGCAGAAACAACACTTAATATTCAGGTTCCTGTGCTCTGGCCCAAGTGCCATTAGGGATGATTCCCTTATATGGAGCGGCTTTCATTAGACAAGAAAAAGCAGGCATCCCCCAAAAGCCATGCAAGGCAATGGATTTGTATCACAGGCAGTGTGAATAACCATCTCATATGTATGCATAAAGAATACTGCTGATACTGATTGTTAGGCAGGTGTGAAAAATTCAGGTCCTGGGATGTCACTGAGCAGAGACAAAGCGTATCGGGGGAAAATTTACCCTGCCTCATTTCCATAAATTTAAATATAAATCTGAGGATTACCTGATTTACAGCTTAACTGTTAAAATATGACTTGGATTTATTAAAAGGATACTCTTCATTTGCTTACCACTTTTAAGTATATTATGAAATGGGTAACAAAAGCAGATTACCTTTTGGATGTTGAATTAAGTCCACCAGGTGTGGAAGCTTGCTCAGGATCCTGATTAACAAGGCAAGTTGGAAAGGAGCAACCATCCCCTAAACTGAAAAATTCAAATTGATGTCATACATACAAAAAACTCTCAACTTTGAAGAAGTTTATTTATTTATTACTATATATTATTTCCAAAAGCTAACCATTCCCCAAATGCTTTGGATCCTGATCATTTAACAGTTTAAATAAATTAAGCATTAGGAGCAGCATACCTTGAAAACACAGGCACCAACCAGTATTTCTTCTCATCACCAAACACCTGCCTTAGGTTTTTGCTGAAGCCCAGGCTAAAGCCATTCTTATCTGTTCTGTGACGAAATATGGGAGCTCTGAAGACCTCTTAAAAGAAAAAGATTAATTAGACCTCTTTGCAGGTTACTCCCCACCAGTACTTAGGCAATTGCACTGCCATTCATCAAAGAGGAAAGGCTGTACTGCCCAAATGACGGAGAAAGGGAGTGAGGGCACTCTGGAAGCCAAAGTCAGTGAGTGCTACACAGGCACTGTGTGTGTGGAGCAAGTCCAGTGGCTGAGAAGGGTGGAAGTCTCTTTCACCCTCCTCCCTCATCAAGGCAAGGAAGAGTAGGAACTCCCTTTTAAAGCAGGCATGATAAGTTTATATGAATATTTCAGTCTGTGACTATACCACAGACAGCGTTCAAGAAAGAAAAAGCCTAAACAAAGGGATTCTTACAGAAAAAGTAATGAAAAAGGAGAAAAAGTTAGCCTACTTTAGTAGTAAGACTAGCTTTACACACACACTGGGGTATGAAAATACTGTGTGTTTTTACCACTGCATAAAGAAACGTCTTTGCTCATAGACCCAGATTATTCCCCCTGGCCATCCAACCTAAATTTCTGGAGAAGAGAGCTAAATATAGCTTCAAGTGTTGCAAAGTGCCTGAAGCAGAAAATTCATTCACTTTTCACCAAGTGACTGATAGCCATTTAATTCCCTTAATTGGCTATACATAGCAGGCAAGCTCTGTCCTGATGTCCTGACAGTACAGCTCCCACAAACCATGTCAGAACCATGCTGAGAATGTCCTTCTGCAGTCAAACCCTAGCCAAGAACTGCTGGGAATGACCTTCCATGTGCATTAATTACAATGGGTTTTGAAGAAGGGGGAAGGGAAAATGGGGGCATCCTTTTAGATGCCCATATTAGGCTAGGAAAAGAACTCCCAAGATGATTTAAGCACAGTCACACTTAAAGCTATCATGGCTTCATTACCAATTTACTGCCTTTTTAAGGCTTCACATATTGAGCAATTTCCCAAACTAAAATGGGAAGAAACACCCAGATCTTTTTGAGCAACTTAAGTATGCAGGAAACGTTATATTACCAGTATGGGATTCCATTTGTTTTGAAAACACAAAATGTTGAATTAGAAGTGTAATGTGTTATGGTTACCTCTGAACAAATTCTTTGCACTAAAATTAAAAGACCAGTTTATAAACAGAACACTAATTTATTTCCATTCAAATAAACATCTTTAATAAAACTTTACTTATACCTAGGTAGAAATTAATATCAGCAAAAAATTGTTGAAAGTCAATGATTTGTTAGAATACTGAAAAAGCTCAAAAATCCTACAGGAAATCTTGAAGTAAACAAGCTTTCTTCCATTGATACAGATTATCTATTTTCAAAGTTTTCCATTAATCACCAAAATCATCATTAATCATCATTAACAAATCTGAAACCAGGAAAATCCAGGTCAGTCAGTTCATTGGCCTACTTTAAATCAGCTTACGTCAGCAGGAAAGCATTTAGAGATTTAGAGGTTTTAAGGACTATATTGCAAATTGGCATTATTACAGTCCAGCATGCAGTAGAGAACAGGCACTGAAGTCTTCTGGATTTTATTTATTAAGTTTTACATGTGTATTCAAGCATTACGTGTGCAAACACGCAGTGGTCCATCTAACATTTATTAGGAATTTATCTTGATTTTATTGAATTTTTTTTACTTTATTCCATTTCTGTTAACAAACTGTGGGTGGAAAGCAGTGAGAGGAATAATATTAAGTTTACTAATAAACTTGGCCCTTTGGGGCAAGAGAAAGAGTCAAAATGTCCATGGAACAGAAGAACTTTGGAGTCTTCTAACCAAGATGCAACGAACCAGCGTAGAATTTCCCACTTCCTCCATTACACCCATGCATATAAAATACATTTATTATTTATTTTTTGCTGTCAAACACAGAAGCATTAAATCTACTTACCTAATGTAGATTTATTCTTGCTGACAAGCCAACAGTGATACCCAAACAGAGAAGACAAACTGACAGAAAACATAGCTGCAGCAAAGAATAAAAACATGATGTGGAACTTGGCTTGAGTATCAGGAAGGCCATTCTGAAAATTAAAAAAAAAAAAAATTAGAATTGGGGAAATAGCTATTTCATTTGATTATTAATAATCCCCTATTCAGCCAAATCAAATTCAGCACACAGACAAATTCACCACACAAGAAGAATATCAATACATACAGACAGCCATGCAATTAAGTTGGTGACAGAATCTAAGTTAAAGAAAGTATTTGTCATTTCTTGGGAAATGATAAATACTGAGAGCAAGATTCTGAAATTTAGATCTGAACTTTGAATTGTCTTTTAGAGAAGAATGATTTGAAAAAAATGAGGGCTATAATTGCATATATAGGCTATACTTTGGTACCTGACATTAGGAGATACTAGCTAACAATGCAATGCCTTGGAATCACAGAATGCCTTGGCTTGGAAGGGACCTTAACAATCATTTAGTTCCCAATGCCCCACCTTGGACAGGGACACCTTCAGCTGGACCAGGTTCCTCAAAGCTCCATCCAACCTGGTCTGGAACACTTCCAGAAATGGGGAACCAATAACTCCTCTGGGCAACCTGTTCCAGTGCCTCACCACCCTCACAGTAAAGAATTTCTTTGTAATTCCTAATCAATATCTGCCCTCTTTCAGCTTAAAGCCATTTCTCCTTGTCCTATCACTCCATGTCCTTGTAAAAATGTCTCTCTTTAGCTTTTCTGTAGGTCCCCTTAGAATCTTAGATTTATTTGCACAGCAGTAACTCCACACACTTAAAGACAGCATGTAAATCAGAGTACTTACTGTCCAAAACTTGATAAAGTACTGCAAATCTGTTGCAGCAATGAAGAGGCAATACAGTAGTGAGTAAGCCAAGAAGAGAAGAAAAAATTTGTAATTGGAGAATCCTACACAGTTGTTCACCCTGATAAAAACAAACAAATAAACATGTAAGAATGAAATGTTGTGAAAGTTTTCCTTGCTTTCATTCAGTTTAAATGAAACTTATTTACTCTAAAAACATTTATACTAGTATGTAAACCAATTTTTACTTCCTATCTCTCCTGCCTCAAGCTACTGGAATGGATTTAGCTTCAATTTGCAAATTAGTGTAGTAACCCAAATCAAAACACCACCACCACAAACAAGCCCAAACAACTTTACCAGGTGACATTGCTTTCAACAGCTTATTGAAATTATATTTTCACTTATGGTATGAAACTTTTTCTCAGCACATCTGATGTAAATGCGATGTAAAGCAGTTAACTTTTTTTTTTTGGTTTGTAGGTAAGAATCCATGTTATACCATTAGGCATACTGTATGTCAACAGGGACAGTAACAAGCCAGGAACTGAAACTTGACTGAATTTTGTGAGAATAAAAGCAGTCTCATTTAATCCAGATCCTCCTTCTTTAATCATACTAAATGCTTAAAACTTCTCATACCATAAAACTTCTTAGTAAGATTCTCAAATGTAAGAGCATTCATAGGAGATTCCTAAAAATACTTATATTTACATTAAATGAGAGAAATGCTACTCTGGAATAGAAAACATTCCATACCAATGGCAACATGATAGGGAATAAGACATTAGAAGCATATCTAAATGTTAAAATAAATCTCATTTTATCATTTTCACTTATGGGCTTTAAGATCACCTACCTCCCATTTGCAAAGATTTTTATACATGATAATGAGCAACTAGTATACAATATGATGATGAGGGTGCTTTTAGTACCATAGTAGCTTCCCATTAGAGACAACATACTAAGTATTAGGAATTTTAGAGCTCTATTAAATATAAATTGGTATTACTCCCATCAAATGAAAAAAATATTGGAGTGCTCCCCATAGGCAGTTTATTGGTAAATTGCTTCCTCTTTTATTTGGTTGCATTGAGAAGTTAATCAAAATTATCTTTGCACTAACCTTGGCATAACTCTTCATATGAGTTTAAAAAAACCTAACTGATACTGTCAATTCAATTGGCTGTCAAAAATATCAGCCAATTAAGCAAAGACTATATCCATAAAGATACTCGTGTATTGACGAATAATTCTTTAAAAAAAAAAAACAGAGATGTGGTGAGGCTCAACTTTAGCTTCCAGAAGTGCAGGACAAGTTACCACAATTGTTCTCTTCTTTAGGGAGATGGTGATGCTAATGGCAGAAGACATGCTAATCAGATAAGGGTAAAATCTTAAAATAGGAAAGAAATTTTCACTGTACCTTACTGTTACCCATTCTCAGGATGGGTAGCGAGTTGGGTGAGTTTGTTCTATGTTTTGTTTAGACAAAACATAACATCTTGGTTAAATATTAACTTTTGATTTTTCATTTAAAGATGCAGCAATAGCTAAGCATTCATATTAACTACAGTTAAGCACTCACAATAGATTGTTCTAATTAAAGAAAAAGTAGATATATTTGTAAGCTCCTCATTATTCTTATTGAAAACTAAACATAAAATTCTCCACAGTTAAGTGAACTTTTTCATTATATATGTCAAAGTAAGCAATTCCATGAAAAACTTCAAGCAATTCAGGTTCAAGTTTTCTATGAAAATCCTACTTTCCTTTCAGGATACTTATTTTTGAACTGTTATTACTTAAGACACTGTTTGATGTGAGAAAAGAAATATCAAGTGAAATGTTATTCCCCAAAGATGAAATTTCTTGTATCAAAGATAGATTTCTTTGTAACTGTTGTTTTGCACAATGGCATGTGGCAAACGCGTCAAAATAAACTTGCATAAATTATTATGCTCCCTTTAAATTTGTCAAGGCCCCAGACTGCAGAGGTCGTACTGGAAAAGAATCTTCTTCATCAGAACACTGAAGAGAAGGCAAACACCAAGGTTTCATAATTGTACTGTTTGAGCATGTAGCATCAGATCTCAAACCTCAGAAACAGTGGTTAGATTTGAAGTCTAACAGTTCTGAGAAAGAGTGAAACTGATAAATATACCAACAACCAGCTGGTATAATAATGGTATGCTATTGCAGTGAAACATTCATACAGTCAGAACAGTCCGGAATAACAATTTGGATTACATCAAGCATTTTAAATGCTCCATTTTCAAGTACAAAAAAGAATATATATCATTCCTTTCTGAGGGGCTAGTTTACTGAAAATCCTAGGCAAAGAAATAGTTTACAAGGCACTGAAGGTGATGCAACTCAGCTAACAAAAAACATCACAGAAACCAGGAGGTGTTAACTATTTGGATCACTCAAAAGATAAAGAAGAGATGTTTTGAATCATTCCTAAGGTATTCCTAAATGCACCTTGTTAGTACTAAGAGTGTTATATCCAAACAGTATTTTTGGTGATGCCTCAAGCCATTGGATTCCCACCTGCAGGTCCATCTGTATACAGTGAGGAGCAGCAGCACTAGAAATCCCCAATGCATCACTTAAACCTTTCAGAGTAGTTAGTGGGCAGTTAGCATTAAATATTTCTGTTTATCACAGCACTTCCATTAGTGCAGGAGTGACAGCCAAAATAAAGCCTCCCAGAGAGCAGAAGACAGCTGACTTGGGGCTAGGACATGACAACCTCTCATTACCTCTGCCTTCCAACAGCTTCATCTTACTTTCCATAGGTTATTTTTACCCATCCTCTCTCCAGAAATACTTCTCTTGGCAGAATATTAAAATTCAATTAGAGAGACAGCTCTCATTGCTCTTTGCCTGCTCTCCGTAAGCATCATGTGAGTTCTTTCCCCCTTCCTTTCCACCCAGCTTGCTCCCACCAAAAAATGGCAACATGAAAAGCAAAGCAGAACCTAATGATGTTCAGAGAGGCTAAAGCCCATCCATTATACTGAACTGCACCCTTACTTCTGTTGGCAAGATAGCCATAACTTTCTCTAAGAACATTTGAACATGAGTCTTTACAGGAAACTATAAAGTTTGATCAGCACCTCTGCAGTATTTCAAAACTCTTTCTTCTTTTCCACATAGTTCTTTTTTTAGGGTGAGCAAGGAACTGTGAACATCTGCTCAAATTAGGAAAAACACACAATATCTCTTTTTCTAATGCATTTCTGTTAGTTGGAGTACAAAAGGAACACCTCTCCATCAAGAAGCATTACATATCTTTCAATTACCTTCTCTATCTTTATTTTTTGCACCCATTGCTCATTAGACTAAAACCAATGAGCAGTGTAAATACTCTCTCAAACTGGGTATGTTTATGTTGTTAGATTAAGAAGAGTGCAAACATGTATAGTAAGCAAATGCTACTGAGAGGAAAGCAGTTTTTCTAGAAGTTTCTGCCCTAGTGAAACAACACTTCACTGTCCCTTTACACAAAACTATTTATAATCTGCTATTTGATAAAATGGATTTTTATCTTGAAATTTACATGGAGGACATTTTCATGTAATTGTCTTAAGACATAAAAGCACAAAATAATCACGAAGAGACCACAGAGCTTATAAGAAGTGTTTATAATACCGAATATTAATGTCATATTGAGACTTTTCACTGGTATTTTGTCAGGAATAGCTTGGCAACTGCTTACTGTTTTTCTTAGTTTTCAACAAGGTAGCTATTAAAAAGCTGTAAAAAGGAAACTGTCTTTTTTGTTCTAAGACATTTGTTCCACATTCAATGGTTTTACCTGTTTGCTTTGTTGCGGCCTTGTTTGTAGTTTTTGTTTGTGAGTTTTTTAAAAAAGCACACTACTATTACTGAACAACCTCAATTTTCCCATGCTGATTATCCCTACAGCACAAAAACTCTACCCTACACTGCTAACTATTTCTTTCAATTGTATCTACCATGTAGATGCAAAATAAGATAAGATGCTTAAAATCAAATTATATTATGGCAGATGCTACAGTCAGGACCAAGAGAAACAGAGGGACCCCAGCACCCCTTCCTGCCCCAGGACAGAGCCTCCTCTGTCCTAGAATTTGATACAACAAAGTGTCAAAACAACCACTTAGAACCATCTACAATTCAGTTTGTCCAACACAGGGGATTCTTCTTTTCTGATCATCCTATATGGTGAAGAACTGCCATGTAACACTCAATCCTCTAAACTTGGACCTTACTAAGCATTTATCTTTAATTATTTCTGTGAGATGCACCTGCCAAAGTGACTAATTATTCATCCTCCTATCCACTGGTTCCAAGGGCTGCTAAGAAAAGACAGGAGAACAAAACCACTGTGTGGGCTGACACGGCAGCAAAACGAGGGAGGCAGAGGGGAGAAAGAGTCAAAGAAAACAAAGAACCCATAAAACTGCAAGTGCTAACCTGGTGTTTCCAGCAAGCCCATCCCAGCTGTCCTGGGAGCTTTGGTAAAAGGAACTGGGCACAGCCTTGCCCTTTAGTTTCAAACCTAGGGTAGCACTTCACCCCTCAATGCAGCTAAAGCACAGTTACATTCCAACTCAATAAGAAAAGACGCAATTCTTAAAATAAGCTCTCATTGATCAGAAGTCTACTTCATCCATGCTCCTAAAAAACATAAAAATGTACCTAACTCAAAGGTCCATGCAAAATGATATTTGAACTTCCTTCTGTATGTCACAACTGGGAAAAGAAGACACACAGTAAACAACTCCAAGACCAGTAACCTCACACACGCATCTAACTCTAGGAATGCTGAAGCATCATCAGCATGGCAGGCCCCACAAAAGTGTATTTTCAGAACATAAGAAAAGAAAACCAATAGCACACTCACCAAGGGCAGTGGTGATCCATTTTCAAAATACATCTTTAAAGTCCCAGCAGAATTCCAAGCATCATCAAAAGAAAAAAAAAAGTCAGAAACAAAGTTACATGGCAGACTTAAATTTTTTACCTACAGATTAAGAATTATCGATATTTACTATGTGTTTTGTAATCTATTTAATAAATACATCTATTTAAATTTACATAATACAGTTTACCTGTATTATGAACTGCAGAAATGGAAGATAAGCCAAACAGAAAACATTTGACGTGTCAAGAACTTATGATTTAAGAAAATGCAATCTATAGGATTTGGCCAATTTTAGCATTTGGTCCTCAATCTGAATAGGATTTTCAACTACTGTTTATTTTCTGTCAGAGCCTTAGAAACTGGGCTAATTCAATTACTATGTAGTGATATATCTAAATATATTTCCAAGAACAAGGGCTGCTTTTTTTAGAAATAAATACATTTTTCTATGCAAATATAAAGGGTTTCTAAGAGATTACCTTATATGAAAAATCCCAAACACTTTTGCAATTAATCACTCTCCATTAACAAAATGTTCACAAGAAAATCAGATTTGATTGTAATGAGCAAATTTTGGTAAGGTAAGGACAAAATAAAGGTATTCTTCAAAATACGTTAACTAATTGCACTCTGCAAATTTCACTCACATTTTGTGGATAACAAGGCACCTCTTTTCTTCACTAGAAACACACATGACTATGTTCCTATCTCACACTGCAACCACCATTCCATACAACACAACCAAGATGCTCTTCCTGCCCCAACTCTGCCTCTCTTTGAGTGCCTTGCTGCCTTCCTGGACAAAGCAATGTCTTCTCCACCCCACCACCGTGTTGTAGCATTTGATCAGCTGAAGAGTATTTGGAACAGCTCAAAGCTAAGAATAAACCTCCCTTGGAAGAAATGTCTTCTCTCAAAGTTAAAAATACAAAGCACAGGGGCCAGAGTGAAGAAACACAGGGACATCCAAACTAACTGGAGAAGGGTCAGAGAGAACAGCCAAAAGAAAGATTAAATTAGAAAGCAATCAGACTTCTGGAGAGTATGGATATGAACTTCCTTTTGCAGGAGACAAACAAGAACTTAATTTTACGGCTTTAGTTAGAAGTGGAAAAATTCTTGGCTGTTTCTTTCTTTAAACAAAAGTAACCTGCAAGTTATCCAGCAAAAAATAGGATTTTAAGTGTATTACCTCAGGTAAGATGCAAGTGACATCATGATTAGATTGAGATGGGTAGTGATGCTTATTCAGATTCTAACAAAAGAAGTACATTTTTTAATCAGCTATTTTTGGTTACATTCTTAAGGAAAATTCTTTATTAATATTTATAATTTTTAACCATTATGTAAAGAATGTGTAAGACCATGTAATCCATGGCATCAAGGGAGTCATGAAATGAATCAGACTAAGCTACAGACTTCCTTAGAAATAAGTAAATGAAAACTAAATCTAAAAAAAGAAAAATCTAAGGGGGAAAAGTGTATCGGCCAAAATATTAAGCCTGAAAAATCTACTCATAAAAAATAAAAGCTTCTATGCTAAAAAAAAAAAATTGATTAATTCAGAAAATCACTTATTTAAGGATATTCTTACTTGTCGCATACTGAACAGTGATGGCAGCGATCTGGTTTTACAAGATGGCATCTGTCACAGTATCTGATTGCTAAAGAAAAAAGTTCCAAGATTAGACTTCAATCTAAATTTACACATTTTGATTTCTGAATGCTGTGCAAAAGTGATTACTTGCAGCCAGCCCTGCAGAACCCCCAGGAAGCCTTTCAGCATGATCAGAAGCAGTTGCAAACACCAAAGCATTCTTGCAATGCTGATTCTATCAGACTGAACCCAAAGAGCTCAGTTTTTGCCATCTGTGCTAATCATACTAATAATGTTTTCTTTTTTTTCCCAAGCCTTATAACTCTGCAAAACAACCAACCAACAAAACCCACAAAACCCTCACTAGACTGGAAAAATGTCAAAGACTTTTCAACAATATAGCTATTTTACAGCTATTATTCTAACAGCTTTAATTTATTATGTGAGATTATCTCTTCGATTTGCTTAGCTAGGCAGCATTCAAAAACTGGCAATATGAGTAGGGTTAGATTAACTTTTAGTTTGGAAGATCTTTTGTTCTTGCAACTGAATGACCAACAAGTAAAACAGTAACAGTTTCTTACTGTGATCTATTTAGCTATGAATGACATACAGACAGTGATTCTGTTTTTATTATTTTTTAACCTATAATAAAAGAAATTTACACAGTTAATGAATGCTACAGCCTCTTCTGCAGCTTGTCAGTAGCACAAGCTATTTGTCAATATCAATTGAAAATAAAAGCAAGGCACTGTCAATCCACTTTCAAATCCAAAACTGTACGCTGCAATTTACTTCCCAACCATCTTTATACACTGAATAAATGTTGCTAAATTAAAGTTCTGGAACCACTCTGTTATTTTATGAAATATGGAAAACACTTCCCTTCCATCCAAACCCTTGAAAACTCTTTTTTAATTAGTTTAAGTAGTCCCTCAGGACCCCTGCCTTTGTTAGTGTCCTGAACACCCATTTACCTCCAGACATTGTCCGTGTATAGATAGGAAGATCCTTGGCTGCTCGTCTTAGGACTTCTTGCTGGGATTCACCTCTAGGCTCTCTCTCTAGGGACTCCTTGTCTGAATATGACAGATGGAACTGGAATAATTTTTAAAATCAAAGAAATATTAGAAAATTCCAAGTTAAATATGTAACTGTAGATGTGTAAAGAGGAATAAATATTCATTATATAAAGATGGATTAGCAACATGTACAGGATATTACAGCAAATAACCCAGTGTTCCCACAACAGCTAATTCATTTTATGGTAGCTGAAGACAAAATTAAAAACACTTCTGATTTGGTATAGAGGCAATGCTGAACGTTTCCAGAAGTATTAAGCAACATTCTTCAAGAGAAAGATCAAGAGCTTATCATTCCTCTGAAATTCCTGAATTTACTTCTGTAATGCCAAATATTAACTAGTGAATATAATGTAGGGATGTCATGTTTAACTAAAGGAAAATACACTACTAGTAATAGCAGAAAAGACAGCTTTATTTCTCTCCTGGTGTCTGGCATTTTCCCTTTTATTCTTTGTCACTGCTGTTCTCTTCATGCAGGTGTTAGGATGTGTTTTCAGTTTTGAGACTGGCTAAGAGAAGGAAGAGATGGGTCTTGTATAGTAAATTAACCATACCGTGAATATCTGCCTGAATAAAATGGCAGCTTCTGTCACTGCCCAAAACAATAACAAACATGGCTCTAGAAAGTGCTGAAAAGGCAAAAATTACTGAAAGAGATGCTTAGCATACATGAAATACTACAAATTTCTTAAACACCAAAGTCCCCTGCAACACAGCAATGTAGCCACCTTTGTCACTGTAGCTTCTAGAAACAGGCAGAAGTATTTGGCATCTCTGTCAGACAAAGAGGATACAAAATCACCTTTGAAAAGAAGTCCACATTTGGCAGGAAGAGCTGTCTCTATCCTGTGCCAGAAACAGAAGCCTTCTGCATAGTACTTATGTTTACAGGAAGGCTAGCCATTACAACAATATTGATTTTTCTTTCCTAAAAAAAAAAAAGTGATGCATGCAAAAATAAGAGAGCAGACAGAAACATGCAGTTAGGAGCCCATTCTTCCATAGAGAAGGCATCACTCCACCCTTCCCGACAAAGCCCACAGACTTCCAGCTGAAGCTGGATATTCACTGTTTAACTTGAGTTTCTCAGGCCACCATTTTTTTCCCCTTGCAAGAACATTCTTACCAACATCTGAGTTGATTTATAAGATTTCTCACTACAGAAACTTAGTTTAGAATACTTTTTGTCAAATGCTTATTTGGTGTAAACAGAGCTACTGTTCCATCTTTTTTTTTTTATTGCTCCTCAGAGTAGTCCTGCATCTAAAACCTATGTGCTTGGGTACCCATTTTCACTCCCATCTTCATGCAGTGCTTGTATAAAGCTGGTATGCACAAGTAAAGAGCAGCACACACTACAGTGAAATCCACCAAAACCTACTTTACATGTAAAAGTTTGAAATAAGCTTAAAAGAAAGCTGTGTGGTTTGCACTAGCTGCAGTATTCATGAAAACAAAATGCAAAAGCTTGTTTTTCAGTCCTCAAATGAGTATTTGCTAGCTCAGTTCACTTGAAAATACATCTTTTTCTATTTGCAGACTTATCGTATAAAACAGAAGCTAAGTAACTTAACATTACAAACTGCCCTAATTCAATTTTTAAAATACTGCTCTAGTAGAATAGGAAAAAGACATGGAACAACAAAGATATCACTGCCAGCAACACTGTGTGAATTCAAACACCACACATTGCTTTCTATTACTCAACTACAATGCTTTTCCTACTCCATTTGAAATTCTCCACTAGCATTGTATGATGGATTTGAAATTGTACTATAATCAGCAGGATTTGTCAAAATGCTTTCATTGGCATCAGCCCAATGATTTGAAAACCCTCCTAATTATCAGTACAGTCATCATATACATGCAGACATTTTGCCATATAATTTCCAAATGAAACAGGCTTTTAACTTATTTTGTTCCTGCCCACCCAGGCTATAGTAAAGACTGCAGTGTGAACCCCAGTGAAGATGGCAATTAGTCTGAATTATTTACTTGCTTTCCCAATTACATATCCTAGTAGTGAACGAAAACTATTTGGAAAGGGACCTCCACACAGCAGACAATAGGAATCACAAGCTATTCATTTTAGGCTGAGCTAGAGTTGAGTCCATGCCAAAGTAAGTGTTTGCTTTGTGGGTATTTCCAGCTACAGGACAGGCACAGCATGGCTCCTCCTGACCTCAGAGGTTGTGTAACACAGCACCTACTGAGGACTCAGGGGTTTCTGTACAAAGAACGGAAGGGGCCAAAAAGTTGTGCTAGCTACAAAAAACTGCACGAGCAGAACTTCCACTGGGGCCATTGATGAAGAACCCTCCCAGATCTCTTTTTTCATGGGGCTGTTCTTTACCAGCTCCCCTCCTGCTTAGCCAGGTGTGGCTTCCCACCATCAGCTAACCTAATGTGCACTCCCACCACAATCCAAAAGCACCTTCATACCAAAACAGATGGGGAAGAAGTTTAAGTTTAGAGGACAACAGACAGATGTCGACAAGAAATATAAGTCTTAAACACAGGGAAATAAATTTTTGCCCATGTAAAAGTCTGATATTCCCAAGGCAAAGATTCAGGCTGCTAGTTCAAATAACTCATATTTTTGAAGTGGACAGGACTTTTTCTTCTACCACAAATATCTCATTTTGAAATATTTAGTAAAAAATTAGAGAAATTGTTACTTTTTTTGGTCTTGGTCACTACACTGATTGCAATCTGACTCCTATTAAGAAGCTGTAACTGCCATCTGTGTTTTCCTACAGAGTGTAAAACTACATGACATCAGACACCAAGTTGTTCAAGCACTACAAAATCAGACATTTGGCTAGGCTATTTCATAAACAAAAGTTTTCTTACTTCTTTTGAAGGATTCATTGGTAGCGTAAAGATTGTTTTCCAATATGACCAGACGAACAGCATGAAAAATATGTGGTAAGCAACCAGGCACACAACTAAAATCAGAAGGGAACAGAATTAATACAAACAGACCAGAGATATTGTAGTACTTACAAATAGTGCCTGTAGGCATCACAGATAGTTTTCTAACAGATGTAAATACAGAGGCTCTGGAAAAGCTTTGCCACAAAAATACTGCACTGCAACTTTACAAAAGACAAATGAAACTGTGTGGGGAAGGTCATGATATAGTCTACATAGATTACAGAAGTTTGAGGAAAATGCTTAATAGCCTATTTAAGCTCCATCATTAATTAGCAAGCAGTCTCCATAACACATTTGTTAAACCCTAATTAACTGATGCATCTCTGCCTTTTGGCATTATAGATCTTGTAGGAGACTGCTAGCCATGCAAACCCCCCCGCCTCCCCCCAGCCAAAGCCCCAAACCCCCAAAGGATGTAAGGGGACAATGACAAGTGTGAGGGAGTCTTGGGGTGACTATGCACATGATACCTGAGCAGTAACCATATCCAGGTAATTTGTTTTCTTGGATTTTAGGAGGGAGGACAGTTGGGTGATTTGTAAAACCTTCAGGTCCTTTAAATTCAAGTGTTCATTCACTACTTAATATTCTTCACAGCCAGTCAGAATTTATTCTTATGTTTTTTAAATAGATGAGAATCAACCATCAATCACTTACCATGCTGAGTTTTTTACTAGAATACAGAAGGTAACAGTAACTTTTCCTAAGAGTCTGCCATAGGTTGATAGGTATTTCCACTTAAAAGCTCTCACCCTAGTAAGCAATTCACTACAGTAAATAGCCAATCACAAATTCATATCCCCTGATTAATTTACTCTATCAACAAGAAAAGAGTATTCTTCCACAAATTCATATCCTCAAAAAAGTGTCATAATGGGAATCCTGTGTACTTTCACTCCAGGATCTGAAATACTGCCCCTGTAGGGTCAGCTCATGGAGTCTTTTTATTGGTCATGTTATTCAGGGCTAGAGAATTCTTTACAACACATGCATGATGGTGCATATAAATGCAGGAACAGTTGTCTGGTATGTTCTTTTTGCAATTTTGCATTAAAAGTAACACTGAATAAGTACTTTTGGTGTTGAAGTTTGTTTATCAAAATAGCAGGAACATTTCAAATGTTTACTGTTATTCACTAAGCTGTTAAAAATAATAAATAAAAGCTAATAGAATCTGAGGAGCGACTCTGTACAAAGCTTTTGGGATGACAGGGGCCAAGAGTCATATGCCTTGTCTATAAACTGAAAGAAAAGCATTATCAGCATAAATAAGTGATAGAGCTGGACTCCATACAAAGCCCAGTACACTAAATGACCATCTTGTTATTGCATATGCATCTGGACAGGAACAGTCCTGACTTTTATCAGAATATTTTGATCAGCTCTAAAAAAACCTGATTTACTCAAACAAAATCAGTATTTTGTTTAAACAACAGTATATTCATGGCATATAGTGAGAGCAAAGTAGGACAAGTTACCTCAGTTTTGTACATGATGCACTTACTGATCTGCATTAAGCATTTTATTGTTCAAAAAATCTCCCCAGTGACTGACTGACATTCATATATGAAAAAAAAAAAGTGCCTAACACCTAAAGACATTATCCAAGGTTTTCCCTTTGAAGTCTGAACAAGCCTTGAGCTCATCTTGTTTGATCTTGAAGCTCAGCTCCCCAGCCTGGCCCCTGACTGCTCACTCCTCCCAGGTCACCTTCCCACCGGTTTCCCTGCTCTGGGATGGACACCCTGGGCTACCCAGCTGCTCCACCGGGCCTGGGGCTGCTGAGAGCCCAACACAAGAACTTCATTTCACTTGAGGCAGTTAAAGAAGAGCTGTCAGCTGCTCACTAGCACAAACCTTTCTATTTTACACATTTTCTGGAAAAAAAACCCCACCAACCAACCAACAAAACCCCAACTCAACCAAACAAAACAAATCCCAACCCAAATGGTGCATCCCTTGCTTGAAGGCAATCAATTTACAGCTAGCTAGCACAGCCAGAGTTGCCTGGAAATTGGGGGCAACCTGTAGGACAGCTGGGCCCCATTTGCCCAGTTTTCCCTCCTGAAAACTCTTAGGGCAGAAGTGTAGCCAGGGTAAGTTTCTTCTGACTGGCCAAAGCCCACCAAGGTCTTGAGTGAAAAGAAGGAAATTTAATGTTACCCAACACATTTTGCTGATAATTCTAATGTGTTTTGTGAGCAATGCCCATCAACTCACTTTTTTTTCCCCTCCCACAGAGTACAGAGCAGCAAGAAACTGAAATTCAAAGCCTGCAGATAACACTTCTACACTCATATGGGGGATGAGGTCCTTGAACTGAAAAAAAGTTTTTCAAGCAAATTTCTTAATTGACAAACATCTTTTCTATGTGAGGGAGTTACCAACGACTTAATAAAATCTGCTGGAATTACACAAACATAAAAAGCTCTTCCTCCAAAAGCTCTGCAGCCCTACACTTTACACTTCCATGTTGTGCTGTAGTATTAAAATAGCATCTGGAATAAACAATCTAAACATGCTACAGCCTCAGGGAAGGAACTGTAGTGACTGCTAACTAGGCAGTTTTATTATATTCCGAGAAGGCTTCATATCTGAATGATTCTATTTCTTTAAAAACATTAAAAAGAAAATGCAGAAAAAAATCACCCCGCATTTAAGTATGTTGTATCTACACAAATACACTGCTTTTACAAGAGCTTTTACAATCCTGCTTTTACAAGAGCTTTCCATATTATGAATAAATTTTTTAAACGAAGAAAGTAAGGATTGTTTTAGCTGACATATCAAAAAGCCAGTGAAAAGAGTAAAAAAATTCTAATTTTTCTCTCCTCTATTTGTAATGGCTACGGTAATATTCAGGAACAGCAAGATAATAAAAGGTGATGAGGAACAAAAAAAGTACAAATCTATTATTTTAAGTTTGACTGTTTCTCAGTTCTACTAGTGAACTACTGTTCTATTCTGATATATGAATTACAACTATAAACAGCTAATAAAAATCTTACCTTTTTCTCCGATATTTGTCATTGTCACTGGAAAAAAAAGAAAAAAGGAGATAATAAAAATCTGTGTTTAAATAGCGAATGACGTAACTCAATATTTAAACTTTTTTTCAGCCAAAGATGGAAGAGTAATCATCAAACAATACACGTTTAAGGTCACACACTATGAAGCTTTTATGCTGTGTACATTTATCACGAGAATAAGTACACAGTATCCATTGCTTATAAGGTTTATTTGGCTCCTCTTCCCAGGCTCATTTCCTGATAACTAGGACCGCCAGCTATTTGAAGCTGCCAAAGTTTAAACTAAGAAAAGCCATCTCTGAAGAGCAGTTATTTCTTCTAACTGTGGTTGCACAGCTTTCACTCTTTATGTACTTAATGTTGCAGTGCAGGCATCAGCTTCTAGAGCTGGTTTTTGACAGCAATATTTGGTGATACCTTAGATCTTCAAAGCATAAAAACTGAAAGTAGACAAAAGTTGCATTTCCTTTAAGAAATTGCCCACAGATTACAAGACAGTAAGAGAGTGAGAAAGGGCAAGTGTGTCAGGCATAGAAGGGGGCACACAGATATCACATATCAGTAATTGCATTTTCCTCTCTTGGTCACATTATTCAAAAGTACTATCCCACAACAGGTATCTCAGAGAGATCAGAAACTCCCAAGATCAAAACCTCCTTTCACCCAAACCACTCCACCACACATTTATCCATCCCAGCTAAGCAGTGTACAAGCTGTGATACACTGGTGCCTACAACAGGACAGTATATACACAGAGCTCTCATCCACTCCTGTTTCCTAATAAAAATGATTGCACCAGGCTGATCTTCAAGCTCCAGGCACAAGGCAACTCCTACAGAAAAGCCCAAGAGCCACGCCACCTGACTGATGGATTAAACACAGGCTTGGTGATTGAGTTAAAGCCAGCATTTAAACACATCCTACACATTGCAAGGCCGGACCATGGCCCCAGACCCTAACAAATGCTCTGGGAGAGTGACCACTCACAAGTCTGCAGATGACACCACCCTGGGGACAGCAGCTGATACGTGCAGGACTTCCATTGAGAGGGACCACGACAGACTGGGGGAAGGAACCAATGGATGAAATTCACAAGGGCAAAGAAAAAGTCCTGCACCTGTGAAGAAGCCACCCCTGCAATGACACAGCCTGGGGCTGCTGGGCTGGAGCAGCTCTCTGGAAGAAGCCAAGGGGCTGCTGGTGGGCAGCAGAAAGGGCCACCAGGCACATGGGTACCTCAGCAGGGCACTACTGCTGCTCAGCCAAGGGAAGGGTTTATCCCCTTCTGTGCAGCATCCATCAGACCAACCCAAAACCCTGCTGGGATTTGGGACCCCAACACAACAGAGACAAGTTCAGGAGGAAATGATGAAGCTGGCAGGGACTCATCCTCTAGAGAGAGGCTGCACAGCCAGGGCTTGTCAGCCCTGGGGAAGACATGGTTTTGGGAGGGCCTCCCAGGAGGCACTGAGGAGGTGGACTCTTCATACTGGCACAGAGTGGGATGACAAGAGCCAGGGAGTGCAAGGTGAAATGAAAGGATCCGATCTGATAGAAGGAAAAACACTTCCACCACGAGAACCATTCACCAGCAGAGGAAACTCTCCAGACATGGTGCACAGCCTCCACCAGGGAAGTTTTTCAAGACTCAAACCAATAAAACCCTGAAGAACCTGGTGTGACCTCACACCTAGCCCTGATTTGATCAGGAGGTCAGACTAGATGAGCTGAGGTCCTCTCAAACATGAATTATTCTACAATTCTGCAATTATAAAAGAGGTCTATTAAAATGGAGATTTGACTATAGCTCTAGCAAAACAAGCATCTACCTTACCTGAGGTAAAGCAGTAAGCAATCGTCTTTATAAACCTCCTCAAAAAAATCATAAAGATACCACAGAAGTTGCATAAACCACTATAAAATAGTATATTCTGCCTTCAGTTTTCTGAACTCTTTAGAATTTGATAAGCTGAATATTCACCTAGACAACTGCTAGAGAAATCTGAAAGAACACACATATACCTTTGACTCTGAGACGCAGACATGCTCCCCTACAATAATGCAAAAGAATTGTAAAATTGTAAGAAAACAGCCACGCACCAGATGATTGTTTACAAAACAAAAGACAACTTCAGAGCTGATATGCAATTTAAAAGTGATGGAGTTCTCAGATTAAGACAAATTAGCTGCTATTCAAATTCTGATTTTCTTTCTCCACTTGGAATGGTCAGCAAAGCATGCAGAAATTTTGCCAATCTTCTTGCAGTAACTACTCTCTGCTAATTAAAAAGTCACAGCCAAGCACACTTTGCAGAATCACCAGTTTCAAAACAAAATCTATTAAACCAACCTTCACAATAATTTGTGGTATTTTTCTCTCCTTACAAGGGAATGCCACAGAACACTGCTGTGAAAGCAACTGTAATCTTTTTTCTGCCCCTTATCTTTGGATAAAATGTATTTATTATTGTGTCTGAGACATCTAAATTTTCCACAATGCCTATAAGTAAAGGACTGACAAATACAAATTTAGTCATTTCTACCACACAGCAAAGCTAAAATTCCTGTCCACCTCCACACCCAACAAGCATCCCATAGACAGCGACAGAAAGGAACTATGCAAGACATCCAATAACCTGTATGAAGTGAAGTACCAGTCCTTCTGCTCATGCCTTTTTAAATCACCTCTGGCAAAGGCTCCCTGGAGGAGGTACAGAGAGTAGGAAAGTAATGGACCAGCATCTTCAATACAACAGCACTAGAGAGGAAATGAAGGTGTGGGGGTTTTTTTGGTTGGTTAAGGTTTTTCTGGTTTGGTTGCTGGCTCTTTTTTGGGGAGAGAGGGAGGGAGTGGGAGAACCTTTTGTTTTGCACCAATGTGGCAGAACTAACCAACAGGAAAAAAATGGCTCTTACAAATCAAACTCTCTCCTATATTTCTCCTAAAGCTTTAAACTTTTTCAGTTTGTTGAATGACCATGATACAAAGACTGTGAGAGTAACTACAAGATGTTTACCCTAAGGTCACACTAAAATTGTACTATTTAAGAACATGGAAAATAATTTTCTAATATGAAAAAAATCCTTTTATTTTGGATTTGATCAAAGAAATGTTTGCTATTTTCCCTGTCTTCTGAATAGCACACGATATGTTTATTTAAACCAAATTTTATATTTTTTAGTAGAATCTTTTGTATCAGTATTTATGGCAGTTTTCTCATTTCTGTTTCAAGGGGTTACACTCACTGTGGTGAAAAGTAGGTCAGACTGTGCATTCTGTCATTAATAAATATCAGCTGAAATGCTGCAAATGCACTTGCTGATAGTTAAACAGCACAGAAATAATATGGGTTAAAAGCATTTATGTCTATGATGACTAAAATAAACACAAAGGACATGGCAATCCCAACTGCTAAGCAAATTCTGAGAGAGAAAAAGGTAAATCCCTTTGAGACCAGGGAATGATACTCTTGTATACCCAGAGATTGAAATAATTATAAAAACATGACCTGTCTTCAGGAAATCATTAAAAAGTTACAGCTTTGTTTGCCTGAGGTACTGCAGGGGCCAATTTCATTAAGAATCACCCTTGCACTGCTAGAGCACCAGGATGCATTCACAGTTCAGTGCTAGCAGACTGCCACATCATTAGAGCCTCTCCGGTTCATTACGCAGCTCCCAGATGGTGCTCATCACAATTAGGGACAGACACAGCGCTTCAGCCAGGGGAGATGCCAATTTCCTGAGCCACAAACATTGCTCCCTGCTTGCCACAAGCAGCCAGAAACAGGAGCAGCACATCCAATAGTCAGTGCCACCAAGCAGAGGACAATTGCAAAGGTGATACAATGCTGTGCTTCAAAAGGATCTTAAAAAGTCCAGGATGGCTTCCATCACCAACTTAACTTGCTAGGAAGAGAAATCACAGCACTAGGCACCTTGCACACTGGGTCCGACCAAGCGGAGTTCCCACTTCTTCGATTTCCACTTATTTTCTCTGGAAAGCTTAATTCTCACTCAACCATGTAAAAACTAGGCAGATGTCCATCTCCACATAGCTAGAGACATGGTAAGACACATTGCTAGCACAAACCCCGAAAGATTTTGAAAGATAAATTTAATATCAAAATGTGCATTGGTTTTGTAATGTTAAATTTTGCTTGACTTCTAAACCCAAAGTTTCTGAACTGTAAATGTAATGACTAGATTTAAAAATAAGGAAAAAAATTTAAAAAGGGAAATGAGATAAAGCAAATAATATTTTAAAGCTGCAATGAAAGTGGATCTACAAAATTTTGCTATAATATTTTATGTACGTTTTTAAAATATTTAAATCTTTGGAATGGGAAAACAAGATAAATATGATGAGACTCTGCAGCCACACCTATAAATAGCTGGGTCTCTCAAACTTTTATGAAGTTTAACATCTTGGAGCAGATTCAGAAAACTAAGTACACATTTTATCTTTATAGCATATTTGAAGCTGTAAAACACTGATCTATAGATGCAGTTTTACTCAGCTCTGTGCACACATAAAAGTGTTTTATAGTTTTGACAAGTGTTCTGTCATTGCCTGCAATAGTCCTTTAGTAAAAATATCAGTGCTTGCAATAAAAACCTACCCCTCTGCTAGACAGAGCAGTGATTTGCATTGATTCAGAGAGACAAGGTGCCTCCAGTGCTTTGTTTCAGAACAAAAGTAATGGAAATATTTCAGGATATTTAAGGTTGGCATAGGTAGCCATCAATAACCCATACATTTGCATTTGATGGTATTTGCAAATGTTTCAGAAGATTCATTTCAAGCCTGTGCCCATCAAACTGCACCACTGTCCACCTGCCCAGCAGCAGCTGCTATTTGGTACCTTCGTAGGTAAGGTCACAAAACCACAGCTTTTGTATAGGGTATGACTAGGAACTGACTTAATCCTTCTTCTTTACAAACTTCCCATTTACCTTCCAAGTCACAAACACAGACTGAATGAAAAGTGTCCGGCTCTACCAAACTTGTAGACTCTTGTGCTGCCAGTATTGCCAGACACTTTTCAGCAAACAAAAACTGCACCCTGACAAGAACAACTCCTAAAGTTATGTATCAAGGAGTGTTAAACCTTCACCTCAGAACATAACCTCGTCCAGTAACTATATCTTCATCATAAACCTTATGGTTTCAACTCCAAGCCATGGTTTACATTTCAAGGCACAAAACCCACAGGTAATAATACACTGGGCACAACATGGGGAGATAACCAGCCCTGCTTAACACAGACATCAATTCTGCTCCAGAACTGTGGAATGGCAGCTGCCTTTGACAGTCTGAGAAAGCATTCAAACGAAATTTGGGAAATGCACAGGAGCACTGCTGGCTGTAATTCAGAAGCCAATTCTACTTCAGCCACCAGTTTTGAAACTTTTCTCAAAGTAACCACAGATGTCAGAAGAGGGGGGAAAAAATAAGGTAGTATTTCTAAAATATGGAATAAAAATGCAAACTTTCTTGGACCAAAGTACTTTTGTACCTTAGCAGCTCATGTGCAGACAGGTAATTTAACCAGTGTTTGACTACAGCCAACTGCAATGTTACAATGTACTTGTATTTCTACAGCCAAACCTAAGCTCTAAATGGTTACAAGACATAAGCTGCAAGTACCATAAATCCTTTAATCTATCTGGAGAACATACTGAGCAAAGAGCTCAAATCCAGCTGAACAAATCCTGAGTCTAACTCTTTATTTTTTTAGCTTTTTTTTCCCCTCCCACCCTATCACATTCTATCTCCTTATTTGCTGCCACTTCTGATGCCCTGATGACACTCTGCCAAGCCCACAGGGCACGTATTAATCCTTCCTCTAAACTGTGATGAATTAAGCAGCTTTACATCCTGTTATAATTCCATCCCACTGATGGTTCACAGGGTCAAAAACCTCAATTCAGCACTAATCAATCTGATCCTCCAGCAAAAATCTTTCATGATCATTAACATCTTTAGCAGCTGGATGTCATTCCATGCTTTCTGAAGGTAGCTGTGGATAGCTGTGGACAGAAACCAGTCACATATTCTACACTAAAACCAAAGATGAGACTTATAAGCTTTCCTGACAGTACTGTGAATGTCTTGTTGTATCCCCTCTTCAGCCATGCTCAAGTCATTTATTCTTTTCCAAATCAGGCAAATCACTCACCAGGTGGCAATATTTCCTCCCTTTCCCTTCACTGGAGTAGTCACAAAATGCTTATTGCTCGTTTGTTCCACAGTAAATCTATTTTCCTTCTTCAAAATTACAAATTCAAGCTGCATTTTCTGACAGGATTCCCTGAGCAAGAGCATTATCCTGTGAATTAAAATTAGTGCCATGTAAAAATGGATCAAAACTGAACAAAAACATCCATTTTCTATTGGATAGAGAATATCTACAGGATAACCCTTTCATCAGCTAAGCTGTTATTTTTCCTAAAAACATCTGTCACAACACTGTCAATTTTTTTACATTTTCCTTGTGATATGCACCTCCAAATCCTGAGCAGGTAGGAAAACAAAATGAAACAAAAGGATGTCAGTATCTGCATTTGTCAAGAACATTTCTGACAAACAGCTGTCAGAAACTGCAATAACCACTGGCTCTGCCCTCCCTAAAGCATGGAATCAATAAGTCCTCCAAGCCCCTTACTAACCTGACTTAGAGATGCATCTAAGAAGGGAAATGTAAGAATTTTTTATTCTTTGCACGTGAAGTACACAAAGATTTTAATAAACACAGAAAGTTCATTTTCAGGTTTTCATAAAGAGTGAATCCAATGTGCATTTTCTGAGTATAGACACATGGATACAGGTGCTGGGGTGAAGTATTTAATTTACACTCCATGTTACTGTTGTTCCATGTATCCTAGGTTGAAATTTCAGTAGCTTGTGCTATCAAAGTTCACTGTACTCACTGTGTGCTGCTTGTATTTCCCCATCCTTTTTAGAGAAAGAACAATAAATCTATATCCCTTAGCTTCTCATAAACACACTCAAATTATTTTCTAAGGGAAGGAACACTTAAAGACACAGTAATTTGAAACACAAAGTTATTCAGGGTGAAAAAAGAAGTACTACTACTAGACTGGGCTTGTGAAATGGCAATACTGGCAAAATCAAGAGAATTGCACTGGATTAGAGGTAAGCAATTTTTAGTTGAGTGCTTTAAGACCAACTCATATACACATTTAATTCCAGTATTCATTCTACATCCAGCAGAAAGAAGAGAACTATTTGCTAGTGCTCAACACCTTTCTCCTTCTTGTTAAAGGTTAAAGCTGCATGAGCACTTATGTGAATCCACTAATAAAAGAGACAGAACTCTAGACATGGCAATACTAGTGTTAAAAACAGTGGGCTCATTTTTCTGTTTATAAAACCCCTTTTTGTTTCTAAAATGCTACTCAGTATTGTAACTACTCAGCTTTAGGTATATAAGGAATCAGCTTAGTAGATTTCTTAAAAAAAAGAAGCCCCTCCTATAATGCTTGGATGAAATAAAAAAAACCCCAAACAACAACAGGATGAAATAAAAAAAAAAAACCCATCAAATAAACTCTAACAAAAAACCCCACAAATCCATTCAAACCACTACATTTGAATCACTTTCTCATTATTAAAAGCTCAAAGAGACCACTTACATTACAACAGGGTCCTTGCCAGGTCCTATTGCACAACAGTTAACACTGTTCCCTGTATGTTGTCAGCCCCAATGACAGAAAGCTGCAGAAAAAGCCCCAGCTATATACGTCCTCTTTAGCATTCAGTGCTGCAGGAATAAAAGAAGCACTGAACAGACAGGCTGGCTTCAAAGCACTGAAATGCTTACAGTCTATTCCTGCCGTTGGCTCTCGTTCCCTGAGTTGTTAGTTATTCCTTCTGTTGTTTACACTAAATATTCATTAGTAAGACAAAACATGAGCTTATTTTATTTTAATATGCCAAAAATGAGGGAAAACATCCAGATACAGATAAAAGATGGACTTACTGGAGATTGTGGATGACTATTACGTTGAATTAAAAACCTGGTGAGCCAGCTCCCACTGGAACGTGTGGGGGTGGGTGGGAAACAAACAAACAAACAAACCACCCTTGTCCATTGAAAGGAACTCAGTAAAAGATGCTTTAGCTGAGCCCCAGGATTTCACTTCCTCCCCCTCCCATTGCAGGCCTTTTGCTTTGAGAGGTTCTCAAGGAACCAGTGAACCACAGTTTATAGTCTGAAGCAAGTTTCAAGCATGTCATCTCTTTAAGAGGTACCTACTTTCAGGTGAACTAAACCCCACTTTTTCCCTATTGTACAGTTATGCAAAATAAAAAATACAGTAGAATACTGAAGCAGTAGTGCCCAGAAGAAGCCTACTGCACCTACCAGAAGGCTGCATACATTAGAACATTGACTACAGAGAGGCTCTTCCCTGGAACATCCTTGCCCTCCTCGTGTCAGCTTACAGCTCTCCTTTCCAGGCTTGCTCAGCCAATTCCCAGAATCCTGGAAACAATTTGCTTCCTTGTGCTGGAGGTACACACTTCATTGTTCCTCTCATGAGGGAACGGTAACTTTATTGAAGAGTGTTGTTTAAAATGAACAGAATTGAGTGGTGTTAGCAAAGAAAAAAATGCAAAAAGCCTAACCTCCAATATAGGAACTACAGCAAGTCTTGATACAAAAACCAGAGGTGCTAGGCCTGGCAATCACCTTTTACTTAATCCCTCAACTGCTCAGCCAAGCACCCATAGGATAAAAATCCTACCAGCCTTCTATATGCAATTAAAAAAAGATAAAATCAAAAATTAGGTATTAGACTGATAAGATTTTCAACATGAACAGCTGAAAACTAAGTACATCTAATTTATATTCCCGTGTGCCATTATAATGACACTGTTACTGAAACATCAGTATGCCACACATTAGCCTCTAAAAATCAGATTCAATGGTTTTCTACAAGATACACCGTAACAGAACCAAAATCAGGAAAAAAACCCTTCCAAACCAAGGGAGGCGGGTGAGCCGGTCATTTAATAAACCCTTCTGGCTCGGCTGCCCTAATGCACACAAATCTCACATCACACCCAGCCCCCAGAGTGTGCTCAGGGATGCGCCTGAGCTCAGGGTCAGGGGCCAAGGTGCGCGGCCAGGATGACTCCCCAATGCACCGGCACGCTGCCGACCACAAGGAAGGGAGCAAGAAGTTGCGACAGCTGGGCATTTTATAGACGACTGAAGGGTGGCACAGGGAGACTCGCGGGTTTCCTGCTACCTATTCCTGCTTGCACGTCCGCCCCCAATGGCTCTGTACCTGTGTGTGTGTACATGTGTGTGGTGTGTGCGCGGAAGGGACGGCCAACTCCGCTCAGCCGCCGGCACGGCCGGTGCCGCTTCCCGTGTCGGGGCTGGGACCGGCCGCACTCAGCGCGCCGCACGGAGGGAAACTCCCGCCTGTGGAGAGAGCGCCGTGCGCCGGCTGCCTCCTGCCGCGGGAGCGGGACCGGGCGCGATGGCTCACGGCGGACAGCGGGCAGCGCGGATGTCGCTCTCCAGCGCAGGGGGCCGGGGCGCGGGGAAACCGGTCCAGCCCAGCCCAGCCTCGGACACGGTCCGGGCGTGGCGGCGGCAGCAGCCCCAGCCGGGGGTGGCCCCGGCGCCAACAACAGAGGCGGCCGCCCGTGCCCGTGTCCGTGTCGGTGCCGCCCGGCTGCGCTCCCCCGGCAGGGGCGGCGGCGCCCACCCGCGTCCCGCCCGCCCCCCGCCGCCGCGGCGGCACTCACGCAGGCAGAGCTGGGTGACATAGGCGTAGTAGGACCAGCAGAGGATGCTGGAGATGAAGAGCACCGGCACCCAGTAGAGCAGCCGCTGGCAGCGTCGCCGCACGCCGCCCCAAGCACCCGGCGCCCCGGCTGCGGGCGGCGGCGGCGCCGCCATCTTCCCGCACCGCATCCCGCCGCTCGCTCGCTCCGGGGGCCCGGGCCCCGGCCGCGCTCCCCGCCGGAGCCCGCCCCGGCCCCGCCTCCCGGCGCGGCCGCTCCTCCCACCGCCCGCCCGCCGCTCCCCCGGGCTGGGCAGGGCCGGGCAGCGGGGGCAGAGCCGCCCGAGGGCCCGTGGCGGCCCTGTGGGATCCGGGTGTCTGTCCCGGGCCGGGGACACGGACAGGGGCAGGGGCACGGACACGGACACGGCCGGCAGGTTCGGGGCGGCGGCGCAGCGGCCCCGCCCGGCGCAGGGCGCGGCTCCGGCCGCCACGTGTTTGGGCGCTGGGGCGGGCGGCGGCCTGCGCTCGACGCTGCTCCCTCATCATCCGCCTCTGACAGCGGGATGGCGACGCTTAACAGCGCCCTGCGAGCGCTTCAGAACGCCCGGTTACCAAAGCGCTGCCGCGTTCGCAAATAACGCTGCGGAGTGCGGTGAACAGGAGTGCGGGCTGCCGTGCCTTGGCGGGCAGGAGGCGGTGGGCGGCCGCTGTGGGCAGGCATGGCTGGCTTGTGGCTTTTGGCAGCTGTTCGTGCAGGGGAAGGTGGCGGAAGGTTGTGCTGACTCACCCTTCCCCGAAAGGCTTCCCATTGCACTCATCGTAATGAAACGCTTGTGAACTATAACAGCAAACCCTGCTTGCGTTAGGTTGTGTGCACCCTAATCGTTGCTGAATTATCACTGTAAAATCAGTAACGTCGAGCACGGCCTGTTGCGTTTCTGCAATCTGCTAGAATCTCTCAGAGCATCAGCGGTGCAGTAGGTGGGAAGTAGCTGGTTGATTAAAATGGGTTTGGACTTTGAAAAAAAATAAAAAAACCTTTTCTAATATGTCATGCAGGAGACTACACGTGAAGATAAGTAATCACTATCTGGAAGGCATACAACTGCCATTGATTGAGAAAAAGACTGGGAAAGAAGAGAAAAAATTGGAGAAAATAAGACAGAACCAATGGTAGGTGTTGCTGGCAGGTTCCAGAGTAGAAAATGGAGTAGCTATAGTATGTTTGTTGAAAAGACACAAAAAAGAAGTTGACCATATGGCTGCAGTGTTTTTATATGATGGAAAATCATGCACCCCTCTTACAGTAAGATCAAACTGAGTGATTTCAGTTAGCCACAATGAACTGAATGAATGACCAACACCGCATAATGTATTGAGAGGGATAATATGTATATCCCATGGCAGTAAATCATCCTTGCCTATTCAGGAAAAAGGCTTGTATATCATTCTGAAGGGCTCAGCAAAACCGTCTCCTCAATGTATGGCTCTTACAGTAGAGGAATGAACAAAATATGCTACCAAAAGATTGGACCAGAATAATTTAAGAAAAGATTCTGCATAATGGCAAATTATGTATTATACATTTAAAGGTAAAGAGACAGGGAATGGTGCTGAAAAGCTAGATTTTATATTCCTGCATGCTATAGTTCTCAAACAAGAATAAAGAGACTGAAACCAACATGATGTAGACAATAAAAGCTTTTTATTTCACCTTAATTAATCATCCAAGTCATTGCTGAAGCCAGCATTTTAATAGAACATTTAAAGGATTTTACTTTACTATGTTTTAAGGAAAACATCTGTAATTATTCAACATAGATTTTAAAAGCAGAAGGAGTAAGATTACCACTGCCTGAAGGCAAGCCCCATGCTCAGCTGGCAAAAGTTAAAAGAAATGAAGGCAATTAAATTCATTTGATGGCTTTTTGCACTTATTTGGAAATACGTGACAGTGACCTCTCTCAGGTACCAAGGATAATGCATCTGTTGTATCCTGTGTTTCCAGGGAGACATGTCTGTACCTTCAGAAGTTTGCAGCTAGATGCTGTGTATGTAAGGGTGAAGTAGGTTTTGCATTGCCTTAGGGGCTATGAAAAGATTTCTCCTGTAAACCATATTAAAATGCTGTATGTGACACAGGGCTTATTAACAACACATGCCAGGGAAACACAGTAAACACTAGAGAAAACTTTATAACATAGTCATTTATTCTTTGGAGTCATAGTTATTATAGAATATTATGCATATAGAGAGGTGGCAGTTTGCCAGGAGTGTGGGAATAAAAAGATGATGTATTACAAAGGCCTTAAATTGTATAATACAAATTCTGTTCAGAAGCTTTTCATTATCGCCTCATGGAAATGGGCTTGTGTAGTTCAGCATTCTATCTTTTCCATGGCCACTACCACCCTCTGCTCACTGCTCACTTTCACAGTAATCAGAATTCTCTTATTTCATATGCTAGTGATTACATGAATAATTACTATAGTGTATGCTTTACCATAGCTCCAAAATCATGGTTATCTGGTTCAAAATTAGTGAAATAAACAGGCAAACTTCACTTTAATTTAGATGGAACAAAAAATCTTGCCCTGACTAATACTCTGAATTACCTTGGAGCATCCTTTGGTCAGAGAGCTGTAAAGAATCCTTCTCTCCTGTTCTTCTGTCTTTTCCCCATGGACATGGGCTCTCTAGCTCCTTTTCATATCCATAGTTACTTTCTATTCCTTTCATAGCTCTCATCACTCTCCAGCTGGGTCACAAGGCCTCTTTTCTGATGTGCTTTTCCTCCTCTCCCTCCCTCTGTGCAAAAATTTTAGGTAACAGCAGAAAAACTCAAGAACAAGCATATTCAATTGTGTTATGGCAGAAGTAAGTCTTGGGATAGTCCATTAATGGAGAGGTTGCCCAAATCAGTGTACTTGGGCTTTGTCTCTGCAGTGAGAGAGGTTACTTGGGACACAGCTTATTGCTGCTTGTATGAAATGTTCGAAAGAAAAAGAGAGGAAATGAAGGTAATTTTCTTGTCAGGAGTTGGGCTGAAGGAAGCTGGGGTTTGAGGAGGCAGCTTGAGTGTTTGGCAAATTGAAATAAAATGTTCTTGTCATAAGTGGTGCTGCTCAGGCTTTCCCCTCAGGCAAGGTATATGCAAATGATTGCTGGTAGATTTTTTAAAATGTGTCTCTCCTGGCATACATTTAGGTATTTCTAACATTGCTGCTTCTGACATTTCTCTGTACCCAGCTGTGCAAAGGGATGTTAAAGAAAGGGGTCACCACCCATAGCTCTGGGGCTGGGCATCCTCCTCCCTGCTGGTACATTGTACATCTCTAGGTTTGGCTTCCTCCCTTTGTCATTCCACGTGATAAGGTCCTTGATCAGATGACATTAGTGAAGCAGGCACTCCCTCCTTCCATTTGCTCTGACTGGTAGATTCCAGCTGGGTTCAGGTACAGAATGGGGAGTGAAAACTCTGCCTCTTTCTGAGGAAGGCATCTTGACATGCTTAGCATGCAGTCCTAATTAAAAACTACTCCTTTGCAAGTCAAGAGAGGGCTCTTCTCTTCTCTGTAAGCAATCTGATACGATGGAATACTTCCTCCCCCGCCAGGTCCCATGTATTCAGTGGAGGAGGAGGAGGAAGAGTAGGACAGGAAAACACATATTTACTCCTACACAAGTGCAATACACAGAGCAGCAGCTAGAAGCAGGAATACACAGACAGACTGACAGGCACACAGCACTCACTGAGTGAACCAGCAGCCCTGCAGGGATGCTCCTGGCCTTCCTGACAGTGACTGTGCTGCTTGCATCTCTCCAAAATGTTTGGGTGTGGGACCACACTTACCACACACAGGAAATCTCCACAACATTTCTGGCGTAAGATATTACCAGGAAAATGCATCTTGTATCCCAGCTGGAGTTTGGGACCATCTGTGTATAGTTGATAGCTCCTGGCTACATGAAAACCAGCAGTTAAGGAGCCTCCCTAGTCTCAGGCTAGCTGTCAAATGTACTTTCATTGAAGGGCTGGCCCAAATGTGTTCAATTCCTTGCTTGCCCTCTCAACCCGGCTTAGTACTTAATTATTTGCAACTGTTTTGATATCCAAACCTAACTGTTGTTGTATGATTTTCTTTTCTTAATTTTTTGTGGCAATTTTCCTTGTTCTCCACAGGAGAGGCACGCTTAGCTCCTTTCCAATTCCTTCTTTAGATTTCTTGATTTCTACCTCTGTATTGATACAATACTGTATTTGTCAGAGTCTGCCTTCAGGGAAGTTTTTTCAAGTCCTATTTGGGCTTATTATCCACCCACTCTTCTGTCACTTTCAGTGGTAATTTTTTCATTGCATTGTTTTATTTTTTTCCCCTGATGCATTCATCTGGGAATTTTCCTTTCCTTCCTGCTTTTCCTTTTGTCTCTTAAGGTGGGCAACATGGGAAAAAGTTGAATCTGTTCCAATCAGTGCTAGTTCCCGTGCAATGGAGATCTATACAGTGCCCTAAAGCAGGTCTCTGCTTAGACAAAAATCAAAACCCTTCAAGAAATATGTGAGACACCTTATCCCATGCTGTGTGCCCCACTCCAGTACTTTCTGCCCTGTGGAGTAGAAGTTATGTTTAATGGTTGACACCAAAAGCAGACATCTAAATTTAAAATTACCAATCTGAGAACCTCCTTTTTCTTCCCTCCCCCCACCCCTTCCCAACAGGGTGGTTTAAAACTTACTTTTAGAGCTTATGCCCTGAAATGTCTTGACAGATTTGAGCCACTCCATGCCTTGGTCATACATCTAGGTCTGGCTGTTGTCCAGGGATGAAATACCTGCCTATGTTCGTGCTTTTTGTTGCTGGGATCCTCAGAGTATGTCTGCACAAAATGCAGCAACAGCCACATTTTCTTTCTCTCCACTTCCCATGGAAATGTTTTACCTGTCAGCCTGCAAGCCAGTTGTGGTAGTTTGTCCATTGTCTTCATGAAATGATACAAAAAATGCTGCAAGGGCCACAGCACAGAGAAAGTAAATGGTTCAGCAGCCTCTTACAGAATCTGCCTGAAACAGCACAGACTTCTGGATTCCAGTGTTTGCTCCCTGCAGTGGGTTTTGTCACACAGTTTCCAAGTGCAAGGACATTTTTTTGTAAAGCCTAGGTAACTAGCTTCAGACTAAGTATTTTATTGCAGAGATTAGAATACCTGAAAGTTTATTCTTACAGGGTCATACTCTTTTGAATCTAGGTTATAGCTTCTGAATCAGGGTTAGAATTAAAAAACCCCACAGGTAATACATTGCTTTTTTCTATGAGTATTTGTATGTACAAAATTATGTATTTTAATAAAAAAATTTCAAGTGGGTACTAGTATTTTCATAGAATACTACTAGCTAATTGTAATGTTCATCTGTGGGAGGAATTTTGAAGTCAAGCTAGTGGTGAAAATTAACATTACCCATTCAAGATTAAAGCACATCCTTGTATTAAATTGTGTGTGTAAGAAAATAAATGCAATATATCCAAGGGCAGTATCTGCTGACAGCTTCAGGGTGCCAAATGCTTTAATGGATTCTCAGATATAGGGAAAAATACTGTGCATTCAGACCTCACACATTTTAAAAATATTCATGTAAGTTTTGGCTTGTTTTTAAGGGGAATTCAAACTTGGTATTGCTACAAATTAGTTCCAGATCCATTTTTGAATAGTGATTTTTTGCTCTGATTCTTTTCCTTCTGCAAGAATGAGTCTCAAGTTCTTTTCCTAGACACTGTCGTGATTATATCCTCAGTGGGACAAGAGGGCAAGACACATCATTAGGTATGATCATCATATCACACAATGTCGCATCAAAGTGAAAAATTTCTGTATCATTTTTCCCCCCTTCACTTCAAAGCATTTGTATCCTGATATTTAGGTGGAAAAGAAGAGATCAAATAACTACAGAAAGCAGGCAGTGTGACTAACAAAGTGCTGAAAGTTACTGTTCAATACTTTGGGTTTTTTCCCCTTCAGGCTGATAATGTTCTGTGTCATATAAAGTGACAATCTACAGTGGAAGGAGTCTGTATCCACTTATTGCTAAAATGTGCAAGGAGGGATCTTGCTGCCACTGGGATCTGAAGCACCAGCAGATTATCAGGGAGCAGCCTACACTGTAGGATATTCTGCCAGGAGCCAGGGGCTCCCCACAGCTCAGGCAGAAGTTGGTTAGCACCACAAGGGAACCCAAAGCTGAGGTTGCTGGTTCTCACTTTATCTGAGCTGGTCTGGGCATCTGCGGGCAGTTCCTAAGCACCCTCTGAATATTCACTTGCATTATTACAGTTTTCTCAACTTACAGAGGACAACAAGAGCTGCTTTTAAACAAAGCCTTAATTTATGCAACTTTTCAAACAATTTAGTTGCAGCATACACATCTCCTGTGCTGCCAGGATTTTTGCTGATTTTTAATAAGGTTTTACTGAGCCCAGTGACTGTTGCTTATCCGAGGGGTGCCTCTAGAGCAGATGGCATATGCCATTACTGTGCCTTGCTTTCACCTGTCCTTGCATTTTCAGGTCTTCTATGCAGAATTCTGTGGCTGAAAAGCAAAGCTATCTAAAGAGATGACTAAAAGAAGAAAACAAGTCTATTTTTTTGTCATGGCAAGATGCTCTAATTCAAAGTGCTTACACATTCATGTTACCAAATTAAAAAAAAAGATTGTGACAAAAGAATTTGAATTATATACACGGCAAAGAAAATTAGTTTTAAGTGCATTTATTTTGAAATGAACAAGAATATTATATGTATATATTCATATTTATATTAAATAATTTTATTAAACATGAAGAAAAATAGTCTTAGAAACTAATCTGACACTTTCACATTCTATTTAATATTAAGTAACTATAGATAAGAAATTTATAGAAAAATGCAAAAATTGCTTCAAGCCAGCCATAAAAGCAAAGTGCACTATTGCCTAGGGCAGTGGAGCAGCAAAATGATGATGGTACAGCTGCTTCCTCCAAGGGGAGGTCACTGTGAGTGACAGCCGTGAATGAAAAGGAAGGATGGGAACCCCTTTGGTGACTCCCAATGTTTTCTTCTCTCTTCTTTGTCCTTTGCCACTGAAGTAGCAAACTGGGTTTTGCATGTGCTGACAAGAAGCAGTGAGACAGTTCTGTGTACCAAGACAATACACTGAATACAGCTGATTCCCCAAGTGATCACTCAGGGACTGCAGCTTACCTCTGTTCTGCTGTGTCAGTTCAAGAAACTTAATCTCAATTTATTTGATTTATTTCTTGCTGTCAATAGTTTAAGGACACCAAGGTGGAAATTTTGAATTTTATTTATCATGAAATATTAACTGAAGTATCATCCTTTGATAGTTTTCTGAACTGGCCTGGGTTTTGCGGTGGGGTTTGTTTTTTTTTTTCAGATAAAAGCCACACTTAGCAATTTATTTTTTTTTTAACAATTCTCAGTGTGGAATTTCTTAAAAAAAGCTTCCTTCTCATTTTGTTTTGGTTTTTCTACCAGAAATATATGTTACTATAAATTAAGCATTTCAAAACTTAGATGCACTGTTACACAGACACCATACATCTATTCACATGACATTTAAGATGATAATTGAGCAACATGTGCACTGAATAAAACTGTAAAAAGTTTTATTTCATGATTTGGAGTAGTAAGATATCTAAAAGCATTCTTTTAGTTCTGTTTTGATTGTCTGATTACCAAATGTTTCTGCTTCTGATGACAATTTGTTGACATTAGTTCAAGTGTGTGCGTATGCAGCTGGAATCATGTCATGGCACAGTCTTTTCCTAAACAGATACAGATTTATTCAATATCCAGTAAATCTCTTCAAGAAGGGTGTGAAAAATATTTGTTCTTGTTTGTGTGGATTTAATTCCTACTACCTAACAATAATGTTAATAGGGAGTAAGGAAATATGCTGCTGAATAGCAAACAAGTAATATTCAAATAATACTACTTAGTGTTGTTCTGTACTGTGCATGCATTCATGTTTTGTTTTGTTTTTGCTTTGACACAAACACAAGCTATTTATCTAGTTTTCAGATACGGCATTCCAGAGTAGCAAATTAGACAACTATAACTCCTATTCAGTGCCACTTCATTAAAAGTGCACTATTCACAATAAACACATGAATTTGTACTCTACCTGAAACATACCAGTGTATGGCAATAAAATTTATAATAAATATTACAAAGTGTGTGCTACATGAATTTGAACATTTTGACTTGTCTTTGACACACTGCTTGTAAGACATCTTAAAATCTGTACTATTTTTAAAAGGATAAATTCATAAACACAATAATAAGACTTGGAGAATCTGAACATTGTAGTTCATACAGTACTTTTCCTAGGTAAATACCTATCATTCACATTATAACCATAACAGCTTACTCCTTGTAAAATAACAGCCTCTAAGACTTTAATTTGTCCATTCAACTCATGTGTAATTGTTATGCTACTTAATGTAGTCTCACTTTCAGTTTAGCACAAACTTTTAATAGTGCTCATCTGAAAGTGAATTCACAGTCTAAGCTGATGCAGGCGGTTTCTCTTCACTGCCAAACATCTTCCTGCCCAGGTGTAAGACTTATTTTTGTTTCCTTTTAAATCACAAATTTATCTCAAAATAATAAAAAATAATATTCAAAAGGTGTTCTTACAAAAGAAGGCTTTGCCCACTCACATGGCATAGTTAATTCATCAATTAAATGAAATCCATACTGAAAAGCAGTTTTAAGAGTTGATGATCACTACACTAAGTGGAAAAGAAGTTCTGTGTTTTCTACTGCAGCTGGAAGATTCGCGATTCACCTGGGTTAGTTTGTTCTTCATTAAGAATTCATGGGAATAAATAATTTTAGCCAGTGCAGACAATCCTGCTTTCTTCCTTTATCTCAGCATATCTCGTCTCCGAAATTGCTTCCACAGATCTCTGAGATGCTCACTGGTTACAGTCATCACACAAGAGTAATATTCCTTCCAACCATACTTCGGAGTCTCCTGGGAAAAGTGAAAAACATACCATTGGAAAAAAGATACCATCCACTAAATTCACTAATTCTACCTTAAGTTTTACTCAGACTGATACATACTAGATAGTTTTTTTAATATTAAAATAGTGGGAGATCAGACTTATGTCTGTAAAATGAGAGTTATAAATCCGTACATAGGTTAAGTATTCAAAAGGCATCCTCACCTCACAGCACACAATTAGCATTCAACCAATAGCCTATTTATATTAAAAGATGCAAGAAAATATTTCCTCTTAATTCAGGTATGCCCAGCTCCCTCTCTAGTTTTGTTCCTTGCTTCTTTGTATTGACACTGTACTAAAAAGTTCATCTATGACCCCAAACAAAAAGCACAGAAAATTATTGATGTTCATTAAACTGAGGCACTAAAAGCCAAATACCATATGGGCAGATGACATGAAAGCTTCTGTATATTAGATTAACTTAATCCTTAATTTTAGTTCTGCAACATGAATAGTTATCCACTGAATGGAGAGGAAATCTGGCCAAGGGCTGGCCTGGGAGATTCACTGCTCTGTGCTCTATGCTCTCTGTATTTATCACTGGATCTCATGATTTC